>NC_089824.1:73142273-74342273 GCF_035046505.1 Tiliqua scincoides
GCAGGCAGAGATGAATCCAATGACACCAGAATGGTCCTGATCCAATGAATAGTTGTTGGCAACCTTCAGTCTCGAAAGACTATGGTATCGCGCTCTGAAAGGTGGTTCTGGAACAGCGTCTAGTGTGGCTGAAAAGGCCGATTCGGGAGTGACAATCCCTTCCACACCGGGAGCAAGTGCAGTCTGTCCCTGGTCTGTCTCCCTGGCTATGGGCCTTCCTTCTTTGCCTCTTAGCCTCAGACTGTTGGCCAAGTGTCTCTTCAAACTGGGAAAGGCCATGTTGCACAGCCTGCCTCCAAGCGGGCCGCTCAGAGGCCAGGGTTTCCCACTTGTTGAGGTCCACTCCTAAGGCCTTCAGATCCCTCTTGCAGATGTCCTTGTATCGCAGCTGTGGTCTACCTGTAGGGCGCTTTCCTTGCACGAGTTCTCCATAGAGGAGATCCTTTGGGATCCGCCCATCATCCATTCTCACGACATGACCGAGCCAACGCAGGCATCTCTGTTTCAGCAGTGCATACATGCTAGGGATTCCAGCACGTTCCAGGACTGTGTTGTTTGGAACTTTGTCCTGCCAGGTGATGCCGAGAATACGTCGGAGGCAGCGCATGTGGAAAGCATTCAGTTTCCTCTCCTGTTGTGAGTGAAGAGTCCATGACTCGCTGCAATACAGAAGTGTACTCAGGACGCAAGCTCTGTAGACCTGGATCTTGGTATGTTCCGTCAGCTTCTTGTTGGACCAGACTCTCTTTGTGAGTCTGGAAAACGTGGTAGCTGCTTTACCGATGCGTTTGTTTAGCTCGGTATCGAGAGAAAGAGTGTCGGAGATCGTTGAGCCAAGGTACACAAAGTCATGGACAACCTCCAGTTCATGTGCAGAGATTGTAATGCAGGGAGGTGAGTCCACATCCTGAACCATGACCTGTGTTTTCTTCAGGCTGATTGTCAGGCTGATCCAATGAATGCAGCCCCCAAAAACACCTGAGAAGGTTGTCCTTCCCTCCAAGCAGACAAACGTATTGAGCACTATGGAAAGTGAAACTAAGCCTCACAGTTGTGTTTACTCATGAGTAAGCAAATGTGCCTTGGCTGGTGGACAGGCCAGGCAAAGGGGAATGTGAAGCCTCCAGAATGGTCCTGATCCTATGCACCCGGAGCTAAACGTGCTCCACAAGGCGGCCTCCCCCCCCAAAAGGATCAAAACAGAGGCTTCAGCTGACAAGGTGAACCTTTTTGAGACTTGCAAAGCCAGGTGGATCCTGACAGTGATCTGGTTTAAACAGAAGTTCTTAAATTGAACGGGGCACTGGGTAGGGCTGAAAACCTTACTGATTTTGGAGGGGGGGGGGTGTTATTGCAGCCAGACTGCTGAGGAAATTCACTTGGTGGATCAGGGCTGACTTCTGCTTATTTAATTATTTGTTTTACTTTAATTATTTATACTTATTTATTTAAATTTGCCTGATGATATCACTTCCACCATAACGTCACTTCTGGTGGGTCTTGGACAGATTGTCATTCTAAAAATTGGGTCCCAATGCTAAAAGTTTGAGAACTGCTGCAATAAGGTGTTAGTCAGTTGACACCCTGGGGTGTGTGTGACACCACTAGTGACCAAAATCACTAAAATCACAGTTTGGAGGAATAATACCATCATGTTATAGATCAATCAATGCATAATTTTCATGCAGAATGTGTTCTATCTTTGTTCTATCAAAAGGTACAGACAAAAAGCCAGTGGGGGCAGAGTGATGGTACATCTCCACGCCCACCACCTGGGGTGTTGCCCCGCCCACTGCATGGGGGGGGTGACGCGCTGGCATCCCGCACCAGGTGATGTGAAGCCTAGTGACGCCACTGGCTGGAGATAAGAATGTAGTAGAAAAGATCTCTCTCTCCCCCTCAACCCTTTAATCAAGGAATGGTCATTACTAGAGAGGAGTGAATCAAGGGAAGGAAGAAGGAGACATGCAAGGCTGCCTCCGCTCTTTCTAGCAGTGTAGCAAACTGCTTCCACCCAAAAAAGCTAGACAGGAAAGTTAAACCAAAGTTGTCACTTACCTCAACCAACAAGGAAGTTTGGTCTTGGAGGTTGCAGTGCCCCCCCCCCCCAGTATTCCCAGAATGAACTGATTGAACTGAAAGAGACAATACAGAATACCCAGCCAATCAGGATCTGGGAAATACTACAATAGGAGTGAAATTCTCTAGTGGTGTTCCACAGTGACTAAGGGTGCAGTCCTAACCCCACATTAGGCTGGTGTAAGTCCCTTATGCCAGCTGCGGAGGGTCACAAACATGCTTTAAAGCATGTTTGCACCTCCTTGAAAGCAAGCCGCGCCAGTGCATGGAGTTGTGCTGGAGCACAGAGGCAATATCCAGCCTCCATGGTGGCTTGCAGAGCGAGCCTTGCATTGGCCAAGCTTGGCTGACACAAGGTTCTGGGGTGGGCAGGGAGGAGGCAGGAGGGAGGTGTTCTGGGGCAGGGAAGGGTGGGCAGAGCTTGGTCCTGGGGGCAGGTGGGCAGGGAGTAGGAAGCGGGGCTGGGATCCAGCTGTTATGCTGGATCCCAACCCCCATTCCTGAGTAGCACGGAGCAGCTGCTCTGCTCTCCTCGAACTTGTGCCACCTCAAGAGATGGCGCAAATCTGAGGAGACCCATAGGGGCTGCAGTGGCTTACCTGGGAGTAAGGGGAAGAGTTTCCCCTTACCACTGGCTGAGCCACTTTGGTGCCCTATCTTCCACTGAAGACAGCACAAGCTTCTTGGCCTGCCTGTTCCAGCGCAAGATAGGATTGCACTGCACATGGTTGAAACTTCTCTTCCTGGTTTATTTTGTATTTTGTGGAATTCCTTGTAAGTCTGAGAGTTTCTGTTTCCACAAAGAAACTGTCTTATCTTCTTAACTTATTTTTCACATCTTTCTATTTATTTTGCTTTGTAAACCCCTGCTAATTGGGTAAGAGGCACTTTTTCAAGTGGGTGTTCCTTTTTTTAGCAGGGGGAGAGTAACTGGCCCACCTCACCCCAGCACTGTCTGTTCTAGTGGCTGTCTGCTGGTATTCCTTTGCATCTTTTTAGATTGTGAGTCCTTTTGGGACAGGGAGCCATTTAGTTATTTGATTTTTCTCTGTAAACCGCTTTGTGAACTTTAGTTGAAAAGCGGTATATAAATACTGTTATTATTAATAATAATAATAATAATAATAATAATAATAATAATAATAATAATAATAAACCGCTTTGTGAACTTCTTGTTGAAAAGCAGCATATGGATATTTTAATATTATAATAATTGTCATCACCTACCTCCATACTCTGATTTGTTTCCCACAAGGGCCAATAGCAGACAAATCCATCTTCATGTTCATATGACTATGCAATAGTGGCTACTTTCTTTTACTTTGTGCCTTGTTCATTTACCTTGATGTTATACAAAGATCCCAGTCAAGTACCTAACAGTCAACAGACAATCATTTCCACCAGGCTAAGGACTCCAGTACACTGTTCTCCCTTGTGCTTTTAACCAAGTTATAACACTGAGCTTTGTGTAGAGCAACTGAGTGTTTATTTATTCTCCATCTGTCCATTCTGAGACAATCATTTTGAAAAGATACTTTTAAAATGTCAAGAACTTTTATATGAAGAGGGGAAAAGAGCCACTTGCATTATTTACCAACATATATTCATGCACGAAATCAAGTCACTTTCCCCCACATTCATTTTTTATGAAAGCCCCAAATCTCAGAGATTATGGTGAGCAATTAGAATGGAAGAGGCAGATATGAAACAGCTGGAGCCATTTTAGATAAAAGTAAAGAAAAACGTATGCTTGTGTGTGTGCATATATTCGTTTTCAAGTTGTCGTTCTATTTCTGATAGGTAGCATGCAAGGCTCTTTAAAGATCAGTACTTGTCACTCCAATTCAAATAGTTTTGTACTTTTAAAACTATCTATCTGGGAAATAAGCCTTAATTGTCTAGCTAAGCAAACATGTTATTGCTGACTTCTGGTTCAGCTGAGCTCCGAGCTCTACAGCCACACAGCTGCATAGCTGACCAGGAACAATGAACACAACTGACTGTGCACTGCCTTGACTTGTATACAGAAACGGTGGACACACCGCACATGTAAGTGGCTGGCAGTGGTGGGGGTGGAAGGGGGTTGGGGGTGGGTGGAATGGGGAAGGCTGGGGCCATGATGGAGGCAGAAAAGACTGGCATCCAATGCAGGTGACTTGTGCCAGATGCGATCTCCTACCTAATCTCCCTCCCATTGTCTCCTCGGACTTGCACCAGCTAAAGACCTGGCACAGGTCTGAGGAGACCCATTGGTTATTGGGAAGCTTACAGAGGGCTAAGGGAAAATATTGTCCTTTCTCTTCCCAAGCCTCCCATCCAGAACCTACAATGCCTCCCATTTTGGAGCTGCTGCATGCTATGCTAGGAGAAAAGATAGGATTGGGCTGTAAGTTCTGCTTCATTCTAAAGTCTTCCCCCAAATCACCACTTTCTTGGCCCATGCACTTCTGCGCCTTTAGAATATTCCCTTACCTTTGCAGTTCGTTATGAAATAATGAAGGCTTCAGGGTTCTGTGCATTCCAATTGCGTAGGTTTGGGCGAGAATATTCATAAAATTATCTGAAGTTCAGAACATTCATTAGAATTATTCCTTATTCATTTAATTTCCACAGCCCTTTCATAAAAATTCCTGAAAACCAGATGAAAGGTGTTTTGGCTAATGCATGCAGACAGATGGCTCCTGAGCAGTAAGGGTGTGGGAAAAGGAGAGGGAAAGGACTAGGGCACCCACATGTGTCTTGCTGATTCCCAATAAACTACCTCTGTTAGCAACTAATTCTTCATATAAATGCCAAAGCCTTGAGCAATGCTAGTCTGCTGCATCTATACAGAATTGTGGACAATAGCAGCTTCCGGCTTACAACAGAAATTTAGGTTTAGAAATTTAGGTGAGATTCAAGTTGTTTCTTCCTTTGGCTGGATAACACAGTATGGATAAACACTGTAACCGCTAAAGACCATTCATTATGCTGCTGACAATCGTTTAGATACAATGGTTCATGGAAAAATTCACAGTCCTACAGCAGACCAACATAATTATTCAATACCTAAGATGCATCTTTGCATATTCACCCAATTCCAGAGCCACTCTGATGCACAGATAGAGCTTTGGACTCCTTAATAGGAAAGCAACTCAATCATCTTCAACCAAGAAGATACTCATGGTTTCTGAACATGCAGTGTCCTCTTATCTTTAGAGAAGTTCTTGCGGATGGTGAATTGGAGTCCCGTCCCCCCTTCAACAGACCTACAGCACATCAGTAGTTCAGGATGTTCAACTCACATGAATGTGTCAAATCAATCACACTGGCCATCTTTCCTATTATGTAACATAGCAGTCCCTATGCTATGACCATAAATTCCAGAAGTTTCAGCATTTTCCTGTCTCCATTTGTCATCCCTGTGTATCATTATAAAAGCTGTGGACCACTCTAGAGCAAAAAGATATCTTTTCTTTTTTTGGTTTCTTGTATTAAAGTGCCAAATGCCATTTTAATTGAAAAATATGGAGTGAGTCAATTTTTCATGATGTTCATTCAAGAAAGCACTTCTGTTGTGATGTTACATTACCCAAGCATAATGGCACTAGGAATGAGAACCTTCCAACACAAAGTATAGCTAGCACATGTATTGCAATTGTGAGTGTTGCTTGGAATTGCATGGGCCCCTGTTGAATAGTGCTTGTGACATTCGTAATCAACAGCTTAATACAATGTATGAGATGTATATGCTGGTTTTTATGCCATTTTCTTTATCATACAGTTGCCTTGAATGTAAGCTGTCAACAGGTTAAACTCATGGCATAGAAAACTGATTACAGAAATTGGTCTGAAGTTTCTCAAAGTACTTTAGTGTGTGTGACTCATCAGATCCCCTATGAACAGAGGATGGCAGCCAAATTGTTTTTAAATAAATATTAATAACAATAAATATAGTTACTAATAAATAATCTTTGCTTTTCATGAAACAGCATTAAATGTTCAAAAGGACACTATCCAAACAGCTAAGTGGATTGCTAGAATTAAACCAGTGAGAGATTCTGTTAAGGACTACAAAGGGTGGGCAAGAATAAGGTATATGGAGTGAGTCAATTTTTGCATATGTTAGTGAACCTTGTGAATGATCCAGTAAGAATCTAAGGGCACAATCCAGAGGCGTCCTTGTGGTAACCTTGTGTCAGCCTAAAGTCATAGCAAAAGTGCTATAAAGCACGTTTGTGCCAACATAAAGGGAGATGCACTAGCACACCTTCATGCGACATGGGCCCCAAGGAAAGGTGAGTTGCATTGGCTGAGCTCAGCCAGCACATGGATCGGGGGGGGGGCGTGGGGAAGGCAGGGAGGAGGAAGGAGGGAGGCATTTCGGGGCGGGGGGAAAGACGGGTGGTACACGTTCCCAGGCAGGGGTGTGTGGGGAACAGGAAGTGGGGCCAGGATCCAGCACTTATGCCAAATCCTAACCCCATTCCTGGGCAGCCTGAGACAGTTTGGGGCTGCTTGGATTTGTGCTACCTCTTGAGGTGGCGCAGAGCCGAGTAGCCCCATTGGGACTGCAGTAGCACTTCCCGGGATAAGGGGAACTGTTTCCCCTTGCCCAGGCTGAGCCTCCGGCTGCCTGAAACTGGCACTGGATACAGCGCAGGCCCGCTGACCTGCCTGTTCCAGCACAAGTTAGGATTGGGCTGCACATCACATCACAAACTGACTTGACTCATACGACCCGTTTTCCTAAAAACTTTTGAGAAGAGTTCAATTATTCAGCTAAAGCAGTGAACTTGCATGCATTCATTGGAGAAATCAATTCCTATTGACTTCAACCTGTGAACAGCTTAACCCTTACAGGAAAGTCAATGATGGTTGTAAATGTGCATACGATTTATTTGGTATGCAAAGGAGTAAGTCCACAGAGCATAGGAGTTTCAAATTCCTGGAGACCCAATCCCAGGAGCCTGCCTTGCTCTGCACCAGCTGCAGTTTTGCAACACACTTCTAGGGGCACCTCATGCAGAGAGTAATATAGCTGTGGACTCAAAGGCTCTCTCACCTCATGCAGAGAGCAAACTCAAAGGCACTAATGATGGTATGTGATTATAGAAGGAAGAGCCATGACCTTCTCCCTACACACACTTTAACTCCATATTCTGAAGGTCCCTGAAAAGCAATGACTTCAGGCACACCCTGAACTGCGGTGACTATAGCAGGTGGACAATAAGTTACCTTTGTCTTGCCTTCATTAAAAGACCAAATAAAGCCTATTTTTATCTTAAGCTTCACTTGGCTCACCCATGGTTTTGATCTTATCAGTTTTCACATACAAATGTATTTCTTTAAGGAATTTATACCATGCCTTTCCAGTGCCAAAGCAAATGCCCAAAGCATCTTACAAAATGTTCAAAAAATACAATAATAAACTTGCAAAACTCTCTGGCCAGTGCTGGACTACATAGGAGCTGGTGTTATAGGTTTCCTCTGGTCTGAGCACCTCTTCTTCTTTTTTCCCCTCAAATAATTATATGATTTATATCATTTCCCTTAGTAGTTTTTAAACTACTAAACTACCAAAACTAAGATTTTTTCTTTCTTTCTAACATATGATAATCTCATAGCATTATGCTGAGAGGTTATCAAATAAAGGTCTAAACATATTGTCTAATTCAGACTGTTTTCCTTCCCATTCCTTCCTACTGAGCCAAACTTTATTGTTCAGTGCATAATATACCAATCTCTCAGATAACAAACATACGTTGAAAAAATCTTTCTCTGTGGCTTTCCTTACAGTTTTCTCTCATTTTCCCCCCATCTTTCTCCAATTATTGTAATCAGAGAAAATGTGGAATCAGATGAGAAAGATCCAGATAAATTATCATCTACAGGTTTTAAGGCTGAACTTGTCTACTGGCTCTTATAACCAACAGAATCAATCAGGATTCTTCCTGGAATCCACAAACTCTTGATGAATATGAATGAGATAGTAAGGGCCATTTGATGTTTGTCATTATGAACCTTAATCTCAATGACGAACAAAGTGGTTGGCAAAAGGTAAGCAAAACCTGCTGCATTTATGCATGATGGGCATTACAGTATATAAAGATGGACCCTAAAGGTGGCAAGAATGAGAACTTCCTTCATCTGATAAAGCCTGGCAGCAAAGATGCTCTCTACTATGTTCAGCAGAAAAGCTTCGTTGAAAGGTATATCTTTTGCCATTCTTTCCTCTGGAGTTCTTCCACATTTAGATTAAGGGAATATTAAACCACTTTGTGAACTACTATTGTCAATAAGAGTGATATTTAAAGTGGATAACAAAATCTTAAGAGCCCTGCTCTGCCATATCCTGCAAAGCCCAACATGGAGGCTCTTAAGTCTGCACTGGCAAAATAGCTGACACAGACTTGAAAAGCCCCATTGTGGGGCTTGGGGCTTTCCTTGGGGGGAGACCTTCCCCAGGAGACCTTTGGCAGCCCTGGCAATGCTGCTGGATGCAGTGGTAGCCATTTTGGCACTGCTGCACCCAGCAACACTGCTGGGGATAGGATTCACTGCTGGGATTCACTGCTCGGGATAGGATTCACTGCTGGGGATAGGAACACTGCTGGGGATAGTGTTGCTGGGGATAGGATTGGGCTGCCCGGCAGTGATCAGATAACACATTTACCTGTGAGTAAATCCCATCAAACATAGTGAATCTCACTTTTGAGCAAACATCCTTAGGATTGTTCTATATGCCTGCAAAATGCGTTTTCCATTCCATATTAAGACTTATTAACTGCAAACCAGGGGGAGGATTCTTCTCAACACCTTTTCCTTTTTCACATAATGAAGATCTGTTAGGTTATAACTGTCTAGAGGACCGTAACCAGGTCTTCTAGATCCAGGTCCAAGACAAAATTCACACAATAATCTGACTACAGGATGATAGAAGTCCATGTCATTTAAGTGTGTTATAATTTCAGGAAAGACATATTTGAGTTCAGAGCAAGCATTTTTTCACATCTAAATAGTTTATTATAAGGATTATTTACAAAATGTCACTTTGGCTGAAGCAATACAAATGAACGCATTCAATTACTGTATTTCGTGAGTCCATTTTCTGCTTCACATTTCTCCTATAGCTGACTAGTATGGTAGCCATTAGAACCAATGCATGGGTTCATCAGGTATTAATTTTATAGATTTGGTAATGAACAATATTAAGTGTTAAAAAGTATTTTGCGGAATGGTTTTTTTCACAGCGTTCACAAATTCTTTTGGAACGAATTACAGTGTACCACCATTTTTGCAGGCACTTAAGAGTTACAGATGCAGAAGAGATTTAAACAGTACAGCTGCAGAAAATTTGCAGACGGGATCCCAGGACAATCAAAATCTTGGGAATGACCCAGCCACCCTCTCTCAAATTTAATTTAAACACCATATGTTTGTAGCCACCCTTGGGAAAAACCAGAAAGGAAAAGGGCTCAACCTATTTTTCCACACTCTTCCATTTATGCAAATATAATTATATATCTACATTTTATGTGGTGAAAAAATTGATTTCCTCACATGTAGTTGCTTAAATTAAGTCAAGCATTAAAGTTAAATGCAGCAGAGTGCAGAATCCTGTTTTCTTTTTCTCACAAATTTCTATCGCTCTCAGTGTACATTTTTTTCCCCAACCTGACCAGGTGTGTTGCTAGCTATGCTGCTGATAACTAATATGTTCCTGTCAAGGAAGGGTGTAAGTTCTTCACCCATCTGTCCCAATGGTACTGACAACTGCCAGGTCTCCCTGGGGGATCTTTTTGACCGTGCTGTCAAACTCTCACACTACATCCATTCCCTCTCTGCTGAAATGTTCAATGAATTCGTAAGTATTGAAACGTTTTCACAGAAGGTACCGTTAAATAGAATGTATTCCTATTTTCAAATGACATAAGAAGTAGCAACAGAGCATAGAGAAATGCTAGATTGGAGCAAATTGTGGACACCATCATCATTATTGGGAGCCTGTTTTTAGATTAGAAGGAGCTATCATTGGGGATATAGCTTTTGGTTTTGATTTGTCATGTAATCCATTTCCTTTGTATTATACCCAGTTTGGATTCCCCCCCCCCCCCAAAAAAAAAGATCAAACTAGGGAGCAAACTTGCAAAGCAGATTCATGTCCATTGCATACATTACTGGAGCAGTATGGTCTTTGCTTCCTATGACTGGATTTAGCAGAGCCCTAGCAGTGTTGGAATAGCAGCATTGCATCAGACAATGACGTATATACCCACACATTCACCAGAGGTCCATAAAATACAGGTGCTGGTATGGGTGGTAATCCTGTGATTACTATGTCCCATGTGATTCCGTCATTTAAATATTACCAAAATAGCAGGGGATACAGCAGTAGGACCTGTTGGATGCATCAAGAGTGGTGGTTGCTGGTGTGTTGACCTGAGAGTAGCTTGGCCTTAACCAGAATTTTCATACTATGAGATGTGCAGCATAATCCAAACTGTGCCTTGGACCAGTGGCTCAGGAGGGTTGCAAACATGCCATAAGGCATGTTTGCACCTCCTCGTGAGATGGCTAGGCCAATGCGCAGAGGTGTGACAGCCTGCACAGGCTGACATAAGCCTCCACGCCAACTGAGGCACCAAGCCTAGTGTCAGCCGAGATGGGCCAACGCAAGGCTCTGGGGTGGGCAGTTAGGAGGCGTGGAAGAGGTGGGAGGGAGGCATTGCAGGGCGGAGGGAGGGCGGACAGTGGGCAGCCCCAGGGGCAGGTGGGTGGGGAGTGAGAGGTGGGGCTGGGATCTGGCATTTATGCCGGATCCCAACCTCCACTCCTGAGGAGCACAGGGCGGCTTCAAGTCTCTCAGCTCTCCTCAGACGTGTGCCATCTGAGAAGGTAGCGCAAATCCAAGGAGACCCAGTGGTGCCAGGGTGACTTACCCGGAGCCACTTTGGGCACCTATCCTGCGCTGGATACAGTGGAAGCCTCTTGGCTTGCCTGTTCCAGCGCAAGATAGGATTGCACCCTTATTATCTTATGCTTAGTTTTATTAATGGGGGGAGCTGTGTAGGAGGGAGATTCAGATGTTCATTCAAGAAAGCACTTCTGTTGTGATGTTACATTACCCAAGCATAATGGCACTAGGAATGAGAACCTTCCAACACAAAGTATAGCTAGCACATGTATTGCAATTGTGAGTGTTGCTTGGAATTGCATGGGCCCCTGTTGAATAGTGCTTGTGACATTTGTAATCAACATCTTAATACAATGTATGAGATGTATATGCTGGTTTTTATGCCATTTTCTTTATCATACAGTTGCCTTGAATGTAAGCTGTCAACAGGTTAAACTCATGGCATAGAAAACTGATTACAGAAATTGGTCTGAAGTTTCTCAAAGTACTTTAGTGTGTGTGACTCATCAGATCCCCTATGAACAGAGGATGGCAGCCAAATTGTTTTTAAATAAATATTAATAACAATAAATATTGTTACTAATAAATAATCTTTGCTTTTCATGAAACAGCATTAAATGTTCAAAAGGACACTATCCAAACAGCTAAGTGGATTGCTAGAATTAAACCAGTGAGAGATTCTGTTAAGGACTACAAAGGGTGGGCAAGAATAAGGTAACATTTCCACACATCATGAGTTTACACAGTGAGGCTGGGGAAGACAATAATGTTACATTAATAGGATTTGTGTATTGAAGGCCTCCCCCTCACAAAAGGCGCTCTTAAGAATGCCAAACACAGCAAGTGACTGTATCACCAGTGGTACTTGAGGTGGTGTCTGGTGGTACTCGCAGGACCCCTGGACACCTGCTGCCCAGCAGTGACACAACAAACAGCAGTGGGAAGTTTGGCTCTGCAGGCAGAGCTCCAAAGCCTGCTTTTCTGCACTTGACAAAGTCCTCCTGTCCACCCTGAGCCTCTTACTGGTGTTTGTCACATGGCATCTGGCTTCCCAACCCAGAAGTAACTGGCAGTGATGTCATCATCAGTTACCTCTGGTGGTATTTCAAATAGGTGGACCATGTGAAGTGGTACTGCAGAGGACAACCCCTGAGAAACACTGCTGTAGAGTTTTTTGGAGTTTGGAATAGAGAAAAGTTTCATCATGCAGTTGCAAACATCAGAGACAAAGAATCAATTTGATAAAATAGAAGCATTTTTATTTCTGAGTAGACAATGGCAAGATCTGAGCTCCACAAATCATTTATTTTTAAAGTATTATTTACATCTCATTTGGTCATAAAGGCATATGTCATATGGTTGGGATATAAAACTCCTACCCACCTCGATGTCACATGAAAAGCAGCAGCAACTGATGGCATTTCTTCGAACGCAGTTCTAGCTCTCTACTGTCCTAACTGTGATCTTTGCTCATCTTTCAGGATGAACGTTACGCTCAAGGCCGAGGATTCATTGCTAAGGCCATTAACAGCTGCCATACTTCTTCCCTAACCACTCCTGAAGGAAAAGAGCAAGCTCAGCAGATTCATGTGAGTTGTGCCCATTTCTGTGCAGGGAGATCCAGGGAACAAGCACGTGGGAAAGTGCAGAGAAGTGATCGTATAAGAAGCAAGTCCAAAGACAACAAGCTGGAAACAGAGAAACCTAAAATGATCATGGGAAATGTGATGGAAACTTTTACAAGGCAGCCAGTTACAAAGCATAAGCAGAGGGTTCTGTTGCTGTTGCTCCCATTCCAGAATGGACCCTGAGGAAGCAAGCTCTAGTTTACATGCAAAAATGCTAGAGGAAATAATGCAAAAACCTCATGTACTTTTGTAGTAGAAGCGGGGAAATCCAAGCCATCAAACCATAATGAAACACTGATCAGTGTAGGAGAGGGAGCAGCAGAGACTTTTTAAGGAAGTGCTCCTTCCAACACTTAATCCCTATTGCTCCTCCTACATTTCCTTCCACCTTCCCACACTGCAAACAAATTTCAGTGTGTATCCAGGACAGTGGAAGCCAACATCTTGCTTGTTTGACTCAGCGCAATTAGCATCCATAATTGCAACAATGACATTTTATAACTGATGCTTGACAGAGATTATCCCCTAATGGACAGAGATTTTTGGTAACTGTGTTATTTTACTCAGAAGTAAGCCCATTGTGTTCAATAAGACTTACAGCCCAGTTCTAAGCTGCGCTGGAACAGGCAGGTTGAGTGGCCTACACTGTATCCAGAGCAAGGTGGGTGCTGATTGGAGCGCAACTCAGGGTAAGGGGATATTTTCCCCTTACCCCATGTTACACCCCAGCCATCCTGATGGGCCTAGTTGGATCTGCACCAGCGAATTTGCTGACACAATCCAAGTGGCCAGTATAAGGCTGATCAGGGTGGGAGTTAGGATTTGGCCTGTGCTGCCATGGCCAATCCTGCCCTGCTTCTGGGTCTGTCAGCCTTCCAGCCTGCCCACCCCAGCCCCAAAACACCACCTCCCCATCCACAGAACACCTTCTTGCTACCCTCTCCCACCTCCAGCACCAGCCAGCCTGGGCTGGTGCAATCTTCCCCATTCCAGGTCTGGATCCAGTGCCAGCACATGTTCTTGCACCAGCCTAGCTGGTTTGAGAGTAAGTTCTGAATGTTCTTTGGAGCATATTCACAACACTCTTGGGCCGGGGGGGGGGGTGGCCTGCTCCAGCCAAGTGTGTCTTCAGGATTGTGCTCTTAGGTTGTAATTCTATTTTATTCACTGGAAACAAACACCTATACTAATGGGTGGTTCTCTCCTCTCCCCCACCCCATCCTACTTCCCCTGCCAATTTACCTTCACAGGCAGATCCTGATGGAGCCACTGCTGCAGTCAGCATGGCTGTGGCCTTCCTGCTGGGGCTCCAGAGTACACACCTCCGCGCACTGTCAGAGATTTTTTGTAACTGCCGTAAGGCAGTTAACACTGGCAGAATACTAGCTCTGCTAGCATTACAGCCCAGTCTTGGGCTGTCAGTTTGGCAGCACATCTGGTAAAAAGAAGGGAGATGCAATAGGCAAGCACAATACTAGTATCCTATCCTCAATAGTTCAACTTCTACAATTTTAACCATGTTAATGAAAAAAAAATGCTGCATCCTGTGGTTGGGTGGCACTCATAGAAGTCTCCTCAAAGTAAGACAATGTTTGTTCTCTAACCTCAGAGCTGCATTGCCCTTATGTTGATGCTAGAAAATGGATGAGGATCGCACCCTACGTTTCTAGTCCATATACATGTAGACTAAATGAGAATTGTTGGGAAACATCTAAATGTGCTTTTAAATACTGAAGTGCTTCTTGGCACCCAATGCCTACTGATTTCTTTCGGCATGCCATTCACCCACTGAATAATTTGCTACTTCAGAAGCCAAAATATATGACAGACCTCTCTTTGTATTGGTTAAATGGGCAATGTTTGAGCATTTGGACTTGGTAGGGCTGCATTTCTTCCACTGTAAGAAGCAGGAAAGAGTTATGCCTCAAGGAGGTGTTTTTTGCCACCGTAAGCAAAGTGAAAAGCGTTGGTGTCAACACTGGAGAAGTCTCAAGGGCAGCAAAATGGCTAGGAGGATCCCAGGAAAGCAAAAAGCCCTTTGATCTTCCAGCTCACCCCAAGCAGTGGCAAAGTTTCAAAAGAAAAGAAATCTACCCAGAAGCAAAACTCTTCAAAGGGGAATCAGCCCCATGCCTGGGCATGTTTGCCGTGCTATATGTAGACAGTAGAAATACTTTGGATAAGGTATTAAGTGACCTACCACAGTCTGCATCTTCCATTATGCGTTCAAATATTTTCCAGTGCCATATTTCTAAAAATGCCTCATTAATGCCCACGCTATTGATTAGATTAAACATCATTCCATTCAACAAGGTTAAGCACCATGATTTTTGCAAGGAAATTGCAAGGAAAACATACTGAAAGTGTATTTTGTCACCTCTTTATAAAAAAAATACTTGGGCAACTTGGGTTAATTTGTGTCATAACAACCTCTAGTATGAATTGGTGCAGGAGGATGGGCAAACAGAGAACAGATGATAACAAGAAACTTAAGACAGGTTTTCAGAGAATAACACATCTTGTGTCCTGTGAAAAAGTTATGTGGCACTATTTAATTACATTCATTTTGTTGCTAATGAGCAGCATGGAGACCTCCTGGATTTAGTACTGAGCGTGCTCCGCTCCTGGAATGACCCTCTCCTCCATCTGGTTTCTGAGGTGCAAAGAATCGAAGAAGCTCCAGACACCATACTCTGGAAGGCCATGGAGATTGAGGAACAAAACAAAAAGCTTCTGGAAGGGATGGAGAAAATAGTTGGACGGGTGAGTAGAAATGGGACATTTGGCCTAAAGGCTGGAGGAAAGCTTCGAGCAAGGGAGAAAGGGAAGCTAAAGTCTTCCCGACCCAGAGAACTATTTGACCTGTGATGCCTAGAAGGAGAAATGTAATGCTTGCTACCTTGCCTTTTGGATAGTAAGGAATGACAAGGTCAGTAAGTACACTGTTACAAGAAGAACAGCTAGAATCAAACATGCCTACAAAGAGGGCTGGCCAAGGCCTCCTGACACTTGAAGTGGTACACCAAATGCTGCCCCTCCTTACCCAATAATGTGCCAGCCTCTGCTCTTCCGACTCTCCAGTGTTCTAGCTCAGCACTCTCCTTCCTTCCACATTTCCCTGCCACTCTTCTTCCTTGTCCAATCCAGGGACTGGAAGGAAAAAGCAGAGCAGTGGAGGTAAGCAGGTGTTCAGAGATGGATGCACCCCACCAATCTGCTGCCTGAGGTGACTATTTCAGTTGGCTTCATGGATGGACGTGGCCTGCCTTCAAGAGCATATGGTTCTCTGGAGTAGCATTACCTGCCCTAGAATTGGTAACTACTTGCCATTTCCAGCCATGAAAAAAGACTGGTGTATCCAGCACAATCTTTACAATGGATAAAAAGAACCTAGCCAAATATTTTTCCTCTGTGCATTTATTAGTAGCAATAATATTTCTTTTACTGTATTTTCTAAAAACAAAAGCAGTATTTCTAAATTGCCTTCAACACTTTATTATCCCACTGGTTGTAAATTTTTAAAGGTGTTAAAACGCAAGATTTAATCTGAAATCAACATAAAATAGCCTGATCCTATGCCTGTTCACTCAGAAGGAGGGGACATTAAGATAAGTGTGATTTACTCCCAACCAGCCCTATGCTAATTTGCAGCCTATGCTCTTCTTTGGATACCAGATGTATGCCATCACGTTCTGGTTTACATCTTCTCATGTCAGTTCAAACACATTTTATAAAAGTTAAATCTTTAGTCAATCATCTGTTATCTTCACATGTGGCCTAACAATGACCCATCATTTCTCCCCTGTAGTAGCAGCTGTCATAATAACCACGTGTATTACAAGTGGAGCAAATCCACACATGCATTTAAATGGTTAAAAAAATTAACACTGCAGTCTTATGTACTTCAACTCAGAACTAAGCCCCATTTATTTCAATGGGATATACTCAAAGGGAGGTGCATATAGAATCGCAGGCTTGGTCTTGAATTTTGAAAACCTCTAACTGTTCTTTATTTTCCAGCCTATTCATGTAATTATTGGGAGCAGACTACTAAACCCATTCTCCCAATGTAATGAGGCCTGATGATAGCATTGTCACCTGAAAGAATATGCATATGGACACCTCATGTTATCATTAACTGACTGAATGCTTTCCCAGCTAGTAGAAGCCATAGATTAGTAATGCCAAAATGGGATGCCTGACAAGCTCAATCATTCATTCTGCCAGTGAAGTGGACTTCAGAACCCTTTTTTCTCTTAAACTAATTATACAGCATCAGGAGGAGCTCCAAAGTAATCATAATTTTTCCTGGATCAGATATTAGGCATAGATATACTTCCCCCTTCTAGAACAAATGTGTCTGTTTGGAAATCCAGATTTTCCCTACTAGTTGTGAGATCAGTGCTTTCCAGCTTGCTTTTGAAAGAGAAGATAACAGAGTGAATGTAGTGTCCAAATGGTCTGAGTCAACAAATATAGGAACAAGAGTGAGATCTCATAAGAACTTAAGAGAAGCCCTGCTGGATCTGGCCAAATGCCCATCTAGTCCAGCATCCTCTTTCCCACAGTGGCCCATCAGCTGCCTCTGGGAAGCCCAAACCCAGGAGAGAAAAGCACATCCCTCTTCCATCATTGCTCCCCAGCAACTGATATTCAGAGGCATACTGCTGCTAAACCCTCCATCCTGGGATTGGCCACAATCCAGCTCCAAATTAAGCATGCTTAAGGCAATTGATTTCAATGGACATCAACATATTCAGCTTGGTGTTGAGCGTGGCCTTTATGTGGGAGACAATTTCTAGAGGGAAGAAAAAGAAGCCAGTGTGCTTTCTAAAACAAGCCAGCTATGTTTTAGAAAAGGGAGGAGAAAGAAATTCAAAACTGACTTTATAGCCCATCTTGTACAGAAAGTTCTATATGCAGCAATTTCTGTATCACCAAAGGGAGTCACTGTTTTGCAGTGCAAGCCTCTAACAAGACTTGAGTAACTCTCAGATTACGCATTTGCTGCAAAGGATGAACAATTAGTATTCTTCTGGAACAGAAAAACAGGATAAAAATATTTTTTAAATCCATTAATTAAACATAAAAACCTGAAAGCACTGTGTACATTAGAAGTGCTATGTAAATGAGTAATAATTATGGCAGTAGAGATTAACTCAAATATTTGAAGCACCATATTTGCTTCTAACTTCTTTCACTGTTTTAAGGCTTTCAGTGTTTTATGTCATCCTAATGTTTTACCCTTTCAGTATGTACCCTATCCTCCTCTGAGGGCTATCTCATACCTCACATAAATAATACAACCATGTTCAATACTAACATTCCAATTTCCTACAGACTGTTGGGGTGATTTAGAAGTTCTCTCTGTGACTGAAGCCTGCTAACTATACAGTATTTCTTTCTCTCTTCTTTATTAGGTTCACCCAGGTTCTCTAAGCAATGAAGTCTTTTCTACATGGTCGGAGCTCCCATCCCTCCAGTTAGCTGATGAAGATTCTCGCCTCTTTGGCTTTTACAATCTGCTGCACTGCTTGCGCAGGGACTCCCACAAAATTGACAACTATCTGAAACTCTTGAAATGCCGCCTCATCCATGACAGTAACTGTTGAGCAACTTGGCCTCGCTTCATTAAAACGCTAGCACCAAACGCTTCAAAATGGACTGCTTGTAGCTCCACTGCTTTTCAATGCACTATGCACACTTTATGGAAAATGTCAACCTGTGCTACAAGATTAATAGCCATATTATGCAGGTTTGCCTTTATTTTTAGATGCAGACAATGGTTTTAGTGCCTGAAAGCTCTAAGATAAGCCATTGTTTTCTGCTAAGAGTACTTTACTGTCTCCTCTATGAACATTGCAATGATATTGAAATTATACTATTCAAAATAAAAAAAATACTACAACCAAAATTTGTCTGTGCAAAATTAGAATTGGTTTAAAACTGTTTGATACCAGGAATGCCTCCAATTCTGATTACCAACCTCAATAATGGTTTTAAAAATTTGTCCTAAAGTATCACATATATTGAACTTGGCATTACTGACATTTTGAGTCATTAGAAGCTATTTGCTCTCCAAGAATCTTTTCTTATGTTCTCTGCCACATCCCAAACATAGAGAGATGAGGACACTTTACAGAGCCCCAGGCACACCCAGCAAAAACTGCAGGTCCATTACCATGAGGACAAATTTGAACAAAATTGAGCTCATGCTTGATCATATGTAGGCAAACTTATCGCTCTATATCTGTGTATCAGTCATGTATTCATGTTGCACCATGAATATACAAGACATCTTATAAAGGAAGAAAAATATCGTGCCCCAATGACACAAGGGATATCACTGAGAAAAGAGAGAAGTGGAGACAGGGATACGCAGGGGAAGAATACATCTCATCTGCATGCAATGAAGCAGGGGCGGTATGTAATCCACCACCCACTGCTAGCCCATTCATGTGTGCATCCCCTCCAATTGAAAGTAGGTGGGCAAATGAGCGAGCATGTTTCCATGCCCCCCTTTGCTTATGAAGACCACTGCATACAACCTCCTTAGTCCGCTCCTCATCTGATTAAAATGAACAGGCTCAGGGAATGTTTGTTTCCCAGCATCTCCAGCATTTGTTGATTACAAACAGAAGAGGGTGGAGCGTAGAGGCTGCATGAAGCAATCTTTGTAAGTAAAGGGAAGGGGCAGGTAAGCTCCAAATTGCCTTTCCCTGCCTGCTTGGTGTTTTGTAAGCACTAACAGCCCAATTCTGAGCTTCAGGGCACCCACTGGAGTAGCAGTGCCGAAGCAGCTACTGCTGTATCCAGCAGGTACTGGGAAGCAGCTGGAGGTCTCCAGGCTCAGCTCAGTGGCACTGGGCCACTTTAGGATTGGGCTCTAAGTAGGCAGGGAGACATGAATTGGAGCTGGGGGAAAATAATAATAATAATAATAATAATAATAATAATAATAATAATAAACAACTTTATTTATATCCCGCCCTTCTCCCTAACGGGACCCAGGGCGGAAAAGATCATAATGATATCCACACTCTGTTATGGACACACAGAGATGGAGATTGGTGGTAGGGCATGAATAATGTATGCAGTGTTACACACTTGTGACCAATGCTCTTTTAGATACTGTTTCCTGGGCCTGGGAGCGTTGGTGATTCTATGCACTTGGGAGACCAAAGGTCAAGCTAATTTACTAATAGGTGGAAAACTGTCTTAAGGCTGGCACTAACCCTATGTCTGACTCTGAACTTTTAAGATAACAAGAGCTGCCTAGTCACATGCAGTGACTGAGTACATTTCCCTTCCAAAAGTTTCTAGGCCAGTGGGTCTCAAGCTTTTAGCACTGGGACTAATTTTTAGAATGAGAATCTGTCAGAACCCACCAGAAGTGATGTCATGACCAGAAGTAACATCATCAAGCAGGAAAATTTTTAACAATTCTAGGCTGTAATCCTACCCACACTTACCCAGGAATAAGTCCCATTTACTATCATTGTTAAAAGCATATACAGAGTAGCCTGTTAAAAGTACACATCTGTAACATTTCCCCAATGTAGTCACATGCCATGGTAGCATCAATTCTAATATATAAAAAATAAAATATTGAAATGAATGGGGACCCACCTGAAATCAGCTCGCGACCCACCTAGTGGATCCCAACCCACAGTTCAGGAAACACTGTTCTAGGCAGAGCCTTTGTCCATCTGGCTAACACTAGCTGTACACACATTACATATTAGCTATCTGTTGGGATATAAGTGCTCAGATAAGAGATCGGAGATTCTTTCAATGGGGACTACATTGTGATGCCAGATCACAACATAGAAATACATACAAAGCAACCTCAGTTCTGGGCCATAGCATTTTACTATGCTGAACAAATATGTGAATATAGTTCTTGAACTAAAAGGGTTTAAAATGTACAGGCAGTATAAATGTGATATTTGTAAAGACATTTTTTATGCTCCTAGATTACCATGACCTGATAAAGTCAAAACCTAGCTCAGATGTTTCCAGATCATAATTCACAGCTGTTGTTAACTTCCAAATATTCATACTTATTCCCCTAATGGCTGTGAGTACAAGGGAAGTGCAGCCTCTCCATCCACAGAATAGTGGTGAGATGCTAGGTCAGGCCATGCCACTTCTGAATGTAACCTCATGCTGACAGGCCAGCTGGGGGTGAGATAGACTGCAGATATATGACCAAGCCCTGCACTTCCTGTGGCCCAGTTTTGAGCAAGCTTGGCACTCACACATTCATGTCTAAGTGCAATATCAGCTAACCATAGTTTGGGGCTGATTAGAATTTTTTTCCCCTTTCTCTCTTCTTTCTTTCTCAGCCAGGAAGTGGGAATCTTTCTGCCTACACTGTACTGTGGCTTTGGGTGGGATTATATTTAAGTGTTAGGGCAAGGATTAGTTCAACTGTGTTTCTGGCCTTCAAGCCTTGACTGCTTAACTGAAAAGATTACATGACACTGCCTCAGCCAAGGGTTGTACCTGCACTATAGTTGAGTTATGGAGAAATCCTATGTATGTCTACATATTGAGTTCAGTGGGACTTACTCCTAGGTAAATGTGTGTAGGGTTGCAGTGTCAGCTTGGTTACATGTTACAGAGCTATGTAATAAGTAGACAAAATTGGGGGCTGAGGCTAACTCACTTCTTGTCTCCTCTTTCTGGGTGTGGACATCATGTCAAGCTTATAATTTTGCAACCTTTGTACATTTCTTTCAGTTAGCCTCAGAAGTCCCACAGGATCAATAAAGACTTATGGTTCTTCTGTCATGGCTAGGCACTGGAGGTCCCAATAATCTTATCAGAGAGACTCTGTACTTGAGATATCCGTGAGTGTGCAAAAAAATGATATAAGGTAGATTAGATCAAATGTCTAGGTGATTAATCATCCAAGCTCTACCCTTTGAATGGTTTTGAAGAGCATGCATCATTTAAAAGGGCCTATGCCATTATGCACCACAAAGCCTGCTTCATTAATTTGCCTGCCTAAGGTACTAGTTGTAGCATCAGTGGGATACAGGGATTCTGGTCTTCTGTGCCATGCCTAATGACAATAAAAACAATGCAGGAAGCCTCCTTTAAAAGCAGACCCAGTAGTACTTGGCTTCAGTTTGACTAGTGATTCTGTACCCTGTTGTATCAAAAGAATGAAAAGAAATTTTAAAAGCGAGATGCTATTCTTTGCAATTCTGAAATAGAGGACAAAGCCCTTCATCAGAAAAGCCTGTTTCTTGAGTATGACATGAGCACAGAGTGTGTAGCATGAATGTAGAGTTTGCTGTGAAACTATTTTTTATTAGTAGGACTAGGAAAAGCACATAAGATATGCTATAAAGTCTATTTGCATGTACGTGTGAAGAGCTTCATCTCTCTCATCAAACAACCTCCAAGGTCAATGCGTTGATGCAGATGACTTGATTCTGAAAATGGCTCTAATGCACTTATTTTTAGAAGGTGTTAGATAACATGATGCTGGTAGTCTTACCTTTCGTCTCTGGAAAGGAAGGTGCAACTTGCATCCATGAGGCCGCATCACAGGAGGTTCTTATTTAAAACTAGTCATGGATTTTCCCATAGAAACAATGATTCAAACATTACAGAGAATTCTCATTGCTATTATTTACCAAATGAACACCCCAATTCTATTCCCTTGATGGAGCACGCACTTGCATGCTACAGTGGGGTGTGTGTGACAGATGAGCCACGAGAGGTAAGTTAAAAATGTACTCCAGAGGCCACCTGGACATCAGTGGGTCTTCACGGACCCATGCCATCTCTTTTGCTGGCATATGTCCAAGGAGAGTCAGGAGACGGGGAACAGGTTTTGACATGCTCTGCTGCTACCAAGATCCATCCCTGAATCCTCTCCCAAACTATCCCTGCCACCACCTTACCTGTAATGGTGCAGCCTGGGTGGGACACTGGCAGGTACACAGATGTTTGCATTAGCTGTTTGCATTAGCAGCTGCAGGTCCTTTACACCACCCAAACCAGACTTACAGTAGCATATTGCAAGATCTGCTGCCATAGACCCAAGACAGGATTGGGCTGAAAACAAAACTGCTGTGGAAAATGAAGATGGAAAAAGAGAAAATGATCCTACAGGTGTATTCATAGGTTCCTCAAATATTCTACTGATGCCTGGCCCCACTCTTAAAATAACATGTCTGCACACAGATTGTTATGGGTTTTAAAAAACTTCATAGTGGTTGTTAGTGGCACTGGGAGCAACTCAGCCCCCACACATCCTCTGTGTACTCATTTATTATATTTGTATGCTGCTTTTTCTCCAAGGAATTCAGAGAACATCAACAGATTTAGCTGAGAGCCAAATATCAAATGTAATGCTTGGTTGACCAACACTTGATCACTTTCTGGTGAATGTGAATATAAAAGTTCTGTCAACTGATGGAGAATTCACAATACAAACCTTCATTTGAAGAGGAATACTTGACCATGCATATCTGAACCTGCCAATAACGATTTGTCTGTGCACTGCCCAACGAACACTCGAGACAACAGATATTGGAGAATGGGTCACATTATTAACAAATGTTACAAGAAAGTGAGAAGGAAATACTGAGACCTGCAGCTCATATGGAGGCTAGAACATTGAGAGGCACCAGAAACGCTTCTGGCCTCCGGCTGAGCATGCACATGACTCAAGCCTTGCCGCTATTCAGGCGGTGCAGCTTATCCTTGTCAACCTGTGAGGGACCAGGGCGGCTGGACCATGCAGGGCCATTTTGCGCCACTGAGCTTTTGAGGCTCCCACAGCCCCCGCAGACCTGGAAAGGGACCACCCATCCAGGCCCCATGCTGCTGGCCCGACGACCAGAAATTGGTTCAGCCCTGTCTTTGCTGCCCCCAAGGTGCACATCAATGGCCATGTCTTCTAGCCGACACTATCTGCAACGTAAAGTGACCAAGGTTAGTTGAGATTGAGAGAGCCCCCCCACAGCCCCCAACAGTCTGGGGTAAGTGAAAAAACTGCTTACCTCAGGCCAACCTAGGTGGACAGAAAACTTCCTACCTGGCCCAATAGGTGACCAGTAAGACTCAGACAGCTCTGAGGGCATGCAGGTGGGTGACAGTAATTTTGCACATCTATGTGCAAAAAGGAAATGTGCCCAGATCGAGTCCACTTAACAGCCCTCAGGCCCTGTCCCATTCCAGCTTCCTATCAATCCCCCAAAGCAGGGGACGGGGAAGGGTCAAGTGCCCCTGGGCAGGCCAGACAAATATCATGTCTATGAACTTGCTGAGAGCAAAATTTAATAAGTCATTGGAGAGCTCCCAGTTATGTTCTTGTGATCTAACCTCAATTGAGTCTTTGACGCATGTACTACTTTTTTGCCCCCACTACACGGATTTACATCATCAATTCCTATTCCCATTTCTGGAAAACTTTCATGGACCAGATATTGACACTGTTCAGTATCTACTGGATGGGAGAAATGAGCGTTGCTTGTTATATGTTGCAAGATATTTGCTCTCAGTGTTGTCAAGGCATAAATTTTTTACGTATTTCTGCTCCCCTACATAGTGATCCTGAACAATGAATGCTTTCATCCTTGGCTGTTATATCCCTCTGTTTATTGTAAAAAAATTTTATGTTGATATTGCTGCCATTTATTGGATATTGTTTATGCAATAAATGTTAAATGAGATGAAAATGAACCCCAAATGCTTTTTCGTTGATCAGGAGAAATTGTGTACAAATAGCATAGATTGTAGAAGAGAGGTATACAAGACCTTGCACAACATTGCAGCTCTTTTCTAGATAATGCTTACTGAACTTCTTTTATACATGCCCACTAGTACTGATCTAGTGGGCATGAAAAGCTCCTGTACAGATATTTACATCCTGTGATAAAACCACCAGAGTTTTAAGAATTAAGATGATGGCCCATTTGGACAAACCAGACATGTATGTAACCTTCCCCCCCCCCCCCGAGAGCTAGCTAATGCCACACACACTTCCACAGAGACATGCCAAAACACAGCTATTGATGTTGGCTGTAACTTTGCCAATAACAGGCAGTAACTTGATCTTTAAGATCAATTTCTTATCTAAAATAATTACATACTCATTACTGTCTCCCAAGTTCATTTCATCTCATGAAGATAAATTAAATTACAAAGTCCCCAAATTCTGTGACTCTGAATTCTCAAGTAATCTTTCAAGCAAGGAGACATATGGTGAAATCCTAATTTCTCCTAATGCTAGTGCAGCAACCACTGCACTGGCCTAGGGAGTTGCAAACATGCTATAAAGCACCTTTACAGCACCTGGAGAGTAAGCTGCACTGGTGGGAAAGCCTGAACCATCCCACCAGCGCTGGATCCAGGCCGCATGCCTGACGGAGCAGGTAAGCTCCCTCCAAGCAGTGCAGGGGTGAGAGGAGGATGGAGGAGGGCAGGGCAGTCTGTTTAAAGAAATGCAACTTGCAAAGATTCAAATGTGTTTTTTCACAGGGTCCTCAAATATATACAAACATGCAGATTTTCCGGAAATCCATGTATAGGCAGGAGAAGTGGAGGCCACCCCTCCACTGAAATCAATGGGAACAAACAAACATATCAACAAACAAAAGCAGGTGGATGTCAGGATGGCATAAACACAAAATGGATGCCCAGCTGAAATGATCTTTAAAACAGAGGCCCTAATATCAGGATCTTAACAAGAGCTGCTTTGCTAAGGATACTTTCAACCTGTTTTATTTCCTATAGAAAGCAGTAAATTCCCACAGGAAGTTAGATTATCAAGATTGTAGCAACAGCAGAGATGAAAAAGCCACCTTAATGAGTATAGTGTATTATACTATATAGGCCCTGAAAAATCTAATCATTCCTTTTAAAAATGGACTTTTGTTTTTAAATCCATCTAGTATAATTAAACCAAAAGACTGAAATTCTTCTGTAAGTAAGAGAAAGGCCTGACTCATTTGAGTGATCATTATTGGAGAATTGGTTTGGATTTGTGTTTTTTTAAATGAACAGTCATACAAAGGCAATTTTGCTACAGTTATGAAGCTGGCGTATGTCGGCACCAACTATTTAACATAAATGAGTACCGTTTTCATAACACTGTCTGAATACAGCATGCAAACTAAGGTTAAATAGTAATGCAATTCTAAACCTAACCCCATTTCTCAATTGTCACACATTTACCAATTGCCCCTACTGTGGCGTGTTTTTGGAACAAAATTTGAGCAGTCTCCTGAATTCTAAGGGATGAAGACCAAGGAGGAAAATCCACATTTTAAAAGCCTGGTTAAAGATTAACACAAACATCTATAAGAAGGTTCTTAGGAAAGAATCAGGACAGCTGCAGCTGTATCTCTGCTACCTGCTGAGGGTTGCTAGGCAACTCAGGCCTACCACTGCCCCAAGGGCCTTTTATTTTACAATTAGGATATTTGAGGGTGTTTTTTTAAAGGATTTTCACTCAGACTATTGAGATGTGAATGTACATTTCTTTTAAAATCAAGAAGAAAAATGGCGTCCGTGACGACTTCCTGATGTCAAATGTTTGCCGTGGATGGGATTTTCTTATAGATCTGACACAATCCGGCAACGGCGTACAGTTTTAATGGTGACATTTTGACTCTATGGGAGGAATTATTTGCTATTTGTTTTGAATAAAACCTTAGTTCATGTCAGATATGAACCTCAAGACAATCATTAGTTTAAACTGCCTGCTATGTGTTCAAAATTTTTCAGTCAATTTAAAACTGATCTGAATTGCAAATGTGATGGTAATAAGCCATTAGGGAGCCAGCAACATCTCTCTTTTCTCACACTCGCAACTGTCTCCTTTAAGGAGCCTTCGGTCCATTGAAATATGAAACTGCCAGTTCAGCCATGCACATTGTCAACAAACATGAAAACAAAAGGCAGTTTTCTGAGCAGAGGAGAAACTAATACAAAGAATGTAACAAACTGGAAGATGCAACAAAAGCCAGAGCTATATGTGCTTTGTGCCCCAACAGAACAATCAGACATGTTTGCAATGAAAATTAATCTCAATTTCTAGAATCCAATTGAAGTTGAGTTTGCTTTTAGCATAAAGGAATGGCTTGGCTGAAGTATTTAAGAGAGCACTTTAGAGCTCCTATTTGGGGAAAACAAAGATTTGAAGGTTTATTTTTCATCTTTTCCTATCCAGATCATTTGCATTATACAAAGGAAAACCATTCCACTTTCTATCGTATTGTTGAAGCCAGCCACTGGCCCACAGAACTGAATGTCCCAAAATACCACTTCCCACAATTCAGGGTTTCTAAATCTGAAAATGTCTAGCTATGGTGTGGCATTGTTTGGGAACATACGTTCCCTTACCTGGAAGAGGACTCAGTGACCCCCCCTCCCTGTGCAGGAGACAGCATGCATCCTATTGGCAGAGCAGCATTGGTGCTGGAAAGTTGGATAGGATTGGTTCCTTCAGTAAATGATCTTGGGTCAGTGTCACTCATTCTGCTTAACCTTCCTCACAGAATTGTTCTGAGGACAAAATGGGAAACTTATATATACCTTTCTCAGCTCCTTGGATGGGATGCCAAAGTGGATGATAAATGCATTTAAAAAACTAAGAAAGCATACTGTTTGGGAGTTCTTGCTTCAGAAATGGCATCACAATTCATTTTGCATTTTCTTCTCTCATATATTGACCTAGGTTGAGCATATTTCAAACTTAAAATAATTACTTTGTAAACATATACAGTTGGACCTCAGTATCTGCAGGGGTGTCCATTCCCAGACCCCCATGGATACCGAAACTCAAGCATAATGGAATCTGTGGGTGGAGGTCATTAGAGGACCTCAGAATATGGCTAGAAGTGCCTGCTAGTGTTGAAAAGGCACTTCTGGTTTTTGCAAAAACTGTAAGTGCAGAAATGCCTTTCTGACACCTCCAGGAGTTCTGAGGCCTGGAGAGGCAACACATGGTCTTCCCTGGGCCTTAGAAAGCCTCCTAGATGTGACCGGAAGGCGCTTCCAGTCTCATTTGGGAGGTCAGGCGAGGCCATCAGCGTGGGTCTGGTTCCTGCATTGAGTCAAATCTACAGGTGCCAAACCTGTGGAGAAAAAGGCCCCACCTATATGACAAATTTCATTCTAGCATCTCAGAGCTCAAGGAAAGTGTTGCATTGCAACTACTTTATAAATTTTGTGACTCCCTTGAAAATGAGCATTGGGATTAAGATGTTGTTTCATCTTAAAATGTAGAATGATGTCCCGAACAGCCTCATATTTCAGCCTTCAAGGCAGATTTCACACAGTGCTGTCTTTTCATTGCTGGCCCCAGGTTGCTGGGAGTGTGGGGCAAAGCCATTGGGGTCCCCACCTGATGATACATGGATTGCTGAGGGTTCAGAGGTTGGCCCAGTCAGATAGGCCCTCAAATGGATATGGTCTTCAAGCCAGTGTCTGATCTTGCTGACCCCTGTGTGTCTTTCTAGACCACCTGAAAAAGGGATATGGAGTTGAGGTAGGCTTTGAACTCGAAATACAATATGTCTGAAAAATATGGACCAAATTTAATATCTCAGTGAAATATCTTCTTGAGGCTACAAGCAAAGAGAATTCCTAATGTTTAAGTTAGGCCAAAAGCCAAATTTTGCTTGGGCAATAACTATCTCACTGTACACACTGGAACTTAGCAAGCTTTGTATTGTTATGAGTTTGGGCTTCTTCAATTATTCTGTGTGGGTTTGTCACTATTATTTTTCCTGTGGAATACAGCATAATCTGAAAGTTGTTCCTTTTTCTTTTTAGTGTGGCTTGATTAGCGTGGCTTGCCAAATGCTTTTTTGTTGCGCTGATCCCCAGTGGCTACTTTTGCTTGCCTAAGCTGTGAACATGGGAGGAGGAAAGAGTGAATCTTGAAAATCTGGGAGTGGGGAGTCTCAGACAGGCAACTGGGCTTTGCATCATTTATTTGAGCAACATAAATAGAATTTTTCATGACATATGCTGGGGGGGCAGGCAGAACACATGGGTCAAGAAAGGAGGGAGTCGTGGGCCTGAAATACAAAACTCAAGAATTGCCTCTTGGCTGCAGCTGAACTCCCTTCAATGCAGAGTTATGCTTTGATTATCTTAAAGGAAATTACAGTATATTATTTCACACACACACACACACACACACACACACACAGAGAGAGAGAGAGAGAGAGAGAGAGAGAGAGAGAGAGAGAGAGATAGGAACTGAAGGCCCTTTCCTGAATCATTTATTCACCACAAGAAAGAATGGTTAATAACCTACTGGGAAAGAAAGGTTCATGAGACTAAAATGTGCATCAACCTGGATTATAGAGCATGCAGATTATAGAATTTGTCACAACTAACAAGCATTCTGGGATTAGGAGAAAGGACATGATTTGGCACTGCACACTTGTATAGTATGACCAGCATCTGGGTTGTTTTTTTTTTCCTGCTTTCTTAAATTAACAAAGGAGTGGGGTGGGTGTGTAATAAGTATGGGGCAAACCATCACACATGGCTGGTACATCACATTTCAGCTGGTGGATCACAAATGGTGACCTTTTTTAGAGCTTAACCACTATATGTATTCACTCTTTTTACCCCTTTAAAAAGACATTGCAATTATCAGACACAGGCTCCTTTTCTCACTAGTAGCACTTCTCATTCAGAGTTCCCGAATCAACAGTAGAAAGGGCTTCAAGAATTGCAGTGGTGCATTATCACTTACTGCGACCCCGGCACATGACAGTGCACAGCCCATTGGCTGCCTGGGGCTCTGGGTTGCCAGGCGGACTTTACTTCCTAGTTTCTTCAGTTCCCTTGCGTCTGTGAAGTCCCACTCACCCTATGTCCAGTTTGAGAATGGCTGGCAGCTCTTTATGGGAGCCAGGTAGACATTTTTTTTCCATCAGGCTGATTGGCACCTTGGTTGGTGGTTTTTTGCATACCCCAGATTGGCATTGGTGTGGGTGTGTTACTTGCCCCCATTTATTTTTCTTTTCTTTGGTCACTTTAGGCAGGAGGTATGTAGGCAGAGTAGACAGGGCTTGAGGGATTGGCATACACTCTGAGGTAAACAAGGTCAGGGGAAGAGCCAAGACTGCTCCAACAATACTTGAGGCTGGCTGGCAAGCCCCCTGGCTGGAACAAGCAAAGACCATCATATGGTTTGACCTGGGCCAGCCTTAGGTCGATTTGTCTGATATCATCAAATTGGGCCTCATGCTTTTGGGCCCCCCACACTACGGGCCCAATCCTATCCAATTTTCCAGTGCCAGTGAAGCTGTGCCAATGGGGAGTGCACTGCACCCTGTGGTGGGGAGGCAGTCACAGAGGCATTCTCAAGGTATGGGAACATTTGTTTTCTTACCTTGGGGCTGCATTTCGGCTGCAACAGTGCTATAACATTGGATAGGATTGGGCCCTACATCATTTGACACCATGTCAAATGTCCCATCTGTGCTGAATATAAACAACACTGCCAAAGAGTGGTTGGCTCTTACTTACAGGGTGTAAGGCAGGGGCATCAGCTTCAAGTCATTCTTGCTCACTTTGGCTTGCAAGCCACCCAAGACAGTGACACCACCTAGTCTAAAAGAGGAGAGATGACAACCTCTTGGCTAAAATCTCTAGCTTTGTGCCAAAACTCCCTCATACCCAAAGAAAATGTATGCCAAATCTGTATATAAGCCTCTCTCCATGCTATGTTCTTATTTAGGGTGGCATTAACTGAGTGAGGTCTCTCTCTGACTGCATGGCCCCTTTTCTTACTAAAAAGAGAAACATAACATCTAACAGAAACAGAAGAGATTCTTGTGGAACAAAAACACAAAAATCTGGTTTGAGATGCTCTCCACACTGTTTGCCCAGGATAATAGAAAATGTCCCCTCCCCTTGTAAGTTATATGCATGAACAGAAATTTTTAAATAGAAAATGAATCTTTAAATAAAAATATAAAAACAATAGAAAGTAAATCTTTAAAAGAAACTTCTCATCATATTAAGAGGATACAAAAGTCGTTCGCTAGACTTAACATTGGGACATGATCTAAACCACGGCATTGGGACATGATCTAAACCACAGCATTGGGACATGATCTAAACCACGGTTTTCTACTGTTGGGCTATTATTTGGTCCTCAAAGTCATTTTCCTGGCTTATGGAAGCTTTGACAAATTTTAATCAAGGTATAATACAAAGTTAATTCAATAAAAATGTTACATTATAAAAATTAAAAATAAAATTTTGTGTGTGTCAAGATGTACTTTTGCCCAGGATCACTGTCTACAAAAAGGAAGTGGTCCCTGATAATACAGAGTAGCAATTTTCCATTTGCTCCATTAACTCACACACTTTTAAAGTGCACATTTTAATATAAAAATGTTTTCTATTTGGGGGAGGGCTCTCACAAAAATATTTCCAATTGGATCCCACAGTTCCTAAGGCCGGCGCTGGCGTAAGGTTGGGGTTGGTGGTGATAAGCTCACTTGGTTTATGACTGAGTTCAGAGTGTAAGGCCCATTATGACAATGGTTACCACTGTTTTCCCTCAACAGGGGAACTGCAGTCAGGTTTTTCTCCCTGCTGCAGATATTGTTGTAGTTAAATAAAGTGACTCTTTAACCCAAGCCTCTATCTGGTATGCTTTTGGGGAGGGGCTGGTGCTCATGTAGTCAACAGATGTGGCTCACAGGGGTGACCAGATTCAAAAGAAGCCTGGACTACTGAACTTTTAATAGCAGTGTAGAAAGAGGAATTTCAGCAGATGTAGCTTGTAAGGAAATGATAAAAGCTGTACCAGGTGAAATGCCTTCTCTTTTGCAGCTATTAAAGCTGGGGAAGTACTGACCACTTTTGCATCTCTCAACCCCAGATGGGTCCTGGAAGATGATATCTTTGATAGGAACCAAAATGCAAGGTGATAGGAGGGATGCATCTCAGAAGGCCATAAACAGGTACTGGAAAAGTTTTGTGGTCAAGTGGCTGTTCTGTGGCACTGAACACATGGATGGAGGGGACATAATCATAATGTTCATGTTTTAAAATGTACTGTTCAAGTAGCTGATGCACGTTCAAGATAACATAAATATGCACATGCTTCCTTTTTATTCATACTATGACCTCTGTTATTAGAATGAGACTTTTCATCAGCAGCACCACCCACTATGCTATACTGAAAATCACGATTACATATTTATTCCTTTATCAGATTTCTTTTGCAGATGAGCTTTAAAAAGCACAAAAAGAGCAGAATAATTAGAAATGTAGCAAATTCACTCCTAGCCTTATTTTTTCCTCAAGAATATAATGCTGAAAGAATAACTTGCATGGCAATGTGCTCCCTTCCTGCAGTTTTCCTGTTAGACCAAAAAAAAGTCATCCAATACTCAATTTTTTTTTAAAAAAAACAACATACCAGACTGCAAAACATGACAGTCAGAATAGTTAATTAGCTGACTTGATTATGCAAATCCCTTTCCGGAGGCAGGAGCCACATTTTTCTGAAGAGGCAAGTGCTGACAGGAGTTTCAGATACACCCTTAAACTTCTTCAAATCTTGTCAAAATTATAATTGCTCTTCGACAAGATTAGCTGGATTGGAAGTAATAAATATAAATTTGCTAAAAATATTAGACACTGACACCACATCTTTCAGGGACATAATGGAAGAACCTCAAGAGAACAGAAAGTTACCTTTGCCCCAGACATGGCGTTTCTTTTTTAACAGAGTAAGAAAAAATATACTGTATTGTCAAAGCCATCTTCTGATCCCACCACTGTGTGGCTGAGGGAGGGGTTCATGTGACTGCTGCAAGAGCATATTTGGTTCTACATGTTGTTGCAGTTGGAAGTAAGTAGGCATTTGTAGAGGCATGCCAAAAGCCAGTCCCCACAATTTCTGTATGTTCAAGCAGTAGTTGCATGGATCTATCAGTAGCAGCCACACACTGTGATTGCCCATGGCCTACTGCCACCATTCGAAAGGTTTTGAAGCAGACCATAGCCCAATCTTGAGCTGCCCAGAGTGCAGGGCTGCCATGGCGGCAAAAACTGTTGCCATGGCATCCAGTGCGCCTCAGGCAGCCGCCACCACCTCCTCAGGAGAAGGGGACGTTTGTCTTTACTCCCCTGAGTAAAGGAAGTAGCCCCACAATCGGGCTATTTGAATCTATGGCAGCTCAAGAGCTCCATGTCGGACCTTGGGGCCCAACGCAGAGCTCAGGATCTGGTGCAGCTGAGCAGCGACCACCAAGCAGCGGAGCACCGGCTTTCTACCAATCTTAGCACAACACTGGCTGGCGCTGGGCTAGCTCTGGCACTGAGGGCTCGCAAACATGTTTTATTATTATTATTATTATTATTATTATTATTATTATTAACAGTATTTATATACCACTTTTCAACGAAGTTCACAAAGCGGTTTATAGAGAAAAATCAAGTAACTAATGGCTTGTTTGCGGCAGTGCACACCGGTGGTAAGCCGGCGTGCACTGTTTAGGATTGGGCTTCCATTCCTCTAGTGCTAGTAAAACACTGTGACTACAATAAGACCATAGTAAAGTTTGGAACTTCAGGCTTTTAAGGCAAGCAAGGCAGAATTTCATGAATTTCTACTCCTCTGAGAAGGGATGCTGCTTCAATGTTCAGAGAACAAGACTTGCTTCAAAGGCACTAGCCTAAGTGCTCAATAAACATGGGCTGCCCAATGTTCTTTCACCTTTTTTGTTAATGTCACCATTCCAGAATGCCTATTTCTTAGTGTTTACATACCTTCTGGACTGTTGATTGATTGGCAGCTCCCAGGTCTTAACCATTTGGAGAATTCTTAATTTTGAGTATGTTCAGCTGTGTTTTTGAAATAACCTTCTCAGTCACAATGAAGAATTTGCTGTGTTTCAGGGAAATATGCCAATGCAATTTATCAGAACTTGACAATGAGATCATTGTGAAATACTTTTCTGTTGTGGCTAAAAACACAGAAGAGTCAATCAACAATTAGTTTGTTATTGAGCCATTAACTGAACAATTAATTTAAAAGGCAGTGTCTGAATTCTCTTCTGCATGGCATATGAACTCTATGTCTTGCTGTACTGGAACACTTTGAAGAACCAGAGTTTTATCTGAAGAATTATTGTGTTCTGCTTTTCTCCTAACAAGAGAATCTATAATCTATAATCAGGGAAAATATTCCCAATTAAAAATGCAGGAAGGAAAATACTATGCTTGGCATTAGTAATATATTTAAAAGTAAGTCAAAAAGGAAGAGTTGATGCTGTGACAGATGTCAGAAGACCAGAAAAATGCCATGTGTGGCTATTAGCTGGGGCCAACGAAGGTTCTGACAAGGAAGTCCATACCTTTCCTTGTCTAAATACATTGTTTTGAAAAACTGTGGTATCACAACAGCACGTAGTTATCCTTTCACATTTATTTCTAAGGTGCGAGTCTATCTTCGTGCATCTTACATTTGGAGATTGCAGGAGACTAACAAGTTTATTAATTGTACCTATGATGAAGACTCCGTTTTTTTAACTGCTGCAGATTGTGCCTCTCAGTCAGACATGCGATTTTGGTTGTAACCTAGTAACATTATCCGTGGAGTAAACCCCACTGAATATAGTAGAGATGGGAACTTGAGTCAGGTGGCAAAAGTCACAAAAGAGTCACAAGAGTCTGAGTCACAAAAATCAGTGTTTTTTGCTGACAAATCAAGGGCCCCTGATTCAGCACTCAGTCCCCAAGCATGCAGACTCAAGTCTGTGTCTGGTGTGCTTGAATACTGTTTTCATGGTGTGAAGAACCTTGTGGGGCCATCATTCAGGCCAGGTGGGCAGCAGGGAAATTCCAGCCAGGAGGTAGGGAAGGGTTAATGTTTGCTGTCACTGCCAAACTTGCCCTCCTCCTGTGCACCCCATCTCTTCCTGTCCTCCCACATCCCTTCTGCTCCTGGTACTTGTCTTGCCTGCTCTGGTGGGCCTCTGTCACTATGACAGTTGTGCACAGGAAGGTTTCCAATCTTTCTGCTAGTGTACTGGCTCCCACACTGCTGCAAATTGCTTTATGGCATTTTTGTGCACAGCCTGTGCTAGTAGAAGATGCATCCTGCTGGTGCTTATTTTCAATAGGATTGGGCCATTCTTTCACTCAATTCAAACAAATGTATAGTCGTTCTTGATTCTGAAACAAGCAAGATGAACAGTAAAAGAGTTGCTTTGCTATTCAAGGATTCTTCATTCCTTAAAACAAACAAAACCATATACGTAGGCAATATTACGTAACTGCAGCACTTTTTTTTTTAAAACCACAATGTTGCTTTGGTATGTAAAGAAGATATCCATATCTGTTCTCATGGCTAGGTAATGATGGGTAAACCATCTCCAACCTCCCCGCATAACAGAATGACTGTACTTTTTCTATAATGAGCTCCACTGAAGGGTGGAAAGGCATGGTCCATCTTGATGGAAGTGTAGTGCCTGCATGTGGAAGAATCCACTTAGGCTACCCACCCTCCTTCTAGGCACAATGCAACTCCCAGACCATTATCTGGACTAAGGGATCCATGAGTGTCTCTTTATCCTAATCCAGCCTTCCCTTTCACTTAAATATAAGGTAGTAATGTCCCAGGAGGGGAAGCTGGATGAAGACAGAAATGTGTGCACAGACCTCCCATTCTTGATCATGGCTCAGACACTACAGGGTGCATTAACTGAGGAATGGAAGGGGGACAACAAGGCTCTCTTGGTACTGTGGGTGCAATAGGATGAATCATGTCACACATTTTTGTTTTTGTTATCCTCTGTTGAACACTGGAGTTGCTTAATTAGAAAGACTAAAAAAGCAAATGCTGATAAAATATAAATCATTCACACTTCAGAGATACCAAATACGACCCCCCTTCTTCTGCATTTAGCAACATGAGCCCTGGAATAAATGTGTAAGAAAGCCTGGGTACAAATTAAAACTCAAAGCACATTTTCTTTGCGTTTCTAGCAAGAAAATATACAAATGTTCACAAGGAAGGTTTTTGCTGACCTGACAGTTAAAATGTGTGGCATGCTCCAACTAGGTCCAGATACACTGCTCACAAACCCATTCCATAGGCTTGGTCTCACACACATCTACATATCACCAAGAACTGGAGTACATGGTGCGAAAAAGAATTATACAAGGACCAAGAAACTGAAAATACTGTATTGTTCTAGCCATACTGGCAAGCATATGACAAGTGCTAAAGATCATTTCATAGAAAATTCCAAGAAACCACATATGCAAGTCCCTGAGGAGATTGTGCCTTCCTTCACTGTGGGCTGAGAGTGACAACAGCTTCAGGATTTGACAAATAAGTGTCAGATGTAAATGTGCAGGTATTTGTTTTGAGTAGTATAGTTGACCCTGAATTAATATCCTTTTTTGTGTGCAAATAATTGTACTGGAAGTTCCCAAAGAAATCCATCACTTATCCTTTTTAAAAAAAATTAACATAACAATGGAGTATCTGCAGACTAACACTATACAATAGATATTAGCGATGGACAATGATTCCTTACTTAAATATAATTTTTTTAAATGGCAGTATATTCAAAGCAGTAACAATGTACCTAGAGGAAAAATTAAGCAAACCACGTTTCAGCTCACTTCTGTCAGAAATACTCCGACATATGGAGTAGATGAAATTGTTTCATGGCCCAACCTGTTGAGTGTGTTGCAAGCTTTCAACTCCTTAATGGAATCTTAGTTCAAAACAAAAGCAAAGCAGATCTTGTTAGATGGGCAGGCTGACAGCTCTGAAGAACAAAGGAAGGCAGACCGTGGGTTGATTTGGGTTTTCGGAAAAAAGGCTGGTTTTTTTCTCTGACTACTGTCCTCCATGAACTTTGGTGATTTTTGTGAATTGTGAGACTGCATCATCTTTTTGGTCTATACTCTATAGTGACCTAGAAAGAACTAGGGACCTGACAGGAAGCACTAAAGGAAATCCCTTTGAGAACATGCAAATAGGCCCCGTGTTAATGCAATAGTATGTCATTAGGTCAGAAGAAATACAGGGCACAACCCATTCAAGGTCAAGAACTTTGGGAAAGTCGATGGGACTGAAATGGGGAATTTCAGTGGATTGTGGTCATTCTAGCAATTGCCATACTCCTTAAGGGAGAAGCAAAAACCAAAATCATTACCTCAAGTCCTTCAATAATAATAATAATAATAATAACAACAATAGGTATTTATATACCGCCTTTCTTGGTCTTTATTCAAGACTTTATTCAAGGCCGTTTACATAGGCAGGCTTTATCTAAATCCCTATTTAAATAGGGATTTTTACCATTTCAAAGAAGGTTCTTTCTTTCAAGAACTACTACATTCAAGGTGTTTCATTCCGATCTGGCTTCACATTCTGGCCTCCATCCTCCCAAGCTCAGAGCATATGGAATTGCTTGGCTTCAGCAGCTGCTCCAAGGTCGCACGGTGCCGGTGGCCTCGAACTGGCGACCTTGTGGATGTTATCTTCAGGCAGACGGAGGCTCTACCCTCTAGACCAGACCTCCTCCTTCAAAGCATGTAGATCAGTGTTTCTCAACCAGTGGTACGGGTACCATCAATGCTTTTTGAGGTGGTGTCTGGTGGTACTTGTGGGATCCCATGACACTTACTGCCCAGCAGTGAGACTTGGAACACAACGCAACAAACAGTGGTAGGATACTCAGCTTGGTGGGCAGAGTTCCAAAGCATGCTTTTCTGCACTTGAAAAAGCCCTCCCATCCACCCTGAGCTTCTTACTGGTGCGTCACATCTGGCCTCCCAACCCAGAAGTAACTGGTGATGACGTCATTGCCAGTTACTTCTGGTAGTATTTCGAATAGGTGGAACATATGAAGTGGTACTGCAGGGGGGGCAAACATTGAGAAACACTGATGTAGACTGTTGTGAAATCAACATGTATGCTCAAAATAGTTGAACATATTTCAGATTTCCATGAGGTGATGGCTCTGCTCTCTCTAGCACAGAATAATTTAGTCAAAGAAAGGGATTCTGATTTTTCATCACTGAAACCAAGCTCCAGGACAGGCCTTTGAATTAAGCTATCCCTATTTTATAAAAGCAGAACAGAAATCCTTTTTTTTTCAGAAGAACGTAAAAATTATGTTCTGAATGGCAGTCCTCTCTTTGCACTTGTCCCATAACCTATTCATTTAACTATAGGTTATGGTAGAAGAACTGGCTTTTGGTCTCAGAACTGAAGCTTTAGGGGTTAACTACAAATTACAGTATGTGAAAACCCAAGTAACACAGCCCCAGCATCATCTGTGTGCTGCTAAACCTATAGCTCAGATGATCCCCCCACCCATGATTAACAAAACTACCCAGAAAGGAGTCAGGAGGCATACACGGGGTTAAGTAGGTCAAGATATTGCCCAACCATAAAACATGCAGTGTTTCCTTGAAGATGTTTCCATTAAAAAAAAAAAAAAGCAACTATTGTGGAACCAAATGTTATCGCCTGTTCTCTTCATCCAGCAGAGAAAGTAGGAAGTAGCAGTGGTCATAAGTGGAGATGCAGAACACCTAAAAAACAGGCAGCAGCATGATATAGTGTAGCTGTTTTTCCTTGTCAGTTCCTAGGTTCAAGTTCTTTCTGCTCCTCATAGAGTAGTTCATTTGCATATGTACATAGACAACTACCTAAATGAAAACCCCCTTTGTGTAATTTCTCTCTTGTGAGGCCCAAACTTGCAGTCTTATTAAAGTTCACAGTTATTTTGATGCTTCCGTCATCTTCCACATTATCAGCCTTTTCAAAATGCCCCCCTTCTCAAAAGTGACCTTTGGTATCAATAGCCTTTTGATATTTAGCAGAAAAAAAGTATGTGACTGATTTGAATCTCATGTTTTAATCTGAGATGTGCATTGTACCTTTCTGACTGCTGGGAGGGCTTTTGCTTGCTCCTGCACCATCCGCTTGGCTTGCAATGCAATTTCTCTCTACCAATGTCTTCTTAGCAGCTCAGTAGCTATTGAAAGATGTTTCTAGCTCACAATTAAGAGCACATCCAGACATTCAGTACATCCAGGTTTCTTTGCATTTAAGTTGTAGCCCAGGCATTTGTTCAGCTTTGGGTTTTGGCAACTGCTGTCTCTTGTGTTTCCCAGCTTGATTTTATTGCAAAGCATATCTGCACCAACAACAATCTATACTCTTCGAATAGTACATGTGACAGTGAATTCCTGAAGCACAAGTAAGCATGGTCCCTTGATTGGTTAGTCCTCATTCCTTCTGCATATCTCCTGGAAAGTGAAAAAAGATTGTATTAGTACCATTCTGACCCTTTTGAATTGGGGGTGTGTGCAAATGGAAAATAAACATGAATACTGTGCAATGCAGCAGCACTGCCCTCAATTGCTGTAATGGGCATATTCTGTATGCGGGGTAGGATCCCAAATTTCTCCAGATGACCCTCTAAAAGATGTGACTTGTAAGATCTGCAGTGAGCTGAGAATGGTTGAGGACCTTTAAGAGGCTGATGGTACTGCTATTCTCATTACTGTAAGTGACAGTTCCTTCACAGATTGTTGTGAACAAAAACCCCTTGCTGGCCACTTTGGTCCCATCACCAGCACTGGTATTTGCCTCAAGAATGTGCTGGCTACTTCAGTCACAACAGTCTTAGAGATGAATGCTGACTGATGGCTCACTTGAGTCCTGAAAGCTTGAAAACTTTTCAGCATGGAACCCCTTTATAAGGGATGCGCCCAGGCCAAGGATTCATGCTTCCTATAAGAACCTGAATGCTGCCATTCCTCTTAAATGGGATGGATTCCTTTTAACCAGCCCTGACACCAAAGGTTTATGCCCATGACCAGGGCAGGACCAAAACCTCCTGTTGCCTGAAGCAGCATGCCAGCCTCTGTTCCTCCCTCTCTCCAATGTCTTAGCTTAGCACTGTCCTCCCTTCCACATTTCCTCTTCTCTCTCCCCCTCTTCCTTTTCCAATCCAGGCAGTGGAAGGAGAGAGAGTAGGAGGCAAAAAAGTGGAGACAAGCACTCCCCCACTTATCTGCTGCCTGATGCAACAGCTTCAGTTGGACTCATGGTTAGGCTGGCCATGCCCATAACTCAATTTCATGTTTCAGCATGAGTCAGTATGCTGCAATTCCTACTGGGATTGAGTCTCTGTTGGCATCCTTGACTCTGAAGACTTGTGCCCCCAGGCCCTGGCTTCATGCTTCCTGCATAAGACTGAAATGCCCAAGTGCCTGTTGACAGGTTCAGTACAGAAGATGTAAACCTTGGCCTCCACTCTATGACTTCTGTGCAAGTTTGGATGCCAAAAACCTTTTGAGGTTTTGATCATGTGCAGTTTGCTTCTGTTCTTGTACAGTATGTCCATGCCTTAGCTCTATACAACCGGTATGAATCTGGAAAATCATAATTGCAGTACAATCTGTTTTCTATTCTTTACTGATGACAGGAGATATGGGGATGCTGAGGTGGCAATTCTCCCCACTTCGCATTCCTCTTCTTCCTTTCCTCCTTATACCAAGAGTAGAGAAACAAAATAATGGGGGGGAAAATCTGAGGCAAAATTTTCTCCTTTCCATTTTAAAGTTTGACCAGTTTGGAAAGCAGCGGACAACTAAACACACACTTTTAAAAAGCTACTTAATGCTAATAAAGTGAAAAAGTTAAAAGTGATGTGAATGTTTTTTTTTCAACAGAAAAATGTGAGGGAGAGAAGCTAGAAGTATCACCTTAGTGATGCAGCTGAAGCAGCAGTTGAGAAGAAATGGTGGGATTGGCTGTTCTTCCCATCAGCAAGGGGCAGTGTGTGGGATTCCCTTCTCCCACTTGAGAGCAGGGACAGAACGCTCATAAAAACTCTGGAAGCTTCCAAGGTCAGCTCTGTACTCGACAGAACTCCCAAATCCATATCACTACACAGAAACTATGAAGCAGCAGCAGATATCTGGCTTTTTACCTACCATTTTTAAAGTGTTCCAAATCATCCCAACCTAAAAAGCAAACAGTACTTAATTTAACTGTATACTTTATAACCTTACAGTGAATCCTTCACAACATCAGAATAGTTTTCCAGTGACTGTCAAATATTTTACGCCATCTTTGATACTCATTTAGACCTCCTATCCAGACTGACCCTGGAGCAGAGAGTCATCAGTCCACCTTAGTTACACTGTACTGCCAATGGCCTAGCTGCCTTAGATTCCTTTGAGGAGAAAGGCGGGATAGAAATGCAATCAATCAATCAATCAAACTATACACAAGACAATGCTTGATGCTGAGAAGTATTTCAGAGATCAGACTGGTGGATCACTCATTTCACCTGCTCTGATACAACAGTTACTGCTGAAGTTCTATTACTCCAATCTGCAGAACGTTGGCAAGTCATTCCAATCTAAATCTTCCCAAAATCACTACCCAAAAAACCTTGAAAGTAGGCCTTGAGTTTGATAGCCAATTTGTTGGCCGGGGATTAAAGAAGCCCAGTCACTTGCCTGCAAGAGCTGATGTTCACCTTTATGAAGCTAGCATAGCTGTCAGCAGTGAAAACATTTGAGCACTGTAACTGTTCCCTTTAAATCTGCTTATTGACAAAGATTGTATTTCCAATAGTGATAATTTTTCTTGCACATTTTTTGTGTTCTTGCCCCTGAAAATAATAACTCATGACCTCAAAGTAAAACCTGACAATTTCAGGTAGTGCAGTTGCTTTGCTGGACAGGTAATAGAACAGAAAAAAAATTAGGAGTGGCAAACACTGTTACTGATAAAATAACATCATTTCTTAATTTCTGAAGCCTGTATAATGCTATTACAAAATCGTATCTGGCTATGAGGTTTAACCACTGGAATTTATAAGCCTTAAGTTTATTAAGATTTTGAATTTACCAAGCAGGAAAAAGCCTTAAATCACTCACATTCCTAGCTATAACATTAGTTATAGTTTCTTCCATTGTAATGTCAACAGATGTCCCCATTTTAAGAGATCATTTATTTTAAAAAAAAATCATTATTCAAAGAATATCTCTCAAAAATAATGTGCCCTTCACTTCACAACACTCAAGTCACATATATGGCAGTCCAATTTCTTGATTTTCATGGTTTAGCAGTCCTGCGCCACACTAACTCTATGCTCTGTGTGGATGCAGATAGTTTTACTCAAGTACAGGGCTGGCACTTGAGACAGTGAGCCAAATTCTGCCTCTCCCATACCTGGTGATGTGTCAGCCTCTTCCCCTTCTGCTTCCTGAACTTCAAAAGGAAGAAGAGCAAGATAAGTGTGGAGGACAGGAGAGTAGATTGTCAGTGTATGGGTGGAGGTGACAGCCCTGCCAATCTGCTGCCTGAAACAGCTGCCTCAAAGCCCAATCCTGAGTTCGGCGTGCCGGCTTTCCACCTGCACGCACTGTCGCAAACAGATGTAAGGTCCGTCTGCGAGGCTTGCTACTGGGCCAGCACCCATGCTAGCCCAGCACTGGCTAGCGCTGGGTTAGCACTGGGTGGGTGCCCGTCCTCCGCTGCTCAGCGGTCGCACAGACCGCCAAGCCATGGCACAGTAAGTGGGAGTGAGGGGGGGCAGGGAGGAGGTGTTCTGGGGAGGCGGGGCGGGGAGAGGGCAGGCAGGAGGCATGCCGGGGGAGGGAGGGAGGTGGGTCCAGTGAAGCTCTGCTCCACCGGATCCAAGGCGTTTGTGTGAGGCTCAGCGCCCTACACGAATGCCTTTACCTTAACGCCGACCTTTTGGTTCGCAGTAACGTGTGTAGCCCCATTGCAGGGCTGCTTCCCTTATCTGGAAGAAGGGGACAAAAGTCCCCTTCTCCCAAGGTGCTGCCTGTGGTAGCCCGGGGTGCACAGGATGCGGTGGTAGCTGTTTTTGGTGCTGCTGAAGCTGGGCGCCCCGGGCAGCTCAGGATTGGGCTGTCAGTCAGCCTATGGACAGCCAGCCCTATCAGTCAGTGACAGTCAATCCCCATACAGTATGTTTACTATAGCAAGGTTCATGTGCATGTCATGTGTATTAAAATACACAAGCTTACTTTATTTGATGTGAGCTGCCTTGGAGCTTCTTCTGAGGTGGAGTCACTGAAAAAAATGCCCCGTCAATTTTATATAAAATGCTGTAGGCTAAGGCTGCCATCCTAACCACACTTTCCTGAGAATGAGCCCATTTAACAAAATAGGACTTACTCCTGAGTAGACCTGGTTAGGATTGTGCCCTAAGATACGAAGGGCGCAATCCAGCACCAACATATGGGCAATGCAGCTATGCCAGTGCTGGATATAATGGTTTAAGCCAGTCCAAATAAGGAAGTTGACCTAGAAGACCTAGACTGATTTCACAGATCTGCATAAAGTAATAACACTGTTGAGGAATCCCTGAAAAGCCACTTCTTGATTATGTATTTGGCACACACATACTAGAAAGTCCTGGTAAATCTTAGATCTCAGTAGTAACAGTCAAGAAAATGCATGAAGCATAATTAAAGTGGTATTCAGGTATGTAAGGCAAACCATTTGATGGGTTTACTGATGAAACTAACTGCCCAATTTTATCCCCCACTACCAGCACTAGAAAAGTGCACACTGCATCTCATGGTGGGGTGGACAACCCAAAGGCAAATGAGAGGTAAGTAAAAACAAATTTCACTTAATAGGCTGCTTCATGTGAAAACTCGCAAGCAAAGAAGGTGTCCCAGTATGGTCCCTGGTCTTTACAAACTGCAGCTCTTTGAAGGATGCGTCAAGAACAAGGCCATGGAAACTATAAGGGGAGAAAGGCAAAACTGGGTTACCCCTCTGTATGTATGAAAATGGCCCTCCTATGGCTCCTCAGGGATGATAAGAAAGGTGCTCTCTACCTGATTAGAAGTACCCTTTTATTTATTATTACATCATAGTGCTTATGCCTGGCAGTGAAAACAAAGTCTTGGAATTAAGTCCTGCCTCATATTAAGGTCTGCATGAGTTCCCTTCTAATTGAGAAAAGGCTAAATAGTATGATATATATTGTCTTCATAATTTCACCTCTGTCCTTTCCTAGAAAAGACATATGCTAAAATAAAAGAATGAAAAAGTAAATCCTTGGAACACCCAAAACACACCAGTTTGTTTATATATCAATATAAAGATCAGTAAGTGACAAATAAAATATTGCAATTGTTGTGAAAAAAAAAAACTAATCCCCTTCCTTGTAAGAACATGGTTTCCCATTTGCAGCATGATTTGTCTTTTTCATTGAAGCTAAATTACTATAAATCCCCAAAAGAACACCATATTGCTATTGGGCTGGCTTTTTCCAGCCTTTTCTTGACAATTTCTTGAGCAGAAAGTATTGAAGGTTGTTTCTTCTCTTCAGTTTCTAAGATTTGCCAGTGCTTTAAATAAAAGCAAAAGCAAGCAATAAATGGAAGCACAACAGCATTATTAAGGAAGTTGCGAGTGTTCCCTAAGAAATAACTACATGATCAGTGTCACAAACTCTTAAATTGACTTTTCAGACTACAGATGCTAGCAGCTGCAATTCCAATGCAAAAATCAGGGTTTCCAATAAATTTACTCTTATTTGAAAACATTCAGATAAAGGCAGGAAGAAAAACACACACTTGGTTCTCATAGCATCCATCATAAAAATGAGAACGGTATGCTCTAGCAGCTGAATTGTCAAGGGCCAAATAAAATCTATAAAAGCTACATTTCTATGAGTGTCTGTTCTTTTGCTTAAAAATATAGAAGAACTTCCCGTGTATACATGGTTGTTCTTCTCCCTTTTCTATCTGATGTGATTTTCAGCACTGCAAGTGAGTTACTGCTCCAGCACTATGGTGTAACTAAGTTTATTGGCTGCTGTTATTATGTACACTGGAGTACAGTAAAAGTTTCATTACGGCTCCCCTGCCTTCAGCATCTCCAGTTTGTTTCACTATTAGCTACTTTGGGGAGAGGCCATTAAAGGAACATGAGCATGTACATTTTTGGTCCAAATACAACGAATGATCCAGGATCCCATTGCTTCAAAGTCCCTCAGCTATTTCACAGATGCTTTCACATTTTACCTTACAAACTGCATCCAGTCAAATTTAATGCTATACAGAATGAATCACTGACCACTAGCATTGTGTTTTCCCACTGAAATCAATGGGACAATTCCAGGAAAAATAAGTAGCAAATATGCAATCAAAGAGGCAGGGGCAGGTGGGGACACTGGCTGCTTGGCTAACCTACAAGGTCACAAACCTGACTGCAATTAGACAGTTGATACAGCAGTACTAGTAACAGAGAAAAGGCCATTTGCATCAAACTCCTCTTTGTCTCAGTATAGTGCAACCAGGTAGCATACCCACTGACCTTAGTGAGATGTTGTAACAGCTTACTCATAGTCTGTAAGATTCCTATGCTAGAAGAGGAATGTCTGAGATCTGATTCTGAGTAATCAAAAGAAAGCAGGCTTTGCTTACACTTGAGTACAATACATCACTATATATATGGGGTTGGGAAGGAATGTTCCCCCAAAAGGTCAGATTGGCTAGTGCAGTGTTTCTCAAACTGTGGGTCGGGACCCACTAAGTAGGTTGTGAGCCAATTTCAGGTGGGTCCCCATTCATTTCAATATTTAATTTTTAATATATTAGACTTGATGCTACCATGGCATGTGACTGCATTGGGGAAATGTTACAGATCTATACTTTTAACAGGCCACTCTGTATATGATTTTAACAATGATAGTAAATGGGACTTACTCCTTGAAAAGTGTGGGTAGGATTGCAGCCTAGGTTTGTTAAAAAAAATTTTCCTGTTTGATGATGTCACTTGTGGTCATGACATCTCTTCCAGTGGGTCCTGACAGATTTTCATTCTAAAAAGTGGATCCCGGTGCTAAAAGTGTGAGAACCACTGGGCTAGTGACTTTGAACTGTTTTTGCTGATTGTGTTTTATGGGGGGGCAGGGGCGGGTCAGAAAAGAATCTGGTTTGCATTTTTAATAGCTTACTAGGTTAAATCACATGGAGTGAATTTTGCCAGTTTTCTCTCCGGGGCACACAGCAGCTTAGCTTGTGTGAGATGAACCAAGGAGAATTGGCTATGAAGAATTGGGTCCAGAAGATGAGAAAAAGGTGCATGAGTGGATGGCTATTTTAAATTTTTTCCTGCATGCAGCCAATTTTGTGGTATGCAATAAGGTAAAACCACTTTACACATGTGGTGAGTCTTCTGGGATTTTTCCAGAAGAATGGAAGCATGGTTTCCCACTAAAATAGCATGGTTGGAGATATAGATTTGGACCACAGTGCAGGGGCCTTTAACTCTTTGCCATGCCATGGTCCCAATCAAGATAAACCTCCATACCCCTCCTATTTTTCCAGAAGAAAGTTTCCATTGCCAATGACAAGAACTGTGGAGTAGTAACAAGAAGTTAGTAAATGAGATGAGTATTCAAACATTGAAACAATTTTGAAAATTTCCCAAAAGATCACAAATAAAGAAAAAAATTCTCAATCAATGTTCTTTGCATTATTTCACAAATAAAAAAGTCCATCTTTCGGTTTATTTCTCCACATGTCAGTTCTCTTCAGAGAACAATTTTTCCTTTCCAAGTAATCTCAGTAGTATTGCCATGAAAATGAGCTCAACAGAATAAATGAAAAACTGTGCCCTACCTTTAAAATAGTAGCAACAGATCCTCTCATAAAAAGGGAAATGAAATTTTGAAAGATCTTTTATAACCAGTGATGGTAACAAAAGGTAGAATTCATAAATATATCCAAGAGATCTTGACTGACAGAGATGTTTCATTTGCCCTTTCAGGGACATTAAAATGGCCACCAAAAAGTCAGAGCTGACATCAGAAGAAAAACACATTAAAAGAAAAAGGCAGGTATGCCCTCAAAGAAATGTCTTTAAAAGTGGGCATTTACAGACCCCTTTCAATCTAGAAACAAGGCAAATCTTATAAAATGGATTGGTGGCCACTAAGAAAGTATTTTCAATACAGCAAGGTATGCTTGGCCCACATAAGTGATATGTGCGGCAGAAATCTTGGTGTGTGTCTATGCATCAAGGTGGAGAAAAGCTAATTCCACCCACGGATGAGGTGACTACCATCAAAAATAGACACAAATTATGTCATGCAACCAAAATTGGGATACGCAGCCTTTTTTCAAAACTCAGCATCTTTACCTACATTTGTTCTTTTTTGTGTAGCTTTTTTAAAATAAGCCAGTTGTTGGCACAGAAGGGGAAAGCAGATAAGAGTTTTGTTCTTCTTTAAAGCAAGAGAGAGTGAGGAATGCCTCCCCCTCCACACACTTCTATGTAAAGCAGAGGGAAAAGCAGCTGTCCTGGACTACACACTGTGTGATCTGAAACAGCCCTTTTCCTTTGCAACATCATTTTGGAAACTAAAAACATACAAGATTCTGCTATTCCCAGCTAGGGGGAAAAATGGGTCAAAGAATAAATAGACTTCTGCGCCTTTTCTCTATGTTGCAAGCAAGAGAATAAGGAAGATCAATCTACATAATGCTGAGCCGAATCTCTTTAATTCCAGTCAGCTTTTATCATTCAATCACAGAGCGCTGCATGTGGAAAAATTCATGCTAATTCCCCCTAGCAACAGTGGCAGCCTATCAGGATGCTCCATGCACCATGCAGCTGCTAGCCAGCCAGCCAGCACAACTCTAAGTAGGTCAGGCCTGTATTTCTAAAAATGCCATGGTCTAGTAACCCCACTGTCCTGTCTGTCAGCCCTGCCCCATAATAACCTCAACTGCTCAGCGACACAATGACATACTACCCTGTTCGAGTGCAATCAAATCAGGCTGCATTATTCGGCTGCAAGCATGGCTGCTGGATGGAGGACCCTTCGAGGGGCAGCATTAATCAGGCAGCCATTCACATCCACGGCCGCCTCGCTCTGGAGATGGGTCCTGCATTAATGACCAGCTGTTTGGGCTCTGACACAAACCAAATGAAATCCTTCCACCCTGGTGGCTGCACAGAATAGCACTATTTGGGATTCAGGCATGTTCTGCGCATCGCTCAGATCCAAAATGCACGGCTCGGAGAGTGCCAGCTGTTGTAAACATCCAAGTCATTAAAGGATGTTTGAACTGCATTACATGCAGCACAAAAGAGCTCTTGGTTTCGTGTAACACTCGGCCCTTTCCTCTGAACAAATGCGTGTTTTCCCAGCCTAAAATATACATGTTTGCACAATGCAGTCTATTTTAGGCATATTATTAAGGAGAGTTAAATAAACAAGAGCTGAACTGAGGCTGACTTCTGCTGGGAATCTGGGAAACCAAAAGAGGCTCCAAGCAATTTGGGCAGCTCAAAACAGAAGGGGAGAAACACAAACCGCACGTTGCAAAGGCTTGCAGAGAAAAGCCAGAAAAGCACGGTATAAAAAGGCAGCTGGAGACACCCAATCACAGATTAGGTCCCTCCCACATTCTGATTGCTTGCATGTGGCAGGACTGCAAATGCCGAGCCGCAACCAAGTCCATCCCCACACAAGGCTCGGCTGCTGAAATATTCCCAAGGAAGCTTTTACAGGATTTGCTTTAAGGATTTAAAAGGCTGCACAGAATTGAGAAGATCTGACCACCACCCTGTTTTCCACTCTGAAATGGAAAAGGCCAACTAGAAGTCATTGCACTCTGCCACTGAAGTGCAGTGCAGACAACCAAACTGTTTCATGGGGCCTTCCTTCCATCTGCCTTTCAGCATCATGTCTGTCCTTGCCATTTTCTCCTTCTTTGCATCTGTGGCATGTGCATGTCAGCCTGCTGTGTGTGCTAGATGAAGCCTGTCAAAGGCATTTGCTAGGGGCAACCAGGTTGCATTTTTGAAAAGGTTCACACATTCTTGCTCTGCAAGTACTTCCCCCTTTCTGGCCGCAGACTTGATCATTCAGCCCTCAACTATGCAGAACTCAGCATGCCTCAAATCTGTCCATATTTGATTTATGAACCCAGCACATTCATTAATCCATTTGCCCTTGTCTGAACCAGGCTTGATAACTAGGTTATGACTATCTGCTTTGCTTTGTGGCACGCATCACAGTTATTCTTGGAAAGATATGGTCACTGACGTAACCATGAGCTGCTAATTACAAGCTGCTGACATTTTGCTAATCTATGCAGCTTTGTATGAGTTACGTCTCTCCTCCCTTCTCTTCCCTACCCCACCCCCATCTCTCTCCTTTCTGAAATATCAGAGACCAAGTTGGAACCACAGTAACTGAGGAAGAAGAGCCACTCCCTTGCAGAACAAAATGTATTTCCCTAACACCCCCCCCTTTTCCCTTAAAACAAACACTGGGAGTAATAAGATCTCCTGTTCTCCAACAGCTGGCTAAGAAATAATCCAACAGACAGTGCTCTCTTTGGTAACAAATCGTGCAAGCGATAGGCGTCTTGCAGGATAGCTCACGGTGACTCCTGGAAAATCCCCTTGGGTACACATTAAGATGAATTCATTGTCTCCCGATTTAAAGACACACATGTTCATACATGCATGCACTCACACATCAAATAAGCATCTCTTTAAATGTTGCCAAGCTTCTATTCCCTGCCACATTTGTTTCTTTTCACTTAATTGGGCCCATTACACAGATATGACCACCCTGAGTGAACCAGCTGCATATGCCACACAATGGGGAGCTTTCTGTATTACATTGCATTTCTTATTAAAAGAGAACACTCCATTCCTCTCCCCACCACTCCATGCACCACCAGAAATAACAACTGCCAAAGAGCATTTCAGAGCAATTCCTTGCCAAAATCAAGAGGTGTACTTTTTCAGTGGAACTCTGGTCTCTTTCCCCCCTCCCCCAACACACACTTTTTAAAATTTTTATTACAGGCTGATTCTGAAATGCATTAAAAATGTAAATACATTACTGATTTCATCTTGGAATGAATACCGAGCCAGCTGAAAATGAGTTGCTAGCTGGGGCTGCGAAAGTCATCTGGGATAATTTATTTTGATTAGACTGACCACACTTCTATTTACAGTATACAATTTTTCACCAAACCAAGTACAGCTGTGTTTATAAAGATCATAAAGATAAAGAAAAATTTTAAAAAAACAACAGTCCCTCCCTGGACCATATAGAAGTATCGGTGCTTCAAGGTGTTAAAAGCGACATTTTCCAAAATCTTGCCTGCTTCAACACAGCAACCACTTAAATAGGGAAAAGCAAGTATATAGAGGTAGCTGAAAGTACACACAACCAAGCCTGATCCAGCAGCCTGAAAGGCTTGCTATGCATTCAATAGTCAGAAACCTTTATCTTGCAAAGCATGTATGTGTGCACGAACCCATACACATACACACCTCTATTTCCCCACAAGGTGTTTGTGTCTTTTTGGCCACCTATACCTCTCATTTCCTCCATAACCGCACAAGTAGGTTGCAATCCAACAATTTAGAGTCCCTCCATCCAGAGACATGTTCCTGTAAATTATGCCATCATCATCATCACTGCTGGAATGAGAATACACTGAATAAGACAATCAAATGGCAAACAGCCTTTCTTCCTTTCCATTTGCTGGCTTGTTCTTTTCCACTCTTTTCCTCCCATAGCTATGCTCTGACAGGCACACGTAGCCGATACTTTATTTATCCATCTCCAGAACAACTCCTCTGAGGTGAAACGCTGCATCACCATCGCTTTCCCCATAATAATCCCTTCGAGAGGCAGTGGTTGGATTCTTCCTGCTGAAGCTTCTGCCATATGTACTGAATAGCTGCCGATGCCCTTGCTGTACACACTGGATGACCTGGCATGGTTATTTCTTCAGAGATTTGTTCCCCAAACCCTTAGCCCACCTTTTCACCCTTTGGGGGGGAAAAACACACCTTCCATCACACATTCCTCCTTTCTCAGCAGCAACAACAAAATGCGGTATCCAGATTTCATCTCTTTTCATTAGCGTGCAGACAAGTGATTCTCCCATAGTACAAGCCAGGTTGAAACACAGGCAGTAGCAACCCCAGCAGCAACAACAGCCACCCAGGTAAACGGGGGAAGCAGGATATGCCGAAAGTGGTGCAGCGTCATCGCTCTGAGAGAAGACAAAATCGCTCCTTCCAAACAGCATGGCTCGAATCCTGCAGGAAGTCAGAAGCAGCAGGGCACCCCACCCCACCCCAAAAACAGAGAGTTAAAACAAAATCATCAGAATCATGCCACTAACGTCACAACTTTATTTCTATCACTCCGGGTTTCGATTTCTGCCTTGCCGAACGTTACAGCCCAGGAGTGCAGAGCCACAAAAGCTCTCTCTCTTCCAAACTGCAACAAGCCCAGCAACGCACGAGAAACCACATGATGCACCGGCAGCCGGATGCTGATGCGGACAACTATTTCGTGGGAATAACGGCAACATCAACAAATAATAATGTTGAGCCAACACCTACTCCTCTCTGCTAGCTATGGAGAAATTTCCTTGCAAAGAGCATTGCATGTACGGTACATACGCTTCTGCAAAACAGTGTCATAGCTGTGCCTGTGTTAGTGTATGCGATTGCGATGCAAACCTACACTGAGGATGCTGTTCCTCAGACACTAGCTGGATGGCAGCAATATTACTTCTTGGCTGCATTATTCAAAGCTGATTCCACTTAAGTGAATTCCTGAAAAGCAGGCTCCATGTCTCTGTAGCCTGAGCAGACTGGGGGGGGGGGGATAAAAATCCCCCATACCATTATCTCTCCCCGCAATCTCTATTTGAAACTGCATCCTGAATAATTTATTTCAGACAAATAAGATGTTCACCTAGGCTGTTCCTTTCTCCTGTTACTGTCATATGCTGGATTCATTGTGTAGGTGAGGCTTGTCCTGGTGCAATCATGGCAACAGAAGGAGCATTCATCATTTTCCCAATTGCCAAGCAAGAGCAAGAAGCTTTTGCTCCACTGTGTGGAAAGTAGCTATTGCTCAGATGGGACCGTAAACAGCAAAGATATCTTCTGACATTACCAGAGGGGGTGGGTGTGTGCGTCTGTGTACGCACACGAGTTCTGTGTGCTGTGAATTTTTCAAGGCAGAAAGCTAACAAGAAAATTGCCCTTACCAGTGCTGTTCCTGCAGACACGATAAGTCACTGCATTTCCTTTATTAGCACTGTACAGTCCTTACACTGCCAGCAAAGATCCTGAGAACTCTCCCTCTGGCTGGCTCTCAGGTCTCCAAGAGGTTAATGTTCCCTCTCTGCATGCCACCTTGCCTACAGGAGCTGGGTAATGAGGAAGTAGTTAGCGGGCAAAAAGGCTGCTGGCACCACTGCCATCAGACAAACTGCAAATCATTCTGTCGCTTGTTCTGCTTCAATCTTTGTGCAAAGTGAGAGAGCAGGTGGTGCAGTCTTCCATGCCCTTTGTTTGCAAACCCATGGCACACACACACCCCCGTTGCAATGCCACCTTCTATGTCTCTGTGGAAAGGGGGATACAAGCTGGGTTGGGATGATACAAAGGCTTCCAAATGGGGGCAGCTGCGTTCTGCTGCACCCAGATGCAAGCTGTGAATTTTATGACAGCACTCAAGCGTGGAGTGCCATGCAAGCAAGGTATGTGTGTGCATTGTTCAGACAGAGAGAGCAAGACAGGAAAGTACTCAGGTGAAAGCAGACAGAGAGGGGGAGGAGGAAGCACCCAAGGTTACAAATGCTTGTTTTCCCTGGTTCTCAAAAGAAAGGATTTACATCGGACCAGTTCCAGCAGGCACAAAAGACCACTTCACGGATGCAGCGTTATCCAAATGTGAAGGCAGTTTGCATACAAGGTGCCAAAGAGAATATAATCTCATACACAGACTAAACAGGAAGATCGAGGAAACTTGAAAACATTTTGCTTAACCTGCCACATAGTGCGTGTTATTGAGTAAATAAAATAGAGACCTTCCGGCTTTAACCAGCTGGAAGATTCAACTAAACCTTCAGATGACTAACCAGGGAAGGCCAATTTCAACTTGTAGGGCTGCAAGTTAAAAAAAAAAGTGTCCTTAAGTTTGTTCAGCTTTTATGTTACTGTAACAGGTAAAGAAGAATGTAGGAAATAACTACAAAAATGTAGTATTTATGTAGAGCTTTACAACCTCTTCATATACAGGTGTCCCCTTGTATCCGCAGGGGGATCCATTCCAGCCCCGTGGCACTATGGGTGTTAAGTGCCAATTTGTAATAGTGTATGTGTACCTTATGATTTCACATTTTTAATACTCTTCAGTAAATTCAACTGTAGAATTCTTAGGTTTCAATTAAGAACATAAGAACAGCCCCACTGGAACAGGCCATAGGCCCATTTAGTCCAGCTTCCTGTATTTCACAGTGGCCCACCAAATGCCCCAGGGAGCACACCAGATAACAAGAGACCTCATCCTGGTGTCCTCCCTTGCATCTGACATAGGTTGCACATACAGGTTGCATCAGGAGGTTGCACATATACATCATAGCTTGTAACCTGTAATGGTTTTTTCCTCCAGAAACTTGTCCAATCCCCTTTTAAAGGCATCCAGGCCAGAAGCCGTCATCACATCCTGTGGTAAGGAGTTCCACAGACCAACCACACGCTGAGTAAAGAAATATTTTCTTTTGTCTGTCCTAGTGGATGTCCCCTGGTTCTGGTGTTATGTGAGACTGTAAAGAGTATCTCTCTATCCACTTAATCCTTCCCATGCATAATTTTGTATATCTCTATCATGTCCCCCCTCAGGCGCCTCTTTTCTAGGCTGAAGAGGCTAAAACGCCATAGCCTTTCCTCATAAGGAAGGTGCCCCAGCCCAGTAATCGTTTTTGTTGCTCTCTTTTGCAACTTTTCCATCTCCACTACATCCTTTTTGAGATATAGTGACCTTTTTGGTGACCAGAACTGGACGCAATACTCCAGGTGTGGCCTAACCATCGATTTGTACAATGGCATTACAATATTAGCTGTCTTGTTCTCAATGCCTTTCCTAATAATCCCAAGCATGGAATTAGCCTTCTTTACTGCCGGCGCGCATTTGGTCGACATTTTCATTAAGCTGTCCACCACCACCCCAAGATTTCCCTCCTGATCTGTCACAGACAGCTCAGAATCCATTAGCTTATATGTGAAGTTTTGATTTTTTTTGCCCCAATGTACATGACTTTACACTTACTTACATTGAAATATATCTGCCATTTTGCTGCCCATTCTGCCAGTTTGAAGAGATCCTTCTGGAGCTCCTCACAATCACTTCTGGTCTTTACCACTCGGAAAAGTTTGGTGTTGTCTGCAAACTTAGCCACCTCACCGCTCAACCCTGTTTCCAGGTCATTTACAAAGAGGTTTAAAAGCACAGGTCCAGGGCAGATCCTGAGGCATACTGCTTTTCACCCCTCTCCATTGTGAAAATTGCCCATTGACACCCACTCTCTGTTTCCTGGTCTTTAACCAGTTCCCAATCCATGAGAGGACCTGCCCTCTAATTCCCTGACTGTGGAGTTTTTTCAGTAGCCTTTGGTGAGGAACCATGATGAATGCCTTCTGAAATTACTGGTAAGTTGTTTGATGTGCAAGAATGACCACCAGCTTTTCCAGGATCTAGCCTCAGGTAAAAAGACAAAATTATCTAATTCAAAGAATTTCTAATTATCTATTTTAAAGAATATCTGATTTAAATAAATCCTTAAATTTATGAGATTACACTCATCTAATTTACAGGTCATAGCAAATTCCATTCTTTTGGGCAGAAAACATGCCCTCAATTTATAAGCGAGATCAACTTACATGCAGGTGTGTGTGGTATGCCTATTCTATATGTATCTATTCATGAGTCAAAGGCAGCCTTGAATTATCTGTTATGATAGTATTAACTATGGTTGTAAAGAGATGAATAAGGTACTAGATCAAGGCACCAAACATAAAGATATGCAGAGAAACAGTGGTTTTGCCAATTTGCCTCCTCAATCACATAAACACAGTAAAAGGAGACTGCTGTTTTTGAAGCCTCTGTAAGCAACCAAGGGCTCTGATCTCAGTGGACTGAAATAAGTATTTAGCAATTGGCTCGGCTACAGACATGTTATAGAATGCATATGAATATTCCAGTGACTCAGAATCTTTGGAAAAACCCTCACAGCACCTAGGTTCCAGGGACAGGTGGAGCTGTGAGCTGTTGGTGGGAAAGGGCTGAGCAAAAAAGCACTATCAAAATGTTGGTTAAGTTAGACTGGATGTGAGACAAATAACTCTCACAGTGTAGTTAGAGGCTGTGAACTCTGAGATACTGACTTTAGAAAAATAAATCCAAAACATGCAAAAGTGTTGCTATGCCTGCCCTGATGAATCTTGTGGGAAAGAGCCTGGTCACTTCTCCACCAATGTTCCCTTGAACAGTTCACAAAGCTCAGCACATCAAGCCCTTTCCAGTGAACTTTCTCCTTTCCCTATAGACTCTTGAGAGAAGATTGTGGTTACTTGAGGTTTTAACCCCAAACCAGACAGAACACTTTATTTTTCACTCAACATGAAACCTCAAAGTAAAACTTAGGGGTGCGAAGCCTGTGAACTGAAACCAATAAAAACATTTGTCAACTCTTACATAAATAGAAACTCAAGCGTTAGACATAGCTCCAGCAGTGACCCTGGTTGAAAGTTAGCCAATAAAACAAAACAAACATCCTTACCTTTGGTGTAACTTGCCAAGGGCTATTTGGTGGCTTTAGGCTCATCTGAAAGACATTTCTTTGGCAGCACATATAAGAACCTAAGAAAAGTCCTGCTGGTTCAGGTCAGAGGCCCATCTAGTCCACCATCCTATTTTCTACAATGGCCACCAGTTGCTTCTGGGGATCCCATAAGTAGGACAGAAAGACATACCCAACTCCCGCCATTGCCCTGAAGCTGATATTCAGACACACTGCCTCTGAACCTAGAGCAGCCACTGATAGGCTTATATTCCATGAATTTCTCCAATCTTCTTTTACATAAGAACATAAGAACAGCCCCACTGGATCAGGCCATAGGCCCATCTAGTCCAGCTTCCTGTATCTCACAGCGGCCCACCAAATGCCCCAGGGAGCACACCAGATAACAAGAGACCTCATCCTGGTGCTCTCCCCTACATCTGGCATTCTGACTTAACCCATTCCTAAAATAAGGAGGTTGCGCATACACATCATGGCTTGTACCCCATAATGGATTTTTCCTCCAGAAACGCGTCCAATCCCCTTTTAAAGGCGTCTAGGCTAGACGCCAGCACCACATCCTGTGGCAAGGAGTTCCACAGACCGACCACGCGCTGAGTAAAGAAATATTTTCTTTTGTCTGTCCTAACCCGCCCAACACTCAATTTGAGTGGATGTCCCCTGGTTCTGGTATTATGTGAGAGTGTAGAGAGCATCTCCCTATCCACTCTGTCCATCCCCTGCATAATTTTGTATGTCTCAATCATGTCCCCCCTCAAGCGTCTCTTTTCTAGGCTGAAGAGGCCCAAACGCCATAGCCTTTCCTCATAAAGAAGGTGCCCCAGCCCCGTAATCATCTTAGTCGCTCTCTTTTGCACCTTTTCCATTTCCACTATGTCTTTTTTGAGATGCGGCGACCAGAACTGGACACAATACTCCAGGTGTGGCCTTACCATCGATTTGTACAACGGCATTATAATACTAACCGTTTTGTTCTCAATACCCTTCCTAATGATCCCAAGCATAGAATTGGCCTTCTTCACTGCCACCGCACATTGGGTCGACACTTTCATCGACCTGTCCACCACCACCCCAAGATCTCTCTCCTGATCTGTCACAGACAGCTCAGAACCCATCAGCCTATATCAAAAGTTTTGATTTTTTGCCCCAATGTGCATGACTTTACACTTACTGACATTGAAGCGCATCTGCCATTTTGCTGCCCATTCTGCCAGTCTGGAGAGATCCTTCTGGAGCTCCTCACAATCACTTCTGGTCTTTACCACTCGGAAAAGTTTGGTGTCGTCTGCAAACTTAGCCACTTCACTGCTCAACGCTGTCTCCAGGTCATTTATGAAGAGGTTGAAAAGCACCGGTCCCAGGACAGATCCTTGGGGCACACCGCTTTTCACCTCTCTCCATTGTGAAAATTGCCCATTGACACCCACTCTCTGCTTCCTGGCCTTCAACCAGTTCTCAATCCAGGAGAGGACCTGTCCTCTAATTCCCTGACTGTGGAGTTTTTTCAGTAGCCTTTGGTGAGGGACCGTGTCAAACGCCTTCTGAAAGTCCAGATATATAATGTCCACGGGTTCTCCCGCATCCACATGCCTGTTGACCTTTTCAAAGAATTCTATAAGGTTTGTGAGGCAAGACTTACCCTTACAGAAGCCATGCTGACTCTCCCTCAGCAAGGCCTGTTCGTCTATGTGTTTTGAGATCCTATCTTTGATGAGGCATTCCACCATCTTACCCGGTATGGATGTTAGGCTGACCGGCCTATAGTTTCCTGGGTCCCCCCTCTTTCCCTTTTTAAAAATAGGCGTGACATTTGCTATCCTCCAATCTTCTGGCACCATGGCCGTTTTGAGGGACAAGTTGCATACCTTAGTCAAGAGATCTGCAACTTCATTCTTCAATTCCTTAATAACCCTTGGGTGTATGCCATCAGGGCCCGGTGACTTATTGATCTTTAATTTATCAATGAGGTCTGAAACATCTTCTCTTTTAACCTCTATCTGACTTAACTCCTCGGTTAGGAGGGGCCGTTCGGGCAGCGGTATCTGCCCGAGGTCTTCTGCCGTGAAGACAGATGCAAAGAACTCATTTAATTTCTCTGCCATCTCTAAGTCTCCTTTTATCTCCCCTTTCCCTCCCTCACCATCCAGAGGGCCAACCGCTTCTCTGGCGGGTTTCCTGCTTCTAACATATTTGAAGAAGCTTTTATTATTCCCCTTAATGTTGCTGGCCATGCGTTCCTCATAGTCTCGCTTGGCCTCCCCTATCACCTTCTTACATTTCTTTTGCCACAGTTTATGTTCCTTTTTATTCTCTTCATTAGGGCAAGACTTCCATTTACGGAAGGAAGCTTCCTTGCCCTTCACAGCCTCTCTAACTTGGCTGGTTAGCCATGCGGGCACCCTCCTGGATTTAGTGGAACCCTTCTTTCTTTGCGGTATACACCTCTGCTGGGCCTCTATTACTGTTGTTTTAAGCAGCCTCCATGCACTCTGGAGAGACTGGACTCTTTTTACCCTCCCTTTCAACCTCCTTCTAACCAGCCTCCTCATTTGAAGGAAGTCCGCCCGTCGGAAGTCAAGGGTTTTTGTTAGAGATTTGCCTGGTATTCTTCCCCCAACGTGCACGTCAAAACGGATCGCAGCATGATCACTGTTCCCCAATGGCTCAGTAACGTTTACATCTCTAACCAGGTCCTGCGTACCGCACAAAATTAAATCCAGAGTCACCTGTCCTCTGGTGGGCTCCGTGACTAGCTGATCTAAGCCACAGTCATTTAGCACGTCAAGAAATTCGGTTTCCTTATCGTGACCAGAACACAAATTGACCCAGTCAATATGAGGATAATTGAAGTCCCCCATGATTACAACCCTGTCCCTCCTTGTCACCTCCCTGATCTGTTTCCTCATTTCAAGGTCCCTATCCGATTTCTGGTCTGGAGGACGATAGCACGCCCCCAGTATTACATCGCTGCACAAGCCTGGTAATTTAACCCACAGAGATTCTACGGTGGAGTCGGACCCACCTTCAATCTCTACATTGCTGGATTCTATCCCTTCCTTAACATAAAGGGCCACCCCACCTCCAACACGCCCCTGCCTGTCCCTCCTGTAGAGTTTATAGCCCGGGATTGCGGTATCCCACTGATTCTCCGCATTCCACCAGGTTTCCGTTATGCCCACTATGTCAATATTTTCCCTTGTCACCAGACATTCCAGTTCTCCCACCTTTGCTCGTAGACTTCGGGCATTCGCATAAAAGCATTTATACACGGAATGCCCCAGGATGGGCTGCTTATTCGCTCCTTTGTCCCCGCATCCTCTCATTGTGCCAAACCGTCTATCACATCCCATCACCCTACCTTTCCCAATTTCTTCTCCTACCCTGCCTTTGTCTTGTTGTTCTCTAACTTCCCCATCCTCATCCCATAGGGATGAGGAGTCCCGAACCGGATGCCCCTTGGCTCCTGTCGGCCTTCCCCCAGGGATCAGTTTAAAAGCTGCTCTGCCACCTTTTTAATGTTATGCGCCAGCAGTCTGGTTCCATTCTGGTTCAAATGGAGCCCGTCCCTCTTGTACAGGCCCCGCTTGTCCCAAAACGTTCCCCAGTGCCTAACGAATCTAAACCCCTCCTCCCTACACCACCGTCTCATCCACGCATTGAGACCCCTGATCTCCGCCTGCCTAGCTGGCCCTGCGCGTGGAACAGGTAGCACTTCAGAGAACGCTACCTTTGAGGTCCTGGCTTTCAGCTTCCTGCCTAAAAGCCTAAATTTGGCCTCCAGGACCTCCCAGCTACACTTGCCCACGTCGTTGGTGCCGACATGCACCACAGCCGCTACCTCTCCCCCAGCACTGTCTACTAGCCTGTCTAGACAAGAAGTGATGTCCGCAACCTTCGCACCAGGCAGGCAAGTCACCATGCGGTCCTCACATCCGTCGCAAACCCCCCTCTCTATGTTTCTAATAATCGAATCCCCCACTACAAGAAGCCCCCGACCCCCCTCCCGCCGAGGAGTATCCCGAGTGCGCTCGGATACAGGCCCATCCCCTGGAGAAGGGATCCCCCCTAGGGGATTGTTTCCCTCCTCTCCAGGATGACGTCCTCCAGTCCCGAGACTTCCCACCCGGGCAGCCGAGGAGCTGCACGCCTGAGGTTGGGACGAAGCCTGATCGTCCCCAGAAGTCTCCCCACGGTCCTCCTCTGGCTGCCTGCGCTTCTCCAGGTCGGCCACCAAGGCTTCAAGGGAGCGGACGCGTTCCCTGAGACCCTGGAGCTCCTTGCATCGAGGACACACCCATGACTTATGCCCCAGAGGCATATAATCATACATGTGGCACTCGATGCAGAACACTGGATAGCCCCCACCCTGCTGCTGGCTGTCTGACTGCATAGCTTTTTTGTTGTTGTTGTTTTATTTAGGGGTCCTTTTAAAAACCGTACACTGGATAGCAGCCTTCTTCTCAAGGGAAGAGGAAGGGCAGTGTATGGGGCCCTGGCCTCCTCGCCCTGCTGCTGAACTCACCCAGATGCTAAACTCTTGTGCCTTACCTGGCACTTAGTTCCCGAGGCACTTGGTTCCCAGAGGCCACACGCGTCTGCAGAGAGCCTCACGCAATGGCCTGCCTAGCTTTATACTCCTGGCTGGCTCCTCCCCCCTCCTTCCTTCCTGATTGAAAGGGGGCTGGCCTTCCCAGGTGAGTTTACAAAAGCTCAGGAAGGCAAATGGCTGCTGATGGGCGTGACCTACTCTGCAGGCTCCTGAATGGACTGCTTGGATTAGCCTAATGGGGCTCTTAATGGGTTGGGAATTGGCCCTTCCTAGGTCCTTTCCCTCCTAGTTCTGTTCTCTTAGGCTGGACTATTTTTGTTACCTCAAGCTAGTTTTTATTTGGGTTTGTTTAATTATTTATTGCTCTCTAGATCCTGTGTCCCAATTTACTGACCTGTTTAGGTTATGTTCTAACTTAGATTAGGTTTAACCTGGGTTAAGTATAGGTTTAATTTAAACAAGTAGAAAAAACCTGCTTTCCACTTTATCCTCCTCCCTTCCTTCGATTAAGTGCTACCTTAGGTGCAGCTAACTTTCAACTTTGATTTAAATGCCTGACCCTTGGGCTCTTACTCACGAGTAGGACTCTGCTCTTACTCACGAGTAGCCCTATGTACTTCCCTTAGGTGCTAACTTTCAATTTTGATTTAAGGTTGCTTTAAAGGTAAGGTTAAGGTTAGAAGACAGGGAGTTAGAAAGACAAAGCGTTAGAATGAGTACACTTACCTCCTCCTCCTGCTCCTCCTCCTCTCCTTCTCCAAAACTCAGAGGTCTCCTTGCCTTCTCCTCGCCCAGATGCTAAACTCTTGTGCCTTACCTGGCACTTAGTTCCCGAGGCACTTGGTTCCCAGAGGCCACACGCGTCTGCAGAGGTCATTTAAGCTAGCAACTATCATGACACCTTGTGGCAACAAATTCCACAGATTCCTTATGTGCTATGTGAATTACCACCTTTTCAAAAAATTCATCCAGCATCCCAGCATTCTCCATATCCCCTTTAAGCTTTGCTTAATATATTCACACTAGCCTTCCTGCTATTTATGGCAACCTTGATTCTACTCATGAGTCATACTGACATACTCCTGGACCGGATGATGACTTTCCTACTGACAACCCAAATCTAACAATCCTAGAGTAGTAATGGGCTGGTGCACAACAGTGTTCTGCTGTTGTAAAATGGCTGCTGATAGTGTGCACAACATACGTTTTGTGAGCGCTGCTGCAAGAGGCAGCAGTGCCGCAGCCTCACTGCTGGAGCTCACTGCTCACTGATACATGGTCCAGCTGAGCTTCTGTTATTGTGGTTTTGAATCCCCATATACTCTGGACACATCTACAAATGCATTCGTGTGGTCAAGGCCTGAACATGAATTTACAGTCTGTGTGAGAGTGACTGAAATCAACCACTACTATGACTATACTGAAATCAACATTACTTAAAGAAGAATCAGCCATTCTCCTTTAGATGCTTCCCTAATTTTTTTTCCCTCCAAGTAACGATCATCCTCTGTATTTTGATCAGGATGACCATAGCCTCTCCCCAGTACTATTATTTGGGCCTGCTATTTCCATCCACAATGATGGTCCCCCCAAGTTATCTAGTTGAGTGGATTCTACACACTCTTTTACATTCAGATACTCCACCCCCAATACATTCCTCTCTTTCCTTTCTATACCATTGGTTAAATATTTTCCTTTCCTAGCTTCCTTATCAGTAAATAGAAGAGAACACACATATCAGCAAAGCCTCATCAATGCAAGTCTGCTCACAGCTGGATTCTGGAAACATTTATCAACACCACAAATTCATGGCCAAAGCAGCCCAGTTCTGAACCTTGAATCCCATGAGACTGGACAATGAGGGAGTGCCTCACGAAATCTGATACAAAGTTCTAAGCAGAACACTAAATTTCTCTTTCTGTTGGGTCCTAAAGCCAGCACAAACGTTGGGCAGGTTATTATGCTGCTGTTTTGCTCAATTCATGTGAAGCATAATATACCATGTGAACAACGTCTTGTTACTCTGGAAGATACAAAAGACTTCCTCCAGGAGGGCAGATGGTTAAGCCTGCTTGGGGGAGGGGGGGGGCTGAAAGGAACAGTTGCCTGGGAACCAGGTGGACAGGGTGCCTCCCCTGGGCATTGTCCAAGGTCAGTCCCTCTAGTTCACACCTTTCCCCATGTGCTCTGCAGGGTGTAGGCTTGCCAAATCTTGACAGGTATACCCAGGGCTATGAGGCTGCAGTGGTGGGGTGGTTAAACAGTAATAACTTTTGACGGAGATCCTACAGTTATATCACCTTTTTGTCACACCATTCTGTGTGTGCCATGCACAGTTCCAGTAATCACCACACCAGCAGCTTGACGGATCCAGTCCAGTTGCTTTCTGATACTAGTTTCTTAACAAACTGCATATCATGGAAGCAGTTTTACTATTTTCAAAGATCAGAAAACAGTCATGTCAGGAAAGGCCGCACAGGGCCAGAATTTATTTTGTGTGATATTACGCAGTTCAAGGCAGGACTTTTTCTTCCAGAATGATTGAGGCCAAGAGAAGCAAGAGGACAGCTGGGATAGAAGCCGGTATAAAGACAGCAGGCTTTGGACATGAAAGCAAATTGAGCTGTTTATCTCACACTTTTGGAAATATGGGGCTGGGAGCTGAAAGACAGCACAGGTTTTCCATATTTTACATGGCAGGGATGCAAGCATAGTAGCAATGCAGGAAACTGAACAACACACACAGCTATGAGGAGAATTATTGTTGGCCTCCTTAGACGAGGTGAGTCCCTTTTGTGCTTAAACATTGAAAATCTTGAATTATCAGCCATGTCCTTAAACCACGGTGTATAAAAACATCCAGCTCTATAACAAATATTTTACAAACCTAAAAAGAAGAACTGTGAAGAGCAGGCTTCATAGGCCTTGAGATCTGATGTCCACAGGAATCCCATAACTCTCTGCCTGCTTGCTAAATTCTGATTGCTCCTGCAGAAAAAAGTAACACAAAAATTACACACTGACACATTACACAATACTGACACACAAGTGATGCTACCACATTTGATGCACTAACTTAGCAGTTTAACCAAGCCAGAGCCCTAACAAAGTGTTAATATTTTATCTTGGGCAACCGTCCAATTTTCCTTTGTTAGTTTAGGACTGGGGCCCTGCATGGAACACATTACACAGGTTCAAATGGAAGAGCTATGTTTGTTCACACCTGCCAGACGCTTCACCTTAGACTTTGGGAGTGCAGCCGGGACGTCAGTGTTTCCATGCTTGTTACTGTAAACAAATAGTGCATGGCAGGCATCCAACTGTCACAACTGGAAAAGGACTGAACTGTAATAAACAAAAGCCAAATCCAGAAAAAGTGGCTAAAAATCCAGGTGACCATCAGCAAAAAATCCAGTTCTGCTTCTTGTTTGCAGTGAAGCCAGATCATTAAAAGTTGAGTAGTTCTAGAAACACAACTATGCTGTGAATCCTTAGCAGGAAAGGTTAAAGATCTGGAAATTATAAACATTTCAGCAGAATTTGGACAAATATCCACTGAGTTCTCTAACTAAGCAATGTCATGTTAATACAAACTCTGGAAAAGAAAAATACAGTGAGCCCTCAGTATTCACAGAGGATCTGTTCCAAGATTCCCCCCCCCCCCACAGATACCGAAATCCACAGATAATTAAATTGGGGGGAGCTGGTGTGGTGCCACAACTTACCTGGGGGTCACACCTGGCCCTTCGGAGGCCAGACACGACCTCCCCACAGCTCAGAGCATCTCTCAGAAGTGACTGAAAGCCACTTCCAGTTGCGTCTGGGAGGTCCTCTGAGGCCCTCCAGCCGTGGGCTCGGCATCTATGGATCCACTGATGCTGACCCCATGAATAAGGACAGCCCACTGTAATAGAAGAGACAAAATCCTCCCTTTGAAGACAACAGCAGTGGTCAAGATGTGATAAGAAACTTGTCCCTATCATTTTAGTGCTAGCTCCTCAGTCTCAGGGCTAGTTTTCACAAATAGCAGGTGAGATAATAAACCTGTTTCTTCAACTGTACCATTTCAAATGATAGGTGGGGCTCACATAACTGTGTTCCTCCACATGACCATCTTCCTCCATGTAAAAACTCCTATAGAACCCTGTTGATCAGGGAGTTGCGTATTAGCCTACCTTTCTCCCAATTATTTAATTTTCTCTGTTCAGGGAGGTGGGTTTGTTTGTTTTTAATGAAGGAACAATTGCTCATGTAACAGATATATACACCCCATCTGTGATCTGAAGGTAATATAGCTTAGGAATGGGCCTATACAGCTGGATATCCATCCTACTAATTAGTGAGGATGACAAGCCATAAAAAGCAAGACAGCAATGTCTGGGTGAAAAAGAAGCAGCACTGGACAGTTATATTGATAAAAGCTGCAAACCTACGCATGCTGGGAAGGCAGTGACACAATCCCTAGGATTGTGGAAGTGGTTTGTGATAGCTTTTTCTCAGTATTCTAAGACTTAAGGAGCACTGCAGAAAGCTGCACAGTGCGCCCCACAATTCCTGGACCTTGCAGCAGTTCCCTGTGAGTAAACACCTCCTTCATCCCCTATTAGCAACATGATCCTGGGGATCGTGTCTCCCCGCAAAGACTTATCTATGAAGTTTTACTCCCAAGAAGTTTGAGAACACCTGGTCTAAGGAAGCACCTACATGACAGGTGCAAACTATATTTAAATATATTTGGCTGTCAAAGGCCTCAGCAAAGGAAACTTAGGAATCCCACTCCTATTTATAATTTCCAAGGTTCTTTTGAATTGATTTCTTACATGTTTGGATTTAGAGTGCATATGTGCCCTGAGACAGCAAGCAGTGTCAATTTTGGTATAATTGCATTATTTCACTCCTTTTGCCAATAGCCCAACAGCCTTTTTCCCTACTGGCACTTATTAAATGTGAAATAGTAAAATACTTTGACATGGTAGTGAATCTGGCATTCTGTAAACCCTCCAAGTTAATACAGAATTAACACAGAGGAATCTTAATTTACTTAGAACATATTTCTTAATGAACTTAGTCAGAACGTATCATAGTCTATTACAACCTAACAATACATTGTTGAACAAGTTTTTAAAAACTCAGTAGGATGAAAGAGGACCTTAAAATGACACATCTGCAATGTGGAGGACCTATAATCACCCAATTACACACACACACACAGAAACGTGACTATTGTCAGCTCAACTAAAGATGAGAAGTTTTGACTTGCAAAACAAAATAAAAACATAACTGTATAAAGAGCGAAGATGAAACACTTCTAGATTTGTACACACGTCTTGTTTGCACAACAATGCCTCTGTTTATGGCTGCAGAACTGCTTGGTTTTAACCAACAAAGAACTATGACAGTCTTACACTTCTCTTTGGTTACTTACTTCCACGTATGATTCTGTCCATCACAGTTGACCAAGACTGCAGAAACAGTTATTAAAAGTGTTGCACATATTGGTTTATACTGTTGTCCACTGTAAATGGACAATGACTCAGTTCCAGGAGAGAAAAGATGCAAGTACCAATTATATATGTTAAAAGCTGCATCATTAAAACACAGCAGGCCCCCCAAGTGTTGGACATAATGTCTAAATGTTCCATATACAGACAGAATACATGGTGCACAGGGCCAATGTATGCAATTGGTAGAACAAGGAATTTTCCACCCCAGCTAGACTTGTTATATTTATATTGCCTCAAAGCATCTGTATTTAGAACTGGTTTAATTTGAACTCTTCAAATCTCTTAGCAACTGTTAGGCCTTACTGTTTTGTTATTGGTCGATGATTGAATTCCCTTAGATAGAATATTAACCTTTGCTTTAGTAAGCCTGGGCAGAAGCAGTAAAAGCACCTTGGGAACAGTGCCCTGCCATTCAGAAAAGCAGCCTGACCTTGCATTGATGTTTAATCCCAATTCTTCTCACTTCATTTTGTCTCATACTCTGTTCAGCTTTGAATTTGATATCTAGTTCTCTGCATTTTACAACTACTGTAGATACTCAGGTATAGTATGTGAAATTTTTGCCAAGTAATCAAGCCCCAATTCTCACTTCGCCTTATCTTCGGGTCAATCAGAGGGCAGAGCCTTTCAACTCTGAACAGGTTCTTTCTCCTCTAAGCTTAGGCAGGCAGCTGGTTAGTTGCTATGGTTACTTTCCTGGGACGTTTCAGCCAAAGTTAACCTTTTATTCCCCTCCGGTCCCTTTTGCTGCTGCAACCCGATTCCCTTTTGCAAAGGCTTTGCATTTGGCAGAGGTCTTTTTTTTCATCACCAGGGTGGGATCTCCTTTCCATTTGAAGCAACAATTCCCAGGCTACAATTCAATGCAGTATTATTTAAGAATAACACCCATGGAAAGCAGTGGGTCTACTTCTGAGTAAAAAGGATTGCAAATATATGCAGCTGCATCTCTCTGCTGTGAATTGAATTGCACACTCAGTTATGTGTTATGGGTTGTATGTTGTATGTAGAGCTTCTGGCTTAACACACCAGACATCTTAAATCTGGATTTGATTAATTAACAGTATTTTATTAACAGTATTTATATACTGCATTTCAACTAAAAGTTCACAAAGCGGTTTACAGAGAAAAATCAAATAACTAAATGGCTCCCTGTCCCAAAAGGGCTCACAATCTAAAAAGATGCAAAAAGAACACCAGCAGACAGCCACTCGAACAGACACTGCTGGGGTGAGGTGGGCCAGTTATTCTCCCCCTGCTAAATAAAAGAGGAGCACCCACTTGAAAAAGTGCCTCTTACCCAATTAGCAGGGGATTCATGGTTCTCCTGCAGTGGTTGCCAACCTTTTTCACTTGCATATCCCTTGGCAATAATAAATTGTACCCTTCATATTAGCAAAATGTTTGTAATAATACAAGCCCTCATTTCCTCTCTATGAAAACCCAGACTTCGTGTATTCATCACTGTGTTTTCTCTTTTTATCTGTTTGAGGAACAGAAGACTCTGCCTTTGCACTGTTTTGCATCAGAAGTGTGCTGAGAAATTCTGGGTGATTGATCACTTTCCATATTATGTTTCAGCTTTTTTACTGTGCTGGTTTTCAATCACTGGTTCATACATGAACTGATGACCAAAAACTAGCTGTTGGTGGGGCTTTCAAAGTCAACTAGCTACCTCCCTTCCTGCCTTGCTGCTCCTTGCAAGGCATTCTGGAGCATGACCTGCCTTTTTCTGCCATTCTTTTTCAAGTACCCCTAAAGGTCCTGTTGAGTGTCCCTGGGAGTACATGAATACCAAGCTGGGAACCACTGATTTACTGGTATGTTGTTTACAGTGCACTTACTCTGATAGTGTTTACAAAAAGGTGGTGAAGACCAGAATGTAAAAAGAATAAAAATGTATCTTATGATCTTTTACTATGTTTGTAATAAATTAGAGGCTACAGTTCTTAGGTAACAATTAGTGGTAGGTTATTTTTCAGGATCTGGCCTGAGGTAAAATCAGACAAAACTATAGTCAGTCACCCCTCTAAGTTTAACCCCTGACTTATCCAAGGGTCATAGAAAATTCCATGACTGCTGGCTCAAAACCTGTCCTCAACTTATCTGTGGGGTCGACTTATGGGCGAGTGCCTGCAGTATTTGCTGCTTCTGTGGTGTTTTCTACACAGTTGAAGATTGGCTAGATAAACCTGTGGGATTGGACTGTGGGTTCAGCTGACCATACAGCCAAATGTGCTGGGCCAGAACAAGAACCACTTGTTCTGGCCTATGTGCACTGCAGTTGGATCTTGGTATCTACAGGGGATTCATTCCTGGACCCCCAGCAGATACTGAAAAAGATAAGCGAAGCTGCAGGTTGGTTCAATATTACCTCCAGATGCAACCAGAGATGTTCTCCAGTCATTTCCAGAGGTGTTCCAAGGCCTGCAGAGGCCACACACAGCCTCTGGAGGTGCTGGAAAGGCACTTCTGGTTTTCATAAATCACACGTGACCTCTGCAGGCTTCAGAAAGCCTCCTGGGTGCAACCAGAAAACACCTTCAGTCATGTCTGGGAGCTCAGATCCAGTCCTCCACTGGGAGTTCCAAACCCGCAGTGAATTAAATCCATGGATCCGTGGACAAGGAGGATGGACCTGTATTTGTCTTGCATGCACTCACGAAACTCCTTGATACCAAAAGACAATCAATTGTTATTAGGGCTATAGAATGGATCATTTATTGTTGACTTAGGGTTTCACTTTAGCCCCTAGGCTTTCCTTGTGTGATTAGTGAGAAAGGAAACAGTCCAGGCAGCTAAATATAGGGGAAAGATTTTTTTTTTTAAAATTTGTATAAAATTGATTACTATACTTCTTAGCACAAACTCTAATTGCATTCTTGGTATAACTTAAAATAACCTTATTTTAATCAGTAGCGTGTTGGAAGAATGTGTTAGAAATGCTTGGAGGCTTAACATACTGTTTTAAACAAAAGACTGAGTTTTTACATATAAAAAAACACTTCTTATGTACTACATGAGCTTGTACAAATTTGTCAAAACAACAAAGCAAAATAATCAAATAGCAAAAGAATGAACCACCATGTTTTTTGGTCAAACAAACTAATCTGTTGCTAAATTCAGCATGACAATAAGAATGGCTGAAAGTGGAAAAAGTTGTGAAGGTTTATAGGTTTCTCTTCCAAATAGGACACAGAGCTTGGATAAAAGCACCATAGGAATTCTTCCGCAAAGAGATGGGTGACAGAGGTGTGATTTTTTTTTCAGTGATAACAAAATAAAACTCATAACACTGCTTTCTGCACTTTTCCTCCATGAGAAAAAACAAAATTTGTTTAAAAAAATTAAGAACACCTCTAGTGATAAAAGACAACACCAGAACTGAGGTCAATTAAGATAGCAACAGCCTGAAGACAACAGCCTAACTGATTTGGCATTAAAGTAGGAAAGATCTTGGTTCACTTGCAACCCCAAACCTGTGCCTGGGCATTGTAGCACTGAACCTCAGACATGAGCACTCTATCCCCCAACTCTCACACACTTAGTTTCAATTTGTTAGACTATATTTAGTGCAGAACTATAGTTTGCTGTTGGGTTGTGCTTGTCCTCAGTGGCATGACCAGAGTTTGCGTCATCCAGTGCAGGAGGCCAGTGCATCTCCCCCAAGATGGACCTCCTCCCATAAGTGGGTGGAGCAATGCCCTGGGCAGTGGGCATGGTGATGCACCATCGCCCTGCCCCCGCTGGTTTTTTGGTTGTAACTTTTGATAGAATACAGACATTTCCACATGGTTTGTTTCATTACATTCTGCATGAAATTATGCATCAATTGATACATGCTGGTATTGTTTGAAAATACCAAAATTTTAATTCCATCTGCTCTCAACCTATAGCCAAATTTCATGCTGTCAGTCTTTCCAACTGTCTCTTCACACAGTGTATCGTGAGATTTTGTTATTTTGTACTCTAGCAGCCAGATTAACACAATCAATTCATCACTTAGATTCTCCTTTGAGACAGGGAGATGGAAAAAGTGTGCAAAAATGAAAACCATCTCAAAATGCAGTCATTGTGTACCCACCCTAGAAAAGAGCCATCTCAAATTTCCACAAACACATTCCTAAATCCTGTGGCTACAAGATGGTTATATTTCAGTGAAAAGGCATCTTGTCCAGAGAAAGAATTAAGCAGGGTGGGGGACAGAAACACACATGTGTGAAGTTGATAGAACACGTAACTGCCACAGGTTGTCTGAATGTTAAGGAAGAGTGCGAGAGGAAGAGATATACCCCAGAACGCAACACACAACACAAACAGCTCCAAATGTCCACAAAGTCAACCACAAAAACAGAACAAGAGCTCCCCTTTACAGGGCAGGTGCTGCTGACAGCTTCCAATCACCTCCACCCCCATTAGAAACCCCCCCCATTGGAAAGAAACCAAGAATACCACTACCACCTCTCTGATACTTATGCGGGGTGGGGGTAGGAAAGAAAGGCTAGTACAGAGGAGAGAGAGAGAGAGAGAGCCCTTTGGCATAAACAGCACCAGAGGAGGAAGGTGACGGGAGGGAAGGTGTGCAGGAGGAAGGCGGGAAACCATAGCGAGGAAGCCATAGCAGAGTCTCTGCACAAGGCATGAGCATGCACTGTGCAGGGTTCACAGCAGCTCCTTGTCTACGGGTGTCCCACCAGAACCCCATTACCTCCTTCAGAGGACAGCAAGGGATTAAAATGGTTTGGGTGCAAAAGTGTTTCTACCACCAGCCTCCATGTGAGACCAACCTTCTCCCCCCCATCAGCTTCTCTCATGGAGGGCTTCTGCCATGCAGTGCCCGCCCACCCGCCAGTGCAATTGCCTCAACTGCTTCCCCGCCTACTCCTCCAGCAGCTACAATGCTGGGACACAAGCAGGATGCTCCCTCCATTCTTTCTCTTCCACTCCGGCAGCTCCTCCTTTCTCCCAACACTTCCTGGTTCCCTCCGCGATGCAGCCCAAGTCCACAACTGTGCAAATTAGACCTACGATATCTCCTCGCTGCTGGGAAGTGGCATGGGGGGGGGGCTTCCTGCTTACATGCTTTTAGAAAATTGATCATGTTCCAATGCCCATAAGCAGTGCACTCCCTCCTCACTCTGGGGTGCATGTCTTCCTGTTGACTGGCCACCAAGCAGAGCAGAACAACAGGGACACCCGCACACCAGAGCGAGCATACTGCTTCTGCAGCACTGGAACACAGTCAATTTAAAAGATCTGCTTGCTGATCAGTGCTCGTTACCCCCCCCCCCGGCAGGTCATCCAGTGCGGCCTGCACCCCCCCCCCGCACCTGTCTAGCAACGCAACTGCTTGTCCACCACACCAGAACTGGAAGCCATGACTTAGTCCAATCCAATCCATAATTCTATAGTTCAAGTGTAACAGTAAATCAGGGCTTGTACTAAACAGAAAGTAACTAATTGAACCCTAACAGGGAAGGAACCTGCAAGTCCGTTTGGGAACATTACAAACTGTAGTGATAATGAAGTAGAATTCTGAATACTGTACATGTATTTGAGGGTAAGAGGGAGGCTAGTTAAATCTAGAGAAGTAGATACAGTGATAATCCAACAAATTGTGCTCCCATCTTCTTGCCGTGAAAGTGGTTCCTATCTTTTCATGAGTCACATGGTATGGAAACCTCATGTGAGCACTGGTTCTCATTACAGTAGTACTGCAACAAGAGAAGCAACACATCAAGTCCCTGCCATGCAGTGTTTGCGGACACAGGAATTCTCTGTGGGTTAGGCACTGCCAACCTTGAATGCAAGATGAGGGCACAGCTGATCTTTGTGGGTGGGAAATGTCAAGTCAGGAGCTAAACAAGCATAGTACTAATGGCAGATGGGTTCAGATGACCTATGACAATGCAAAGAACCCAGGTCCAGTGAGTACGCAAAGTGCAGCATGCATTCCTGTTGTTTTGGGCTCAAGGTTAGCTGCTTCTACAAAACGAACAGCTTTTCTCAGATGCTTCTACAGAGCAAAACAGCAAACCAGTTTGAGTGGGGTGCAACCTAGGTTGAAATTGCTCACGGCCATGATCTGCACTGATTGGAACTTTGTAGCATAATATATTGTGTACAGGGTTCATCACTCAATAAGGTTTACCTTATTTGGCAAATTTAGCTTATGGTAAATAAATTATTTATGAAATACATGCACAATATGCATAACAAACAAAATAAATGCACAATATGCTATGCACCAGCTATAACTTGTGTCTTTAGTGGCCCACTGAATGGTATATCAACACTAGAAGTGCAACGTCAGACAAAAGTGCTCAAGGAACACCACATGGCAACTCCCTTCATCAGGATGAGCTTTAATTAGGAAATTCCTTTTCACAGAAGTAGCAGCTTCATGAATGTTTTTCCAAAATTGTCTCCTGCTCATGTAAGACCACCACTTTTGTGATTGTCTGACTATACAAACTAGGGCCAATTCACAATGCATTAACCATCTTGATGTCTCTGGACAACTATTTCAGCACTTATGTTAAAAGAAACTGCCCAAGAACTGCCAAGAACGCTCTGATATAATTATCTATGGAAGGCAAAGCTGCAGTGATGGAAGTTATAGCTCTGTATCCCAGAGTTAAAACAATGGGAGGAAGTTTAAGGGGAAACCTGGGGATGTGGCTGTTGCTTAGGGACAGGCCCACAAATCAGTGGTCACAGATTTGGACAGACATATCTCCAGACAGGGCCGGGCCAAGATCCCTGTCAGAAAGCTTGGAGTGCTACTGCAAGGCAGTGTAGACAATAGTGAGCTAGATGGACAAATTTTCTGTATTCAACAGAAAATAACTTTCTATTTTCTCCTCCTAAATTATTCCTGCATTTTCATACTGTGTGTTTCATACCTTGCTCTTTTAGATGTATATACAGCATGAGGAGGGAAGAATGACTAGGCCAGTGAACTAACAGGGCAGACAAACAATGATCAATATTTAGGGCATTAAAAATAGAAGCACTGCGGAAGTGGGAGAGTGCAGACATGTGTGTCAAAACATGCCGCAGCTCTCTTAAATATGAACCTCAGGTTTTCAAAACTAATAACCTGAATTCATTTTGTGCCCTGGGGCCTGTCAGCATAATCCAGCAGACTGAGCTTTGAAAATGAACCTGAGAAACTCAATTTCAAATCCTAGCTCAGCAATGGACTCCCTGGGTGGCTTTGGGCAAGTCACTATCTCTCAAACTCAGCACCCCATCTGTAAAAACAGGAATAATAATGGTCTTCTTCATAAGGCTGCTGTGAGAAAGGAGCAGATAAGACCTGTAAATCACTTGGCATGCTAAGAAAGTGCTTCATAAATGACTAATAAGAGCAATGTAATCCTATGTAAATATCATTGCTGCTTATCTCAATGTTTGGTTTTCTGAATGTTTTGGAAGGACAAGTTGCTTGACTGTAACTATTGTTCCTGAAGTGGTCATCTGTGCAGACACACCTACTGGAGTTTTGTGCATGTGCAGAGCCAACCTTGGAAGTTTCCAGAACTTTGTGAGTGAGGGAATGGCACATCATGCACCTTCAGTTGTTGTTTCAGTTTACACAGTAATATTGTGAAAGAAGATGTGAATAACTGAGAGTTGTCATTTGGCAACTGCCTAATGAACCCTGCTTAGTCTAATGCAACCAGAAGCGCTATCAAGATAACCTCAGATGTGATCCCAAGCAGTGTTGGCTGGGCCTCATAAATCCATGACACTCTTACTATGGCAGTCACTCCAAGCAAAGATAATGAAGGTTTCTGGGATTCTTACCACTAGATACAGAATCATTAAAAAAAGATAGGCCACAATTTATGACCTAGTCTGTGGACAGCAGGGCATTGTTTTAATGATAAAATTGTGATCTACAGGGGAAGTAGCCAAACTGGAGGAGCCACATAAAGACTTAGAATTAGTATCAATCACTGTGACACTGCTGTAGACATCTTTATTGCTTGAAACACACTAATCAAATATTTCTGCATTCAGATAGAAAGATTGATAGGCAGATCGACACTGAGAACATCCCCACAGAGAGCAATTTTAAATTATCTGTTGGAAAAAAAGGCACCACAAAAGATAAAATATATTTAAATGGAGATGTAATGCAATGACTGAATGCATTACTAACTATCTTCCTCACTATCTTCCTCTGTGCTATACAAATACGTGGATATTTCTGGAGTCAGTTAAACTCTTGCACAGACTGGCACAGAATTTTCTCTTTAAAATATTCTGAATTTCTATTTGCTCAGCCATGAATCTCACGGAGTGACCTGGCTAACATTCACTATCTTTCAGCCTACCCTACCTCACAAGGTTGCTGTGAGGAGAAATTGAATGAGCCCAACACATGCCACACTGAGTTCCTTGGGTGGGATCCAATACAAAAGAATAAAATAATTCAATTTGGGGTTAAGTTGCTAATTGCTATTGTGACTTGCTGTAGTATTTAATGGCAGCCGCATTCAATTTCATACTGCACAGATGCTAAAACATGGTGTTGTTGCTGTGCTCATATAAATATTTTAGCATTAGTGATCAAGAAATTCTTCCACATTTCAGCCCCCTAAGGCCCAGATGGTAATGTTCTAAATAGGCTTTTGAGGAGGAGGACTTTCTTCAGCAGCTAATACAGCATTGGCAATCAGAGAGCAGCATCTTCAACAAGTGCTGAGACTCACACTCTTGAATCCACAGTTTATTCGGAAACATGTTTTTTATGACAAATCTCAGTGACAGTGCTAGCTGGAGGAGGAGAAGGAAGGAAGACGTTGGGGTTGCAACATATTCTGCTGAGCAGTAGTTCTCCAAATAGGAGAGAGGTCTCCCAAAGAAAGACATGGCCATTTATCAGCAGAAGTACAAACGCTCCTTCAATTCTACAAATTATGCGTATAATGATTAAACCAGGACACAAGAATGCCAGCTCACATTAATTTATACTGCATTTAAATAAAAACTTTTCTCTCACACTATCCACAGAGGTTTAAACTCTAACAAAGTATCAATCTTTAATAATATATCCACACACTTAAAATGTGCTATTGCCCCTGGCAACAACATGCTTGCCAAATAGAAGAAAAGTTTCCATGGCATTTGGAAGGTGATCAGGTTCATCAGGCTTTAGCAGACTTCCAGAAGGGAGCTGGAAGCAATCACCAAGCATACTCCTCTGTATGGCTTGGTTGTTATAGCATGTCACACAAATGTGCTCACGATTTCTCTTGGAGATCAAAATGGGACTTGGGGAAGAGGCATTCCCTGCAGGATGCAGGACAAGTTACTTTGAACGTTTATGTTAAAACCAGTGGCTTCAGTTAAGCCTGGCATACAATGGGAGGAAGTCCTGCTATGTACTGGTATGGTACTGGGGACCCAGTCCCACTAGGACGGGAGCAGTCATATTCTGGCCCAGCAGAAGCTTTCAAATTGCCATCCAGGACAGCTTCACACAGGGTACATTACAGGAATTCCCCTTTAAAGCTGTGCAGTACAAGAGATTGGGTGCCCCTGCCCCTTGTCTAATTACTCGTGCAATCCATTATTGTTTTGTTTACAAGAGTAGTAACTTCCTCACCTCAGTTGTCCATGGGTCTTGCTTATCCTGAGGCCAAGACAGCAATGGGATTTCCAACTGAAATATTTGCCTGTGTGTAATCCATGTGTAATTAATCCATTAATCAATCCATGTGTAATTAAGCCATTCTGCCCAACGTTGCATATACACAACAGGGATCAAATGTGTGCACCTGTGGGATGGGCAGAAATGGGTTAAATTCCAGCTCACACCATTGCTCTGAAAAGCTGCACCTTTTTGATCCCAGGCTTCACCTTGCACATGGCAAATGTGTTATTCCCTGGCATGTGCATAAGCAACTATTTTTAATATATATATTTATTATGCATATATATGCTGCTCTTACACAAGGGCTCAGGTTCAGATAACTGATGAACTCCAGTTATCTTCTTCAGCACCTGGGGTGCCCACCAGCCCATTCACTGCATCCCTCAAGCAGCAATCTTAATGCCTTCCCAAACATTCCTAATTCCTAACGTGAGCGAAGATAAGCATGGAGCCATTAACACCAAAGATGTCTCAAAACAGTGAGCTTCATTTTCAGCCACTCATATCAGAGAAGGAAACATCACTACAACACATTAGCCTTCTTACAGTTAGTGGTGAGAATATACAGTTGCACTCTCATTCTGAATCCAATTAGTTTATGCCAGTAGCTTTGGGGGGGGGGGGTCAATTGAATCATGAAATTGCGTTAACTGCTGGTGCTTCCGTTAGACTTTCCAGCTTTACTGTTTTAATTTTTTTTTTAGTGGTTATTCACCGTGATGTAGCAGTGGTAGGTTTTTTAAAATTCTCATAAGCTTCTTTATGGACCATATAAGTTGAAAAAAATGGGATAAAATATAATAAACAAATATTCCTGAGGCCAGTCCTTCAAAGCAGGTTACTTTCATTTTAAGATTATAGATGTTACAGAACAATCCTGCTGTAACAAAATGCACAAGCCTTTCATGCATGTTAGAAAATTTTCTAGCATGCCTGAAAACGCATTAAAGATTTGCAATGTGGAGCAAAGGATTTACAGAATAAAAACAGCCTTTTATACACAGGCACAATAAATGCGCTTCTTTGAAAATATACTCCACCACTGTTCTAGTTTGCCAGTCTTTCAGATAAAAATTTATGATGCAACAAATTCACCAGGCCTGTATATAACTGAGGACAGCCTGTCTATCCTCAGACAACTTGAGGTTTTCATTGTCATCATTCTTTTCCTGCTAAAGTCAATCAAGAGAACACGGCATACAGTAGCCTGACTAAAGACAATTGTGAAAGCTCCCACCAAATGCTTCCTCTGATGACCTTATCATCTGTTCAAAACAAAACAAAACACCGACAGACAGCCACAGCAAGTTTACTGCAGATGAGTCAGGGATTGGCTCACGAGAATCAACCATGTTCTGTGTCTGACAAACCAGCTGACAGTAAATAAGACTTGCACAAAAGGGAGAACAGTGACAGGAGTCAGAGCAGAGTCACTTCCTGGTCTGAATATTCGAGTTTGTACCAAAATCCGCCTTCTGCCCTCCCCTCGCTTCTAATAAAACGAAAGAAAATAAAAGAAACAATCCATCCTCTGGACTTGATGAACTTCCTTTAGGACAAACATGGGATACAGGATACGACTCTTACAGCCACCCATGGTCTCTGTCCAGCCAAAGTTGACAGAGGGCCTGCAAAGCAGGTACCCTGGGAAGCGTTCAGTTCTTGCTGGGTTTTGCCTCTTAGAAGTGATGCACTTTACACGTAAATATCTTACATGTGTATGTATAAAAGAATGTCTGCATCAAGTGAGTGAGTGCAAATGCACACTGGGACTGGCAGCAATTTCCACTCACAGGCATACACAGCAGTAAATCCTTTGACCAGACCCGATAATGTACAAAGCAGCTTCCAGAAGTGGCGAGCACCCTATGCCAAAGAGGAACCTCAGACTTCTCAGCAGGGTGACAACTTTAATAACCCAGTGTCAATTTCCAGGCTTATGTAAATGACAATCATCTTCAAGAGCAGAAGCACCCACTGCTGACTACAACCCTTAATTATCTCCAGCCTCTGGCCTGGCCTGGCTTGGCCAAGTGACTGCAGTGCTGAAAAAGTTTCCACTTGTGACCCTTGCCAAGGGAAAGGCTCGCCAAGAATTCTAGCACATGGGGTCCCTAAGAGCTTTCACAACACAGCAGATGGCAAACAAATGGACAAGACGGGCTCTTCTGTCCCATTCCCACATGAATTCACTGCTTGGTGGAGTAAATCTGAAGAGGACACATGCTTGAAAATTTAATGAGCTCACTAGCATGCTGGATTCACACAGACTCAAGAAAGTGCAGACAAATGCCCTTGGGATTCATCTCACCTCTCCTTAGCCTCAGCTCTGAATCCTCCTTTGGACCACAAACCACAAGTATAATGTAAAGTAAGACATTGTTGTAATATAATGCCATCCATAAGTAAAATTCTCAGAGATTGATGAGATTAAATTCTGAAGAGATTGATGATCAGGAAAAGCAACCTTTCCCTGCGGGGCTGCTTACATCAGGCTTGCCCTGAGAAGCCAGCAGCCACCAGAACATCTGGGCTGAGCTATCAGGCCCCTGCCCTTGCTGCTATTCAGAGCTGCTGTTTTCCATTTCCCATCCTTGTCCCAGTTACAAACCACCCCCATCTATGTACCACATTATAATGCATGCCACTGCTATTAGAGATGTGCAAAATTTATGTGACTGGAGCAAAGGCCATTTGCAATTGTCTGAGCCACAGAATTAATCATCAGCCAAGACTTAGAAATCACAGCTAGGAGACGGCAATCATAAGCACCATGCATCATAATGACAAATATGCAGATCGTCTTGGCCATGGAAAAAGTACACTCTCTTTTTCTCACATGAGTTTTGGCACAACAGGACAAGCTCATTCCAATCAGTATGTTTTTAGTACATTTCCGTATAGCAGAAACATTGCCTTCTTTAATGTCAAAAATTGCATCACATAGAAAGTAACATCTGCTCAAGAGAATACATATTTGAAGAAGAAAGGCAGCAAAGTTCCCCCCACCCAGTGTGAGGAGCCACCGTCAGTTTCATCCACTTCTCCCCCCTCCCTTAAGGTCAGGATAAGAATGTAGATAAAATCTCTTTGCACACTGACATGTCTCACAGTGGTTTTTCTCCCTGCAACCCCAGGTAAACACAGAAAAAAGCTTTTGGAAGATACGCTTTTATGGCTGAAAGTGTCCATCATTGAAACTATTTATTTTATACAAGAGGTATATCCCATTTATAACCCAATCTGAGTTCTCTAAAGAAGTTTACAATAAAATACTCAAAATTGCATGGCACACAAGTGGAGAATTCTGGTTTAAATGCCTTTATATAGCTGTGAGGGTAAAAAACAATGTTGGATTAGAGACAAATCAGAAATAACAAATTCAAAGCACACCCCCAGATATAAAGTTGTTTTAGCTATCTTATACTGTATCACAGTGGTTCTCACACATTGAGCACCGGGACCCACTTTTGAGAATGAGAATCTGCCTGGACCCACCAGAAGTGATGCCATGACCGGAAGTGATATCATCAAGCAGGAAAATTTTTTACAATCCTAGGCTGCAATCCTACCCATACTTACCCAGGAGCAAGTCCCATTCACTATCATTGTTAAAAGAACATACATAGTAGTTTGTTAAAAGGACAGGTCTGTAACATTTCCCCAAATGCAGTCACATACCACAGGAGCATCAAGTCTAATATATTAAAAATAAAAAACTGAAATGAATGGGGACCTGCCCAAAATTGGCTTGTGACCCACCTAGTGGGTCCTGACCCAGAGTTCGAGAAACACTGCTGTATCAGGATGATTTCATCTTGTTTCAATCATTCTTAGTCTCAATGTTATTTGCTTGGACTTCTTCCTCCACTGTATATATAAATACTCAGGCCATCTGTCTACCTGTATGTGCATACATGGTGAGAGAGCAGAGACAAACTTCGTGTGTTTCCAACATGCTTAATTTCCTGACCAAATGGTGCACATGTGTGATTTCTCCTGTAGTTGTGTAGGTTTGTGGCACAAGCCACTGGTGGCACAAGCCACAAAGTTGTGGGTTTGTGGCAAAGCCACTGGTGAGAACATCCAGAGGCTCTGTGCATCTGCCACATATTGAGCCAGCCTGCATCGGAGCAGGTAAGATGCCAGTGGGGATGGATCATGGGCGGTTTGGGGGAATGTTCAGTGACAGGGAGGCCAGGACAGGTTTATGATGGATGGTGTGCCAGCATTCGTGCACCATAGCCACAGCACTCAAATAAAATTGGACCATAAAGTCAACTAGATTCAACTCCTCTTTGCTTCCCTTTAAAGATGCCCAGTCCCTTTGAAGATGCCCTTCCCTTTGAAGATGCCCAGTATATGAAATTGGAAGAGATATAGATACAATGGCTTAATTAGTCATTGCATAAATTCTGCACTTATCCAAGGTTATGTTGATATATTCCTGTTTAGAAGGTCAAAAATTTTAGTAATCTGCACAGCAGATAACCTTTTGGAATAAAATAGCTTCTGATTGGATAACGCATAACATTCCTTCAATGTCATGAACATTCACTATGCCAGACAGACAATAATCTGATGAAGATCTCATTAAGTACAATCAAAGTATATTTGGCAGCAGACACCACAAAGAAGTTGCAGAATAAGCCAATATTTTGTTTTCTATTGATCTACACCAGCAGTTCTCAAACAATCAGGGTTGAGTAAGTGCATGCGGGCACGGGGGAAGGCAGTGATGCAATCCACTAGATCGCACCGCTTTGGGAGGTGCAGGGGCTTGCTGCCACTTACCAGAGCCTGCAGCAGCCTCCCGGAAAATGTGGGGAGCCCCTGAGCCAGCATCTGCAGAGTTCACCACGCGAGTGATTTTGACCCTCAAAATTGCGAATTTGTGTTCGCAAAACCGGAAGTGGTTGCAATTGCAATTTTTACTGACTGCAGCATGAGGAGCCCTGCAGAGGCTGGCTCAGGGGCTCCTCACACACCTCCAGGAGGCTGCTGCAGGCTTTGGTAAGTGGCAGCAAGCCCCTGCAACCCTCCAAAATGGCATGATCCAGTGGGTCGCATCGCTGCCTTCCCCCCTCTGCTCCCCTAAAGCAGGCAGAGGTCAGGGCTCTCTGACTGGGGCATCATGACGCCCTAGTTTGAGAACCACTGTGCTATATAATTAACAGATACAAAAAGAGGCAGTTTATATTACAATTTTGTGTATATGCCTGACATGTGAATAGCTCATCTCATTCTGATTTAAAAGAACGTTCATATGTACCATACGTCTCTTCATGGTGATTTGGTGAGGAGGAGGAGAAGGATGACCACAACAACATTGAGATGAGATTTGCAATGACAGCATCAGAATGTACCTTTATCAGCCATGATAATCTATACTCTCTTATACTCAGTAGATGCATCCTTTGCTTTCCAGAGGTCTGGCCCTCCACCAGAGGACTTCCATGCTAAGGATGTTACTGTTTTTATACATCCAAGATGTAATGATTGTTTCTCCCTCAGGACACATGGGGAAGATTTTTACATAATGTAACTTCCTGTTTTGTTTTTTTTTAGTTGCCTGGGGGCAGGAGTGAGTGAGTGAGAGAGTAAGAGAGTGAGTGTGAGAGTGAGAGAGTAAGAGAGTGAGTGTGAGAGTGAGTCCACCCTCAGACATATGTGGGAGAAGTGGATAGTGACAAAAAAGAATACCCATCTTGTCTTTTAAGGGTATAATTTTCTTTTTCAATGGGTTGACCAGGTTTTTGGTCTTGTCAACACGATTATAGAACAGAACACAAAAGTGAGCACACGGGTTAAGACTTTCTCGTTCTTTCAGTTCTGGTTTAGGCAGGGGCAGCCCAACTATGAGGCAACCTGAAATGGATATACAGTGGTACCTCGCATAACGAATGCCCTGCGCAGCGAAAAACCCGCATAACGAAAGCGGTTCGCGAAGTTTGGTAACTCGCATAACGAATTTTTGTGACTTATGCTTCGCATAACGAATTTTTTTTTATTGTCCTGGTTTGTTTTAAATCGCACAACCATTAATAACCAGGATGCATTGTGCCTGGAGGTTTAAAAAGCCTCCCCAATGCAGCCTGGGCTCACTTCTCCACATGCAGTTCCAGGGTTGACTTCCAGGAGCAACTGTGGCCTGTGCTGTGGGAGAACCCACATAGACGAACAGGCCTTGCTGAGGGAGAGTCAGCATGGCTTCTGTAAGGGTAAGTCTTGCCTCACAAACCTTATAGAATTCTTTGAAAAGGTCAACAGGCATGTGGATGCGGGAGAACCCGTGGACATTATATATCTGGACTTTCAGAAGGCGTTTGACACGGTCCCTCACCAAAGGCTACTGAAAAAACTCCACAGTCAGGGAATTAGAGGACAGGTCCTCTCCTGGATTGAGAACTAGTTGGAGTCCAGGAAGCAGAGAGTGGGTGTCAATGGGCAATTTTCACAATGGAGAGAGGTGAAAAGCGGTGTGCCCCAAGGATCTGTCCTGGGACCGGTGCTTTTCAACCTCTTCATAAATGACCTGGAGACAGGGTTGAGCAGTGAAGTGGCTAAGTTTGCAGACGACACCAAACTTTTCCGAGTGGTAAAGACCAGAAGTGATTGTGAGGAGCTCCAGAAGGATCTCTCCAGACTGGCAGAATGGGCAGCAAAATGGCAGATGCGCTTCAATGTCAGTAAGTGTAAAGTCATGCACATTGGGGCAAAAAATCAAAACTTTCGATATAGGCTGATGGGTTCTGAGCTGTCTGTGACAGATCAGGAGAGAGATCTTGGGGTGGTGGTGGACAGGTCGATGAAAGTGTCGACCCAATGTGCGGTGGCAGTGAAGAAGGCCAATTCTATGCTTGGGATCATTAGGAAGGGTATTGAGAACAAAACGGTTAGTATTATAATGCCGTTGTACAAATCGATGGTAAGGCCACACCTGGAGTATTGTGTCCAGTTCTGGTCGCCGCATCTCAAAAAAGACATAGTGGAAATGGAAAAGGTGGAAAAGAGAGCGACTAAGATGATTACGGGGCTGGGGCACCTTCCTTATGAGGAAAGGCTACGGCGTTTGGGCCTCTTCAGCCTAGAAAAGAGACGCTTGAGGGGGGACATGATTGAGACATACAAAATTATGCAGGGGATGGACAGAGTGGATAGGGAGATGCTCTTTACACTCTCACATAATACCAGAACCAGGGGACATCCACTAAAATTGAGTGTTGGGCGGGTTAGGACATACAAAAGAAAATATTTCTTTACTCAGCGCGTGGTCGGTCTGTGGAACTCCTTGCCACAGGATGTGGTGCTGGCGTCTAGCCTAGATGCCTTTAAAAGGGGATTGGACGAGTTTCTGGAGGAAAAATCCATTATGGGGTACAAGCCATGATGTGTATGCGCAACCTCCTGATTTTAGGAATGGGTTAAGTCAGAATGCCAGATGTAGGGGAGAGCACCAGGATGAGGTCTCTTGTTATCTGGTGTGCTCCCTGGGGCATTTGGTGGGCTGCTGTGAGATACAGGAAGCTGGACTAGATGGGCCTATGGCCTGATCCAGTGGGGCTGTTCTTATGTTCTTATGTTCTTAACCCTGTCTTTGGTCAACTGTTCTGAGCAGTTCTGAGCAGTTCACCAAATCCTTGGGGAACCTACTACCAGCAGTTAAGGTAAGTTTCTTTGAACTTTTCATAACTTTTGGGAAGTGGTGGCTAGCATTTGAGGGACGTTTTGGGGGGCCAGTTTTGGCCTGCTGTTTTGGGGAGGTTAGGGGAGTTTTTCCAGCAGTTTGGGGAATCTGTGGAACTCATTTGCAACCGTTTTTCCAGACCAGGATTTAAGGAGCTTCTTCACAGGGACATCTCAAGCAGTGGAAAGGTAGGGAGAGTAGCTTCCCCATGTGCATTTGTTCTCCTGTGTTGGGGGGTGGGGGTGGGTGTTATGCCACTTTTTGGTCCCAGGCAGGTTTGGCCAGGTAGGGAGCGTAGCTTCACCATGTGCACTTGTTCTCCTGTGTTGGGGGGTGGGGGTGGGTGTTATGCCACTTTTTGGTCCCAGGCAGGTTTGGCCAGGTAGGGAGCGTAGCTTCACCATGTGCATTTGTTCTCCTGTGTTGGGGGGTGGGGGTGGGTGTTATGCCACTTTTTGGTCCCAGGCAGGTTTGGCCAGGGGTGGGAAGGTGTGCGTGAAGCGGATGTGAAGCACTGCCTTTTGTTTTTGCAAACGTAGCAACTGCTGACATGGGTCCCAAGAAGGCTGCTCCTGCAGAGGCCGGGAAGAGGACAAAGATGACGCTAGAAATGAAGAAGGAGATCATCCAGAAGCACGACGGAGGCATGCGAGTGACAGACCTCGCCAGGGAGTACAGGAGGAATCCATCCACCATCGGGACCATCCTGAAGATGAGGGAGAAGATCCTTGCAACAGATGCAGCCAAGGGAGTCACCAGGATCGTGAAGAACCGGCCAGCTGTTCTGGAGGAGGTGGAGAAGTTGCTGCTCATCTGGATGGAAGAGAAGCAGCGTGCAGGGGACACCGTGACTGAGGCTGTCATTTGTGAGAAGGCCAAGGCCTTGCACGCAGACCTCATACAGCAAGAGCCAGGAACCTCAGCCAAGCCAGAAGTCTTCAAGGCAAGCAGAGGCTGGTTTGAAAGATTCAGAACCAGATCTGGAATCCACAGCGTGGTCAGGCATGGAGAGGCTGCCAGTTCCGATGTTCCTGCGGCTGAGGACTTTGCCTCGGAGTTCCTGGAGGTCGTAACTACACAGGGCTACCTTCCACAGCAGGTCTTCAACTGCGATGAGACCAGGCTGTTTTGGAAGAGGATGCCCAAAAGGACCTTCCTCACTCAAGAGGAGACCAAGCTGCCTGGCCACAAGCCCATGAAGGACCATCTGACCCTCCTCTTCTGTGCCAACGCCAGCGGGGACCTGAAGATAAAGCCCCTGCTGGTGTACCACTCCGAGAACCCACGGGCCTTCAGGAAGCACAAGGTCAACAAAGACCGGCTGAGCGTGTTGTGGCGATCCAACGCTAAGGCTTGGGTCACACGTGTCCTGTTTGTGGAGTGGGTCAATCTGGCTTTTGGCCCTGCTGTCAAGCAGTACCTGCTGGACAACGACCTGCCGCTGAAGGCCATGCTTCTGATGGACAATGCTCCTGCTCATCCTCCAGGCCTTGAGGAAGACTTGTTAGAGGACTTCCGCTTCATAAACATCATGTTCCTGCCGCCTAACACCACCCCACTACTCCAGCCAATGGATCAGCAGGTCATCGCCAATTTCAAAAAACTCTACACCAAGGAGCTTTTCAGGCACTGCTTCGAGGTGACCGATTGCACCAACCTCACCCTGCGTGAATTCTGGAGAGACCACTTCGACATCGTCAGCTGAGTGAAGATGATCACCATGGCCTGGGACAGGATCAGCCAGAGAGATCTGAATTCCGCTTGGTGCAACCTGTGGCCAGAGTGTGTGGCAACAAGTGACTCTGATGCTTCTGCGCCTGCACCAGAGTCAACAGTGCTGGAGGACATTGTTTCCTTGGGGAGGACCATGGGCCTCGAGGTCACAGAGGAGGACATCTGCGAGCTGGTGGAGGACCACGACGGGGAGCTGTTCACCCAGGAGCTGGTCGAACTGCAGGCAGAGGCTACGCAGGAGCAGGCCTCTTCGGAAGAGGAAGAAGTGACAAGTGAGGAACAGCTGTCTTCCACGGAACTGAAGGACATCTGCCAACAGTGGCAAAACGTGCAGACTTATGCACAGCGGCACCACCCAGACAAGGCTCTGGCACATGACCTTGCGAACATGTTTGATAGAAGGATCATGTCCTCTTTCAGAGGGGTGCTGAAAAGGCGGCTGAAGCAGCAGACCATGGACAGGTTCTTCATGAAGAAGCAAAGAGTGGAAGAGGAACCTGCTGCTTCTACCAGTGGTGCCCAGTTGCCTTCTTCCTCCTCCTTGTCCTCCTAGAAGCCTTGAAGTCAAGCCTTGAAGCCTTCTCCCAGTTGTCCAAGTTGTTAAGTTAAGGTAAGTTAGAGCAGTGATGCTGAGACTTGGGGGACAGAGGGGTCTGTCTCCAGGTTGTCTTTGGCTAACTGCAAACTGCTTCTGTCCTAGCTAGCCAGCCTGAGACCGTTCCCAGTTTGCCGGTGTCCCTGCCTATTCTACTGCACCTTCTCCACGTTTGCCAGTGTCCCTGCCTACTCTACTGCGCCTTCTCCACGTTTGCCAGTGTCCCTGCCTACTCTACTGAGCCTTCTCCATGTTTGCCAGTGTCCCTGCCTACACTACTGCGCCTTCCCAGTTGACCAGCGTTCATGCCATCCCCAGAGAGACCCTCCGCAGCTCTGGGAACGTAAACGACTGCTGCTGTGATGTGGAGACAGTTCTGTCTGCCTCCAGTTTCCTGACTTAAAAGACTGGTCCTGTAGGTTGAGACACTTCAGCCTGACTTGGTCACCTTAAAATGTTTGTGTACAAGTGTCCCCTAGAGCCTTAGAGAGTCCTTTGGTGATTTTAAAAAGTTTCTGTATTGGTTTCTATATGATGTCCCTGTTTACATGCCTTAAAAATGTACTTTCTGAAGAGTTTTGCACAGTCCAAGGACTGTTTGTGACTGTTTCTGTTCGGTTTCAGTGTTGAGCCTCAAGTCAGATGGTCCTGCCTCATGTTTGCTGATTTTTAAATGTTTTTCTGTCATGTTTAAAAAGTTGAAGTTTTGTGCTTGAAATTTTTGAAATCTTCTGTACAGTATGTATGCCTTTAAAGAGTACTTAATAAACACTTTGTAAATCAAATTTGACTTTGTTCTGACTTTTCTTGCCCATAGGAACGCATTAATTAAATTTCAATGCATTCCTATGGGAAAACGGGATTCGCAAAACGAAAAATTCGCATAACGAAAGGACTCGCGGAACAAATTAATTTCGTTACGCGAGGCACCACTGTATAGCATGGCACCCTTGGAGGGGTGGCAAATGGATGAGCTCCACAACTTTCTGTCCATTCCCCTTGACAGAGGAGGGGGTAGGGTTTAAATTTTTTTTTTCTTTTAAATTACAAAGTTACATACCTTTGTGTATTTAGGGAGACCCCTGAATATGTCGAAACCACTTTCTTCTTTTTAGGTTGTCTTGTTCCAAATTGATAGCTGCTCAAGCACCTAAATACATAAATGGAGAGAATGATGATGGCATATATACACATTGAACTCCATTCCATCTAGAAAAGTAGTTCCCAAACTATGGGTCCAGGATGTGGACCCAGTGGGTCATGACCCAATTTTTGTTGGGTCATGAAACTGAATGGACAGATTAGGCTATGTGCATCAAGGGTTAAACAAGCTGCTACTTGGGGGGGCACTGCTGCCAACCATCATTATAGCCACACCTTTTGGCATTAATAAACTGGGCGGTGGCCTCTAAAAAGTTTGGGAACGACTGATCTAGGACATACTTACTTTTTTGAAGAATTCTTTCATGAGCCAAGTCATGAAATACACATTTCAAAATACTGCTGACTACAGTTTAAATAGTTATTTTATAGTATCCTAATAAATTACTGAATAAATAGCTATATCTCAGAATTAGAACAATTCCCTCAGGATTACAATCTTCATTGGGGATTTCTGCAAGCCAGCACAGGACTATGTAGTTGAAATATGGCAGTAAAAGGTCTGTCTTCCATTTTACTTTTTTGGTTATGCTGAACAGCTAAACAAATGATGAAATCTTAAAAATTATTTAATGAAGCCCATAAGCAGTTCATCCTTATCTTCAAAACCCTCCTTGGCCTTTTTACTTCTGACTTCTCAGATTTCATCTCCTATTTCACCCCTGTCCATTACGCTCACACTTCCAACTCCACTCCTTTTAAGAGTTCTTCCCTTGTTCACTCCAGTTCAATTTTCTTCCCCTTCCACCATAGTTCCAAAAAATTTTTTTGCTAGTATTTCAAAAGCAGTAGCTAGACATTACCCCCCCCCCCCCCAAGTCATGAAAATCTATTTAATGGGGGATCCTCAAAGTACTGGATTTCATATAAGGTCAAGAGGGTATTTCAGATACATAGATAACCATATGCTATATTCACTTATCCGTATCACTTTTGGGTCAAATCCCTGTAGATTTTCTCTGGTATGGGAATTGTGGACCCCTGTTTACTGTAGGTTTTAAACAGAAATCACTATAGTCTGAAACAGAAACATAGTGCAAATTTTTATCACTTTGGGATTTATATCTAAAATGTTCATTCTGGTTCTCAGTCATCTTTACAGTTATAGACTCATCTCAATATTGATGGACAAGCATGCATTTAATGATCAATCACTTTTATACCTATTAATCAATATCCTGTTGAGAAACACTTTCTTCTGGAGAAGAAATGGGTACATCACATGTTAACTATAATCCTATATACATACATTGCATGAAAATACGGGGGGGGGTGTATCTGTGGATACTGTATCTGCAGTTTCAAGTATTCACAAATGCAGGTGCCCCTCTGCCCCGCTCACCCTTCAGCTGCCTCCCCTCGCCTCCAGAGGTTATTCTAAGCACCACAGAGGCTGCGTGCATTTGCCCGCAGCCTCTGCAGGCCTCAGAATGACTGTTTAAGGGGGGGGGGAAGCAACTCCCGGTTTTTTGTCAAAACCAAAAGTGTTGCTTTTATCCCTTTAAAAGGCATAAGGAGGTTCCGCAGAAGCCCCAGGGGGATACACCGAAGATGGGACACACTGCATGGTGACTCAGAAAGATGGCTGTCCACCAATCACTGGCACAAGAAGTTTGGTTTATACTTAAAGAGGGGAGTGGAGAAGGCAGTTAAAAAGGAAAGGGGAGCAAGAAGTTACCATTGCTGGATGCCAAATTGGTACAGTGTTTCTTAGGTAGCAGCAGCTGGAATGAGGCTGCTTTCAAGTGGCACCAGAGGTCAAATGAATGTAGCAGCACCAAGGCAAAGCAAACAGATGAGTGAGAAAAAAAGGCACAAGAGTCTAGTGACTCAACTTTTTACATCTTCTTCACCCATAGAAGATTATGGGATCTTTTGGTGGGTGAGCTCATCAAGGACCTACTGTTGTGGCTTGATGGTGCTTCACTGCTCATCCCCAGCCCTAAATGGATGTCACTACTGTTTTGCACTTTACCAGGGGTGCAGCAAAGAAATTGTGGCATGTTCTGGAAGCCAGTTGTTTCATTAGTATGAGCTTCTTGTTTGAACTTTGGCCATGGTGTGGATGAGGATAGCTATGGTTGGAGAACCTTCTTTTGTGCCACTAATGACTTCATTTACTCCAAGTCAGGAAGCACCCAGGATGTGACTTCTGTTCCACAGGATCAAATGTGCTGTGCAAGTAAGGGGCAGCCACCCATGGAATTCTCAAAGGAAACAGGAGCAGACAAAGCTTCCTCCAAGTCAGCATATGAGTAAGAGAGACAGAGAGAGAAATTTACTCTGACAAATAAAAAATGTGGTTTGGTGGAAGAAGCTGATGTATCAATCTAATTTCAAAGTCACATTACTGGCCTGTGTTGTGCTCTTGTGGCAAGACCCAGTGCCACACACACATGTATACGCGTGTCACACTTCATGCACCAAAATGAAAGAAATAAAAGGTTTGTCAGGCAACACTACTCTCATATCTGCCCCATCGTCAAACTAACTCACTTGCCAGGGATCCCCTTCTTAAGATCCCAAACTACACATACAAAACAGAGAGTCACTTCAGTAAGTACATGCATGTACCTGTCAGAATGTCTGAAGATTAATGAAAAGCCGTTGAGAATTTACAATATACATACAATATTAGTACTAAGGAAGGTCATTTTTTCCCATGAAAGACCTGCACATTCTCTTCCACATTCAAAAGTCAGGAAAAAAGAAGGGGATGAGACTGTAGAAGAGGCGGGTCCTACTTATTTTTTTCAAAATGGAATTCACACTGGCAGGTGTTGACCAGAAAAGGAAAATCAATGCTACATGGCATATATTCAATCTGTGATTGAATGTGGTATGCACTTATAGTGATGGCAGGAACAGAAAGAAAGACAGAGAAGAAAGGAAAAAGAGGGACAGCTAACATTTGGACAGGCTAACCATATATTTCCCCATATTATTTCCGGGCCTACTTATTACAGGGTTTCTTTGACACAAGTCAGCCAACTGCCTACAGTAGCTCTTGTCCTAGAATTAAAGTGCGAAAATTATGCTGAAAGCTTACTTCCTCTCTACAAACAACATTAAACCTTTCAGTCACGGTATAAATGTGAACTGTAATCAATGCACATTTATTGGTGCAATATTCTGAAGCAAAATATATGGTAAGACTCCCAGCAAAATTGGTATGCATCACTGTGTAGAAGTTTCTTCACCAAACTTTCAATGGCAACTGTATGAAAATATACAACATTCCCAAGATTCCTCAGCATGGAATAACTTCAATGGAAAAATATTCCTTCCACAGCATTTTGGAAATAGCTTTTAGCTGGAGTTTATTTTGAACAAAGCCGGTAGGATTATGTGATTTTTTCCAGAAAAACCAGTAGCTTTCATAACACCACATGCAACAGAGGTCACTGTGCTACAGTTGGGGCAGTGGAACTGAACCTCATGATGGACATGACTGTAAAGAAAGAGAGAAAATATACCCCCCCCAAGTCATATAATAAGTAGAAAAAAATATCTTATGCTCAATAGCAGAAATTAATAATTAATGCTAAACTATTTTTGATCAAATTTTATAAGGAATTTCTTCAGACTGATGTTAGACAAGCCAGGAATCTTTTCTACGGTCATGTTCCCAAGTACCGTTTTGCTGGGATACCTGCAGCTTCTCTAAGGCTCAGTTGCTTTGCTGAAACTATCAAAATTGAAACAAGGTATTTTTCCTCAAAAATGAAGTTAGAGCACAGGCCCAGCCAAAGGAGATCGCTGATTTATCATAGAGCTGTGTTTTCAATTAAAGATACTTCACAGAATGGCAGGTGGTCCTTGGTGCTATGGTGACCAATAACAGAGGGATCTCTAAGGGATCTGGGCCAATGCATGGAACCCTTTTGCTGCCACGCCAGAGCCCTGCAATGTTTCTGAATGCATGTGATGATCTCATACACCATGACTAGAGCTGCATGGAGCTTGGCATTCAAGGGCATTGAGCCATGCAACTTAAAATTTGGTGACTATGTGGCACCAACCCAACTGGCCCAACTCTGCTGGAAGTTGAGGTGGGTGATGTGATAGTGCACTGGGGGAAGGCTGTGGTTGTGCAGCAGCCTGGCCCTTCAAAAGAGGTACAATTTGAAGAAGGAGGGTACAGTCTGTGGAGCAAACTTCCCAGACCAGGGCACAGCTGCTATCTCTGGTGGCAGTGCTCTATTTGTGAAAACGATACTGGGGGAGAAGGTTAAAAGCTTTGTCACAGTGTGACTAGCAAGAAAGATCAGGATAAGTCCCGGCTCTAAGAAAACTGTGGCCATTTTAGAAATATTCAGCAAAAAACCAACAAATAGTAGCCAGAGGGAGTCTTATATGAATTGCCTTATATTGAGTCAGATGCTCAAAAAGCACAGTGGAAACGCAAAGTATTATCATCATCATCATCATCATCATCATCTCAGTATTACTGACCTGGACTGGCAGTGCCTCTCCAGGGTTTCAGAAAAGGATGCCTGCCTGAGTCCAACCTGCAGGTACTGAAGATTGAACCTGGAACTTTCTGCAAAACAACAGCTCTAGCACTGAGCCCCAGGCCAACAGCCTCCTCTCCTCCCCCCACCAGCCAAAGTAATTAGAGCAATACTTTCCCTTAGCTTGAATTGGCACCATTCCCACAGGAACATTCAGTGTGATCATCCTTCTGAAGTAATTCATTAAGAAGAATGTTTAATCAGTACAGTTCCCATTCTGATCTTCTGTTCCTACAAGATCTTTTTTCCTTCAGAAAACATGAGTCACATATGTTGATCATTTGGGGAATAACTCCACATGCTCCTTAAGTACAATATGTACATATGACTACAATGCAGTCCTCACCTAATCTACTATCCTGGCTCAGTGCTCAACCACTACTGGTCTCTTTGTGCACAACATCAGAACTTTCACTTCAAAGCAATGTTCTCTGTTGCCTCAAATTAAAGCATTCATTGACCATTTCTTCCTGGACTTCCAGTATACAGGCTACACTCAGCAGAAGTTGGGGTGGGGGAGTGTAATGTCCATGGCAGGTGGAGACCCTGCCCCTTGTTGAATGACCGAGCACAGGGGGCTTACCCTGTCGATGAAGGGTGGTCGTTGATGGAGAGAAGAACGGGAGACAGACACAGCCATTTTGCACAGGCAGTTTACTTGAGTCAGCCGTTTGACATTCATGGGCCCTGTTACATCACAGGCCCTTTTTGGCTTACATAGACACGTGTCGTCAGCACACGATAAGATCATTCCCTGACCCTTCCTGACCCCTTGAGGTTCCAGGCAGAGCTCTCCAGTTGGTGCCTGTTGCCCAGGGATATGGGTTCCCAGGAGCTGCAGTACTGGTGTCCAGGGTCAGCCCAGATGTCCTCAGGAGGACCCCAGGTACCTCAGTGTTTGCACCTCAATCAGCTAGCCACCGTTGGGGAGAGTTAGCTGTGAGTCCTCGGGTCTGTAAACTCGCCTCTCCTGAGGTCACCCCAGGGGCCTGGGCTGGATCCGGATCTGGGAACTCCCAGTCCCGGCTCACTCTCTCAAGGGCTGAGGCAGTCAAAATCCCTTTCGGGTCCTGGATCATCCAAATAAGGCCAGGGTTGCTGTTGGAGGAAATCTTAAAAAATTGGTTTCCTCTTTAGGTGGGAAGCAGAGTAGCTTCAGCAGCAGACCCCCCGTCTTGCTGGGAATCAACCCCAGGGAAGCTCCCACACCCGGCTAACTGCTAATCAAGAAAGACAAACGACAATGGCTGCTTGAAGTTGCAAAAGAAAGTATTTACTCATGGCTCCATAGAAGCATATGTTACAGCATCTGATTATGACCAGAGGTTACACTAAACTTAAGATAACAAGGCCCTGGAGCTGCCTCGTCCTGCATGCCATGTGGTCAAGATGGCGTCACCAGCAGAGCCCTGCTGGGTGCCACCTTGTCAGGTCAGTGGTCAGTGTGGAAGAAGAGAGCGTGCTCGGAGGGAAGGGAAGGATATAGGGTCTGGGCCACACCCCCACATAGGTCATCCAAAGGGGACAGGTAAAGTGTAGGGTCACTGGGCCATGGCTTAAACCTTTTAGGACAGTATCCTGCCACCTCTGGACAGCAGACGGAGTTGCACCAAACTCCAACAGTTGCCACCCCCTCCGGCCTTCCCTCTGGCACTGCTGCTGCCTGGAGAGGGGTGACCTCTCCCCAGGCTGCCTAGGCCCCTTATGAAGCCAGCTTCTGGCTTGGCCGGCCCCACCCTTTCTGGCCACGTGGCTGTTTGCTGCTCCCAGGAGGCCCTGGGCCCTACTCCCAAGGAGATGTCCTGCCTTGGGGCCCAGTTCTGACAGTACTTGTGTCTTACCCCTGAGGAGGCCCCTACCCATGAGGAGACCCCTGCTCCTGAGGAACTCCAGACCACTGGGGCTGGGCCCAGGTGACAAGCAGGAACGGGGATCTTCCCGGGCATGATGGAGAGCAGGGAGCGCAATGGACTGAGGCTGTAGCAGTCGCACTCACATGTGCTAATATCCTAACCCCATCCATCTCCCTTACCAGCACTATTAAACACCTAACACTTGTGCCTGCTAAACAGCAGACACAGATGCAAGGAGAGCAATGAAGGCAGTGGAAGTTTTCCCTGAGGTAAGTGAATAAAAGTTCCTTTACCACAAGGGGTCCTTTCTGACTGCTCTCTCCCACAGATACAGTGTGTGCTCTGTTACTGTGCCTATATTGGCAGCAGTGGGGATGTTGGGTAAGATTGGGCTGTTTATCAACTAGTTCCAAAATAGCATCATTATTCATTTCCACTTGACATTGTTTGAAATACCTGTCTCCTGTGACAACTATTATCTGATTTAAACTTTCTTACCTGTGGTTCTCATTACATTATATGGGTGGCAGAGCACAAGATTCACACCTACAACATCTACCAATCAGAGTGTGTAAACTAATCACCACAGCAAATAGGATAGAATTAGGGCTTTAGAGTCTGACACGGCAGAGTCTCATTACACACAGTGACAGATACCTTAGTCTGTATCATAGATTTCTTCCTCAAAGAGAAATAATGAACCGTCTGTGGCCTTCAGTGCTTTTTATAACATCTCAGATTTTCCCCTCTGTACTTCTGGCACTCTTTCTATTAAACAGCAACCAAAATAAACAAAGCAAGCACATAGGAGCTTAAAACAGCAGAAATATCATTGTTCCAATGTTGCTGACAACACCAATACACAGTTCCAGTCATGGAAATACGCTCTTCATTCAACACTCTATTTCGAAAGCATGGGATGCTCCCAGGGCCTTCTTATACAAGTCCTTCCCTATTAGCATCCTGTCCAGTTAGCTCCAGGTCATACTGTAGCCTTTGATAATAGTTTTGGCATATGTTTCCCAGGGAAAAGGCCTGGCTGGCCTTCTGTTGAGCGGATGTTGATTCTGTTAATGCAGAAGACGCATATCTACTACCTCCTGCTGTGTCAAGCCTCTAACGGCCACATGACCTGTCAATATCACTTAGCACAATACACGGGAAAATACTTACACCAGGAGAACAGACACTGTATACATGTCCGCAGTACACAAGCATTTAACATCGATCTTATTAACATGGTACACGTTGCTACCTCAGAGCAAAGACCCCATAAAAATGATTCAGCTATAGCTTATCTGCATCTTATTGCCATGCTGACCACACAGTAACACAGTTAAGTCCGAAGCCATATACTGATTAATCCAGCAACATTTTCTTACCCAAGAGCCGTAGCTCACGGTAAAGGGTGACAGTAAAGAATGTAAGGTTACATCGACTTTAAAAATAGCCGTCAACCCTCAAGCAGCAAGACACTTGAACATACAAACATGACTCGGAAACAAGAGGCCCACTACAAGAAATAATTAAATCTATACAATGAAAAGAAAGCTTCTCACAATCCTATTTGCCTAAACTCATTTGGAAACAGATAATCCCAAATGGTTAAGCAGTTGATGTTTTCAAGGAATCTAAGCAGCAGTTAAAGGGGAATTGGGCAATGTGTCCACCTCAGACACACCAATGCATCTCTGATGTCTATTTGCAAGTGAATGCAAATAATTAGTAGTGACCTTACCTTATAGCAGTGGTTCTCACACATTTAGCACCGGGACCCACTTTTTAGAATGAGAATCTGTCATGACCCACAGGAAGTGATGTCATGACTGGAAGTGACATCATCAAGCACGAACATTTTTAACAATCCTAGGCTGCAATCCTACCCACATTTACCAAGGAGTAAGTCCCATTGACTATCATTGTTAAAAGAATATACATAGTAGCTTGTTAAAAGTACAGGCCTGTAGCATTTCCCCAAATGCAGTCATATACCATGGTAACATCAAGTCTAATATATTAAAAATAAAATTTTGAAATGAATGGGGACCCAGCTGAAAAGGGCTTGTGACCCACCTAGTGAGTCCCGACCCACAGTTTGAGAAACACTGCCTTATAGTGTGACTTCAACATTTCCCTGGAATGCTCAAAAGAGGTGTTCTTTCAAAGGTTGACCAATGCTGCTTATGATTATGCTGAAGATTCTCAGACCATCACAGTCGTCATATGTAGATGAAGCCAGTCACACCTTTACTTCTCTATCCCACTAACTTTGTTCACACTCTCTTTCCAAAATGTGATCAATGTAGCCAGAAGAGTTGATTTTACACCATCCGTGGGTTTGCATCTCACATATGTTGGGTTATTGTGCACTCCAACATTCAACAAGTGAATCACGCAACTGTATAGCAATCACAAGTCACCTTTAAGATTATGAAAAGCAAAACACTGATCTAAGAAGGATGCCAGACCAGAAAACATCTATTACATAGCCAACCTTGCCTGTGCCTGGACCCAGTGCTGTATTCATTGTAATCTAAGGACTCTACAAGAGTTCTTGTTCTTGTGCAATTTCTGTGCACAAGAATTGCACTCTTGTTCTTGTGCAATTTCTGTTTTGTATCCAACAGGCTGCTGAGAATGTGAAACTAAAATGGGGTCAGAAAAGCATAACACAGAGAACAATGAAATGTACACAAAGTATAGGTTCATAGTAAAGATCATATAGTAAAAGGTAAATGCCTCAAAGTATAGTGTAAGTTGCACTGAACAATGTATAGTGAGGTTACCTTAGAAAGCAGACACTGCCAGGTTCTTTGGAATGTCAGCAGTCCTAACGATCACTCACCATGATTCAGTCTTGAGCAATTTCTAGAACAGGCCATTCTATCCAGCGTAGCTCCCCCCCCCCATGTAAACAACAGGTAATGGGGGTTTTCCTGAAGCTTTGGTTTCTGAGACTTATAAGACATTAGGAATGCTGACTTCAGACTCTACATGACTGTTGTAAGAGATGTTGAAAATTGTGTTTTTATTTTTTATTAAAAAGGGTGGATTTAGTAAGTCAGTTCTAAACTCTAAACTATACCATGCCCAAAGTGTAAAATTAATGCCATTCTTTGAGCAGCAGGTGAACAGGATCAACAGTCAGAAATTCAACATGCACCAGAAACAACTGAAGATGCAGAAAGCACTCTGATAAAATCTATTGCCTTGAAAATGTTTGGAATTCTCCGTTTATGCTTATGTGGCACAAGTCTCACTATGGTAGTAGAGACAAAATTAAGACCAAAAAGGGTTCAGAAGGCCCCAGAGGAGAAAGAGGAGGTGATTTATTGAAGCAATGCTGGTGCTGGAGCAATTGACCACACACTGCTGAAAGGCATTGAGACTGGAACTTGCACAACTTTGGCCAAAGCAGGTATTCAAAGATGTGAAAATGTACAGTTACAGCTAGTAAATTTGGGCAAGACTGCACACTGAGGCAACAAGCTTACCCTTCATTTAGTTGGAGTGACTGACTGACAATAGCCGATGAGAAATATAATAACGTTCCAAAGATGGGTTTAATTAGTTCTCCTACCACAATGGCAAAGAAAAATGCTACAAAGGCAGATGGTGCAATGATGCGATTTTGTGAGAAGCTGAATAATGCTTCTGATGAAGAATGATGGCGGTCACATTGCACTTATCCTAATGGGGGCAGTCATTGCCACTTCTGATGAAGTTGAACAGCATTCAAATTACTCAATCAGCCATTTGTAGAAGGTGAAGGTTTTATTCAGTTTGCAGTACACTGTTTCACTTACCAGGCTGTGGAACACCAATTTCTTACTTTAAGTAATCAAAGGCAGGCTTGCAAATAGCCACTGGCCAGGGGTAAGTGAGAAGAGTCTCCAGGCAACCAGGAAGGAAAGTAATATAAAACCACTGTGGTAGTAACAGTAAATTATAAGTAACCATTTTAATGATGTTGTAACTCTCTCTCTCTCTCTCTCTCTCTCTCTCTCTCTCTCTCAGCTACTTTATGAGAATAATAATACATGCTTATCTTACAGGATGATAATAAAAGCAACATCTGAAGCACTTTACATGCTCAGAGAGCACTACTCAAATGGTGGTATTATTTCATGGACTTCCTTGTAATTAAGAATTCCCAAACTAAAAAAAAAGTAACTAGTAAAAGGCTTATGCTGTGGTGGGCAGGGCGGGTGTAGATGAATGGCTATTACAGGGGCTCTTGGGAATGAGTGTATTCTGTGCACAGACACACATTGTACTATTCTCTCTCACACTCTCACACACACACGCATGCGCACGTGCGCAATGGAGTCTGTGCCAAAGGAGGCAAGGCTACCACTGTCAGAGGTGGTGTATGAGTTTTGCCTTGATTATAGTGCTATTGCCCAAGTACAATGCTTTCTGATTCTCCACTGAAGTGAAAGGCACACATTCTATTGGGACTACAAGGGTGCAGCACTGGAGACTATTACTCAGAGAGTGGCTAAACCAGACCTGCTCCCTGTTCCAGGTGAACTGGGCCAGTCTGCATATCCCCAGACTGACTGTCATTTCTTGCAACGATGCCAACATGTGACAGAATTGTGAGCTTTTAAATGTTCTGGAAAACTATGTTGGAAACAGGCTATGTTTATATAGCACATAAACACACACAAAAGAGAGAGAGAGAGAGAACAAGAGTAAATGGGGAAAAGTCTAGACATCACTGCATGTGCAAGGATATAGCATAAAGAGAACAATGATTGTTTTGCTTTAAAAAAAACGCGACAGATTTTCTGTGTATCATGAAGAATTTCTTAATGCTAAGTACTGCATAAAAATGGGTTCTCTGTGCCAGTTTGCAAATGCTACCAGTGCATGAGAAATGTCACTCAACCAGTCTGTTTTACGAACATTTCCTATCAGCAATCAGACAGGAAGCCTTCTCAGACGCACTCACAAAGAGGCAAACAGAAGCCAGAGCTAAAAGTAGATTTTCTTTCTGTATGCTATCACCCTAAAAGAACGGAAACCATATGGAGATTAGACCATTATTCATCTAGTTAAGAGTCTTCAGGTGGCTTCAGGCCGAGAAGAAAAATGTACCCAGCCACCACTTATTTTGTTTTGTGCCATTTATGTTAGATTCTTGTTATAGATGTTCATAGTTGAGCTGCTACATTCAAAAATATATTAGCATTTCAGTATAAGAGTATACGAAATTTGACAACTGAATTGTAATAATTCACTCTGGGTGAACTGGCATGCTTTCAGGAATAGCTAATAGTGCTTCATCCACTGAGAAATGACTATGAAGCAAACTCAGCTGTAGCTGTGGCTTGTTCACATTAGAGTAAGGAACACAAGTCTCCAGAAGGTACTCTGGGTAAATTCAGATGGTCAATAATATGTAGTAAGAAACCCTCTTCCTAGAGAAACGTCTAAGTGCAATAAGGAACACAATTAAGGTTGTGCTCCAATTTCCATTTTTACTTCAAAATTAGCAAATCAGAGAAGCTAAAGAAAATACCAACAAAACACTGTGCTGAAAATTGTTGCTGTTTCCATTCTGTTTGATGCACTTCTGTTCCACTGCTTCCTGCTGCTCCTCAACACCCTTTTCCTTCTTCTTTGTCCTCACAGTTCTTAGACTAATTTTTTCTTACTGTACCTTACAGGCCAATCCTAACTCAATCCCAACTGAAGCATGTGCCAACGGAGCATGGTCTGCATCCTATGGAGGGGGGGCAGTCACAGAGGTCTCCTCATGGTATGGGAAGTTCCATTCCCTTACCTTGAGGCAAGGCTCTACTGCCTAAATGAGTCTCCTCAGATGTGTGCCAGCCAGTTTGCTAGCATGGAACCAAGGACATTAAGGGAGAGGGAAGAGAATGGTGATAGGATCCAGGTGTATGCTGGCACTGCAGGGATCCCCCCTTCTCCCATTTTGCCTCCCATCTGCCCCTTCCCCACCCACTCTCCCATTCCTCCTCCTCCCCATCCCATTCTTCCCGCCACCCACCCCTTGCACAAATTTATATTCATTCCTGTGGGTAAAAGTAGCAGCAGTGGGCTGCTGACACCACTGCCATTTTCAGCAGCAGTTCCAAAATGGCCACCAGCAGCAAGCTGTGCATGCCACCATAAGGTCAATTATGACAGTGGAACATGTCAAAAATGTTCATTTGGATTCAGCTCTTAATCCCATTGGATAGAAAAATCCACCTGTGTTGTTACTGGTTCAGACACCGATGGCGTCAACAAAGTACAGGTGCAACCTATTTATCCATGAATTTTTTATCTGACTTGTCTCAATGTGAATCACATGGGGGGGGGAATTCAAAGTCGAACACACCTTTGCCTCCTTTGCCCTGCCCTGGCGTCTGTTTCAAGGTAGCCCAAAACACCGCAAAAAGGCTCTGTCTGGCACAGGCAGGGAAATAGCCTTGGTTCCCCTTGGGAAGGAACAGTAAGACTCCTAGAGCCCCTGAGCCAGCAAAGAGGCTGAAGAGGGGAAGGGGGGAAACCTCTGTAGCCAGAACACGTACAGCAAGGTGGATCTCTCTCTCTCTCTCTCTCACACACACACACACACACACACACACACACACACACATACATATACAGGGGCAGGTGCGGTAGTAACAGAGGGGATTGCTTTAAAAAACCCAGGGAGTGTTTGCCCAATCCTCCCCTTCAGACTGAGATGGTGCAGGCTCTCCATGCTCCAGCCTACGGAAACAAAACAGCCCAGCAAGCAAGTCTTCCCAGCAAGCCAAAGCATGAGATTTAGGCTACAATCCGATCCACACTTTCCTGGGAGTAAGCCCCATTGACTAGAATGGGACTTACTTCTGAGTAGGCAGGCACAGGACTGGGCTCTCAGGCTACAATCCTCTCCACACTTTCCTGGGAGTAAGCCCCATTGACTACAATGGGGCTTACTTCTGAGTAGAAATGCATAGGACTGGACTCTTAAAAGCTCAGCAGAAGCGGGGACAGCTGGCAAGGGGGGAGGGCTGAGTACTGAGCGGAGGAGGGAAAGGCTAAGGAACGGAGGGGGAGGCGATTGAGAACAGCTGCCTTAGTTTCCTTCCATCCCGAAGTGTCAGGCTGCAGCTTATTTGCGTAACTCTATGCAATTTAGCACATTTTTTCTGAATCACTCTCTTAAGAAAGCAATCAACATTCCATTTTCTGTTTCTGTTTTCAAAAGTGCACAAAATTACTAATGTTACCCTACATAACATAGGGTAAGGCATGACCTGACCTTTACCACATTGTAATGGCTCATAATTGCCCTCTCCCCAATCATGCCACATGCTCCATTAGTGCGACGGATACCCTACAATACACCCAGCCTTTCACAGTACGCTAAGACCCACAAGCATCCCTACTTCAGTACTATCACTCCAGTCTAACAAACAGACTTGCAGGTGACACTCTGGCATGAGCGGGATGCCACAGGACTGGTACAATGGAGAACATGCCTGTACAGAGCCCCTTTAAATCTTCCTCTCTAGGTTCAGAAGGGCCTGGAATGTTCCCACCAGTACCTCCCTCCACATTGGGGCACAGAATAAAATAAGTAGATACTGAGCACCTATTTGGTTCCCCTGGGCTTTAGCATTTCCTTAGCATGAAAGTTACTTTGGGAACATTATCTTCCTGTTCATGTAAATTATGGGGATTGCCTAGTCAAAAAAATGCTATTGGGACCAAGGATGAGAACATTGAGTTAAATCCTGTACTTTAAACAAAACATTCCAAACAGTACGTTACTGAGAAATTAAGCTAAACACACAAAACAAGAAATAGTTACGTAGGACCTTTTAGCCTTTTGGATACAGAAACATCCTCCTCCTTCTCTTATTACCTTCATAATAACAAAATGCAGCCATGAACTACAGCCAAAGATAATATGGGCAAGTTTTTAAACTTTATTTGGTTATTACTTACTATTAAAGGCACAAAAGATGGTGCTAATGCTAGTGCTTGCAAGATGGGCCAAATGTTCTGATATTCTCAAACGAAGGATGATATGTGCATGAGGCTCCATCAGCACATTCCTGGAGTTTGCTGATTGGTGATCGCTGCAAGCAGAAATTCCTGCGAATGGACAGACCACAGGCAATTGCACTTCCATTCTACCCCAAGTATAGCTCAGGCAACTACTGTGGCATTGTGAATGACGGAGGCAAATAGCACCCGGTGGGAAATTCTCACTCTGACAGAACTTCTATAGAACAGGAATTTAGCACTTCCAAAAATGAATTTAAGGGATCATTGAGGATTTCCGCTCTTCAAGTTACCCCCAACCCACCCACCCCCCAGTCTACAGGATAGTGCTTTGTGACAACAATAACTAATTTCTTCCAGAAGGATTCAGCAAAACTTCAGAGAGACTGTTCTGGCCCACTTTTTTTTAAAAAAAAAGTCATCTTCTCCCTTCAGGGGACAATGAATATGCTCAGAGTGATTCTGCCCAAGATGACAGACGTTTGGAAATAAAATGTTGGTATCTCTATCAATGGCACTTTCTACATTGTTTAAAGATATTTCTCAAGGATGGCTTTCAGTCAGTCTGAGTTGAAGTTTGGGCCCACTTCCACCCATCCCATTTCTGCCCTGCCACTCCCCTCAGCCAGCACATCCTATATCTCTTTGTCTCTCCTCCACCACCCAACAAGAGAACATTCAGGTTTGCTTCGAAAGATGTCCAAATCAGACCATCTCACACAGGAGCACAAACAGCATCTGGAAACGTGTTAAGTGGGAGTCAAGCCCACTTACACTTTCCCGAGTATGTGTCATCTCTTGAATCTCGAATCAGAGGTATTTCTGGCACTCTGGCCTGAATTAGGGTTTCACTCCAACATTTGCATTTCTTCCTGAAGAGACTCAGAAGACCACCTCAACAATTGCATTTTGAACAATAAGAGATGCCACCTTCTACTCTCATTGTGCCTTCAAAAGCAAATTCCCTAATCATCTGCTCCACCTAGCAAACACTTAAAAAAAAAGGTGACCCAATAACAGGAATGTTGGCTGTGCTTGTACCCAAAGTTTACACACCCTGCAATCCTCAATCCTATTTTGTCTGTCCCATATGACCCAGGAGCCATGCCAAGTGTAACAAGGATAAACATATTGAGAGTTTTTAAATAAACAGAATGCATAGTTCCTTTCGAAGGTACCTTACTTACTCATCCTTACAGAGGTCAAAAATAGGATTTCACATGAGATCTTTTTCATGTAGCAAAAACTAACAAAGAGAGGCTGGGATCCAGAATTTTAGAAACTGATCACTAATATAAAAATAGCCCATTAATCATAAAGAGTTAGTATGCAGAACTGAAATACTACAAGAAAAGTTTCCCGGGAGATGTTCATTACCATTAGAATTCTACAGTATGAGTTTGTCTCTGGACAATGCCAACTGAAAAAAGTCCACTATTATTTTTATTGTTTTAAATTAGGGCCGGTTTAAATATTATGCCAGCAGCATCAGTGGTATTCCTGGCCACTGCCCTGCCTGGGGTAAACCCCCCCCCCAGGGGTACCGTCCCACTAGTGCTCGCTGTCTTCCCCTCCCAGCCCTCAGAAGGCCTTGTATGGCCTTTTGGAGGCCGAAAACCAGATGTAACAATCTTCTGCCCCCAGAAGGCATAATGAGGGCCGGGCTGGGGAAGCCATGTGCAACCTCCCTGGCCTCTGGGGGGCAGCCCTCAGATTGGTGTGCCAATACCGGCATGCCAACTGAGTGCCACGGGGGGCACTATTGTGGGAATGGATGGCAATGTGGAGCCACACCCCAAGCCTGGTGCCTGGAGCATTTGCACCCCTTGCCCCCTCTCAGGTATGCCACTGAGCAGCATGAAAGCTGCCAGGAAACGCATGTGGCCTCTGGGAACCAAGTGCCTCAGGAACTAAGTGCCAGGTAAGGCACGAGAGTTTAGAATCTGGGCAAGTTCAGCAGCAGGGCGAGGAGGCCAGGGCCCCTTACACTGCCCTTCCTCTTCCCTTGAGAAGAGGGCTGCTATACAGTGTAGGGTTTATAAAAGGACCCCTAAATAAAACAACAACAACAACAACAAAAAAGCTATGCAGTCAGACAGCCAGCAGCAGGGTGGGGGCTATCCAGCGTTCTGCATCGAGTGCCACATGTATGATTATATGCCTCTGGGGCATAAGTCATGGGTGTGTCCTCGGTGCAAGGAGCTCCAGGGTCTCAGGGAACGCGTCCGCTCCCTTGAAGCCTTGGTGGCCGACCTGGAGAAGCGCAGGCAGGCAGAGGAGGACCGTGGGGAGACTTCTGGGGACGATCAGGCTTCGTCCCAACCTCAGGCGTGCAGCTCCTCGGCTGCCCGGGTGGGAAGTCTCAGGACTGGAGGACGTCATCCTGGAGAGGAGGGAAACAATCCCCTAGGGGGGACCCCTTCTCCAGGGGATGGGCCTGTATCCGAACGCACTCGGGATACTCCTCGGCGGGAGCGGGGTCGGGGGCTTCTTGTAGTGGGGGATTCAATTATTAGAAACATAGAGAGGGGGGTTTGTGACGGATGTGAGGACCGCATGGTGACTTGCCTGCCTGGTGCGAAGGTTGCGGACATCACTTCTTGTCTAGACAGGCTAGTAAGTGCTGGGGGAGAGGTAGCAGCTGTGGTGCATGTCGGCACCAACGACGTGGGCAAGTGTAGCTGGGAGGCCCTGGAGGCCAAATTTAGGCTTTTAGGCAGGAAGCTGAAAGCCAGGACCTCAAAGGTAGCGTTCTCTGAAGTGCTACCTGTTCCACGCGCAGGGCCAGCTAGGCAGGCGGAGATCAGGGGTCTCAATGCGTGGATGAGACAGTGGTGTAGGGAGGAGGGGTTTAGATTCGTTAGGCACTGGGGAACTTTTTGGGACAAGCGGGGCCTGTACAAGAGGGACGGGCTCCACTTGAACCAGAATGGAACCAGACTGCTGGCGCATAACATTAAAAAGGTGGCAGAGCAGCTTTTAAACTGATCCCTGGGGGAAGGCCGACAGGAGCCGAGGGGCATCCGGTTCGGGACTCCTCATCCCTATGGGATAAGGATGGGGAGGTTAGAGAACAACAAGACAAAGGCAGAGTAGGAGAAGAAATTGGGAAAGGTAGTGTGATGGGATGTGATAGACGGTTTGGCACAATGAGAGGATGCGGGGACAAAGGAGCGAATAAGCAGCGCATCCTGGGGCAGTCCGTGTACAAATGCTTTTATGCGAATGCCCAAAGTCTACGAGCAAAGGTGGGAGAACTGGAATGTCTGGTGACAAGGGAAAATATTGACATAGTGGGCATAACGGAAACCTGGTGGAATGCGGAGAATCAGTGGGATACCACAATCCCAGGCTATAAACTCTACAGGAGGGACAGGCAGGGGCGTGTTGGAGGTGGGGTGGCCCTTTATGTTAAGGAAGGGATAGAATCCAGCAAAGTAGAGATTGAAGGTGGGTCCGACTCCACCGTAGAATCTCTGTGGGTTAAATTACCAGGCTTGTGCAGCGATGTAATACTGGGGGCGTGCTATCGTCCTCCAGACCAGAAATCTGATGGGGACCTTGAAATGAGGAAACAGATCAGGGAGGTAACAAGGAGGGACAGGGTTGTAATCATGGGGGACTTCAATTATCCTCATATTGACTGGGTCAATTTGTGTTCTGGTCACGATAAGGAAACCGAATTTCTTGACGTGCTAAATGACTGTGGCTTAGATCAGCTAGTCACGGAGCCCACCAGAGGACAGGTGACTCTGGATTTAATATTGTGTGGTACGCAGGACCTGGTTAGAGATGTAAACGTTACTGAGCCATTGGGGAACAGTGATCATGCTGCGATCCGTTTTGACATGCACGTTGGGGGAAGAATACCAGGCAAATCTCTAACAAAAACCCTTGACTTCCGATGGGCGGACTTCCCTCAAATGAGGAGGCTGGTTAGAAGAAGGTTGAAAGGGAGGGTAAAAAGAGTCCAATCTCTCCAGAGTGCATGGAGGCTGCTTAAAACAACAGTAATAGAGGCCCAGCAGAGGTGTATACCGCAAAGAAAGAAGGGTTCCACTAAAACCAGGAGGGTGCCCGCATGGTTAACCAGCCAAGTTAGAGAGGCTGTGAAGGAAGTTTCCTTCCGTAAATGGAAGTCTTGCCCTAATGAGGAGAATAAAAAGGAACATAAACTGTGGCAAAAGAAATGTAAGAAGGTGATACGGGAGGCCAAGCGAGACTATGAGGAATGCATGGCCAGCAACATTAAGGGGAATAATAAAAGCTTCTTCAAATATGTTAGAAGCAGGAAACCCGCCAGAGAAGCGGTTGGCCCTCTGGATGGTGAGGGAGGGAAAGGGGAGATAAAAGGAGACTTAGAGATGGCAGAGAAATTAAATGAGTTCTTTGCATCTGTCTTCACGGCAGAAGACCTCTGGCAGATACCGCTGCCCGAACAGCCCCACCTGATGGAGGAGTTAAGTCAGATAGAGGTTAAAAGAGAAGATGTTTCAGACCTCATTGATAAATTAAAGATCAATAAGTTTCCGGGCCCTGATGGCATCCACCCAAGAGTTATTAAGGAATTGAAGAATGAAGTTGCAGATCTCTTGACTAAGGTATGCAACTTGTCCCTCAAAACGGCCATGGTGCCAGAAGATTGGAGGATAGCAAATGTCATGCCTATTTTTAAAAAGGGAAAGAGGGGGGACCCGGGAAACTATAGGCCGGTCAGCCTAACATCCATACCGGGTAAGATGGTGGAATGCCTCATCAAAGATAGGATCTCAAAACACATAGACGAACAGGCCTTGCTGAGGGAGAGTCAGCATGGCTTCTGTAAGGGTAAGTCTTGCCTCACAAACCTTATAGAATTCTTTGAAAAGGTCAACAGGCATGCGGATGCGGGAGAACCCGTGGACATTATATATCTGGACTTTCAGAAGGCGTTTGACATGGTCCCTCACCAAAGGCTACTGAAAAAAACTCCACAATCAGGGAATTAGAGGACAGGTCCTCTCATTGATTGAGAACTGGTTGGAGGCCAGGAAGCAGAGAGTGGGTGTCAATGGGCAATTTTCACAATGGAGAGAGGTGAAAAGCAGTGTGCTCCAAGGATCTGTCCTGGGACCGGTGCTTTTCAACCTCTTCATAAATGACCTGGAGACAGGGTTGAGCAGTGAAGTGGCTAAGTTTGCAGACGACACCAAACTTTTCCGAGGGGTGAAGACCAGAAGTGATTGTGAGGAGCTCCAGAAGGATCTCTCCAGACTGGCAGAATGGGCAGCAAAATGGCAGATGCGTTTCAATGTCAGTAAGTGTAAAGTCATGCACATTGGGGCAAAAAATCAAAACTTTAGATATAGGCTGATGGGTTCTGAGCTGTCTGTGACAGATCAGGAGAGAGATCTTGGGGTGGTGGTGGACAGGTCGATGAAAGTGTCGACTCAATGTGCGGCGGCAATGAAGAAGGCCAATTCTATGCTTGGGATCATTAGGAAGGGTATTGAGAACAAAACGGCTAGAATTATAATGCCGTTGTACAAATCTATGGTAAGGCCACACCTGGAGTATTGTGTCCAGTTCTGGTCGCCGCATCTCAAAAAAGTCATAGTGGAAATGGAAAAGGTGCAAAAGAGAGCGACTAAGATGATTACGGGGCTGGGGCACCTTCCTTATGAGGAAAGGCTACGGCGTTTGGGCCTCTTCAGCCTAGAAAAGAGACGCCTGAGGGGGGACATGATTGAGACATACAAAATTATGCAGGGGATGGACAGAGTGGATAGGGAGATGTTCTTTACACTCTCACATAATACCAGAATCAGGGGACATCCACTAAAATTGAGTGTTGGGCGGGTTAGGACAGACAAAAGAAAATATTTCTTTACTCAGCGCGTGGTCGGTCTGTGGAACTCCTTGCCACAGGATGTGGTGCTGGCGTCTAGCCTAGACGCCTTTAAAAGGGGATTGGACAAGTTTCTGGAGGAAAAATCCATTATGGGGTACAAGCCATGATGTGTATGCGCAACCTCCTGATTTTAGAAATGGGTTATGTCAGAATGCCAGGTGCAAGGGAGGGCACCAGGATGAGGTCTCTTGTTATCTGGTGTGCTCCCTGGGGCATTTGGTGGGCCGCTGTGAGATACAGGAAGCTGGACTAGATGGGCCTATGGCCTGATTCAGTGGGGCTGTTCTTATGTTCTTATGTTCTCTATCACATAACTGTGCAGTGCCTAACAGATTGATCTATGAATTCATGCCTGATTTGAATGTACCGCTGCTATGAACTCATAAGGTGGTCTTAAGCATACTACTTTTCCTTGGCCTCAATCCCTGTCCCTGCAAAATGGGAATAACACAGACCTACCTCACAAGGCTGTTGTGAGAATTACAACGTAAGCACTCTGAACGCACCCTAAACGATGGGTGGGATAAAGAATAAAGGCTCATGTCCATGAAAGCCCAGTTACACAGGAGCTCTTCTGTATAAACAGAATTTTCAAGGGAGACAGAATAGACAGCATGTATAGGAATACATACTAGCTGTGGCCCTTCTAACAGGGCTGCAACCAATAGAGGTGAGATGGATGGCAGCAAGAAATAGGGTCTTCTTGGTGGTGGCACCCTGCCTGTGGAATTCCCTCTCTCTGGAATTGAGAACAGCTCCCTCTTTGCAGTCCTTTAGGCAGGGTCTTAACACTTTTTTTAATTTAGGGAAGCTTTTAAATGTTGACATCAGGGGGCTGGTGCTTTTTACGAAACATCTTTTTAATTGTGATCCAATTGTGTTTTATTGTTTTTATGGTTTTAATTGTTTTATACTAATGTTTTTAGCACTGTTTTTATTGTATTGAAATATTTTGTAAGCTGCCTTGAGGGCCCTTAAGGGGGTGGAAAGGCGGGGTATAAATTCCCCGCCTTTAACAAACAAACAAACACTGCATTTGTCTCCCTGAATCACTTGGGATTGCACTCCCCCCATAAGAAAAGGGCAGCACTATTGTAGAGATTTCTTGGAATTCAGGAAGATACATCCATTTCTATAAGTCGCAAAGTGCTAACCATAATCATTTTGAATTAAATAGGAGTCATATATAAATGGGCATCAAAGTGATCTTGACAGGCAAGTGCACATTGCATTCAGAATGGTGGCAGCAAGAAAAAAAAGTTGATTGTAGGGAGTAGTCAATGAGTAAGTAAAAGGGGAGGGGAATAGGAGCATATGGGCTCAAGTAAACAGTAAGAATTCTATTCTTAACATTATGCACCCAAACGCAGGTTCTTTTACTTCAGTATTCAAACGAACAAACAAAGTTTTGTGTTTCCATACCTTCAATGAAAGCAATGAGAGAAAAGTAATTTTTCAACCTCTTTATGCCCCTTGAACCCTGGAGGTAAAACTGCAAGAAGTATAAATATACTCACATGCAGAGCATCAGTGATGCTGGAACAGTAAAGTTAAATTTCCTATCTTGAAAGGAAGTGGAACACCCTGGTGACACCTGGTGAACATTAAAGGCAGCTTTGGTTTCAAAGACAGGGACTCATGAGAAAAACAGAGGTCACACTTGTCAGAGAACTTCTTCCTTTCCAAACACAATTCTTTCTCTTCTCTTTCATGTTTTGACTAACATTATTAATCCTGGAAAATATTTTTCCTTCCTTTGAGTGGTTCTCAATGCATGAGCCGGCCTGTTCTGCTTTTTTTCCATATGGAGAACTCAAGTAGTTGAGATAACTAAGTTGCTCGATGAAGAAGCAAAACAGGCCAATCACTCAATGACCCCTGAACAACCATCAACATTTTTTCCAGGCCTAGGCCAAGAAGTACTTAATACCAGACGTTGGCGCACGCACATATGAAGTTATGATAGTCATATGGTCGCCATATTACTGTTAAGTTAGCATAACCAGGATCCAGTTTGTCATCAAGAATGTGTCTTTGTGGCATAAAAAAGATGCAGAAATTGACACTCAACTACAGGAACACACAACTCTGTTCAGACTCCAGAAGAATGATTCAACTAATCCAGTTTTCAGTCTCACGAAGTGGCCAACAACCAATGCAACAACTTGCTAACAGAAACAGAGTTTTGTTTTTCTTAATCCTATAATTGAATGCTACACACGTTCATTTAGAAATCAATCCTGTTTCAAAATACAACTTACTTCCACATAATTTTGCATTAAAAAAATATTAGGACAGGGCAGTCTACCTTTTGACAGCTGGGGTCCACACAACGTTGGTGTCAGTCCCTGACTGATCAGATGCAGCAGTACAGGCATGCCCCAGGATCCATGGGGGTTCTGTTCTGAGACCCCCCCCTGTGGTGAACTGAAACTGCAAGTATGCAGGGACAACCCCCAGCCCTCCAGAGGTGAGGGGAGCTGGGGTCCCCTTGTCTCTGGAAGCTTTCTGTGGCCTGTAGAGGCTGTGTGTGGCACAATGGTTGAAAAGGGGGAAAAAAGCAACTTCTGGTTTTACAATAAAACCATGTTTTTTTAATGCCTTATAAGGGCCCCTTGGATCCGATTCAAGGTTAAATGAAACCATGGATACAGTATCCGCAGATACAGGGGCTCTCCTGTAATTGGCAGTAATGTGATTACTGTCAATTACTTCCAGGTTCTGAGCCACTGAAGTCACTCAGCAGGTTCAGGTGGCAGGAGGTGGCTGTGGCAGGCTTTTTGATGTCCCTGCCATGCTGTTCCAGTTTCTTCTTCTCCAAAGGACATCAGCAGGCAATAACATCAAAAAGTCACTGAAGCAGGAGGAGGCAGTGAGTGGTGGAACTTCCAAGGGCTACCAAAAAGGGCCTCGCAGGCCACATGTTGGACCATCCTGATCCAGGATATGGGCAGTCTTGTCAGGATCAGAAAAAGATTTAAGTCTCAGTAGGATGGAGGCCAGTACCAAATCCCACAGGATATGGATACAAGTCAAACACAATGTTGATGGCAGGACTGAAGTCCAGACAAAGCGGCTGTGCAAAAATTAATGATCCCAGATTTTGTGTGTTCATGCACACACACGCACGCACACACACACACACACACACACACGCACATGCACATGACAACAACGGTGGCTAATTCAAGTTGCTTTTAATAAGAATATTTGCTGCTCCCAAATGACACAAAATTGACCTCTGAAAGCATGTCTACTGGCATTTTCACTGATGCCCACATGTTTCAGTGTAAACATTGTTTACAGCAATCTCAATGCGACATAGATTTGATTGACATCAAGTCTAATACCAATAAATCTTTGGGTGGCAGGTTCATGTCCTAAAAATGAGGACCTAGCAAGTGTAATTATTGACGTTCTCATCATGTCATGACATAGAAAAGCTAGTATTCAAGGCCTAATGGTATTTCATATTTTGAACAGAGAAATAAGGGTTTAACTTCTAGCCTCAATGCATTGCTTATACTGATTAAATGGAGCGGCCAAATTACTCATTACTTTAAGCCTGTCATTAACCAGTGAGCACAATGGGGGAAGTAAACTGAAAGTGTCTCTTTGGATGTCAGATTGACCTTGCACCACATCAGGACAGCACTCCACAGAAGATGGGCCATGCCAGGATTTCCATGGACACTGGGTGCAATACTGAGAAGGGTTGTGCTATCATTACTGCAAGGACTAGGCCAGCGTGGCATTGCCTAGAATGGCTTCGGCGACAGCACTATCATTGTTCCATTGGTTTGGCATCTGAACAGAATTGGGTGATTGGTTGCACTCCAACAAGGGAAAGATCCAGGAGGGAAAGGAGGGTTTGGTTCTCCATCCCTGCCTCTGCCACCCAACAAACCTGACCTGCCCCCATTTTACCCTTTACTAGCACAGCAAGAGCAAAAGATAAGGAAAGGAGCAATCCTGGACAGCAATATAAACTATCCAAGATAACACCCCAGGCATGGGACACGCAAGGACGTGATGGCCATCACAGCCATTGATAGTTCTTGTACACAAACGACTTCCTGCTTCGTACACTTCAAAAATGGTGGTGTTTGTGTACAAACGTGCTTTAATGGCTAAGCCAAATGACAGGCAGCTGATGCTATGTGAACAAGGAACAGTTCCCACGGCCACCCCACCTTCCCACTACAAGACTTACAGACTGATTTAGTTCTTGCAATATGATTGCACAAAGGCACTTCTATGATGGTGATTCAACTCCAAATTATTGTACCATGCTTCCTGTTGCCTCTTCTCACCCACCCCCCCCCAACGCCCACATCACTTAAAATGAGAGAAAAGGATCTGTGGCTTGACCTACCAAGCATGAGCATAGCACTGCTCTCATTATAAGGTCAAACAGGAACTTGTTTCAACAAGGAAAACATAACAAACATCAATAGCTGCTGCACTACAGTGGGACAGTCACATGATAAAACCAGGAACCCTGATGCACCTGCTCCAACGGCGCATGAACTGAGGGTTTCCCCTGACTGATATCTCTGCAACTGCTACACATGGTGTTTGGGCAAAGGATGTGGGTTGAGTGGAAGCAGGGCATTCTTCTCACATAAGGTGCAGGCGAGGGACAGGCACACACCCACACCAACAGACAGAACTTTTAAATGCTTGACTGTAAATGTCAGCGCACAAGAAAACAAAAAACAGATGAGATGCAGGAAAGCACTTTAAACCACCAGTACAGCAAATATAGAACTTCTAGTTATAAATAAATAAATAAATAAATAAATAAATAAATAAAGTTGCTGGTGGTGGTTTTGTTTTCGTTAATTTAAAGAAATTGTAGCCACTGCGAGACCAGTTATACTCAGTAGGCAGGATATAAACAGAAGCAAACATACCTTCCTTCATATGAGCCAGAAACTTGAAGTTGAGATACTCAGGAAATGTAATTTCTCACTTAGTATGCACGTTCTATGGATGCACATAAAGATTTCCAGCACAACGCATAGCTCTGGTGATGACACTGAACATCCCTTCCCATCCTGCAGTCTACACAGGACAGATTGTAACAGGCATAATCCTGAGAGGTGCTTGGGCCAACATAAGCCCCTTGTGCCAGCCTGGGACTGTTGCAAAAATGCTGTAAAGCACTTTTGTGACACTCTGAGAGGAGACAGGCCAGCAAATGGATGTGTACCAGCCTGCCTGTGCCAACGTGGGCCCTGGGGAAAAGGTGAGTTGTGTCAGCCGAGATCAACCAACACAGGGGTCAGGAGACTGGGGAGGGCAGGGAGAAGGCAGGAGGGAGGCGTTTCAGGGTGGGGGGAGGGCAGATGTTCCTGGGTAGGGTAGGCAGGGAGTGGGAGGTAGGGCCAGGATCCAGCAGTTATGCCAGATCCTAACCCCATTACTGGGTGGGAGGGAGAAGCCCCTGGCTGCTCTGTTCTGCTCGGATCTGCACCACCTCATCAGGTTGTGCAGATCCAAGTAGACCCATTGGGGTCACCGCAGTGCAACAATGGGTAAGGAGAAAAGTTTCCCCTTGCCTTGGGCTGCAGTGCTTTTGGCCCCAAACTTGCACTGGAAGCAGTGCAGACCCACTGGCTCACCAGTTTCCAGTGCAAATCAGGACTGCATCCTAAGTCAGTGCTGGACCACTAGTGATACTTCATAGTACAGCAGCATAGTCCTTGGCCCCAGCCCCCTAGTGACTATGTGGCACTGCCCTGCCTGGTCTGATTCCACTGGAATTGGAGATGGCTGGGTGCTGTTACGCCAAGAGGCAAGAGCTGCTGCAACTTTCACAAGAGGTACAGATTAGGGGAGGAGGGTACAAAGTCTCAACTGTGGAGTCAGGCTCCAGTGCACAGCAGACATCTCTGTGGCAGCCATGTATTTCTGTGTAAGTGGCACTTGTGAAAGGCAGTAAATGCACCCCCCAAGTTGAAAATCCTGAATTAATATACAGCAGGCCCTCAATATCTGCAAGGGATCTGTTCCCAGACCCATAGTGGATCCCCAAATCCATGGATAATTAAATCCTCAGGGGGGCCCACTCCAGCAATGAAAAATGCCTCTCCAAAGCATTTGGGAGGCCTTCTGAGGTGCTGGGAGGCTGTGTACGACCTCCCCACGTCTCAGAACACCTCCTGGATGTGACCAGAAGGCACTTTTGGTCACGTCTAGGAGATCCTTGTGACCCTCCAGACTTGGGCTTGGCACCCATGTTGAGTCAAATCCACAGGTGCCGAACCCACCCATGAAAAAGGAGGGCCCACTGTATGCAAGTTTAAACCATTTCTTCCCAGTGTTGCATATACGCCACAGGGAGCAAATGTGTACAGCTGTGGGCCGGGCAAAAATGGGTTAATTAAAAAACACACCACGTAAAATTCAACAACTGAAAATAAAACAGATATAAAAGCATCAAATGACAACCATAAAAAAGGAAAAGAGAGAGAGAGTTGTCCAAACTGCTCCCCCTGCAATTATGGAAACCGGATCAGCATACAAGGGGGACTAGAACATATACATTCAGATCTTTAAGTATATGTGGGCAGGCTGGCTAAGACCTTTCATCCAAACTGGCTCAGACAGACATTTCAAAGTGTTTGCAAGATGCATATTTCAACCGGCTGAAGTGCCTATGCCATGAACACCTATTTCAGATACCTTGGTTAGCCACTGAGCCAAACATACCATGGCCATAAAAAGTTGTGAGAATTCATTTTTCCTATTGGCCACATTCTCAGAAGAAAACAAACTTCTTGATAATTAGAAAGATACAAGCCTTCCACGTTCACACCTCAAATAATGTCACATCTCCACAATCCTCCCATTTCTCCATCTCCCCTGAGCCAATTTTGTGAGGCAGCACATTCACCAACACCGGTCAGGAGGAGTTAGATTATTCAAATATAATATGTGTGTGTATAAGTCAGGCTTCTCCTCATTTTAACTGAGCCAAACCTCTTTACAGATAAAGTACTGATGAAAGGCAAATAAGAGTATCAGTTGTTTAATGGGGTTAGAATCATGAAAAAGGAGAACAATGCTTTAATTGCACGTGGGGTTTTGCAATTTGCAAATTGCTAAAAACCAACCTAAAAACTTGTGCATGCGAACTTAGAAAAGGGAAGCCTGGAGGCAAAATTCAGAGGAATCTGAATGTCCAAGAGTTTGCATGCTGCTGGAGAACCTTTAATGACTGGCGTGGACTGCTTGATGGCTGTCAGCAAGTCCCATTAGGCTTGGGCCATAAGTTCAATAGGACCCAGGGCCCAATCCTATATAATGCGTGCCGGCTGACTGCCAGCGTGCACAGTCGCAGACATGCCATAAGGCACATTTGCAGGCCCTAGTACCGGTGGAGTGATGGTGCTAGCACAGTGTTGAGCTAGTGCTGGGCAAGCACCAGAGCTCTGCTGCTTGGCAATCTCGCGGACCGCTGGGCCGCAGAGAGGTAGGTGGGGGTGTGGGCAGAGGTGGGGAGGAGGCATTCTCGGCCGGGGGGGAGGTGGACGGAGGGTGGGAAGAGGGCGGGGAGGAGGCATGCTGAGAGGGAAGGAGCAGGGCGGAGGGAGGTGGGACCGGTGGAGCTTTACTCCATCGGATCCTGAGCCTCCATTTCGGGGCACTGGCGATATAGAATTGAGTAGCCCCATTGCAGGGCTACTCAGCTTACCCAGCGGAAGAGGACAAAAGTTCCCTTTTTCCAAGAAGCCAACGGCGCTGCCTGCAGAGCATACAGGATGCAGCGGCAGCCATTTTCAGCACCTCTGTAACCCTGGGCGCCGGAAGCACAGTATTGGGCTGTTACTTCCTAGTAAGTGTGTTTAAGATTCCAGCTTCAGACACCAAAGGGAAGAGGTGAGGCATCCAATGGTTGGGGAACAGGGGCTATCATGCTTATGCACATTTCCTCACCTCTCAACCTCGACTTCCAATTGCTGCTGTTCTGCAACTGCATGAGATAGACCTCTTAAGAGTCATGCTCAACCCAAGAAACATGTCTTCCTTCACATAAAGCAGCCATGGGAAATTCAGTGGGACTACACCCCATATGGGGGGGGGGTTCCTTTTGCCCTGCACTGTTTTCCTGTCAGAAATATCTCCTTAAGCTGCTATTTGCCCCCAAAGTGGGAGAGGCTATTTTTTGCAGGGAAATAGTTGAGAAGGGTTCATCCCCCCATGCCATAGTCACAAATCTGGAAAATGTTTCCGCGCCCCCACGTGCACACACAGTTGCATTTTGTGAAAGAAGAGGGTTTCCAAAATTAAGCATGCCTCTTAACTCATTTCTCAAAGTCTGTGATTTGGGTGTCCAATAAAGAAGAATCTACCTGAGGATCAGTTAAAACATCTTCATCTCTGTGCTCCTGAACCAATATGCATGAAACACATTCATTCATATACAGACACAGCACATCGGTCAGCCCAGGAGCAATCACAATAGATGCAAACTGTGACATGAGAACTGGCTATCAGATTCCTTGGAACACGAGGATTCCAAGGAAACTCAACTTGTGTTTCAAGGAAAGTTTGATGAGAATTGATCAGTTTTCAGGTTCATGATTAGTGAAGTTTTGCTTAGATTGCTTGAAGTCCTTGAGGAAAGCTTCCTAACATGTAATCCTGTGCCTGAAAGAAAATGAATGTTTTATTTTGCACTTTTATTAGAAAATGTCCAATAACAGTATCTGACAAGCATTCCAGGACAAGCAAGTTTCTGGTTACTACCATTTCAATGACAAGCCTTGAGCAATTTAGCTCTATTTTCTCACACTGACCTCAGATGAACATAAGATGTACTGATCTTTAGATGGGGAAGTTACACTAAATCCAGATCCTTACAACTTCCTCTACAAACCATGACAGAAGTTCAAAGAGCAAATGCTGGCTCCCTTCTCTAGCAATAAATTTTTATTTGTTGATTGTTACTGGGAAACTATTACAGTTAATTCCTAGCGAACTATTCTGTCCTCAGAAGACCCTATTGCTACAAAACTGTTACATCCCAATGATTTCTAAAGAGTAACAGTACAGGACATGAGTAGCAGTAATAACTGTAAATGTCAGTAGCAAAATAAAGAGTTGAGAACACATCTGAATAAAATACAGCTGGTCTGATCTTGCAAACAGTGACAACACCACCACATTACTGTTTTAACACTGTCGTTCTTTAATAACACTTTTATGTAGACTGCAAACTTCCTGGGTAGGGAGAATAATTTCTTCTGGATCCAGAAATTATTATCTGGATCCACTGCAATATAGCTCCTGATCTAGTTGCAGTGTAATCTTGTTAATTCCTTTGCACCTCTGTCCTTTAGTACTACTGACCATAATATAGTCCTACTTTAGTATTACTGACCATAATGGAGCATCTTGCTGGAACTGGTCTAGGCGCATCAGTGTTTCAGGCTGTATCTTGTGAGCTGATCTCAGAAGGCAGTACTGGGAAACCAATGACCCATACTGCAGCCTTGTCCTATGGGGCAATGCATGGAACCATCTTGTCTCCCATGCTGTATGACATATACATGGAATTTATATGTGATGCTGTCCTCAGATTTACAGAATCAATAATATGTTAACAACATCCAGCACTCAGATCTTAGGGAGTGGTGGAAGTTGTGAACCAGTGTCTCAGATCAGCGATGCGCACACTGCATTACCGGACATGGGAGGTCGGGTTGTGAGCGGCCCCAGGGGCAGGTGGAGCGGGAGGCAGGGCTGGGCTGCAGCACTTATGCTGGATCCCAAAATCCATTCCCGGGGAGCTCAGAGCGGCTTCAAGCCACTCCGCTCTCCTCGGACTTGCGCCACCTCAGGAGATGGCGCAAGTCAGAGGAGACCCATAAGGGCAAGGGCATCTTACTCGGAGGTAAGGGAAAACGTTTCCCCTTGCCTCTGGCTGAGCCGCCTTGGGCCCCTATCCAGCGCTTGGCTTGCCTGTTCCAGAGTAGGGTAGGATTGCACTCTAAGAGTGTCAGTTAAGAAACCTGAAACTGACTCCCAGGTCAACAGTCCACGAGTTAGATTCAGTGAGGGAAATAAAGCAGAAAGCAAAGCCCCCACCCCAAGGCAGAAGTCATGAGAAAAAGATAAATGTCTGCACGCTTCATCTCCAGGTGCCAGACACAGGTGATTGAAGGAGGAGAAGGAGAGGTCATGCACAGCTGATAAGTGCAATTGGTCAGGTGGGAGTTAAAATGGAAATGAGGAGGCAGCAGAAAGGCCCAGCACATCCTGCTCATCAGAAAAGCTCCCTGAGTGGGGACCATGGGTGGCGGCTTCAGCGCCCACACTCTGCTGCCTCACGCTCAGTCAGGCGAGAGGGAGTGTGGAGAAGCCAGGACAGGCTAGCGCTCCCAATACAGCTACCTCACTGTTTGGCTCCTTTTAGCAGCTGGGAGGAGAACAGTAGGGCATCCCTATCTTCCCAGCTGCGAGGGGAATGCTCCATGGCCCCGCCCCACACTTCTCTGATGCACACCATTAAAAGTAGTCAAACAGATATATCTCTCCAAGTGCCTTGGCCATCTCTTCTGCACTGGGCATATGTCTGAGAAGCTAGAGACAGGGGGTTGGACTAGATGACCTTTTAGGTCATTCCATGAGTTTGGTGATCTTCAGGGTTGTGTGTGAAATGGGCTGAAAGTAAGCACTGAGCATTTGTGAGAAGCTACAGAAAGGGGGTGGACTAGATGACTCTTACGTCCCTTCCATGATTTTGGTTATCTTTAGGTTTGTATGTGAAATTGACTGAAAGTAAAGTCAGAGTGTGTGGCAGAGAAGCATTTGGAATCTTCAGGGTAACTTGTGAAATGGGGTGCATTACTGATGATGGGAATGGTGGTGGCTGTCCTGGCAGCTGAGTGATTTCAAGCCCACAAGGTTCACTCCTTGCTTGTATCTCTGGTTCAATCTTCAGAGAATTACAGCTCTGCCATGGTCTTTCACCAATTTTGCTTTATTATTGCCAGTTGCCAGTTCTGGCATATGTTTAAAACTTCCTACTTCTTGGTGGTGGTTTTACAGATGCAGGTTGTTAAACTTTCATATTTATTCCTGGAAGCATTAAGATATTCCATAGAAATGGATAATTGCTTTTTAAATATAAACACCAGACCTTTCCAAAGCACGGAATCATGTCATTAATTTTGCGAACTCAGCAGCCCTGACTTCCACATTGCCCTATGCCCACCCAAACACTGTTTTACCTGCTGGCATCCTTGTCTCCAAAGCACCATGACCCAGGCTAGTTCCATGAGTGAGTAATAAGATTTAAGGACCTTTCCTTTTGGAGAATATCACAAAGCTACATTAAATGATGTTCCCAACTTAACACAATGGGCAGTAAGAAGGGCTTACTTCTGGTATGGTATAATGGTAGCGGGGGGGGGGAAGAATTGGAAGAAGCTTCTGAGCTAGAATATTTTCTCTTGTCATTTACAGTTTGAGTTCCTAGGTAAGAACAGTGATGTCACTTCTTGTTTGATAAAATCACTTCTGGCTCCGATATCAGAGTGATGTCACTTCCTGCTTGATGGTGTCACTTCCTGCCATGACATCACTTTCAGGTTGATGACATCACTTCCAGTGGGTCCTAGACAGATTGTCATTCTCAGAAGTGGGTCCCAGGCTGAAAAGGGTGAGAACCACTGTCTTAAAGGATAGTGCATCAGGGCATGCACACACACACACACACACACACACACACACACACACACACACCCCTCCATTTGAAATACAACATACATCTTTACTTTGCTATCAGTGTTAAAATCTCAGTCCACACCACATTCTTTTCTTGCCCTCCAACCACACTCTGCTTTTTACTTTTGGGCCAAGTAAGAGGATGAAAACTTTAATATGCTGGGGCTCCTCTGAGTAATTCCTTGCTGTCAGATTTTTGACTCAACCTTTTTTTCAGGAAGAACAGAACTGAAAACAAAATCTGTGACTTCACAGCCATGTTCCTTAGGAAGGAAACATGATCTGCCTTGTCAGGAAAAGGAAGCTGTTTGGAAGTCTAGACTGTCCCCTTCCCCTCCCAGTCTCTCCTCCTCTAGGGTATTTTCATTTATTGTTACAGAGGAGAGAAAAAAGAAGGAGAAACGGAAATAGTGCAACACAATTTCCAACTATGCTGGTCATCAAAACAAAACAGCATTTGAAGCCACTGCAGTCCTGATGCTGCCAAAGAAGGAACAAGGGAAATGGAAAGCAAGGCCAGAGTATCAACAAATTATTTAAAGGGAACGGAGCTGAAGTCCAGAATTCTGAGAAATCAAATCACAAGGAATCAAACTGAGGACATCAAAGGGAAGAAAGCAAGCCAAAAAAGAAAACAGGAAGCCACTAGCCTGCAGCCAATCTAACTTGATATAAAAGTTGGCTTGTGTTTACAGCAAAACAAATTAAACAATGCTGTAATCAGCCTTCTGGAAGTGCTGATTCTGGCCTTCTGGCCAGTGCTGGCCAGTGTGGTTAAAAAAAGTAAACAAGGCAACAGTAAATTATATTTTAATGCAGATGAAACATTTCTGGTGATCACTGACAGGGAGAGCACATATAATAAGACTTGGCACTTAAACAACTCTTTAGTGTGTTCAAAGTGCTTTTGCATAATTTCAGCAACTCATGTAACAGCCCTTTAAGACTAATCAGAGTCATTACCCCATAGTGCAGTGGGGAGGGGGTTAAGAGAATAAAAGCTTGCTAGAGACCAAGTTGTTGTGATTTCACCTACTCTCATACCCACAAGCTGAATGGTGTGTGGCAAAGTATGGTGAAGAAATGAAATCAGTGCTGCAAAGCAGATGCACAGGATAATAAATAGGCTGAATATGGAAATTCCAAAGAGGGTAGGGAGGGAACAGAGGCACCCCTGAAAGTTCAGAAGGAAGCAAGAAAAGCTTAGTAGAAAATAGCAAGAAATCTGAAATCTGTTGACAGAATCATGTGGGCAGTGCATTGTGCGATCTAATTAAAACACAGAAAAGGCGAAAATGTGCTACAATACTATTCGCCTTTCTGTTGCTACAAAAGAATGGGTGCATTGGGGCAAAAGCTTTGATAGACAACAGCCAATTCAATGAGACTGAGATGGTGGGTATGTACACACACATACAGAGGCTGGGTTTCAAGCTCCTTTGATAGTACAGAAGTTTAAAGGGAAACTGAGAAGGCATAGCCCCCAGGGTAATCCCACTGCCAGTGGTAAAATAGTTTAACATTTGAAGAGTCTGAAGAGTCTGAAACTTGAGGAAGTTTCAGATTTGAAGCAGTTTAGCCAGGAACTGTACTGCAAAGTCAATCACCCTTGCAAACTTCAGGTGTTTCAGTGCTGTTGTGTCTTGTGGGAGAATAGAAGTAGAGAGAATTGAACCCACCTTTCTAGTATCTCATGACATTACAGCAATTTTAATGCCCTGGATTCTCTTCTCAGTACCAGAGGGACTGGAATAAGGACGCTTAATTTAAGTTAATACATGGATTCTGTAATATTTATTTGTTCAGTGTGCCTTGATATCAAAAGGTTGAAAGGTTCCTCTAGCTATTGGCAGAAGAAATCACATTCACACTTCTCTGCCTCCTGAGTATATAACAAATGAACTATTCACTTGATCCACTGGCCTGGGAGATCATCATCCACTTTTTTGGCTTTGCATTTTAGGGGTATGATTTGGACACCAAGAAATTCCCCCTCTCCCCCACCTTGTTCAAAATCTGATTTGACTCAGAGCAACTTTGTGACCACCATCTCTCCCCGACTTAGGAGAACAACAAACACTGCTTCCTTTTTAGTCACTGTACTGAGGATGGGAAGACAGGTCCTGAGCCCTGGCTGAACAGGGAGGAAAGCACTCCCGTTGGACCCCAGTCCTTGAGAGAAAAGCTCTGCAAAATCTTTGAGGAATTCATGCGGTAGATTGTATACATATCTTAGTACTAACCCTTAATTTATTTTTTTTCCAGAAGAACACATTAGAAAGATGGCACACAGCACTCCTAAGTCACACAATGAGGTCTACAGGGCCAATATTGTTTAGTAAACAAGGTTAGCAAATTGCTATGAAGCAGCCCAACTCCAGTAATCAGCTTATGGATAATGACAGCCACTCACTCTCTCCTCTGACAGGCCAGAAATAGCTATTTCATGGCAACTTCCCCAACAACCACAAATGCAGTTTAGAACACTCTTAAGCCTTTTTTGTCAGGCTAAAAGCACAATATATACATGGATGACACAGTGGAAGCATTTTAATATCTAATCAGAGATTAGTGGCCATTGATTCCAAATCAGGGTGCCACATTTTTTTTTAATCAGAACAAATTTTCTGAACTTCCTAAAAACAGAAGTGTTTGTTCTCTTTCATTTTACATTGCAAAGGATATAGAAAATGTTTTTGGGGATCACTAAGGGCACAGAAAATTTCTAGGCAGGTTCTGGTTAAGTAAAACATTCAGTACATGTTTAAGCAATTGCTTAACTGAGTTCAAAGAAAGTTAGTCTAAGTTAGGACCAAATTTTGCAAAGGAGGGGGGGAGAGAGAGAGTGTGTAACTGCTACGCCTTAAGTTCCATGACTAAAAGCCTATTGGGTCCTATTGGGTCAGTGCTCCAGTTCCACCTCTGGCACTGGGTGTCATAAAAGTGCCTTAAGGCACCTTCCCACCAGGAGACACCCTGCACTGGTGGAGATGTGCCTCAGCACCTGGAAGGTACAGGACTGGAGCATTGGGCAGTGAGTAATCCCCACCAGCTGGCAGGGAAGATTTTCAGGGCGGGGGAAGGACAGGGGGAGGTGGGTAGGGGGAAGAACTGGGCAGTGGGAGGAAGGAAGAGAGGGTTGGTATGTGGAACAGGCCCGGGAGGCAGGCAGGGATAGTGGCAGAGGCTGAATCCAATGCCTCCTGCCGAGCCAAGCCACCTGACATGGGCTTCCTTGGTCTGCACCAGCTCATGAGCTGGCACAGATCCAAGGAGACTTGTTGGGGGAACAAATGTTCCCTTACCCCGAAGAAACTCTAGCAGCTGCTCTGGGCCCACAGGATACAGCAGTGGCTGTTTTGGCAGCTCTGCACCTCGCAGCAGTGCCACAGCTTAGGAATGGGCTGTTGTTTGTAAGGGATAATGCAGCATTATGAGCACCTCTGGCAATTTACCAAAGTGTATGTGTGTGTATGCACACACCCAAATGCATTCGATGTATTAGCTGCTTATACCTAGCTATTACTGTAAAATAAAAATGCAAAACCCCAGAATTTTAGGCTCACAGAGAGCAATGATTTACTCATGACCAGGGAATATACAAGCCAATAAATGTCTTTCCAGCTGGTTAAATACTGAAACAGGATGAGGCACTCACTGGATGACTGCAAATGTTGCATCACAGGCCAGCAGTCGTATGAGGATTCTTTTGCTGCAACACACCAGGCAACAGAGGAGCAATCCTATCAGCACATTCTTAAGATTTTTCTATATTGCTCTGGGTGCAGAGGATTTGTAGTTTGTGAATTATCAAAGCATAACCAAATTTGCATGAGGCCAAGTGAAAAAAATCACCCATTTATAGGGGAAAGTCTTGAGTTCAAAAAGACAAGAATTCCAAAACAGATTTCTGAAAAAGAATTAAGTGACCCCAATGGCAAAGTCCTTGGTTTCCAATTCTACCTTGGCCTAAAAATGCAATTCCCAATTTGGGTGTGTACAAAGCACAGCAATGAATGTACCTCTACAGATCATAACTTTAAGGGTCACTTTTTGGGAACCTCTCTCACACTGAACCAACAACAATATTAAAGCAATTGGTGCAGAGATTGCACCCATTCCTCTGGGATGATTGGCTAACATGTTTCTCCTGCAGCATTTCAGAAGGAAAAATGAAATGTCTTGTCATTAAGCAAACACACACAAAAAAAACACAATTTAATCTCTTTTTGGTTCTTATGCAAAAACCTCAAGTTAAACCAAATACTTAGCTATGAAACAACATTAAAGATTTCCACTATCTTCATGCAAGTAGTTAGTGATATTTCAAAGGCTTGAACAAAGCAATCATATGTTATCACTATTTGAGTAAGGTGCTTTCAGTTAGAAATCTGAGCACATTTATTCCATTTTCCCTGGGTTAATCTCCACTAGTCCAAATGGAATGGTAGGACAAGCACAAGTCAAAAAAAAAATATCAAAAGTCAAACTCTCTGCTATCCAGGTTACTTGTGGCCCTCACAGCCAACTGTAGTGCAAACCCTGAAGTAAGGGATGCTGCTGTGTAGACAAGCCCCAATGAGAATAGAGCTTGGAAGCCAAGGCAATAAAAAGAGTAATAATGCAGCATCCTGGCCTTGCAAACCCTATTCTTCATAAGCAGGTGACAGCACATCTCCACGCATGCAAAGGGAGCAGTGACTAACACCACACTGTAACTCTCACAAAATGGTACCTACAGCCCACCCAGTGAGGCTACCACTCAGGCTCTAAGGCACCAGATGTCCTAATCACTCCACGGAGCAATCTGAGAATCACAGCTTATCACTTTAAAGCCAAGTGAAAATTTCTAAAACACATAATTAAGGTTTGCTTGTTTTTCTTTTGTTGACCCAGTTTCAGTTGACTTCTTTCAAAAAGCTTTTCAGATAATGAAAACAAGAGGAGTTAACACACTGCAGACAGATCTGTCACACAACTTTAGGCCCTTGAAGGAGTGTGAACGGAGAAAGAAACATAAATGCAGTTTTGGGCACCTCGGAATGGTTTGAGAAACCTACAGTTCTGCTGCCTAGACCAGCCAAAGTTGACTTCAAACAGAAAAAAAGAAAAACAAACAAAAAGTATGGCAACAACAGGAGCTGCTCCGAAACCACTTCTCATAGCAGAAAACATGGGACTGAGGAGGGAGACACACTGCCCGTACCCACAGTGTACAAGTGGCAGGTAAAGCCATTGACTGAGGGGAAGGGCAACTCACTGTCATCAAAGTTCTGGAAGTTTCCACAGCTGGCCTGCTCAGGGGCTGTTTCTCAAAGTGGGAGTGCATAGCTCACAAAGAAAACCTCGCCCTTCCACATTCTCTGCTTCTGGTGTCATGTGGGATGCAAGACATGATCGTTCCCACAGAAGATAGATGGCTTCCTGAGTTTTAAGAAAATTTATTTATTTATACCCTGCTTTTCTCAAGCCAGAGCAAATGCCCAAAGCAGCTTACAAAGCTTTTTAAGAAAGTACAAAGTATCACAAGTAAAAAAAAAAAAAATCCAACAAGGTATTAAAGCACTAATTTTAACATTATAAATATCACTGGGCCAAGGGGGGAACAAATTAGTCCAGGGAAGCTATCAAGTCACATCCATATTTCAGAGGCACAAAGTGAAAATATCCACTCAGCAACCAAACGCCAGATGCCGAAAAGTTACAAGGGAGGGAATAGTTCCCCTGGAAGGAAATTCCATAGTTGTGGTGCCGCTACAGAGAAGGTTTGTCCCTGAGCTGCAACCCCTCTCACTTGGGACAGTGGCAGCACTTGTAGAAGAGCCCTCTCAGATGACCTAAGAGGGCAAGCTAGAATGTATGGAAGGAGGTAGTCTTTCTGATAGCCTGGACCCAGGTCATGGAGGGCTTAAAGGTTATAATTAGCACACTGAATTGGGACCAGAAGCAGATGGGCAGCTAGTGCAGCTGCTGAAGCAGTGGTCCAGCCAAGTCATTTTGTATAGCTCCTGTAACCACTTGGGCCAACACATTCTGTATTAATTGTAGTTTCTGAACTGTTTTAGAGGGTAGCCCCACATAGAGCACACTGTAGTAGTTCAGTACTAAAGCATGGATCACTATAACCAGGTCCAAATGGCTCAGTTATGGTCTCAGTTGGTGAACCAGCCTAAGCTGTGTGAATGGACTTCTACAACTGCTGCCACCCAGTTCTCCAGAGAGAGCTAAGAATCCAGGAGAACTCCCAAGCTGCACATCCAGTCATGTAAGGGGAGTGCAACCCCGTTCAAAGCGAATAGACAATTCAATACTTGTGTTGAGGATTTTTTGACCAGGAGAACCTCTGTCTTTTCAGGATTTAATTTCAGCTTCTTGGCTTTCATTCAGTCCCTAATGGCATCCAAATAGCACCCCAAGACTTCCACAGCTTCCTCGGAGTGGGGTGGCAAAGAGAGTTGGGTGTCATTTGCACATTGGTGGCACCCCACTCCAAATCCTTGGATGATCTCCCCCAGCGATTTAATTGTAGATGTTAAAAAGCATGGGGAATAGGATAGACCCCTATGGCACCCAAATCTGTAAGGGCCGGGGTACTGAACAGTTGTCTCCCAGCATCACCACCTGGGGCCTGTTAGACAGGAAGGAGTGGAACCACTCCAAAGCAGTGCTAATATCAACAGCAGGCTGAAGACAAGGGTCCCATTTTCTCTTCTCAGTAAAATTAAGGACAGGGAAAGTTATCTAAGCTTCCGTTTTCACAGCTTCTTTGTAAGGCATGAATGAAGCAGCTTCGAGGTGAACATACCCTTCACAGTTAAAGCAGCTGACTGAAAAAAATAGGAATATATTACGTTTTATTTTTAAAAAAGATTTTCCCCACTCTGTAAACAATTGCTACATCAAAGTCTAGTATTCTACTACACACAGTCCAGTTATGAAAGTTTATCTCCTTGGCTGTTGCAAAACCTCAAAATTTGATGATGACTATCACCATATAGTTGTAAATTATACTCTGTTTATATTTTGAATTGTCAAGTTGCTACAGTTCAGAGAAGTTGTGCACTGTGGCTTTTTAAAAAAGTTCTTCCTGGGTATGCTTTGCTCTCTGACTGACATTTAAAGGTGGAGGGGAAGGGTTTGACATTTCTGTTACCACAGTATTTAGATTCTTATTCTGGGATTCAAAGAAAGTTTGAAAAACGGAGTTAAAACCAAGTCTACAAACTGGCAACTTTGTAACCTCACAACCAATGCTTCTGCTTCTCAAATGATTAACTCCAGGAACTGTAAGGCTGTCTTCCTTTTATACTTCAACAATTTCCTTCCTATCAATCTCTGTTTTTGTGAACACAAACTCAATGTACCAGCAAATTTGTTCTCCCATCTCATGCCCACTCTGGGACATATGCAGTCAGTTCTCTTTATCTGTGAATTTGTTTATCAGTGAGGGGAAGATTAGCCACCTTCCTCTTGTTATCTGCAACTCTGTCCTAGTTATCTGCGAATACTGTGCTGGTGCCACATCAAACAGGCATTAGTACTGACCCATGGAGAATCATTGGACACATTTTTGTTCTCTTCCACACTTTCCCCACTATCTTGGGAACCATCTCGGGGACTCTAGCTGGACCTTCACAACCCTGATTATGAGAGGCCCATGATGAGAGGTTTGTGGAATGCCACTTGAGTGCTGCTCTGGGGCTGGCCAAGGGAAGGAGTCAAGAGACAGGTGGAGGAGGAGGATGGGTGAAGCAACCCCCTCCCCCTTGCTGAAATCTGAGGCCTCGTTGTTGGGCCAGCAATCTTCAACAAGGTATATCCAGCAAGGTGAAATCATCATTGCCACAACCTTCAATGCATCAAGGGAAATCCAGCACGGAGGAAGAGGAAGCATTAGATATTGGAGACGTAAATGAAGCCTTGCTATCATCAAGTCCCACAGACCAAGTTAAGATTCAGGTTCATAAAGTTCATAGAGTGTATGGTGAAGAACCTGGAGCCTAACCCCATTTTTCCTGTATACTCAAAGATTCAGTATCCACTAATTCAGTATCCACTAGTTTTCCAGGAACCCTAGCAGATAATGAGAACTGACTGTATAAAATCATTGAGAGGAATGGTGGGCAGAATTGGCCACACTAAACTGTTGTTTTCTCTCTTTATTTTGTCAAGCGTGTATATTTCAACTTGCACATGTTAAACATGTATGATGAGAACCAACTACACTAAGCTATAAGTTACTTCCCTCCATATCAACTCTTCCAGTAACCTTTTGTTTCTTTAGCTTGGGAAAATTAAATCAAGATTTAAGTTCTTTTTAATGCGGTTCCAATGCCAACATCAACCATTCTGATCCAGAACACATTGAATATCTTGTTTTTGCAGCATGAAACTCTGTAGGTGAAAAAAAAAAGCCAAATCCCTCTTCAAGGGGCACCATCATGATGGTTTTCAGTTAGCTTCAAAGAAAACTAATCAAATTTTTAAAATATGAAGGAATCTAGATTCCAAAGCTTTACCACATCAAAACACAGCAAGTGATTACATATACATACTTGGCACTGGGCTTACATCAGTGTTTATGTGGTTTAGATACTCTAGGGAACAGCCTACATAGAGCGATAGCTTGTTGACCTCATGCTCATGATCTCATCCTGCTGAGTGAGATCACCGCAATGTGGTCAGTTCTTCATATAAGCAGTCCTGTACAGCTGCCAGCTCACCCTAACATTATCACTACAAGGTCACATGGTGGGGAGAGGGAGGAGTAAAAATATCATAAACAAAATTGAGATGCCTCAGCTCATTTTACAAGGATTTGCCCTTGAAATGCTCATTATGACCATTATGAAAAAAAGTTGTGCTGGGAAAGGGAGATGACCATGAGTTCATTAAATGAATCCCATTTTGGTTTGTGACTTTATTTTTTGGCAAGCAACAGCAGGAGGATCCTGCCATAGAACACACGCTTGGAATTGGGGCAGGGGAAGCCCAGGAGAGCCCTGTGCTTGCCAGATCAGAGCTAGGCAGCTGGAAAGGTGAAGGAAGATGCTTACTAGAGTGCTGTACTCAAGGCTCATAGGTTCTGGCAGCCAGATGAGGGGAGCTAGAATATTCTTATCTAGTGGGCTCCTATTTCTTTTCTCTCAGTTCTCTGGCCCTGACCTGGTAAGAGTAGGAGGCCCCATCAGGGCTGTAGGAGTGCCCTGCGCTTGTGTGTGTCTTTTTGCTTGGAGCTCCTCTAGCAAGGGAACAGGCATGCAGGTATGCATCTGCACTCTTTTGTTCATATGCATAAAGCCTGGCTCATGCTCACTTGCTTTTCAAGTGTGTTAAGTGATCTGTTCTCATTGCCACATTGCCCACCATCTTGCAAGCAGAGAATCCCTCTCTTCTAGGGAGATGAGGGCGAGTGGCAGGTGTCATACAAGAAGGTTAGAGGCTGATGGAAGAGTGAGCAACTGAGAGTGCCTTTCAGTTGTTCTGGCTGTTGCAGTGCAGGACCTTGTTACAGGCAGGGCTCTTTTGTTTGTTGCGTCTCTGCTCAAACTGTGTAAATTGTCAGTTGTGTAGTTGCATCACCAAAGAAACCTGTTAGCATTTTATTCTTGCATAAGAGCAGGCAGAGTTCATAGGTTGGCATGTCTCCCATGTTGCCCTTGCATGTTTTCCAGATATAATTTCCAGACACTCCCAGGCTGGGGTGAGACAGCTGTAGAATAGATGATTGATTGGGATGGAGAGAAAGACCCTGACAGCTTTGAATGGAAAACTGTTAGTTTAAGCATGTCACAAAAAGGACTTCATTTTTAAAATCCTACAGTTCTAATACTAAGTCAGTTGTGGTTCAATTTCAGGAAAGAAATTGGTCTTCAGTGTTTCTCAATTGTATGCTTCCCCAAAAGCTAAACTGAGAATAGGAGCCCACTAGATAAGAATATTCTAGCTTCCCTCATCTGGTTGCCAGAACCCATGAGCCATGAGTACAGCACTCTAGTAAGCGTCTTCCTTCACCTTTCCAGCTGCCTAGCTCTGATCTGGCAAGCACAGGACTCTCCTGGGCTTCCCCTGCCCCAATTCCAAGCGTGTGTTCTATGGCAGGATCCTCCTGCTGTTGCTTGCCAAAAAATAAAGTCACAAAGTCTCAGACCAAAATGGGATTCATTTAATAAACTCATGGTCATCTCCCTTTCCCAGCACAACTTTCCTTCTCTAGTTTTTTGGGAAGACATCGCAAATGGGTTCCTATTAGTAGTTCCTAAGAAAGAGATCCAGGCTGAGAAACAAGTTCGAGCCAGGGCATCTTTATAGCATCGCAAGCACAGGCAGAGCAACTGCCCAGCCTCCCAGAAATTATGCAGACAGTGGGCTCAGCCATGGTGCTAAGTGGAAGGCATATGGGCCAGGCACACTCTTCTCAATCTAGTCTACCTCACAAGGTTATGGTGGGAATGAAACAAGGAGAAACCATTATTTTTTTAGACAATATAGGTACTCATTTTTAGACAATGTTTATTAGATGTTGACACCACTTTTCCAACCATGTTCAAAGTGGTGTTCAACATAACCATAAAAACAAGACCAACAAGTTTATTAAAGCCATGTAAACAGTCTTGAGTTTCTTCTGGAAAGAAGGAGGAAAGATTGATTTTATCAAGTACTATAAGCTGCCTTCAGCTTTTGGAAAGGTGGGGGTATAACTGTTAAGAAAACAAACAAGAACGAATGAAGTCGCAAAAGTTCAAGTTGAAATTCTGTGCAAGTCAATAACTTACCAACACAGTTAGTCCAATAAAAAATGGTATCACCTGAACTATTTTATTTCATCTCAATTGAATAAGCCCTGTCTGTAGGACTTTATGCACTGCAGGGTGCTGTGACTTACTATTTCCAAATTGTAAAGAGGTTGACAATGTTCAACAGCTAGAAAGAAATCTATTCATTTTCCCCATCCCCAGCAGTTCTTTTGACTCATGTCAATATTACTCCTGCACTATTGCAGCTGACAGGTATTGGCAAGAAAATGAGACTATGGAAAGCCATTAGTTGCTGTCTGATTTGATACTTTTTCTTTTGCTGGATGAAAAAGCCCAGTGTAATTCTATACCAGTTTGTGGCAAGCCACAAACCTTAAAACAAGGTTTCAAATACTTTCCTGTCTTGTACACTAGGAAATAATGGGACGATTGTCATGGTACATCATGTCTACCTTTTCCAGATTACTAGAAATATTTACAGTAAAGAAGCAGTGCACAAAATTAAGTAATGATTATTCATGTAAGTCATATAATGTGCAATCTTAACCCCTTATGTCAGTGCTTTCCAGCACTGACATAAGGGCAATGCAGTTCTGAGGTCAGGGAACAAACATTCCCTTACTTTGAGGAGACCTCCGTGAGTGACACCCAACTGCAGGATGCAGCACACGGCCCATTGACACCGCTATGCCAGTGCTGGAAAGCACTGACATAAGGGGTTAGGATTGCGCCCATATTCTTTCAACATTTGCTTTTTTTTACACCAGACTTTCCTTCTTGCTATAAATTGTGGTATAAAAAAAATGTCTGAAAGATTTTAACAAGAGGAAAGGAAAAATGTAGGAGGTTTATTTTGCCAGCAGAGAATATGCAAACCTCACTCTTCCCTTCCCCATACCCCAAAATACTTTTGCATATCCTACCTGCACTGTGGGAATTCTTCTACCGCTGCAACCCTGCTGGATCAAGGACCTCATTGGCTAGAACAGTGATTTTAACAACATTCACTTTATAGGCAAGCAAATCAGTATAAATATACATATAGAAGCTTATGGTAGAAATATGAATCCTCATTGCAGCTTTGAGCACAACAGGGATCTTTAAACAATTTTGCATTAACATCTTCCAGATCCTACCACCTACCACCGTCTTGGAATATCTCACCATTTTTTTCCATCCCTCTCTCAACTTTGTCTCCACATCTACTGCTTCCAAATGTGACCTACTAACAGATGCATAGTTGTATGTCTAAGAGATTGCCCCATTTGTTTTGAACTACTTGGGAGTAGATATTCACACCCTCAAGTCTTTTATTTCCTTTTTCTCACCTTTCCAGAATCCTGTCAGTTTCACTGCTAGCTCTAGTCAGTGCCACTTTTACCCTTAACAGAAAGTGACAGTTACCAGGGAAGTAGTCGGAATCATGGGAGAGTCAACTTTCTTCTGCTTGCTTCCCAAATTCCCCCAGGAAACAAATAGTCCAATCATAATTTTTCAACATATAATAATTTTTAAAAAAAACAAAAACCAGAGGAATAAACACATCCAACTCCTCACTTGTCTGGCCTAGCGAGGCAGACCACCCGGAGACACAATAATCTGACAGTCTCCAACTGCCAGCCCAGGAGTGCAAACCCATTGCTGAAACCAACCAGAAATCAAGATCTCAAAATGAGGGAATATACTGGGCATGTTCCAAATTAAACATTTCCAACCCCCACTTTCCTATATCTGGATGCTCAAGTCAGTTTGCACAAATTTTTTTTTAAAAAGAAAAGATATGTATCTAACTACTGAGAAACACAGACAACCACCACCAGATTACACTGTAAAAGACAGAAGCAGCCATCAAAAAAACACGAAGAGTAAAATAAAGCGGTCTCCCACCTCGGTTCCCATCATAGGTCATCAAACAGCACCAAGGCAATTTCAGTACCAAAACCAGACTGAAAAAAGATGAAATGGGTCTAGATCAGCATTTCTCAAACTGTGGGTCAGGACCCACCTGGTGAGTCATGACCTGATTATTGGTGGGTCCAGCAGAGCCTCCAATGAAAACACAGGTGAGGGAAAGATCAGATAACTAATTGCCTCAAGCCCTGAGGCTATTCAAAAATCAGATAGTTGCTAAATGCCCTGCAAAGAGCTGAGCTCCTACAGTTTGCAAGGAGGTGAGAGCCTGCAGTTTGCAAGCTTGTGTAAATACAGGGAGAGAAATGTTTGAGCGTATTTTTTCTGGTGTGCTTTTTCCAAGCCCATCAGTGACAGGTATTGGGGGCAGTTGAAGGTTGGGTCACATAACGAAGCCCCTCAAGCCTTGAGGCTATTTATTAGGGCTGCCTCAATATGAGAAATAGATCAAGTTTTTTTGCAAACATATTGTTTCTTTCTAGATCAATTTTTTTAAGTCAAAACTAGATGGGTCCTGAGACAGTGTCAAAACAAAAAGTGGGTCCCAGTGCTTAAAAATTTGAGAATCACTGGTTAGACACCATGGCTTCCTCATGAGGAAGCAGCTTGAATCAGCATATAAAGTGGCTATGCCGTGCCCCCAAAACTAGCGCAAACTGGGCAAAACCATAGCCATTTTTAGATTCACCATACCAAAAATATCCTACGTTCGTTCAAACATCCTTGGCAACTTAAAAAATGAGGGTTTTTTTGTATGCCTGTATTGAATTATTATGTGTGCTCATTCTCTATTATTCTTGTGATTGATTGCTGTTGGTTGGTTTTCAACACTGTATATTTTACTTTGTATTGTATATCGTATTGATATATATTGTACATTTATATTAGATGTATGCTTAATAGTTATTGTAAGCTGTTTTGGGTGCCCTTTTGGGTGAAAAGTGGGATACAAACCAAATAATGTGCCTGGACATTAGTAGATGACATTTTTTGGCAGAAATTCACTAGATATTAGTGGGAAATAAGGTTTACACCCATTTTTTAGTACAAGGAACAATACCTAGCCTCACTATCACCAGCTCAGCTCCTTTAAGAGCAAGACAGTGAGGCAGATTGGCCTTGTTTAAACACAGGAGAATGCGAACAAAACTGTTATCCCTTTCTGGATGCCACTCAGAATGATGCGAGACAGGAAGGAGAGCAAAGCTGAAAGAACACTGTCATGAGGGAGCAGATGGCTAGCATGCAGCAACCCCCTTAAGACTGAAGCAGTGTGGCTTTTGGGATAAGTAGCAGAGGGCCCCACTCAGCAGCTGCTAGTTGTGGCTCAGAGGACCTGAGCCAAACTGGGAGGGAGAGGGAGGAGTGACTCTCTGTAACCACTGGATCAAAGCTCTTGGGAGGGAATAAACAAATAGGCAGCTACAGCAAAGGGGGATAGTGTGCACGGCTGCTCTTGTTGTGCCAGCTGGGAACGAACACTAAACATCACCAACCTGTCTTGGATAAATTTAGGTGACGCCAGCAAAACATCTCCAAAGCTGCAAGTCTTCCCCTTGCATTTATTTTGTCATCCCTTTAATGATGTAACCTTTTTTTTGCGGTAGTTGTCCTCTTCAGTAAACATTGGCCCAAGCTAGTCACTATGTGGTATTAAGGTCAACAATTCAGCACATTAGAAAAACACATCAGCAGTTTACTGTAAAACACATGTATGTGGTTAACTGTTTTCTAACTGAGATCATTGTGAAATCTGAACACTGTACCTTTATTTTGCAATATTTCAAGCTTCGAGGGCAAGGAGAAAAAAGAGAATTCAAAAGTCTATGGGAGTAACAAGCACTAAATATCAAAATATGAAATCTGATTTAAACTACATTTAAAACTACTCAATAACATTTGGGTCTGTGGGTGCTGTAAAGTCTGCAAAACTTCTAAAACTAGTTTCTTATCCCTTTGCATTTGGATAAGCATACATACCCCTCCCCAACCAGCCCAGAAAAACATAACCCAGTCTCACAAGTAAACTAGAAATACTTTCTATAATTAGTGTCCTTTCTTCTTTTTTTAAAAGACAACCTTGTGAACTTAAGAGCTGCTTTATCATTTCTGTGTTTTCCTTACCATGGATATTATTTTAAGAAGAAAAAAATTCAAAGCAGCCTAAAGAAACATTCTTTGCAAAATTAGATATCATGCGCAAGCATCTATTGCATGCCAAAGCACTAAATTTCCTTGCAAAAAAAATTTGGCAAGTTGAACTTGTGCTGAATAAATAAGTCAAACATTATGCAATTATTTGTGCTAATAAAACACAGTCAGTTAAGGCACAATTCATTTAACATCAGCAGGTGGTAATGATCTATTTGAAACAGCTATCCCTGGCTAGTGCCTTCCACTATAATAAAACAGAAAAGACAGCCACAGCTGGAACGTAGAGTGTAAAAAGAAGACAGTAGATAGCAAGTAGAATGCAGCAATGTACGGACTCTGGTCATACTTTACTCTGGTCATTGAAAGAGGACTCCTGGTCTCAGAACTGTAAAAAAAGAAAGTGGAAAGCAGAATCTGCTTAAATATTAGGTCTAAAACCATGAGGGCTAAAGACCAACAAAAAACAAAACAAAACAAAAAAGTGTAATTAGAATGCCACTTTCAGATTTTGATGACTGGTAAACCCAATAATAATAATAATAATAATATACAGTATTTATATACCGCCTTTCTTGGTCTTTATTCAAGACTTTATTCAAGGCGGTTTACACAGGCAGGCTTATTAAATCCACGCAGGGATTTTTACAAATTGAAAGAAGGTTCTCTCTTTCAAGAACCACCACATTCAAGATGATACACTCCGATCTGGTTTAACATTCTGGCCTCCATCCTCCCACGCTCCGAGCAGATGGAACAGCTCAGCTGCAGCTTGCCAGCTGCTTCAAGGTCGCACAGTGCCGGTGGCCTCGAACTGGCGACCTTGTGGATGTTAATCTTCAGGCAAATGGAGGCTCTACCCTCTAGACCAGACCTCCAATTTCAAATGGAACACAGTCACACAGTTAAGTAACATCACTTTGAGTGGGTTAAGAAGGCAATTTTGCACGTGTCCAAGAAACTATCTTAGAACTTAGCAATTCTCATTTAGTGTCAGGGTTGCTAAATTCAAAACCATGCAAGCTGTCTATATATAAAGTGCATCTTCAAAAGAACTTTCCCTGACTCTGAAGTGGTCAGAAGTATGGGAGAAATTCCCCGAACTAGCAAGGGGAGAATGTGGCATAGGTACATCCAGCAAGAATACACCCATGCATCCATCCTATCTCTCCTGTTGCTCACATGTGAAACAGTGGGTAATCTGTTGTGTAAGCTGAGTTCAAAGCACAAGTGGCTCCCACATCCAATGCTTGAAAAAAGTCCCATGCAGTCACAGTACGACTCAGGAACCCAGAAAGTGGCTCACATAAACAGTGAAAGGAGAAACAAAAGCATCAAAACCAACATGATCAAGTCGGAAGCTTGCTGTCACATGAACTGACCAGAAAAAGAGGTGGGGGATGTTGTAGTAACAGAATGCGATTGTGAGGGCACAAAAAAACATTAAGACTTGTATAGCAAGCATGAAACTCTGTCCATCTATCTGACTAGAGGGAAGGCCCAGTTCAGTATATTTTAGACCAGTGGTTTAGCACCGGGACCCACTTTTTGGAACAAGAATCTGTCAGGACCCACTGGAAGTGATGTCATGACCAGAAGTGACATCATCAAGCAGGAAAATTTTTTACAATCCTAGGCTGCAATCCTACCCACACTTACCCAGGAGTAAGTTCCATGTACTTTCATTGTTAAAAGAATATATACATAGTTGCTTGTTAAAAGTACAGGTCCGTAACATTTCCCCAAATGCATTCATACCATGGGAGCATCAAGTCTAATATATTAAAAATAAAATATTGAAATGAATGGGGACCCTCCTGAAATTGGCTCAAGACCCACCTAGTGGGTCCCGACCCACCGTTTGAGAAACACTGTTTTAGAGAATTTACAGCCCAATTCTGTGCTGCCCCAGGACAGCAAGGTACAGCAGTGCAAAATTGCCGCCAGTGTATCCCACAGGGCCAGAGCAGCTGTTGGAGTCTTCTTAGGGTATAGGGACCTTTGTTCCCTTATCCTAGGTAGAGCACTGCTGGCCCCAATGGATCTCCTCAGATCTGTGCCAACTTTTGAGCTGGTGCAGAACTGAGGAGGCCCATGCACGGTAGCTCAGGAAGGGGCATAGGATTCAGAGGCAACCTTGGCTATCATTCCCACTCCCCCTCCAGGGCCCGATCTGGTTTTGCCCGCTCCTCACATTGCCCCCACCCCAAAAAGCCTCCCCCCTGCCTGGTAGGGCAACTCACTGCCCAGTACTCTTCTTCCACGTCCTTCTGGTGCTGAGGCCTAGTGCAAACTGGTGCTGGCCTCTCCACCTGCCCAGGATATCTCCTGCCAATGTAAGAGTGACTTTTACAACACCTAGAACTGGTTCAGAACTGGTTCAATTTGTTCAGGCTCCAAATTGGTTTGTATTGGTTTTTATATTTGCTATCATAAGCCTCTTTGGAGTTCTTTTGGTGGGACAAAAAGACAGCATACAAGTGTTTAAAATAAGTATTACTGTTGATAATAATAAATGTGCCCTCAGAGACTCTTGACAACTAGAATGTGACATCTCAGTAGCAGAGCCAAAGTCCTGTTTGACACATGTAGCAAAATGAGGTGCTAAAGGAGACTGTGCAGCTTCATATGGAGAAAACATGCGTGAATGCTAACCTGCATTTATTTAAAAAATAAACAAAATAAAATTTAAAAAATCTCCCTCAAGTAACAAATAAACAAAAAAAGCAAACATAAAACCAAGTATTATCAAGAACAAAAAGTTATAGAGCAGCCTGCTCCCTCCTCAGGATTTTATCACCTCATCTTGCTGTTTGAACAGACCAAGCTGCATTCTGATACACGTACAGACCTGGTCACAGTTTGGTGCAAACATACAGCTTGATTCACAAACTGTTTAAGCCCAAGTACTTGGGTTTAAGCCGATTAGTTCTGAAAGTTTAAAGTCTAGTATTTCAGCTTAACTGGGCTGTGAATTAGGTTGCCTGCATCCATTATGGTAAATATTTAACAGTTTTCGCCATGGCATAAACAGGGGCGTTATCAGCGAAAAGGTCATCTTTTGTATACAATGAGATGACTCTTGACTGCCTTTGTTGCACTCCTCTTGTTGGAAAACACAAGATCCTTCTGACACAACCCTCAGCGGGTCACAGGGAATTTACAAGAGGCAGAGTAACTGTGATGGATGGAGAAAGTCAACTGAAAGAATCAGGATGAATTTAAATGTGTTGTTACTCATCAATGGCTTGATACCAACTGCCATTTTAGGAAGAAGGATCAGATGCATTCTGTACCACACAATATACAGGGGCACAGACAATCCCATTATCTATTGTAACATGAAGTGCCACTTTTTTTCCATGCTGCCTTAAGTAGGAATGAGTTGTGTGCTGAAGAGCAGTTTTTCCGTTCTAACTGAATGCATAAAAAGGGAGGGGTGGTAGCCACTGATTAGTCCTTCCAACTTTGACATCACAAACAGCATTCTTCTGTACAAGATGCCTGTAGACAAACAACTGGCTGTAAATTCAAAATATCTGAAATTAATTTCCCAGCTCTTTGTCCTACCCAAAGTTGCAGTGACAGCAGAAGCCACAAGCATCAGAATCTGCCTTTTCACAATTGTTTACAGTCTCCCCAATAGAAAATAGGTTCTAGACTGGTTTCCTCAACTACCTAACCTACAATTCTCCTTCTCTTTTGACCTCATTTCTCTCCTATTCCTAACACCGGTATGATGTTTTGACCCAGTTCTACTCTTCCTGGGCTCTTCCTTTCTTCAAATTCTCACTTCCTATTGCTTCTTCTTCAAGGAGGGAAACCTATCACAGACTAGAGTACTAATCTTGATGCTTACATGTCACCTCCACATTCAGGGGCAGCATGTTTCTGAATACCCATTGCAGGGGAGCAGTGGTGGGAAAGGAGTATGTATCTGCTTCTGTTTATTGACTATTGACTGGTGGGAAACGGGTTGTTGGACTAGAGAGCCCTCTGGCCTGATCGAGCATGTTCTTTGAGGTCCTACGATTCAAACCACAGCCTGTATTAATTCCCCCACCTCCACAGACTCCTTAGCACTCGTGAAATTTCTTCAGAGTCTCTGATCACCTCAGCATCTCGTCTCCTCCACCTTCCTTCTCCTTACCTGCCCTTTCCTTAGATCCCTGTCTCTAAGCTCACTGTTTGCTCTACCTCTTTCTATCAACCACCTTGTGTCTCTGCTCTTTGTCCTCACTTCTTGACCTTTTCAGAGTCCTCAGCCTGCCCCACCTACCTATGTTATTAAAGTCTGCGTAAGATTTTAAATAGAGCTGCACTGAAAAGTCTCCCTTCCTGCACAGAGGCTGGACTGCAAACAGAATAACTAGAATGACAGGCTGTGCCAAAACAGCTGATCGCTCATGGTTTTACTTCCATAAACACAATCCAATACAGGGCCAGGTGTCCCTAATCGCACAGCTGGGGGCTTGCCTCCGGCAGTATTGTCCAGACCAGCCCTTACAACTAGACAATAGTACACTGTGATCTTGTTTGCAGTTATTCATACTAAGAGTCTGCTTCTTATTTCTAAAAAGCTATGGAATCCACTGAGATAAACTCAAAGGGGCAAACCTGGCTTAGATCTCTTTCCTATCAGCATATAATATCCACAACAGAAATAAAGGATTGTTTTTAGTGCAAACTGTCCTTAATTGCACACAGATATTCACTGCGCTATGGAAATTTGCAAAACAAACAGAGACAAATGGAATTTGGGTCCAGTTTTGTAATACTAGCAATTCCAAGTCTCTCAAACATTCGGGGAGAAGGGGAGCATATCTAAATCAACCATTTCTTTCAACAGATGCGTTGACAATACTGCTTTCACACTTGCATGATGTATTCTCACAACATGTGTACCCCCTTGTTATTTTAACCCTTTCCCACCAAAGCATCTAGATTTGTGTAATATTTTAGACTTTCCATGACAAACCATTTGTCTATGAAAATCACGATGTAAGAATGACTACATATTTCAGTAGTGTTTAGATCACAAACCCCATGATTGATTGCAGCCATGAGTGACAAACTCGTGCACAAAAATATCTTTGGCCTTCTATTTTTTTTTCATGCAGGCATCACATCTTCCATTCAGCATTAAGGTACTAAATACTGATATGACTAAATGTCTGCAAATATCAGTACATCCAGTCACTTTCAACAATACATTTTCAAAGCATATCACTGAACATTATCAGAAATGCAGTTTCACCAAGGTAAGTGACAAAGCTGCTGTAAGCTGGATCGCTACCAGGTTATTTAACACCTCTACAGGACTCAGCAGTTTCAAGGTACGCATCTATTTTGCACCTAACTGATTACACTCCACAGATTTCTCAGTTCTTTCAAAATATCACCAGCATCAGTAAGTCCACATGAAAAACAACAGCCAGGAAAAACGAGAGTATGAATTTAGAACTACAAAGTGACCAGTCAATCAAATGCTTCCTGTTTATGCACACTGTTGTCCTCACAGAATAGTCCCTCCACATTACTTCAGTAATCTAATAAGATCTTCATAAGAAAAAGAACAAGTTGACAGTAAGACATGAAGCAAGATGATCATGCAAAAAAACTTTGTGCGTGTGTACATGTGAGAGCATGTGCACACATGTGTGTCATACTAAATTAAAAATACCCAATATTTTTTTAAAAGCAGAATGACCAGCCACACAGGAGGTATGGTCTGGAGGTTTGAGCTGACACCTTGCCTTAAAAAGCTAAGCAGGATCAGTTGCTGAATGTGAGAGAGGGAAGCTGCTGGCATATCTATGTTGAGGAGTCAGCTGGTAAAAAGATCTTTGCGAAGCTGGTCTGAAGTATAGTTGCAGCTGCCTGCAAAAGGCTTGGAAAGCGCAAGAGTCAGCAGCCAGGATGATGACTGCACTGTGTAAGGGAACATCTGGAGAAATGAAAGTTTCTATGAAAATTGCACTGAAAAATTAATTTGTGTTCAGCCTGCCTATGTAAACTGCCTTGAACCTGTTGAGAAAGGCGGTATATAAATACTGTGATAAATAAAGATAAATAACAGCCAGCTAAGTTTTTTTTCCTTGAAGACCTTTTGAAACTACCACGTTTTCACTGCTCATGGAAGGTGAGCAGTGATAGAGCCAGATGCTCCCTTCATCCAAAAGAGCATTCCACAGCTGTGCTGCCACAACTGAGTAACTGAGTAACATTAAACTAGGAGTGGCATGGAATCTTGAAGACAAACCAGAACGCATATCTCGTCTTTACATGCAGGAGGCATCAACTGCCACCTACTGAACACCATGCATTTCTCTCTACAATGTGTCAAAAACCAGGTATTTTCTTAACGCATCTTTGCCTGGCCCACAGGCTTACACATTTGGTCCCTGTTGTCAATATGCAACACTGGACAGAAATGGCTTAAAACACAGCACAAAGTCAACATTCTAGTATAGCACAAGTCAAATTCCTTGCATACACTACATAAGATATTTGATAAAGAAAAATGTTGTCTGAAAAGGCAATTCTGTGTTTAAGAACAAGAGGAAAGCATCCAGAGGTCAGCTGCTTACAGGACTAGCCTGCTGTCAGCAACTGTTAGGAGAATATGATGGCCTCAGAAGGGAGAGGCCAGTGTAAAAATGTGTTTCACTGAAGCAAAAGAGAGCATTCAAAAGGGCCCTATCCCATGTGTTGCTCTGCACTTATTGTTAACCAAATGTGTTTGACTCAGCAGAAACAGGAAGCCAAACAAAACCATTTCAGATTGCAAGGCTAGAGCCACAAACAATAGCTGCCACCTCCAGAAAGGGAGAGATCTGGGGCCACCCATGTTTAATACAGATAAATGAGAACATGCACTGCTGCTCTCTGACCATTGAGAGGCCTGTGGAGGGCTCCAGCTGCTCCTTCAAAGAACTGGGTGGCCGTTCCTTTTCAGCAGCTCCAAGGAGGTTTAAATTGAAAACATTACAGCAGAGACAACTGGGCTTGCACTCCTCTTCAATGGAAACGGGAAGATTAACGAGGAGGGTGGCTCATCCCCTGCCAAACATTCAGTGCACTCTACGTGGTGTGAGGAAAATCCTCTGCAAAGTTCAAGCTAATTTTATTAGAGGGCCTTAAGCAACATCACTGCACACTTATGAGGATATGGAACACAAGAAGGAATCGGGAAGAATAAGGTCTGCTTGATTCGACCACAGCTGTGGCAAGAAACTCTGGGATAGAGCTCTGGGTCCGGAGGTCCACAGACAAGTGTTCATACTTCATAAAACTATTTCAATTTCACCTTTCTACAAGACATTTAAGACAGTTCACAAAAACATTGCAAAACAATGCCATACAAAATCTAAATGACAGAATGGAAAAATTCTTCTCAAAACACTATCAATGTTAAGCAATTGAGGGACCGATCCAGAACCCGGTACGTCAGCTTATTGCCAGTGTGCACTTTCGCAAACATGCTGTAAGGCACATTTGCAAGCCTTACCAGGGGCCAGCGCTAGAGCTAGCCCAGTGCAAGCCTATGCTCGGCCAGCTCTAGTGCTGAGCCCACATTCTGCTGCCCAACACTTGCCCAGATCACTGGGCAGTGGAGGGGTCAATGGGGGCATGAGGGGAGGTGGGGGGAAGTGTTCCAGGGTGGAGGAGGTGGGGAAGCGCGGGAAGGAGGTGTGGTGGGGGGAGGGAGTGAAGCAGGAGGGGGCAGGACCAGCGCAGTTCAGCTCCACCGGATCCAGAGCCCTGTGATGGGCCACATGGCCCAACATGGGACTCCTTGATTCTGCGCCAGCTCTACAGCCACCACAGAATAGAATAGCCGCCTTGCAGGGCTACTTCCCTGACCCAGGAGAAGGGGACAATAGTCACCTTCCCCCAAGGAACCGTCGTGGGCTGCCTGCCGCGCACTGGATGCCACAGTAGCCATTTTGGCACCACGGCAGCCTTGCACACTGGGCAGTTCAGGATTGGGCTGTAAACAGCAGTATAAAACAGGAAAAACCCGTGAACAGCAGAGGTAATAGTTCATCCCAATTTTAAAAACACACACATCAGTGTCTCTTAATATGTTGGCAACCTTCAGTCTCGAAAGACTATGGTATCGCGCTCTGAAAGGTGGTATCACTCTCTCAGTGTCTCTTACAGTAATTGAAATGTATGGGAGCTGCCTTAAGTGTTCCTAGAGCAGCATAAAAGGCACCCTATTATAGCATGATTCTCATGATATAGTCTATTTTATATTTTTATTTGTATTTTATTTTTTATGTATTTTAATTGTTTTTAGCCACTTAAGGTGCTCTGGAGAAAAACGTGGGGCACAAACTAAATCAATCCAGGGTGAGTGACTGCATATACGAGAACAAGATCACAGCAATGGACCTACGCCTAATCTATGAATTCAATCAAAAGTCTGTGGAGTGTCTACAAATGAACAACTGTACACATAGTAAGTTTCTCTCCCAGTGACTGGGGGCTTATCTTTTCCAGCACTGCTGATTGTGCTGACTGTTATCTTTCCAGCACTGCTGATAGGCGTTCCCCCATATCTGCAGGTCCCATATCCACGGTTTCACTAATCTGTAGTTCTCAAATAATCCTCCCCCCATCATGCTCAAGACTCACCTCTCTTCATCTGCAAATGCTTTGCAAGAAGATTTTTTTTCCTTTCTCTTTGGAACAGGAAGCAGACAATGAGAACCTTTACTCTAAGCTGCTAGAGAAACACTACAGGAGGTGATAGTGAGAATGCTAACAGGAAGACCTCTGCTGTCCACTTTCTGTTAGCATTCTCACTGTTGCTTCTTGTAGTGTTCCTCTAGCAACTACGAATCTAGGTTGATGCTGTCTGCTTCCTGTTCCAAAGCATAAGAAAGAAAAATCTTCCTTTTGCAAAGCATTTGTAAACAAAAAGAGGCAAGTCATGAGTATGACAGGGGAGGATTTGAGTAGGGTTTGTGTATCTGTGATTTTGCGTATCCACGGTAGCAGAAGGAAACTATCCCCTGTATATATAGGGGAACGCTTGTATATGTAGGAAGAGTTCTACATACACTTACAGCTGTAAGTTTATAAACCCTATGTAGCTATTCTGACTTAACTTGGGTCAAATAGGGAGTGCGTCCAGCTGCTGTGATCCTGCTCCCCGGTCCCAAATGCATGTTTACTTGCCTTGGTGAGAATCAGATGCAATCTACATATTGCACAGGGTGATGTGGTAAGGTAGTGGTAGAATTCTGGACTGTTCCACTTCAGACTGTGGATGGAGTTATTTTTGTTTTAATTCTTCCCCATGCAGGAAAAAAAAATCCTTCATGTAGTAAATCAGAAAAAGGTCTGCACTAAAACTTTCCTACAATATGCAGTTAGGTCCGTCTGCCCTCCCACCAAAGGGGAAGCATTCTAAAATATAACTCCTCACCTGCAGTCTGAAGGGGGAAAGTCCAGAATCCTTACCATCTCACTCTGCATAATGTGAAGACTAAATCTCAGATGTCATTTTCTTGTACATACAAACCTTCCTAGCATACAGACTGCTGTGTAGCAAATACAGCTTTCACATTCATGAGGCATACTTTGTACTATTTACTAGCAGTCATGATTTCCTGCAACTACCTTTCACGTTCAAAACAGATGCTCCCCTGCTCCCTGTTTACACAGCTATTCAAGTGCCACATGTGAGGTTACTACCTGGGGCAAACCTAATCAATCTGATCAAAGATACTTTGGAGCAGCAAGATTATTAAAATGGAACACAAAAGAATGTGGATTTGGGGGTTGCTTTTTTCCCTGACCCCTCCCGACACACATGAAAGCTAAAAGTTACTTGCAGAACTAGATCATTTGCACCATGTCAAAGAACAAATGCCATTAGAGGGGAAAAAACATGGATCTAATTTATTAATGAACATTTGCTGCCTGTAATTGTACTGCACTTATTCCATTACAGTTTGACATTTCCTATTGTCGTTGCTTTCATTTCTAAACAGTTCCACATGACTAGAGCTAATCTCTGCAACTTATTGAAGACTGATAATAAGGGAATGATACATAACAATGAATGAGGCAAGCGTGATCACATCTAACCACATGCTGTAAGTTCCACAGGATAGCAAGAAGAAATTCCCTGCTTAGATTTATCAAAAATTTTCAGCGTTTTCTGTAGCCTTTTGTTTTACTTACACTGACATGCACATCAATCCAAAGACTAATTCCCTGAATACACACACCCAAACCATTTCTCATTGATGTAAGATGAATACCTAATTCATTAGGTAAGACAAGACAGGTAGAAACGGAATAGTCCTTTCTTTGTGAACACCATGAGAAGCTACTCCTAAGTCAAAAGGCTGGTGGGACATTAAGAAAACTCAGTATCTTGAACTGCTTTCAAAAATCTTGTACAGCTGGTAAAACAGGTTAATGTGCACAGCTGCTGTAAGGGAAGTCATCTTGAAAATAAAGACACTGGGGGGGGGTTTGAGTAAGAGGCTGTTAGTAATTCTACAGTATCTGAGCAGCCTTCTGTCTTAGCTGCTCAGAAAACAGTGCAGCACCTTTGCTCAGTGAGCTACTCTGCAACTTCATTTCAAAGAAATAAATAGGTTATGTGGAGAGGGGACTCGGTGGGCAAGGAGTTATATCATAATGCTGCAACAAATCAAGAAATTTGCATGAAAGCAAGGATACCCCATCCCTCCCCTCTGCTCACTGATGTAAGCCCCTAATCAGAGGTTCTCAAATTGGGGAACATGATGATAGCCTTTAGATATAGGCTGATGGGTTCTGAGCTGTCTGTGACAGATCAGGAGAGAGATCTTGGGGTGGTGGTGGACAGGTTGATGAAAGTATCGACCCAATGTGCGGCGGTAGTGAAGTAGGCCAATTCTATGCTTGGGATCATTAGGAAGGATATTGAGAACAAAACGGCTAGTATTATAATGCCATTGTACAAATCTATGGTAAGGCCACACCTGGAGTATTGTGTCCAGTTCTGGTCGCCGCATCTCAAAAAAGACATAGTGGAAATGGAAAAGGTGCAAAAGAGAGCGACTAAGATGATTACAGGGCTGGGGCACCTTCCTTATGAGGAAAGGCTACGGCGTTTGGGCCTCTTCAGCCTAGAAAAGAGACGCCTGAGGGGGGACATGATTGAGACATACAAAATTATGCAGGGGATGGACAGAGTGGATAGGGAGATGCTCTTTACACTCTCACATAATACCAGAACCAGGGGACATCCACTAAAATTGAGTGTTGGGCGGGTTAGGACAGACAAAAGAAAATATTTCTTTACTTGGTGTGTGGTCGGTCTGTGAAACTCCTTGCCACAGGATGTGGTGCTGGCATCTAGCCTAGATGCCTTTAAAAGGGGATTGGACAAGTTTCTGGAGGAAAAATCCATTACGGGTTACAAGCCATGATGTGTATGTGCAATCTCCTGATTTTAGAAATGGGCTATGTCAGAATGCCAGATGCAAGGGAGGGCACCAGGATGAGGTCTCTTGTTATCTGGTGTGCTCCCTGGGGCATTTGGTGGGCCGCTGTGAGATACAGGAAGCTGGACTAGATGGGCCTATGGCCTGATCCAGTGGGGCTGTTCTTATGTTCTTATGTTCTTATGATGCCCCTGCCTGAGGACCTTTGCCTTTGACCCTTTAGGGAGTGGAGAGGGGGGAATGCAGGCACATCGGAAGTGTGTTGCGATTGTTATTTTTACAGTCTCCGAGTTTTGGGATGCGCTTCGCGCACCCCCTGGGAGCCTGCAGCAGCTTCTTGTAACTAAAAGACAGCCCCTGACACCCCAACAGCGGCGCGACCCAGAGAATCATATCACTGCATTCCCCCCTCCTGCGCAAGAGCTTACCTTAGGAATTTTACTTCCAAGAAGTATGAGAACCCCTGCCCTTATTGAATCTTATTTCTGATTGATCATAGCCTGCTAATGGAAATTTGAAGCTAGGAGGCCCAGCAGAGAGTTACAAAGCTCAGCAGATATTTCCATTTCAGAATTTATATCTCAGCTTTCTTGAGCTTCCACTCAAGGAAAGTGGAATGCAGACTACATTTACACACAAGTAAATTCTAAGAACCTAAAGGGCAACTTTGCATTAAAGGGCTCCTTATATAGATATCACTGTGAAATGAAGAGAGTGAGGGGGCAGCCTACTCTTTACTAGTCCCAAAACTTCAGCCCCCCTTCTGCCTTTTCTCCTACTCTGCAGAGCAGCAAGGCAGAGGGAGACTTAGAATAGGGGACACCCAGGCTACCTGTGCTCACTGTCTCATTACAACCCTACACCTAGAAAAAGACATAATACAGTATTTGTTTGTATAAAATATACTTAGTATCCTGCTCTTTATGCCCAAAGTGGCTCATAATATAATAAAAATACATAACTTCAAAATTATAAAACACACTGAGAAAAACAGAGACAGTTGAGGTCCCCATTCTCCCCTGCTAAGCTCTGGAAAAAAAAGAAAGAGCAGTTTTATTGTCTCAAATTGGCAAGGAGGGATGGCCAATTAAGCTTCCCTAGAGAGGCCATGTAACTTTTCCTGGTGAATGCAGCCTCTGACAAAAGTGGAACAAAAAGCAGTGCCTCAGATGATGACCCAAATGCATGGACAAGTGGCCCTTCAGGCACCTGTAAGTCAAATATTGCTGCAGCAGTGAGAGTAAAAGGGATGGGTGGGTGGAAGGACTGGAAGATCCCAGAGTCAATTCCTGAAATCTTTAGTGGGGCTTGGAAAGAGCTGTTCCTAGTCGGTATAGGCAATTTACTGATCTAGGTGGACCTACAGTCTGACTATGGCAACTTCATATGTTCAAGGGGGAACAAAAATCTGGCAAAGTTTAGCTTGGCCAACTGCTACTCACCCTGAGTGGACAGATAATCAGCCAACCACAATATTGTAAATATTATATAAACTTATGATTGCAAAGCATCATCCTCTTTCTGAAAGTGCTGTACACATTAATAATAATGGCACTGCAAATAAAAAATATCTCTCTGCTATGGTGGACTACTCAGTCCTTTTGTTGCATCACCCAGAATTCTCGTTGCTGAAGCTAATATCCACATTGCATAACTTCTTCTTGGTTGAAACTCTGAGTGGTTCTAGACTCCCTCAAAGAAGATCTTTTAAAAATCTGGTTTTGAAGATCTCCAACATGAATGAAATGTGGGTAAATTCCACATTACCTGTTTCTACGTATATATGAAAACATTTGACCATGCACATATTTTAAAAGTAGCCTCTAGTTCATTTATTGGTGACTTTTCTTCTACCCTCAGTTTAAGGCCAAGATCCAAGCCTGCTGTTAGCAAAACATCTTTGTTTCTCAAAATTCAAAGCACCTGCAGAGTTGTTCTCCTAGAATGAAAAAAGTCCAGTGTAATCCTCATTCTTAAGAAGTCAAAGGCATGCCATGGGAGCTTATCGATACCTGAGACAGCATATAGACTTTCAAGGGACTTCAACTTCAAAGGGAATAGCTAACACAGCAGATTAAAGACTGCATTATAGTTGCCAATGTGGTGGCACAAGAGCAATTCGAGAGTGGAAACATGCAGAGCCCCAAGAAAATTCATTTTCATTAAAAAGAAAAAAAAACAACCAACGATGTCAGAACACATGTATTGATTGCTGTGGTGTCACAATTCTCATTGCTTTTTTGCTACAACAGACACAGCTACCTGTGGAATTCACTTTTAGCCTCAACAAAAACAAATTCAAAAGTATCTTGGCCAAGAGGTTTCATTCCTAAATTTGCCTTGGCCTAAAACCAAGGATGGGCAATTTGATCAACACTGAGGGCCATAATGCCATTCAGCCTAGAGCAGCAATCTCCAAACCACGGTCTGCAGTGTCACAGTATAATAAGCCTGGGTGTGGCACAGCTGAAGCCTAACTATTCTGTGCCACAGTCTCCTTTTTTTTTTTTTTTTTTGCCTGATTTTTGCACCAGGCAGCCACTTCCCCCTGGAAATTGGGGTGCAGTCTTCTGTGGTGACGTGTAGTGGAAAGGGCTGCCCAGTGCAACTCGCTGCAAAGATCGGGCAAAAAAAAATGGAAGCTGTGACACAGAATAGTAAGGTTTCACCCATGCCACATGCAGGATTATTATGTTGGGGCACTGGATCCTGCCTGCTGGCTGGAGTTTGGAGGCCCTGATTATGTGTTATTTCATTATCACCAAAAAATCGCAGATCTTGAAACTGTTGGTTTATATTGTCAAATACATAGGAGCTTTTTCATTACTGGAATGGAGTATAAAACATAGATTTAAATCAATACTTAGAAGGTAATATTCCAGGATGCCTCAGCCATCAAAACAGAACATTGTCAGGTGCTTTTGAGTGAGGACTATCAACCGTTCAGACACCCATGGCCTGGATATTCATTACTTGGGAGAGCTCTGATGTCATCAGAAGCAGCACCAGGATATTCTCAGCCTTTGCTCACTGGCTGGTCTGGTAGTCCTTGTGCATGAACATGCATGCTGCCACATCACCCATGCCTTCATTCACCCACATTCCCTTCATCACTTATCTAGCCTGGACAAGAGCAGGGCACTGGCAGGAAGGAGGGGAGAGGCCCACCGACTTGCCAGCACACCTGCCCACTAGAGTCAAAATACAATGCTAGATTTTCAGACTTGGGAGCATCAGGGGCTGCCTGAAGGCCCTCAGGAGTACATGGATCCTCAGCAACATGTGGGCCCTCAGCCAGTGCTCAACCTTATTTGCCCCGGTGCACTAATGCCTCATAGAGTTTCAAGTTTCTAAAAACAGATATTTTCCAACCAGTGTGCAACATAATGCATGCCCATTTTTTAGCTGATTTGTGTTATTCTTTCCTAGAACAAATTCTTTCTTCTCCGTATTTTTCTGTCCATGGTAGACAGTAAATTTGATCTGTTGATAAGCCTCAATTTTTAAATGGCTAACTACAGAAAACTAAACACACATATCTTCTGAATTGTCAAGCCAGCCATATGATTACTACCGTCCAGGCAAACATAAATATGAACAGAACTACTTGCATAAATATTTGCGCCCCTTTCTGGCCTACCTAAGTCATTCTTTAAAGCAACATAGCATAATAGTTCTTGAGAGAATAATAGATGTTATTAACAAATAGAAATATATTTCTAATATATTATATTTCTAATATATTTCTAATATAGTATATTAACCCCTGCTAACTGGGTAAGAGGCACTTTTTAAGTGGATGCTCCTTTTTTATTTAGCAGGGGGAGAGTAACTGGCCCACCTCACCACTAGTGTCTTTTCTAGTGGCTGTCTGCGGGTGTTGCACTTTTTAGATTGTGAGCCCTTTTGGGACAGGGAGCCATTAGATATTTGATTTTCTCTGTAAACCGCTTGTGAACTTGTTGTTGAAAAGCGGTATATAAATACTGTTGTTGTTGTTATATGTATGTAAATGAATGAACAATGAATCAATTAAAGACAATTGCCTACCTGCACACAGTTGATGTTAGCTTGCATTTCCCATAAATTCCTTTGGTTTAAATAGCATAGACTGCTTCTGTCTTCATCCGCTACATCATCATCAATGGAGTTCTCATCAAAATCAGGGATACTGTCTTGGGCTCAGTGACTGTTTGAAGAGATACCCTAAGAGTTCAAAAGACCAAGAAAAGATTTACATCTCTGTCTACATAAAACCAAGACATTCCAAGCTCTGCTTTGATTTCATGGATGGAGTAATGACTAGAAGTACAAACATTACAATTTTCTTGTTAAAACATGCCTGCAATGGTCACTTTTCACAGCTTAGAACAGGGGTGCCCAAACCCTGGCCCTGGGGCCACATGTGGCCCTCGAGGCCTCTCAATGCGGCCCTCAGGAAGCCCCCAGTCTCCAATGAGCCTCTGGCCCTCCAGAGATTTGTTAGAGCCCGCACTGGCCCGATGCAACTGCTCGCAGCATGAGGGTGATTGTTTGACCTCTCACATGAGCTGTGGGATGAGGGCTCCCTCCACTTCTTGCTGTTTCACGTCTGTGATGCAGTAGCGGCAGCAAAGGAAAGGCCAGCCTTGCTTTGTGCAAGGCCTTTTATAGACCTTGAGCTATTGCAAGACCTTCATTCATTCATATAAGTTCGTCTTTAATATATTCATTTATGTAAATTTATCCAAATTTTAAATGTAAATTAATTCTTTTTTTCCCTGTCCCCCAACACAGTGTCAGACAGCTGATGTGGCCCTCCTACCAAAGACTTTGGACACCCCTGGCTTAGAAGATCATTTGTAGCTAAAACACAACCATTACATGCCACAGGGAGCAGTGATATGATGAGTGATCCTTGTTCTAGCCAGGATGTATAAAAAATTTTCCCAAAGGATTCACCACCCTCACATTATGATGATGATGATGAATATTTATATACTGCTTTTTTAAAAAAGTAGTCCACAAAGCAGCTTACAAAACAAACAAAGAAACAAACCCAGTTCCCTGTCCCCAAATGGCTTACAGTCTAATAGAGATGCAGACAAGACACCAGCAACAGCCAGTGGAAAAGACATTACTGGGGTGAAAAAGGACAATTGCTTTCCGCCTGCTAAATACAGGAGGACACCACTTTATAAGTTGCCTCTTTGCCCAAGGAATCCTTACAAAAAATAAGTTGCCCCTCACTTTTCCCTCCCCACCACTATAATGAAATCTTATAACATATTAGAAGTATAGTAGTTTCCTATATATTTGATATTAAATCATAAGACAGAGGCTGAAAGAAACTAATTCAATGAATTCACTGGCATCGCTAGGGGGGTGCGGGTTGCACCAGGTGACATGCTAGGGGGGTGACGCACCCTGGGAGGAGGATGCGCTAACTTTGCGGGGTTAGGAGCGACCACGTCATGCCATACACCGTTGGATGTGGAATGACCAGTGGAGTGCAGTGCAAAAAACAGAAATGAAATTGCTCCTTTCGTTCAAAACTTATGGCCAAAGACCAGAAGGAAAAATGCATTGAGCCCTATGGAAAGTCAAAGTGAGCTGTATCATGTGAGTAGGCATACTAGCCATAGTCCGTTGGAAAGGGCAGGCTGAGCGGAATGCAATGACACCAGAATGGTCCTGATCCAATGAATGCAGCCCCCAAAAAACACCCGAGAACTCCCCCCTCCCAGCTGCAAGTCTGAGCCCAAAACAAAGCCACGTGGCCACGTTTACTTGCAAGTAGGCGAACTTGCCTTTGTCGAGGCAGGCAGAGAGGACTCCAAAGACATCAGAATGGTCCTCGTCCAATGAGTGCAGCCCCCCAAAACACCTGAGAAGTAGTTTCCTCCCTCCCAGCTGCCTCCCTCCCAGTCTGTGGAGCCCTATAGAAAGCAAAGCAGCCTCACAGTTGCATTTACTCACGAGTAGGCAGACGTGCCTTGGTTGGTGGTCAGGCCAGGCAAAGGGGAATGTGAGGACACCAGAAGGGTCCTGATTCGATGGAGCTGCTCCAGAAGGCAGTCCTCCCTCCCCCCCCCCAAAAGAAAAGAACAAAAAAGAGGCTTGAATGGTAAAGGGAAAGTTTTCTATTTTGCACTTGTGAAGCCAGGTGGGTCTTTATCTGGATATGCCTGAAATAGAAGAACATTAAACTGGGCACTGGGGAGGGCTGGAAATCTCACTGATTGATTTTTTTTTTTTGGGGGGGGGGTTATTGCAGGCAGGCTACAGAGTAAGGCCCATTGACCACTATGGGACTTACTTCTGAGTAGACATGCATAGGCTTGGGCTCACAGGCTGCAATCCTACCCACACTTTCCTGAGAGTAAGCCCCATTGACCACAATAGGACTTACTTCAGAGTAGACATGCATAGGCTTGGGCTAACAGGCTGCAATCCTACCCACGCTTTCCTGAGAGTAAGCCCCATTGACCACAATAGGACTTACTTCAGAGTAGATTCATTTAGTGGAACAGGACTGGCTCCCCCTTATTTATTACTTTTATTTTAATTTATTTATAATTATTTATTTTAATTTGCTTGATGATGTCACTTCTGGCCATGACATCACTTCCAATGGGTCCTGGACAGATTGTCATTCTAAAAAGTGGATCCCAGTGCTAAATGTTTGAGAACTGCTGCAATAAGGTGATAGTAAGTTCACATAAGTGTGTGTGTGTGTGTGTGTGTGTGTGAGTGAGAGAGAGAGAGAGAGAGAGAGAGAGAGAGAGAGAGAGACTCTACAAGTTTTCAAAATCACTAAAATCAGAATTTGGAGGAATAAGACCATCATGTTATATATCAATCAATGTGTACTTTCATGCAGAATGCAATGAAAAAAAAACTACATTGAAATATCTGTGTTAAAAGGTACAGCCAAAAAACCGGTGGGAGTGGGGCGATGGTACATCACCACGCCCACCTGGGGCATTGCCCCGCCCACTACATGGGGTAACACACAGGCCTCCCACACCAGGTGACGCAAATCCTAGTGACGCCACTGAATGAATTTGCTCTAATTCCATAGATTTTGACCACACATGCAACAATACAGAGCTACAATAAAAACCTATTACTCGAACTATGTAGTCACAGCAGACATTCCATTATGTACCTCAAAGAGCTACTGTAGTGTTATGCTGATAATGCATCTTAACTAGAGAACATAATGCATAAGGGTCTGTATTTAATTTCTTCCACCTCATACTGAATACAGGAAGCACTGAAAGCTACCTGAGACCTGCTTCTTCAGCATTACGAACAATTTACTATGAAATTACGTACATTTTTTGCTATTTCCAATATTTGACAGCTATTCTCTTTCAACAATGTTGAGTACTACACCTGTGTCCACAATGAAATGGTACTCTTTACAATGACTGCAAGACATTTTTCAAAAAGCAAAATGCTACCTGAGTGTAGAGCTTCTCAATAATTACTGACCAGTTCTCCTACTTTACCAGCTTGGTGTATGTCATGAGCTTTCCATTCAAGAAATTCTGGAATTACTGCAGCTTGAAATAAATGCAGCTTGAAACTGGCAAGCTAATGGGCCTGTTGGGAATAATTGGGGTGTTCTAATAAAGAATTTTTGCAATAATTCTCACATCTAGACTAAATGATTAGAACCTGTCAAATGAGGTACACTCTTATGGCCAATCCTATCTGAACCTTGCATTGACAGCACTCATGTTCCATCAGTGCAAGGCCTGGGCTGCCGGTATGGCAGCCACTGTGACGGCACATGGGCTAGGGCCTCCAGCTGACAGCATACACGAACAATCTCCAGAGCCACTGCCAGAGCAGGTAAAGCAGCAGAGGGGGTACTCTATAGGAGGTGGGGCTGGGTTCAGCTGGAGTCATGTCAAGGATGGACAGGGGGTGGGTATTGGCGGCAGTGGTAGCACTGATATCATATGCCCCTGGCCCGGGCTCAACATACCCCCTTGGAACTACTCAGATTTATGCCAGTCGACTATCTTGTGCAGATATGAGTAGACGCATTGGGGACAAGGCAGAAGCAGAGATTAGAGGAGAAAAAGAAAGGATTTCTGCTCTTGCTTTTGAACCAGATTAACAGGATTTTAGTCTCCACCCAAAGGATTAAATGTACCATCCTTCCATCCTACCAGTAGCTAGTTTAGCATTGCTGCATTCGCGGGGGGGGGGGGGATAGGATTGAGTTGTAAGTAAATTAATGAAAACATGATAACCTATCAAGAAAATTTGTAGCTAGTCATTTAGATTGATGTCTCCCAAACAACGAACAAATGAAAAGCAATACAATAATAATCATAATGAATGTAGATCCGATAGGTACAGGTGGAGTGAAAGGCAAAGAAATTTCCCCAGGCAAATAAGTGGTACAGCATTTGGGTGTGCATTAAGGGCCCAATCCCTTGGGCCCATAGTGCCGGCGCTGAGCTCCATCACCAGCAATAGGTATCGTAAACATGTCGTAAACCCATATTTACGACACCTTGGGAGGAGGGAGCACTGGTGCCAGACCAGCACTGGAAGGATGCCGCCCAGAGACAGGTAAGAGCACTGGGTGGTGGTGTGGGTGTTCAAGGTAGGTGGAAGCATTCTGGGGCAGAGCAGGGGAGGAACCAGACCAGGAAGGATCTGGACCTCCTCCTCTAGATCCTATCTTCCATGTCAGGCCGGAGAGCCTGACAGAGGTTCTCAAGTCTGCACCGGCAAAATAGCCAACGTAGATGTGAGAAGCCCCATTGTGGGGCTTGTACTCTTACTCGGGGAAAGGGGACAAATGTCCCCTTCCCCCAAGAAGACCTCCAGTGGCCTCCATGGGGCCACTGGATACAGCGGTCGTCATTTTGGCACCACTGCATTTGGCAGCCCCACCAGAGATTGGATTGGGCTGCCAATCAGTTACAAAAAGAAACAGACATTTCTTACAGCATTTATATATTGCCTTTCTCACAGACTCAAGGCGGTTTACATAGGTAGGTTGAACATAAACCCCATTTTCCCAGTGGGATTTTTACAAGTATTATTCCATGAAAAAATCTTATAGAACTTCCATTTCCCCAGATGTTTCTCTTCACAGAGTAGTCATCATCCTGGCTGCTGGTTCTTGCACTTTCCAAGCTCTCGCAGGCAGCTGCACCAAAGACCGGTTCTCAAATATTTTACCATTATTTGCCAGCTGACTCTTTCACACTCCATTCCTCCACAAAGATGCGCCAGTGGCCTCTCAGCATCTCAGTCTCCCATCTAGCAGCGGATCCTGCTTCGCTTTTTCAGACAAGGCAATAGCTCACTCTCCAGACCACACTACCTGCCCTCCTTCAGATACTGATGTTTACACATCAGTATCTGAATCCTACTGAAAGTAACTGAAGCAAAGAATGCCTTTGAAGAGCTGAGTGTTTTATAATAGATACAAAATGTGCTACCCTGGTTATGAACCTCAGCAGTTGCCTCTATAAAAACTACAGCAACCATTCTTGTTTGAGACAGCATGCAAAATAATTTATACATGACAACGATGAGCGACTTGGAGCAGCTGCACGCTGGCCACCCACTTCAGAAGTACTAAGAGCTTTCAAATCAATTCCTGCCTCTCACAGGTTTTTGAACAGTACCAGAACATGTGTGCAATGTGTTCCCCCAAGAAGTAGCCAGCCAAATATGAGGAATTCGCAGTCCATGTCACCTCACAAGCACGTCCCAGCACGCACCCCCTTCTTTGGTGAACCTCATCAATGTCTTAACAAAAACACCCAAGCTCAGCAGAATGATTTCTGCCCTTCCTTCACAGTGTGTGGCAGGGCTTCTCAAACTAGGGTGTCACAATGCCCCAGCCTAAGGCCTTGGACTGTTTCCCCTTAAGGGATGGGGGCAGGGGGAAGGCAGTGATGCAACCCCAAGGATCACGTCGCTAACCCCTGCTAATTGGGTGAGAGGCACTTTTTCAAGTGGGTGCTCCTTTTTTTAGCAGGGGGAGAGTAACTGGCCCATCTCACCCCAGTAGTGTCTGTTCTGGTGGCTGTCTGCTGGTATTCATTTGCATCTTTATGAGCCCTTTTGGGACAGGGAGCCATTTAGTTATTTGATTTTTCTCTGCAAACCGCTTTGTGAACTTTTAGTTGAAAAGCGGTATATAAATACTGTTGTTAATAATAATAATAATAATAATAATAATAATAATAATAATAATAATAATAATAATAATGGGGCTGCAGGGACTGGCATGCACTTACCAGCCCCTGCTGCAGCCTCCTGGGGTTACCAGTCCCTGCACCCCCCCCCTTAGCGACACGATCCTGGGGATCACGTTGCTGCCTTCCCCCTGCCCCCGCTGTCTTCCCCATTTCCCCACAAGGACTTACTGCGGTCCTCAAACTCCCTAAAAGTTTGAGAACCACAGGCATATGGCGATGTGATCCCTTTAATCTTCTCCTTTATTCCCCCTTCTCACTCATTCTTCTTGGATAAAAAATAAATGAAACTCCTGTCACAGCGCCTTAGAAAGAGAGAGATGGAGGTGCTCCCATATACAAGTTATCCTCATACCACTGAGTAGATATAAAACAAATCTGAGAATTATGATTTCTTTTTTTTCCTCCACCACCCATGAAATCTAGAACTGCTTCTATACCACTATTTATCAAACTGTGGGTCCGGACCCACCAGGTGAGTCACAAACCATGTGGGTCCCCATTCATTTCAATATTTAATTTTTATTATATTAGACTTGATGCCAACATGGTATGTGACTGCTTTGGAGATTTCTGTACTTTTAACGCTGCATATGCTTTTAACAATGATAGTCAATGGGGCTTACTCCTGGGTAAGTGTGAATAGGTTGCAGCCTAGGATAGGCTAATGACATTACTTCCAATGGGCCCCAACAGACTGCCATTCTAAAAAGTAGATCTTGGGCTAAAAAATTTGAGAACCACTGTTTTATACTATCCTAGAATAAGATGAAGGGCTACATTAGAAGTAGGAAATCCTGTGTTTTAGGTGTTTCTTAACTGTGTATACTTACACTGTATAGTACTTTTGAAGTAGACAACTGTGTCGCACAAATGCTCTGTCAGGCTGCACCTCTGGGAAATGAAAGCAGTGATAACACACAATCCACTTACTTGCTCGCTACTGAGTAACCAGAGAAAGGCTTTCAAGTCAGAGGATGCAACTTCCAGACAGGACCATGAATTGCCATCTCCCTTTAGAAATAACTTCTCCATATAATTTTCAGACATGGGCGTGATCTCATTATAAAGTAAAACAATGCATGACTTGATCTCAATTATTTTTCAGACTATCTACATGGGAAGTGAACTGGCCACACCCATCAACATTTACATTGCTTAAAGTGTTCCGTAACAACAAGTCCAGCAAAGTTAATATGTGTGTACATGGATATATAGATTCATCAAGAACATAAGTCTAATTCACATGTTCCAATAGCTGTTTGAAAACTGAACGACTCCAACACCACTCCAAGTTGTTGGGCACAATTCACCTCCCCACAACTGTGAAAAGTTCAACTACGCGGTTGCTACCAAGTCAATCCTGACATCAAGCCAGGTTTGAAGTATGTCAATCAATAGCATGTACATCACCCTGTCATTAAGAAGCATCATAAGTGGATGACACATAAAGGGAGTGGAAAAATGGTTCAATCTTGTTTTTAAATTAATCACATTTTTTTTAAAGCATTTTGGCTAGCTTTGATGGAAGAGAGAATGATTGGAAGAGAGAATGACATGTTTGCACAATATTTTCAGTGTACACTTCAGGGCTCAAAGGCTGGCAACTACCCCTGCTGACTGGGTAACAGGCACTTTTTCAAGTTGGTGCTCCTCTTTTATTTAGCAGCGGGAGAGTAACTGGCCCTCTTCAGCCCAGCAGTGTCTTTTCTAGTGGCTGCCTGCTGGTGTTCTTTTGCATCTTTTTATATTGTAAGCCCTTTCGGGACAGGGAGCCATTTGATATTTGATTTTCTCTGTAAACTGCTTTTTGAAGTTTTTGTTGAAAAGCAGTATATAAATATACTGTTAATAATAACAACTGGAAAAATTGCAAGAAAATTGACTGTGACTGGAATCCTAAGCATACTTTCAATAAAACCTGACTCTTTAGTGCTGCTGAGCCACTGCAAATCCACAAACAGTTGGAAGCAGAATTAAAACCGTGCTTCTCCTCTGCACTATTTATAGCAACTTATTTTCTGTTTTTAAAAAAAATCCACAGTGCCCTCCCCACAACAAATGAGCTGAAGTATGTTTACTCAGAATACCCATTCAGTTCTAAATTAGCAAAGGTCTCTAGTTTGAAATAAACTAATTGATTTATTGATTGAGGGATTGATTGATTGATTAGCCATTTCCTGTACTTTGCCAGCGAGTGACCCTTTAGTTGCTCACTTCCCCTTAGTAGGCAGAAAAATTCCACCATTTGACTATGTAAGTCACCAAGGGTCTTGAACTAGGACCTCTGGAACAGGTGCCTTACTCTATGTGCCACAGGGAGAGCCTGAAGGGAGAAGGACTGGCTGACACTCCCCGCCCCCCCATAAGTGGTCAGAAGGGAAACTACAGCCAAGCAGCCTAAGCAGGAATCAGTGACTAGGGAAGCCAACAAGGTCTTTGGAGACATCAGACGTTCCTGGGCTGAGCTTTCCAACTGACCAAGAAGGTGCCAAACATAGTGCATCTACCCATGTACACTGAGATACATCAGAACACAATGGGCCTTGACAGACAGTTCATTGAATTTATTTATTTATTTACAATTGCACTCTATAAAAAACCATAAACATTCCTTCTTGGAGCACAGTCCATAGTTGAATGGAGGGGGGCAGGATCCGGCACTTGTGCTGGATCCTAATCCCAGTCCCCGGCAACCAGAAGTAGTTCCAGGCTGCTCAGATCTGCACCACTTAGGTGACACAGATCTGAGTCTGTGCCCCACTGGGGCTGCTGCATCGTTACCCAGGGTAAGGGGAATAAGTTCCTCTTGCCCTGGGCTGAGCTATGGGCAGCCCCAACCCTGCTCTGGATGCAGTGCAGGCCAGTCAGCCTGCCTGTTCCAGGGCAGGTTAGGATTGGGCTGCCTGTCACTGATGCTCTCTCTTTTGGACTCCTCTCATATCATGGACCTGACTCACCCAGATGTTAAGAACAATGATAAATCCTGTACTTCAAAAGATGAGGTCAGCTGTTAGAAGAACAATCTTCTACTCGTGCCATGTTGACATCACTCCCTCTCTCTAATTAGCATAGCAAATATAGAACCTCAAGGTAAAAAGAAGTAACTGAGCTACTTCATGACTTCTCAGACTGGCAGCCAGAGTCTTGTTCTGTAGGAAGGCTGGAGCAATGTTCTACAGCAGTCTGACTAGAAAAAAAAAATCCATATTCATCTCAAATGTTTATCGATACATACAATATTTTTTCTTACGTACATGTTTTTAAGTTACGCAAGTTATAAAACTTCAAGGGCTGTACAGCTACTGAATTTTTAAGGTTGGTTGCAGTTTAAGTATGCACTACTCCTACTACTTGTGCTTTTGTTATCTCTGATTTAATACATTCTAATAATGTTGATTTCAAAAAGTGAGAAGTTAGGAATTGTGGGTCCTCCCCTATATTCAGCCATTACTGGCTAGTATGAGCTGACAGGGGCACAACTGCTACAAAAACTGCACACTGATGGCACCCCTCATATATATATCAAACCAGACCCAGTCAAAAAAATCCTCAATTATACCCACAAGTATTGCATGGTATCAAAACATGGAGATGCCAGGTCCTGCTGATTTGGATCTTTCCCAGAACAAGCTATTAAAAACTATTTTAGGCACACTTCAAGGCATGTTGCTTTTAAAACTGAGAAAAGAAATAGAAATTTTGCCTATTGTAATGACAGTTTAGCAATACGTACTTAACTATTGGAATAAACTAACATCAGTCTTCAAGGACAGTCTTTCCAAGCTGTGTTGGATCGAGCAGCCAAGTCTTGCCATACAGACTATCTGGCTGTCAAGAACTGCTCATATGATTAAATCTTAGGGTTTTTCAGTTAATTATTTTGTGGGTGTCAGATCACGGGTTGCCAAAATGAAAGAAGAGATGGCATGACACATTTACACAGCAGGATTTGTCTATATTAGCAGACCTAAAAAATGTTCCTTAGTATGCATCAATATGGTCTTGAACAGTTTTTGGATTATTTAAGTCTCTTTTCACTGAAGAAAGCATTTACACTCCTCAGGGTCTGGCAAATGCTGTCTGTAATACTGGATGGGAGATTCAGGAATATTCCATTTAAATAATGTCACTGAATACATGGGGAAGGAAGAACAGAGGCATGCCTTGTTACATATTTCAGTACTCCATCATGGAAACTGAGTAAATTTCTGGCCCAACTGCTCAAAAGACATGAACACTGCCCATACCTAGTGATCAATGGTTTGCAAGTGATATTAAGAGGATAGTATCACTGATGTTGCTTTGGCTGTAATAGATTTACTCGGATGACAGGTGCTGATATCTACAAGACTGGTTGTCTAGTTTTACCATTTTGTAATTATTATCCAGTGTATTGTTTGCTCTGGTGTGGCTGTAAAAGACCCCACCTCCAATATCATACAGCTCTACTCTTTAACAGGATGAGGACAAAACTGTAACAGAAATTACCCAGAAAAATACATTTCACACCATTCACATGTCTGGTCCAAAGTGGTGTGAGAATTAATTCCAGCATTGCCAACAGACGTTTTCAAAGTCTCTACCCTACATCCTGAATTAGGAGTGGTTCTAGCACAGGGGTCGGCAACCTGCGGCTCTAGAGCCGCATGTGGCTCTTTCAGCTGTCTGCTGCGGCTCCTCCCAGTGAAAGTGGCAAAGGGGTTAACAGGAAGCACCTGTGCTGGGAGGGCAGGCTGCTTCCCTCTGCCCCTGAGCTCACTGCCTCCTCTCCCTTCACCCCCACCTGCCCCACATTGGTTTCCCTTTTCAATTTTGCCCGCTCTGCAGGCTTAAGCTCCCTGTTTTTCCCTTCCCCAGCTCTCCAGCAGGCTCAGCCAATCAGCATCCAGCAGGCTGCTGGCTTTTTCAGTTGGAATGGCTCAGGGCCCTTCACTGGCTGACAGACCAACCAATCCTGAGCCTCCCTCTTTCTCAGCCATTGCTAGCCCTTGCAGCCTGCCTTTCCCTGAGCAGGTCCCCACTCAGTGCAAGGAGAGGCTGTGGCTCCTCCACAGCTGAGGAGACATCCTGTGTGTCTACTCAGTTGTAAGCCCCATTACAGCAGATGAAGCTTACTCCCAGGAAAGGGTAAGCTCCCAGGAAAGCCTTGGAGCCCGCGCAGGTCTGTTCGAGAGTAAGCCCCGATGTAGTCCCTGGGCTACACCCAGGAAGGTGAGGGCTGTAGCCTCAGCCTCCTCCTGTGCAGGTCTACTCACAGGTAAGCTGTAGTCAGTGGGGCTTCCTCCCAGGAAGGTGTGGAGGGCTGTAGCCTCAGCCCCCTCCTATGCAGGTCTACTCACAAGTAGTCAGTGAGGCTTCCTCCCAGGAAAGTGTGGAGAGGACTGCAACCTGACAGCTCCAACCAACTTGCCTGCTTAGAAGTCCCATTGTAGCCAATGGGGCTTACTCCCAGGATAGTGTGGAGAGGGTTGCAGCCTGAGGGAGGACAGGCAGGCAGGCAGGGCAGAAGCTGGCCTGTGGCTGCTCCCCCCCTTCTTCTCTTCCCCACCTCTGGAGTCTGTGTCCGTCCTTCCTTCCAGCAGGGTGCCTCTGGAAGGTGGGGGGAGTTCGTTAGTATCCATGTAAGATAAGCAGATGTCATAACTGCCATACGTTTTGGAATCCTGGAAGATCTGGTGAGGAGGTAGCATGTGGTGTCAGTAGTGGCCCCTTTAAGGGTAAGGCCTGGGCATCCAGCAGAGTGTGCTGCACAGCTGCAGCCACTGGAAGGCAATAGGGCCCTCAGGGATATAAGGAGTACCTGAGGCAGAAAGGGTTTGTGGGTTGGAGAAGGAGTGCAGGTTGGAGAAGAGAATGGCTGGGCTTGTTGACTTTTACTTGGATACTCTGACTGACTTACTTTGGAATCTGACCTTGGACTGTGACTTGGCTTATTGACTTTGGACTCTGTCCTGGATACTCTGACTGACTTTGTGACTAAGGGACTGCTGGAGACACTGAAGTGTGGCTGCTGTGCCCAAGACCTGCTGAGGACCCAGGGTCTGCTGTAGTGGTGGGAGGCTGCTGGCAGGAGAGAGGACCTCTGCAGGTTGAACAGGCAAGCTACGCTGGAGGTGGGGTCCAGCAGGACTACAGGGCAGAACCAGGGTCATTTGTTGGGGGAAAGAAGGGGAGCTAATTTGCTTAAAGTGGGCATAATTCTCTAGGCAGAGAATGGCCTTGGAATCAGGCAAAACACCATAGAGGGCCAGGCATCTGAAAACACAGGACAAGAATGTATGACAAAACTAACTAAAAGCTACAAGAGGGGGCTACATTATAAAAACGGGACCTATAAGAGCATAAAGGTAAAAAAAAACTATATATGCAGTATTATCTTCATTTTAGATGTCAAAAGGGTTTTGTGGCTCCTGGGGTTTTTTTTTCTCCGGAAAACGGGTCCAAATGGCTCTTTGAGTGTTTAAGGTTGCCGACCCCTGTTCTAGCACAACCAAATTTATTTAGCCTGTCTGCCCTCTGTCTCTTATGCATTAGGATCAAAGACATCAGTTCTTTGGATAAAGAGCAGCTGTTATAGAACAGTTGATTTGGCTTTCATAGAATAATAAACAGCATAGTTCAGCAAGAAACAAACCACACAACTAGCTCTGCCTAACACTGTTGAAAAATGACCCACTGGTATCCAGGTTTGAAATGTCTGAAACTGATTGCATTCACTCTGAACTAGTGTAAACTGATTTAAGTGCTTAATTTTAGTGCTGTGAACAGATCAATGCTTTACTTGAACCAGGCACTGCACAGATGTGTGGGTGAGAGAATAATCTGTTGAACTGGTATCTAATATCATGCTGTTGTGAACCACCCAAAGGTGCATCTGGCCAAAGGGTAGAGGTACTGTATATTATTATTAGGGCAGTAGCTAGTGACATTAAGTGAAGAAGCAATACATGGCACACTAGAACCAGCAGTGTGGCACACATGATATGCAAAAAAAGTATGCCTGTGTATGTCAAGAGAATTGAAAAAAGTAAACAGGAGGTTGCAGTATTGCTTTTTAGGAGATGCTGCAATATAGTCTGAAACCAGCCTGGCTCAAGACCTCCAGGCACCTGAGGTAGTATAGCATGTGCTGCCCCCTCTTACCTGATTATGTGGCAGCTCCTGCTCCTCCTAATTCCTGGACTGGAAAAGGAAGAGAGGGTGGATTGGTAGAATTATTGTGGAGGAGGGGAGAGGGACGAGCTACAGCATCTTGAATGCTCCAGTCCAACACACTACTCCACACTTCCTCCTCCACTCCATTTCTGTCTTCCTTTTCCAATTCAGGGGATGCAAGATGAAGCAGTGGACACAACTGCATGGTCAGAGATGGCCATCGCCCTCCAACCTGCTGCCCAAGGTGACCAACTTAGTTGGACTATGAATGAACTAACTCTGCCTGCATCACTCCAAATTTTGAGGCACCACAGCAATTACTTGGTCACTCTCCCAGACTGCTTTCTAAACTGAGGGAAAGACCATTGTTCAGTGGCAGAGAACATACTTTGGATGCAAAATGTTCCAGATTCAATCCCTGACATCTCCAGTTAAGGATCTCAGATAGCAGATGCTGAAAAGCCCCTTTGCCTCAGGCCCTGGACAGCTGCTGTGATAAAGGTTCAATTCCTTTTAAAAAGAACTACTATTGCATTAGTATTACTATTGAAACTGTGCTTCAATAATAGTCAGAGGACAGAATGAAAGGAAACTCACCTTGAGTTGTTTTATTTCATAATGGTCCTGTCACCTGAAAAACTTCTGTCTGTACCTATCTACGTCCCTTATGTAATTCTTGATTCTTTGTGGTAAGTTGGGGGGAAGAACAAAAGAATAAAGCCTCAGTGTGACAACCAGCTTTCTAGCCTGTTACGCCAGCTCAAGAATAATTAGATTACAGGTTGCACAGATCTATACCTTATTACTCTGAAAAAAATGATATAGGTACAAACATAGCCACAATACTTGTATAAAATAATCCCTACATTGAAAGTCTGGTCAGGTGTGTTTTTTTTCTCCTAGAGAAGGATAAAGCATAAGATCAATTAGAAATCAAAGGAGTTAACTTCAAAGTCATTAGTGTTTAAGACCTTCATGGGAACAGATGCCACATTTTTTAAAGCTCAAATTTAAAGTGCACAAACTGCCCAATCCAAGTTAAAATACTTTGAAGTTCCATTAATTTCTGAGGGCGAGATGTGTGTATATGCTCACTGCTTCCACTGACATCAATAGGACTTGAACATGTTCATTGGTTGGCTTGCACGGCTTCTCTTACTCGTTTCTCTCTTTCTCTCCCCCCCCCCCCCGCATGATTCGTATACACACATTGACCGGGGCTGGGATAATTAACAACAAGCTTCAACATCAACAGATAAAGTCCTAAAATTCCATTGGTATGCAAAAAAAGAAAAATCCTGAAACAAGCACCTTATTTAGACCCCCAAAGGTTATGAACGGTAAAGCCAGGCAATCATGTGGGGATTCAACTACAAATGTAGCTCAAATTATGTCATTACAAGACCTGAATTAGACCCATAATTACTCTTGCATGAGTTTTGAGTATCCATCTTAGACAGAAAAATATTCATTTTAGCCTTCAGTGGGCTTGGGGGTGGGGGTGGGGGGTAGAGAAGGATTTTAGAAGATAGTCAAATGATTTGGTTTCCATAAAGACATTATGAAAAAGGAAGCAAATGACAAACATGAAAGCCCTGCCAGCCAATACAAATTATTCCTTCGAGTTTAGATGATACAACTGTTTTCTAGAGATGTTTAGGAGAAATCCAGTCATCCTATGCTATCTGATTGTGATTCACTTCTTACTTAAGGCCAAAGTACCACTTCATTAATTTGTAAATACTTGACAACCATTCTGGCTTGTGTACATCTGCATATTTACAAAGAGACATTCCAAACCACCACATCTCCATTTAAGGGAAGTTCTTAATAACAGTGAACTGTGCCAAGTTAAAAAAAAAAATACTATGTCTTGATTTTTTAATCATTATTCAAATATCACATTTGCAATACACTTCTAAGGCCAAATGGACAAACAGGAGATCAAAGAGAAGACCTACAAAAACCATTTTCTTGATTCTTTCTTATATCTCTTCCAATTTAGTAGCACAATTCATCACTGCTCCATTTTTAAAGGTTGAAAAACCAGGAATTTTTTAAAATACCAACATATGTAAAAGGTAGATACATAGTCTTTTTACACAATACAAGTACTTTTCACAACAATTGTGGGTGAGAAAGAAAAAGGAGTTTTAAAAATTGTTTTAAATCCAGTATGTAGAATAGTGGGATCTCCTTATCTGCGGGTTCAGTATCAGGTGATTGGAACATCCACAGATTTGAGCCTCTAGCAGGAGGGCTCAGAGACCTCCCAGATGCAACCGGAAGTACCTTCCAGTCATGTCAGGGAGGTCTTCTGAGGTGTGGGGAGGTTGCATGTGCCCCCCCCCCGGGGGCTTCTGAAAGGCACTTCCAGTTTGCAGGCGTGGGCCCCTTGTGGTTTTCACTATCTGCAGAATTTGGTATCCATAGGGGTAGGGTCCTGGAACAGATCCCTCTGTGGACAGGACTACCAAAGGCCTACTGTACTGTGATGTGCAGAATAATAAAATTTTAGAGAAATACCAGTAACAGTGAAATCGTGTGCACGTTTGCACAGTGTAAAGTTTACTCCTTGGTTTGTATATACAGGATTGGAACCTTGCAGTGCAATCCCAGGCATACTTACTTAGAAGTAAACCCTATTGAGTTTAATGTGACTTGCATCCAGGTTAAGAATATACAGAATTGCAGCCTTGGGGTCCAATCCTATCCAAACTTCCAGCAGCAATGCAGCCACAAGGTAAGGAAAAACATATTCCTTTTCCTTGAGGAGGCCTTTGTGACTCCCCACCCTGCAGGATGTAATACGCACCCTGTTGGCACAGATCCATCAGCACTGGAAATTTGGATAGGATTGGGTCTTTAAATTTTAATTAAAAAATAAAATAAATACATCCATATGTACCCTCCAGAAACATTCATTCTCACCAATCTTACATACACTTACTCTGAAGTAAGTCCTACTATATTCAACAGATCTTACTCTCAGAAAAGTGCACGGGATTCTAGCCTTAATCAATTTTCCCCCATTTGTTAACCCCTAAATTCATGTTCTAAGCAAACAGGGCTGGTTCACCTGGCACCTGAGGCCGTAGGCTGCCTGGTTAATGCTGATTCTGTTTGAAATGTGAGCAATGCAGTTTGGGTATGTAGCTCCACAGCTTCTGCTCCTATCAAACAAAAGCAGCATGGACCAGGCAGGCTGCAGACCGAACTTCAGCCAAGTAAGCACATTTCCTATAAAACCCCTCAAGAGTTTGGACTGCAGGGTGGAAAGGGGATTACCTGATTCCCACTCATGTTTACTGAGTAGGGAGTGAATCAATGTGGCTTGTGTCTGCAATGGGCTGGAGGAAGAGACAACAGACTTGGGGTGAAGATTTCTCCAATCCATTGCTCTTTGCACCAGCCACCCAGATGTAAACTGTTCCACGTGGGTTTCATGGCTGGGCCAACAAAAAAGTGAGTTGCTGAAAGAACAGCAAAATCCAAGGCATGGCCTCTACAAAATGAAAAGCTACAGATTAAAATTGGCTGTTGCTTAAACATTAAGCTGCATTTAATGCTGCATGTGTTTCCCTGCTGTGAGGAGGTCAGAGCAAATTACTGTAGAGAGGGGGAGGTGGACCTGATAAAACAAAGGGGGAGGGGAAGTTAAGAGGACTGGCCTAAATAGAGCCAGATAAGCAGAATCATTCCAACTCTGGTCCTCTCTCCTAAGCAGGTCAGCTACAGGGTTACATATTCATTATCTTATGGGAAAGAGGTAGTAATGCCCTGGATGCCACTCTTTTTATTAGGGTGGAAATAAGGCACCTGCTGTCTAGAATACAATTATCTCATCTGAATGCATGAAAGAATATTTACACTTATTCTCTTCAGTTACTAAAAATGTATTAAATTATCTGGTGCTAAGCATAAGAAGATCAAGGACAGTCGGCACTATGTAGCACAAGCACATGATTTACCAGCCTCTCTTATCATACCTTCCTATTCATGGATTTGTTCTACTTTTTAAATTCATCCCTGCTTTTAAGTCTACCTGAGTAAGAGCTCTTCTACCACTTCAACAACTTTGCCATAGGCATGGAGAATAACATCAGAGGTAAACACCAAAGGGGTTTGGTGTTTACATTTGGTAAACATCAAATGTCACAGTTGGGGCAGTTTTCATGTGCCATGGAGACTTCAGATCACATGGTGTTGTTAACACAACTCTCCACTGTTCTCACGGTTTACTGAAAGAAGCATCAAGATCCTTTACCTAGGGTTTGGCTTAAAAATGTGTGAGTGGTAGGGCTGTTGTGCAAAATCAATCAGGGAAACTCAAAGCATTGAGTTCCCCTGGCCCCTTTCTTGCTGGCAAGATTGAATGAAAACGGCCCTGTGTGCACATGAGCCCAAGCAGCCAGGGCTGTGTTTGCTTCTGTCCTGCAAGTTGCCTGCTCTACTACCACTTACCTTGAGAAAGCAGGAAGAGAATGATATTGGTAATGATTCAGGTCATGCCATGCCTGATGAAGCATTTTGTCCTTCTAGGACTAAACTAGAACTGACTACAGGTCTCAACACCCTATGCAACAAAAAGATGCTCCACTAGGGCCTGGAGTACCCCACACTGCCACTATTCCTTCTTGCTGTCCTAAGTTAAGTTTCTGGGTGCCTTCTAGTGACAATTTAAAGCACCTGACCTTTGCGGCCTCCACCACCACTGCCACCTTCCCTTTTGGCAGACTTCTGGGGTGCCTCTGACAGGGTGGGAAAATGGCCTTTGGGTCAAGCTGAAAGATGCCTGTGCATCCCTAATGAGTGATCCAGAAAATGCCCTCTGACATTTGTTAATTTAACTTGTTAAGGTGAATACACTTCACCAGGTCAAAGTCAAAAAGTGTCATGTCCTTTCATGTGCAAACTCCTGACCTTCTCTACCATTGTTTTCACTCACTTGTCTGCAAAAGTGACCTTCACAATAGCAGCTACAATCACAGCTAATAAAATGAAGTACCAAGATAACTTGTACCCTAAAGACTTCTGTCTTTCTAAATTCAAACTTCAGTGCTATTTTATTCTGTCTGTGCCCTGGTTGCATGTTCTGCAAAATCACAAGAGACACCAATGGGAGCTTGATGGAATCTTGGATTTTAATGCCTCACTTCTCCTTTTTCCGTTTTTCTCTTTTGCAACAGCATTTGCAAAATGAAAAATTAGAATTTATTCTCTCAACCAAGTAGAACTGGAAATTTCCCTCAATTTTCACATCATCTCAATAAAGAAAGCCCAAAGAATATTTGCAAATGATACGCTGAGTGAAACTGAGAATGAGGTCATTTTAAAAGCTCACAGAACAAATTCATATAATCTTCTAAGCAGTGGGATTTTAATAAACTATTTTTCATTAATGTTTTGAAGTTCCAAGTTTTTCTTTATCTCTCTGTTCAACACCTTCTGTCAGATTGCTAGTCATCAGTCTAGTTCTGGTAAAGTTGATCAGCTACAGGCTCTTCTGCTGGAGATAAGAGGGCAATGATAACTCATCATCATGACGACAGCCTTGAAACAATTTACTGCTGCAACGAGAAAGTGAGCACAGGTTCTTGCACAGATGCCTTCCCAGGAAGCAATGCTTTCAAAATACTTATCTTCCCACCTCATTTATTGGATGAATGAATGCTACCTGCGATGCAGGTTTAAAATGTCACCATGACACATCACACGCACGCAAACAACAAATGTATCAGTCAGAATCAATAGGGCAAGAATAACCAGGTGTACTTACAGGTCACTGATACTTTCCATATTTTAGTCCCTTTCACCTATTTTTTCCCCCAGAAGAAATCAGCTAGTTCAAATTAAAGTGTGATATTCTGCCACCACCAGTTTCCTCAGCTCATTCTCGGCCTAAGGTTGCCACCTTTAAGAGCAGGCTATGCATGCAGGCGAAGCTTTTCCTAGCATGGAGGAATAATTGGGAAAAACTTAGGCTGCAATCCTAACCAATTTTCCAGCACTGACTTAAGGGCAATGCAACTCCGAGACAAGGGAACAAACATTGTCTTACCTTGAGGAGGTCTCCATGACTGCCCCTCAAAGGCAGGATGCAGCTCATGCCCCACTGGCACAGCTATGTCAGTGCTGGGAAGTTGGTTAGGATTGTGCCCTTCATCTCTTCCAACTACACTCTAGTACTCCTGTTTCTTAGCCCATTGATTAATTTGTTCAGTTTCTTCAGTTGCTTTGCCTATGGTCTCCCTGGACCTAAGTTTCCCTAACTCAGCGATTTTCAACTTTTTTCATCTCACAGCACACTTACAATGAGCTAATATTGTCAATGCATACCACCTTTTTAAAAAAAAAACAAAAAAAATTGACAAGTTACACCATGCGGCTGCTTGGGAGCTCCCATTCCCCAATGGGAATTAATAAATGACCCTCCCCCCAACTCCCATGGCACTGGTACAGACTATTTGTGGCATACAAATGTGCCACAGCACACTGGTTGAAAACTGCTTCTCGATCTTCAGGTTCCTCTTTTCACAGGAACTAACTAGATGTGAAGTCAGTCATTCCATTAGCCCTGCAGGATTTGATTTTTCCTCTGTGACTAACACATGTAGGGGCAATCGAGCTGGGGCAGGGGCTTCCGGTCTAATCCCTGGGAGTACTATTAATCTGGATCACACCCACCCACTCATGGTTTTTTGTATGTAAATTGCACATGCAGGTGGGCCTGTTCCAGATCAAGACCATGACAAGGTTCAAAAAAGCCTACCAGCACAATGATCTGTTTCTGGGCTATTTTAGAATGTAATACATTTTCTATTTATACCCAGAAAAATAATACGGAGGGGCCATATCCGCAGATTCACTTATCCACGGATCGAGTCTGTGCCCCCCAGTGCACCCCCTCTGGAGCCGAGGGGAGCTCTGCAGAGGCTGTGGACATCCCGCGGCCTTTGCCAGGTTCAGATTAAGCCCGAGAGCAAAAGACACGTGACTTCCAGTTTTGTTTTTTTTAAAACCAGAAGTGACTTTTTCATGCCTTATAAGGCATAAAGGCATAAGGTTCGCAGCCTCTGCTGAGCTCAGATGACCCTCCAGAGGCAAGAGGAGTATTTGCCTATATCTGGTGTTTCAGTTAATTGCGGGGAGTTCCGGAATGGAACCCTAGCGGATACGGGGGGGCATGCCTTTATACCAAGGCTGTTGTTGGCAACCTTCAGTCTCGAAAGACTATGGTATCACGCTCTGAAAGGTGGTTCTGGAACAGCGTCTAGTGTGGCTGAAAAGGCCAATTCGGGAGTGACAATCCCTTCCACACAGGGAGCAAGTGCAGTCTGTCCCTGGTCTGTCCTCCTGGCTATGGGCCTTCCTTCTTTGCCTCTTAGCCTCAGACTGTTGGCCAAGTGTCTCTTCAAACTGGGAAAGGCCATGCTGCACAGCCTGCCTCCAAGCGGGTCGCTCAGAGGCCAGGGTTTCCCACCTGTTGAGGTCCACTCCTAAGGCCTTCAGATCCCTCTTGCAGATGTCCTTGTATCGCAGCTGTGGTCTACCTGTAGGGCGCTTTCCTTGCACGAGTTCTCCATAGAGGAGATCCTTTGGGATCTGGTCATCATCCATTCTCACAACATGACCGAGCCAACGCAGGCGTCTCTGTTTCAGTAGTGCATACATGCTAGGGATTCTAGCACGTTCCAGGACTGTGTTGTTTGGAACTTTGTCCTGCTAGGTGATGCCAAGAATGCGTCGGAGGCAGCGCATGTGGAAAGTGTTCAGTTTCCTCTCCTGTTGTGAGCAAAGAGTCCATGACTCGCTGCAGTACAGAAGGGAGCCTATATCAAGGCTAATGATGTGACTAATGTGGCCTTTAGTTTGGATTTCAGATATCTAGCCATCAAAGTACCCAGCATACATTCTCTCTTGTTGCTAAGATCTATAGAAGAATTGCCACCAAAATAATAACTTCCTCTGGACTATGCACATTCTGATGCTGAAAGCTTCACTCTCAGAACAGCTGGAACATTCATTAAAGTTCCTTGACCCTAACAATTGGTATCAGAAGCTTCACCATCACAAGAATACAGATCAAGTCACACATATGCAGTTCTGTGTTGACAAGGAATTCCAGAGACAAAAGAAACAGAATACACACATCACACGCTTTCTCCTGTACATACATAGGAAGGAGGGAAACGTGCCTGACTAGCCTGAATGGAAATCATGCTTTTATCACAACAGTTAAAACATTTTCTGCAGTAAATTGACCTTCCCTAAGTGACCTTGAAGTTGCCTACATAACTGGCACATTCTCCAAATGAGAACCTTAAACCAACTTTCCAATTTCCAATTTCTCATGTCTAAAACGAAGTCAAACTGGCACAACTTGCTCAAATATTAATATTCTCCAGCTCTTCACATGCATCCAGACAGTATCCAATTGGTGATGACATAATCTCCACTTATGCTTCTGGGTTGAGAGGCCATAGTGCTAAATGAGACAAGGGTGGTGAGAACAGCCTTTAGAAAGCATGTTCCCAATTAAGGCGGGTTTTATGCCTTGTCCAACAGTCAGTGTCAGAGACTGTAGAATTTGGCCCAGGGATCTTAGAGTCTGAAGCTTAGTCAGCCACTTAGAACTGGCAGCAGTGATTTTTCAGAACTTCCTTCAAACAGAAAAAGAAAACAGGATCAGTACGATTGGCAGAAAGGATAAGACCACTAGCTTAACTCGATCTAAGACAGAGGACCCTAACCTTCTGCTCTTGCCTGGTTAACTGAATAGCATCCCTTGTCTGCTGCACTCCAAGGCTGCTGCTCAAGCTCAAATCCCCAGCTCTAGCATCTGACTGCAATGATTCTCAGTTGACAAACATCCACAATACACCTGGCTCCAGTACATACATATTACATTTGGCCTAATGAAAATTGTTCTGCCTATGCTGATTCTGCTAACCTTTAGCTTACCATATGAACCAAAAGTAAACAGGATGGATATTGGCACAACCTCTGAGCAATTTACCAGAAACGGGTGTGGTGATTACCCTTTGAAATGCCACATCTATTTCTCAAGCACAGGATATGCCACATGGCCTCTGTTTGTCTATGTTTATTTACTTACTCAAATATTTGATGCACTGTCTTTTTGTTCTACCAACACAACCACTTGATAGTGCACATAGGGCACAATTCTAACCCCTTATGTCAGTGCTTTCCAGCACTGACTTAAGGGCAATGCAGCTCTGAGGTCAGGGAACAAACATTCCCTTACTTTGAGGGGGCCTCTGTGAGTGCCACCCAACTGCAGGATGCAGCACATGTCCCACTGCTACGCCAGTGCTGGAAAGCACTGCCATAAGGGGTTAGGATTGCGCCCATACATTCCCAAGAACAGAATGATATTCAACCTCTAAATAATAATTTCGTTAAGTGCCTAAAAGTATGCAGAGACTGTCCTTTCAATTAAAACAACTGTTTATTACAGTGTTTCTCAACATTTGTTTTCCACCGTACCGCTTCACATGGTCCACCTATTTGAAATATGAACTGGCAATGACATAACTGCCAGTTACTTCAGGGTTGAGAGGCCAGATGCAACACAACAAACACCTATAAGAGACTCAGAGTGGATGGGAGGATTTTTTCAAGCACGGAAAAGCATGCTTTAGAGTCTCCTACCACTGTCTGTTGTGTTGCATTCCTGGTCTTGCTGACAGGCAGCCGGTGTTCAGAGGTCCCGTGGGTACCACCAAAATCCACCTCAAGTACCACTGGTGGTACCTGTACTCCTGGTTAAGAAACACTGCTTTACTACATTACAAGGTGCATTGAACTGACATTTATATTTAGTGCTTTTAATGCCTTTTTACCCAACAAGCAACCAAAATTGATTTTTAGGAAGCAGAACATAATAGAACACAAAAAGCACTGTAACTTTAGAACAACAAATAATTCATACCATTTTTTAGCAGCAATAGCTTACCAACATCCTAGCATACCAAGAGAGGCTTTGATAGTCAGCTATTAAAAATGATCAAAGGCAGAACAGATGGGTCTGTTCGCATCTAAAAGAAAGAGATGGAGCATGGCAGATCTCAGTCACATTCCAGACCTTCACCCCCAAAAGGACCTGCTTTAAACACTTGCCAAGATATTGGGAACTGAGATGGAATCCAGAACAAAGCTCCACCAGAAGATCTTCAAAGGATGTCAAGATGCAAATAAAAAAATGGCTCTTTCAAGATCACCATATTCCAAGGGGGGGGGGGGATTATAATCATCGACCCTAACCACACTGACTAGTTTCACTGGTTTCAGTGGCTTCATTTCCAAGTAACTGGCTTATACCTAGTAATTATTCTCTCTCTCTCTCTCTCTCTTCCCCCACCCCACTCACATGTATTGGGCTGCCCCACTGGCGGAGCGTGTGTTCTGTCAGTGCTGGCTGCTGAAAAGCAGTCAAAAAGTGCACTCTGGCAGCATGCCAACTAGTGCACTGTCAGAAAACCGGTAGCAAAGTCAGAGTCAGGAATCTGGAAGGTTCAAGTCACAGAGGCGTAAGGGAATTTAAATCCCCCTCAAAGCCTCCAGCTCTGCACTGCACCTTTTTGGTGCAGCTGCACCTTAGTAGAGAGGCAGTGGTGTCATTAGGATTTGTGTAAGCCGGTGCAGGAGGCCTGCGAGAGTCACCCTATGCAGTGGGTGGGGCAACACCCCGGTGGTGGGTGTGGTGATGTACAATCACCCTGCCCCCACTGGGTCTGTGGCTATACCTTTTGATAGAACATAGATATTTCAATGTGGTTTGTTTCATTGCATTCTGCATGAAATTATGCATTGATTGATATATAACATGATGGTATTATTCCTCTAAACTCTGATTTTAGTGATTTTGAAAACTTGTAGAGTCACACACACACAAACACACACACCCCTGTGTCAACTTACTAACACCTTATTGCAGCAGTTCTCAAACTTTTAGCACTGAGACCCACTGTTTAGAATGACAATCTGTCCAGGACCCATTGGAAGTGATGTCATGGCCAGAAGTGATATCATCAAGCAAATTAAAATAATTATAAATAATTAAATTAAAATAAAAGAATTAAATAAGGGGGAGCCAGTCCTGTTCCACCAAGTGAATTTTCTCTGTAGCCTGTCTGCATACCCCCCCCCCAAAAGAACCAGTGAGATTTCCAGCCCTCCCCAGTGCCCAATTTAAAGTTCTTCTATTACAAGCACATCAAGATAAAGACCCACCTGGCTTTGCAAGTCCAAAATAGAAAACATTCCCCTTACCAGTTCAAGTCTCTTTTTTCTGTCCTTTCTAGTGGGGGGGGGGGGAAGAGGCTGTCTTCTGGAGCATTTGTTGAGCTCCAGTTCCATCAGATCAGGACCATTCTGGTGTCCTCACATTCCCCTCTGCCTGGCCTGATCACAAGCCAAGGCACGCCTGCCTACTCATGAGTAAATGCAACCGTGTGGCTTAGTTTCGCTTTCCATAGGGCTCAATACACTCACAGCTGGGAGGGAGGGACCTCCTTCTTGGGTGTTTTTTGGGGGCTGCATTCATTGGATAGGGACCATTCTGGTGTCCTTGGATTCCTCTCAGCCTGCCTTTTCCGAAGGACTAAGGCAAGTTCACCTACTCGTGAGCAAACGCGCGATACGGCTCGGTTTCACTTTCCATAGAGCTCCATGCATTTTTTTGTTTCCAGTTTTTTGGCCATAAATTTTGAAGGAAAGGAGCTATTTCACTCTGGTTTTTTGCATTGCATTCTTCTGGAAATTCCACATATATAGCATGACGGGGTTGCTCCTAAAACCATGATTTTAGCGCATCATCCCCCCAGTGCGCATCACCAGGTGACATGCAGTGCACTTGCATGTCACCTGGTGTGGCCCTCACCCCCCAATGCCTCCCTAGCGGTGCCACTGTAGAGAGAATTACTTAAGCCAGCAAAGCACTGAAAACATGCAGATGACTTTCAAAAGTAACTTAGAGGAAAAGAGATTCCGATTGGCAGAGTTCCCTGAAGTGGAAAAAGCAATGTTGTTCACTAGTGATTTGAAACAGAAAATGCAAAGATAGTTTTGATAAAACGACTGACATTCCATTTAAACAAAGAGGATAGTGTTATGTAGAAAGCCACCATGCAATAAGGTTCAGCTATATACATATTATAAAATATATTTTAAGCAGAGTTCTAATGGTTTTGTGTAATGGCCTTACCTACTAGCAAAATATATTCCAGGAATTGTTATAATTCTGTTGTAAAATTGGGTATAAGCCAAAGGTATTCCCTGCACAGTTTTCCGGTCAAAATACTAGGTATAAATAATAAATCAAAATACAGTGCTAAGTATACTGGGCAGCCTCCAGTACTTACATTTTCTCCAAAGTGATGTTCCTGGGCTTACACCTCTCAAAGATTTCCTGCTTACAAATTCAGTTTGTCTTCCCAGACTAGTTACAATCTTGAGACCCTGAAATATGCTTTCTACGTAAGCCTTTTGCTGAAAGCAGCCATGATTCTGACAGATTAACAGAAGTAAGTCCTACGGAGCACCCCCCCCCAACCTGGATTCAGTGGAACTTGCTCTCATGTAAGTGTGTATAGGATTTCAGCCTTGCAGCCCAATCCTTTGGAATGAAATCACAAGCAGACCGTATGTTCTGCTGGAAGAGGCTGCTGACATAAACCATGCGCCAGCAGCACACTGCTGGAGTGCTGGCAGCAAGGTCACAGCCTTCCCACCTGTATTGTCAGACCACTGGCCACCCAGTGGAGCAGGTAAGCCCATGGAAGAGACAGAGAGTAGACAGAACAGGGTCATGGAGGGGGCAAAACTGGGCAGGGAGTGGGGAGGAATGAGTCGAGGAGGCTGCAGGACAGGGTGGATCCAGTGGTGATGGCGCATGGTGGATTCTATCACTGCCCTTCTCTCTCATCTGATTTGAGCTTACAAAATTGCTAGCAAAGGTCTGAGGAGACCCATAGACGGGCAGGAGGTTTATTGAGGGGAAAGGGGTTTAAATTCCCCTTTCCCCTCTGAAGCTTCCCGATCCCCCCTCCTCCACTGGATTCAACAAGCTTGTTTTTGGCTCAGCTGCACATAGGAGTGGCCTTTTAAGCAACCATTTTGAACAAGAATCACCCATTCTCCCTGCTGTCAGGAGCCCCCCTAAGTACCTTTCTCTGTGTGCATTCCAATCTATTCTTGAACCAAGTCTAGCAGAAATTTCCAGACCTTACTGGAGTTGCTTTGCTTAAAGCTTAGGGCTACTGTATTGTCATCCTCAGCAAACCAGAGTCTTTTTCTATCTTAGTTACTTTATAAAGTTTTCCTGCTAGCCACAGTCCAGCTGAGCATTAACTACCATTTCTAACTGAACAAATGTTCCTTCCCGTAAGTCAAAGAGCTAGGGATTTTAACCTTTTTTTTAGCCAATGACTGGTTTGATTTCATCAAAGAGGTGCGCTCTCTCTCTCTCTCTCTCTCTCTCTCTCTCTCTCTCTCATAGATTCAATTTTAAAACAAACCACAGTGCTATACAGAAAATGTAATAAAATACATCCTTTTAACTATATACGTTAATCTACGCATTCAGATGCTTGCTTTCCCCCCCTTGAGGAAATTTCTTCTTTTTCTGCCTCCCCCCCCCAAAAAAAATCGTTACCAGAAATCAGAAAATGATGTAAAAGTTTATATACACACACAGAGACACACTGTCTCACTCACTCAGCCTTCCAGAAGGTAGAACTCTGGCACTGCTTTAACCTTCCATGATTAGAAGTGCTGACAGCCAAATTTATACAAACTCTCTTAATAAGCATGCAAGGAAATAGACAGCTAAAGTTTTTAAATTGTTCAGCAACAATTTAAAGTACCCAACCCAAGCACGTGTGATATAAATGATGCTATGTTTAGAGGTATTACCCATACATAACAAAGAAAAATAGGCTACAAATGATAATTTACAAAACTGTTGTCACTTGAAAACTTACTGCAGTTCAGTTTTAATCATATGGAAAGTTGTGATCCATGTGTTTGACCACAGTATTTGACCACAAGATGAGGCAAATTTTAACCACACATTCACAAACAATCAGAAATTCAGGGAAATTACCATGTTGTCTGATGATAAAGAGAATTTTTTTTCTTCCACGGTTAAATGGTGGGGTGAAGCAAGTCATCATGGGTCCACGATGTCATCAATGACTTTGGGAAATTTAGTCAGGCAGTCTTGGAAGTCAGTGTTCCAGAATACTAAAGAAAAATGGTACAATTTGGAAATTGCACACAGTAGGCTAGGACAGCTTATCAAAGAAAGTTAAAGGTGACAGGAGAAAAGGCAAATGCAAACAACATTTGGAAGAAGACACAATATATAGACATTTACATGAAAGTACTGGAAGTCTCCAAGCCAAGGCTGAGTGGGCTAAAGCACTTGGTTGTATAGGTGAACAACAATATAGTAGACTTAGGGCCCAATCCTATTCGACTTTCCAGCTCTGGTGTAGTTGCAATGCAGCCTCCTGGTAAGGGAATACATGTTCCCATAGCTCAAGAAGGCCCCAGTGACTGCCCCTCCACCACAGGATGCAGCGCACACCCCACTAGCACAACTGCACCAGCACTGGAAAATTGGATAGGATTGGGCCCTTAGAATCCAATTCTGAGCTTTTTAGCACCAGTGGTACGCGCATACCACTAGCACTGGATGTTGCAAGGAGCTCCCCTCCTTCCTTGCACTCCTTCCTTTGAACAACCACCTTTTCTCAATGCTGTAGGGAGGCTACAAAAAGCAAATGCAGAGCTGCAGACTGCATGAAGAAGCAAACCCTTCCGTCCCTCTCTCCAGTCACGTGAAGACAGGGGAGTTAAGGAGGAGGAGGGAGCAGGGAGGAGGCTGAAGCAGCTATAGCAAAGATCATGTACAGTCTCTCTCTATGGTGCCTTATGCTTGCCCAATTGAACATAAGGATAAGAACAGCCCCACTGGATCAGGCCATAGGCCCATCTAGTCCAGCTTCCTGTATCTCACAGCGTCCCACCAAATGCCCCAGGAGCACACCAGGTAACAAGAGACCTCATTCTGGTGCCCTCCCTTGAGGGCATTGTCGTGTTCCCTTTGTCGTGTTCCCTTTAAGCAACATGTAAAAGCAAGAAGGCTTTTAGCAATCTATGCTTGAATAGATAGCTAAAAAGCCTTCTGCTTTTAAGTGTTTCTTGAAGAGGAAAGCGACAATCGAGCAAGCAGAAAGCACCATAGACAGAGAGACTGCCAGAACGGTAAGAGGAAGCAGTTTCCTGTTGATGATCTGGCAGTCTCTCCCTCTATCATGACTTCTGCTTGTCAGATCCTCCTGTTTGTGCAACTGTAAAAGCAAGACAAGCTTTTCACCGACCAAACACAAACGGAAGGTAATGGATGCCCCCCCCCCAAGCCACGGATAATTGAAACTGCAGATACAGGATCTGCGGGTATGTGGGCCTGCCTGTATATCCACAGCCAGGCCAAGACCTCCTAGAGACGGCATACCAAAAGCTGTCCCATTTATCTGGTGATGTCAGCTTCTGCTTATCTGATACTCTAGTCCACTGCTTTTCTCTCCTCCACAGTTCTGCTCTGTCCCTGTCTTCCTTTCTCAAGCTATAAAGCGGAAAGAGGAGGACAATCTGTGGAGGCAAGTGGGGTAGACATAACTGGGCATCCCCTGCCAATCAGTTGCCTAAGGCGAGTGCTGCAGTTGGTTTCATGGCTGGGACAGCCCTGAGCACATCTCTGATTATTAGATCAATGGTAGAAGAGAGGACTGACATTCCTCCTTGCCTGTGGGAAACAGAACCCTGGAACAGATGAATCTTTGGTCTGATCCGGCAGGACGTTTCATAAGCTCTCCATGGTAGATTTACAAGAGATGATTTAAGCTTCTTTTGCTGCTATCAACCTTTTGTAAATTGTCCATCGATCTTTGTCCCTTGAACCCTCAACTTCTCTAGTATCTTCTAACACCATGAGAAAAATTAAGGTATTCAATAGCCTAAATCAGTAGTTCTCAAACTTTTTAGCACTGGGACCCGCTTTTTTGAATGACAATCTGTCGGAACCCACCAGAAGTGATGTTATTAACCTGGCAGGGATGTCATGGTTGGAAGTGACATCATCAAGCAGGGAAATTTTTAGCACCCCCCATACAACAAAATCAAATTAAGTAAATAAAAGTTTACAATAAGTAAGTTCAAAAGTGTATTTAAAATAAAGAAGAACGCTCCTAACCCTCCCGTGCAGCTGGTGATGTGTTTAAAAAAGATTCCCCAAAACATTCCAAAGGCTGCAATCCTAGCCACATTTACCTGGGAGTAAGCCTCATTGACTATCATTGTTAAAAGAATATACAAAGTAGCCTGTTAAAAAGAACTGATCTGTAACATTCTCCTAAATTCAGTCACATAACATGGTAGCATCAAGTCTAATATATTAAAAAAATAAAATACACATTGAAATGAATGGGGACCCACCTGAAATTGAGTCACAACTCACCTAGTGGGTCCTGACATGCAGTTTGAGAAACACTGGCCTAAATCTTTACCTGACTGCCTTTTAAGGTCGATTTCAGGTAGATTACAGTAAAAGTGTCTGAGAACATCCAGAAGATTCACATTCAAGTAGTACATGAAGAAGAACAGAATATAAAAGCAGCGACTACTACTACTGAATGCTTAGAAAATCTGTGGAATATAGCTAATGACTAATCAAACAGGACTAAGGATAAATCAGGTAATACAGTTTATATGGCAAAATGCAGTTTATATGGCCTAATTAACTTACATTCAATTGAGAACAGCAAAATCAAATGAACATGCTAGATTATTGATTTGTGGAAGATACAATACCTCATTTGTTTGAGTTTTTCCCTAGTAAAACTATGACCACGGACCCTACTGCACTAATCTTTTCTGCAAGTAGTTCTAAGGAATTCTTGCACCTTTGCTTCTCCTAATATACACAAAAAGGGGAAAAAAACTAATTTTTTATTTATTTGTAAAATCATTTCTATCCAGTCTGCCTTTCAAAGAGATCCCTAAGGCAAACAAACAAGTCTGGGTTTAAAAATTTACAATAAATCAAAATACAAGTTGTCAAATAATAGCCAGGATATAAAATAGTTCCATATTAGGTTCGTATCTTTAGCACAAGATTCAAAGGGGAGGGGGGGAGTCAGGATAATTATGCCATTCTCAACACTGTGATTTTAGAACACTGCCAATGAAATTCTTCATGTTTCTAAAATACAGAGACTGAGAAGCTATGGGAAACCAGCCAACGTATAAAAGCACCATATACAAAACCAAAATCCCAGTCACTGTCTTCACAAAAGCAGTGCAGTAACTGAGAGAGAAACATGAGAAAGAAATCACAAGTCTAAACAAAACAGCACTGGACTCCTGAAGGCTGAGGCCCACCTCAGTGCAGGAGATAAGGAGTGAGGTGCAGCTCTAAATACAACAGGCCAGCTGATAAAACAGAAGCTGCCAAGAGCTAGTTTTAGCTGGAATAAATCAGGGGTGAGACAAAAAACAAAAGGAATGTTGGTGAATACCAGCACTAGCATAGCTGAAACATGAGCACACATATTTGGCTCATGCATGACGTTTAAGTTTTACTTAATCACTGTCTTACAAAGGCCTGTTTGTGCCAGTTTTCACTTCTTTATTAACTATCTTTTCAAAGCTACTCTCCTCAATGGAATACATTACAGTGACACATATCTAGGTAGGAGCTTGTAGTGAATTTATGCACGTACTGTACCAGTAAAACTATACACAACAAGCATATTGGTAAGACACACATGTGCCTTCTCGTGATATGACCTTGTGCTTTAGACAGGAATCACTACCCTTCCGCTGTTCATTACAACATCCCTACTCAGCTTCACTCCTGTTTCCTGAAACTTCATGACCCTCCTTTCCTAGATTGTAACTCTCCCCCACCCTTCCAAACACTCCTCAGTGCCATCCGTTAGATAATGATCTTCAGCCCAGACTCCTCAGCTATTCTCACATCAGAAATCAAAGTCATTAGAAGAGTACTTCAATATCCCCTGGACAACTGCGTCTTTGACCTTCATATTACTGACACTTGTACACAACTATTTCAAATTCTAGTTCAAAGCAAGATCTGCAGAATAACAGCTCATTAATCAAATTGGCACTTGTACTTGATGAGGTTTGAACAAGCATGGAGGATTGACTCTGGAAGTAAAAGTGTTTTCCATTTGTTTAGCATTCATGATGTAGGCAGTACTTCATACTCATGGTAGTTTTACACTCCTATTATCATTAACTTGATTTGTCCTTCAAAGATACAATATACAATATTATTATCATTATTATTAAGAATATTTATATACCACTCCAACAAAGTAGTTCACATGGCATATTCAAATCCAGAGGTTTGAAATGGGCCAATAAACAACTGACAGCCCTCTCTCTCATATGCCACTGGCAGGTCCACAATAGGCCCACCATGGCCTCAAAAGGACTGTAAATAGGGTTAGCCCTACAAGAAGTCCTCGTGAGACCCACAGAGAGAGAGAGAGAGAGAGAGAGCAAGGCTGTTCCCCTGGTGGGCTGGAGCTGCCTTCCTTTCGGTCTCCCTACCTGCTACCCTTTCAAAAGGCAGAGAGGCGGAGGGGAGGGAAGCCAAGTCTGACAACCGAGGATGACTCCTCTCTCCTGCCTTTGAAAGGGTGGCACAGGCAGGAAACAAGAGGAGCTGGAATCATTGCTGCCTTTCCCCCCTCCCCCCAGCTCCCTGCCTGTGTTCACACTCACTGCTATTTCAAAAGGCATGGAAGGGAGGGATAAGGGGAAAGGGCTGAGAAGAGTGATTCTAAGTGGCCAGTTTCAACTTCTCTTCCTCCTTCCTTTCCTTGCCTTTTGACAGAGCAGGGAGTGGGAATTGGGAAGTCAAGGGTGGCACTGTCAGGAGGAAGATGGAGGAGGAGGTCAGGAGAGAGACATTAAAATCTGCCACAAATGGGCACAAATGGGGAGATTTGAGCTTAGCTGTGAACTCCCCTTCTCCGTGGACTTGGTGGAACCTGGGGAAGACTCTCCCTTCAGGAAGACCTTAGTCTGACCTGCCTACCTGAGAGGGAGGAGCTACCCACAAGTGACCCTGCCATGGAGAGCCCGCCAGACAATGGAGGGGTATGGACACGGAACTGGCAAGGAAAGAGGAGTTGTGCTGCCTGCTTTCATGGGCAAAATGACCCCTGAGCTTGATCACAGACACCAGGAGGGTTTGAGCCAGGTCTAAACATAAAAGCCTCCCTCTTCTGTTGCTTCAGAACAACTCCTGTAAAGTTTAAGAGCAGGACTTTTGTGTTTTCAGCTGCAGTTGCTGATGAAGTTCTGAATAATTTCCATCTTTTGTTTGCAACGGTGAATGTATGTGTGCTTGCACACACACAAAGCAGCCTTTTAGTCTATACTATGAATCATGAATCAGATTAAGTAGCCAGTATAGTGTGCTATAGTGACAAAGCAAATACCTCCCAATCTCCTGAAAAGGTCCTAGGAATATTTTCCCCTTGAAAATGAGTAGATTTAGAGGAGAAATTTCCTAACTGCAAATGCTACCTGGCACTGAAATAGTCTATCTCACTGTGGGATCTGTCTCTCACCGGACATTTTTAAGCAGAGGTTGGATGGCCAGTCTATCAGGGATGCTGCTCTACGCTGAGCAGGCTAGACTAGATGACCTCTAAAACACCTCTCAATGTAACATTCTATAATTCTATGCAAACAGATAAGATCCTTTCTTTAAAAATTGTTCAGTGAAGAAAACATTAGAAATGCATTCCATGGTTTCAGGTGTTGGCAGACTTTTATTTTTAAATGAAATCCAGTAAAATCAAGTTTGGAACTTTTATGTAGTAACCAAATCCTCTTTCCACCCCTTTTTTCCTTTCTGACATTTGATAGCAGGGTGTTGAAAATTGCCATAACCCTCAAGGACTCATCAGTATTTGACAGCTTTATAGGATTACTAGGAAGGTTTCACAGCAGTCGGACGGTAATTTGAAACCAGGTCTCTTCCTGTTGTGTTTATGGATCCAAGCAGATGTGTGCTCATCAGTCCCATACCTAGGAGAAAGGTCTTGAGCCCTTGAACTTTGTTAGAACACGTTCTCAGAAGATTATACACACAAGTTTGAAAGGTGAATTTTCAAGCCTGTGCACTTTCAGGTAATACTAAAAAGAATTTTTTTCTCCCTGTCTAGAAACTTAAGCGTTCTTTTTCTTCAGAATCAGAGACAACCATTACACAGGCCAGACAGTTGCCTGGGCACCTGCTGTGAACATGAAATTTCCTCCAGGTGACCATTCAGGGAGGACCATTAATCCTTTGTTTTATTTCAGACTGTTAATTTGATGTGTCATAACCCTAAGGGTTTATGAGGGAGTGCTGGCTAGTACCAATGCTGTAGGCTGATAACTTCTGGGCACTTGCAAGACCCACATAGTTGGGCATAAACTGCAGAGTATATCTGTTCTTTTTCTAGAAGGGTAAGCCTACAACCCAAATTCATGTACTTTGATTCAAGGAGATCAGCTCAAAATAAGAGGCATTTGGTATCTCATTTTTATGTCTTCCTCTGAGTACACAGACCCTTTCACACATCAGTCATTGACTCATGGTATCTGAGGGAAGAAAATAGTTTTTCCACAAGGTTTTAAGCTCCTCCAGAAGCATAAACCATGGATTTCTAAGCTTCAGTCATCTCTTGTGTTGCCCTAAATAAACATCTACTGTGGTATGTCACTTACCGTATTTTTCGCTCCATAAGACGCACTTTTTCCCCCCAAAAAAGTGAGGCGGGAAGTGTGTGCGTCTTATGGAGCAAATACTGCAAAGCTGCAGGCGTTCTCAGGGCAGCAGAGCCTCCTTGGCAGGTGCTTCTGCCCCTGACCAGGGTCCTGCCTGTGCTCAATGGTAATGCAAATGCAAATACAATGGTAATGCAAATGCAAATTGAAATGCAAATGCAGTCGCTCAGTGGTAATGCAAATGTTCAGGGCTTAGTGACAATGCACTTGCAGAAAAATACTACAGTACCTCATTCTACCAGTGCAAGGATGATAAAGCAGAAAAGGCTAGCATATAAAATTCCTTTTAAACTAGAGGTAGTAAAATATGCTAAGGAGCATGGGAACAGAGCAGCGGAGAGACATATTTTATTACACTATTTGGTTCAGAATATTTTTTCCCTGTTTTCCTCCTCTAAAAACTAGGTGCGTCTTATGGTCAGGTGCGTCTTATAGAGCGAAAAATACGGTACATCATCCATATGATGGTGTGTTGTAATCTATGAGGGGCATTAGGCATATAGCAGAGCAGAGAAATCTGTTTAGTGCTGACGGAGACATAAAAAAACATGTTGCAAGCCACATTAAATGATGTATTATTCTTGCATCCATTTCCTTCATCCTATCCCAACATAGGTAACTGTGGTCAGAATCTAAAGACATATTTCAAGCAGGTCCTGAGAGCATGTTCAGTGGGGTTGATGGTATTTTTAAATTTTCCTTTGAAAACCTGATGCCGTAACACAAAACAGTTTTTCCAATCTCCTTCAGCAGGCAACTATGGTATTTGAGAAATGCAAATCCAAAGAACCTTGAACACCAGCTGTGTGGTTTTGGGAATCCTGGCCAAATACTGTATTGTCACATCACATTTTGTCATCTTAACCACTACCCTGTGAAGTCAGGTTACAGTGACCTTCCCAAGGCCATTCTGTATGCTTCAGAATGATCAGCAGACTTTTCCTTGATATTAGGATCAGGCTGCGGCTGTAGCAACCCTCTCTGTATCTAGGCCTGGAGAGTATGTTTACCAGTTCAGTGTTCTTTCAAGTTAGTGGCTTCAGACTGAAAAAAGAAAAGATAGAAACTGGAGTCTGGATGACCGAAGACCTAGCTATGTTGACCAGACAAAGGCAACAGATCAGGCTCCTAACATTTACACTAAACCTAGTCAGTTCAGAGGCTGCATACTGCCTGCCATGGTTGATGTTGACCATTCCTATTCCCTTCTAACCAAGAGAGGGTTCTGAAGCTACTGTGCCTGACAGCCAACTGGCCAGGCCCCTGATTGAAACCCCTTTAGCCAGACACCTGGTCCTTGTTGTGTCCAAAGCAAAACTAAATCTACTGCACTCTGCCTCTGCACATACATGCAGCAGGTGGGCCACATATCAGCCAGCAAGTGCAGCGACCTTGCCTTAGTTCAGACTTGTTCTCTTGCAGCCCTACAATCCTACCATTGAGAGGTATGGAAACCAAAAAGTATTTCTTCATAAATTGCCTACATACAAAACAAGCATACAAATTTGCCAAAACAAGAGACTGCCAGTCAAGCTTGATGTGTCTGGAGGCAGAATTCAAAGAAGAATTGGGAACAACCCTTGAATAATGTCATCCTTGAACCAACATGCCCAATACAAGACAACACAGAACTTCCTTCTGCTGGAGGTTCACTGCAGCTGACCCCTGAACACTTTCTGGAAGAACTTTTCTTCTGGCTGGCTCTCAGACTCTAACCATGGGATTTGCAACAGGAGCAAGGGAAGGAGAGTGGAATTTTTTAATTCCCTTTCTTTTCTAATTCTTAAAACACATTCCTGACCATAATTCTCTTTGTCCCAGGTCACACTGCTGAATCTTTTCGGTTTCCTAAACTCTGCTGGTCAGGCACCTTGTAAAGTGCTGGTTCTTTTATATTTAGAAAGGGAAGAGCAACTGTCCCTGTTCACCCCAGCACAGTATTTTTCCCCCATTGGCTGTTTGCTGGTGTTTCTTCTGCATCTTTTCTAGATTGTGAGCTCTTGTGGGACAGGGAAACTTTTGTTTATTTCACTATGGAAACCACTTTGTGAACTTTTCTGATGAAAAGCAGTATATAAATATTCTCCATAAAATAAACTAAGAATAAATGTGTATTTATTTATGTAATCCTCTGATGCTTTCCAACCTTGCCTAACAGCCCAGTCCTATTGGGCTGCTGTGTCACTGGAACTGGTATTCAGGCAGCACAGAAATCGCAAAATGTGATGCACCATCAAGTGCAGCCTGGCCACTCTCGCAAATGGTGAACAAGGGCAGTCCAGCCACTGTGAGAGCCACAGAGCCAGCAAGTTGGCACGGGTGGTAGGCGGTATGCTGTTGGTGGGCAGAAGAAGAATGAGGCAGGGGAAAGGGTGTGCGTTGAGGACAGGAAGGGGAGGGTTGTTATCGGAAGCAGCAGTTCACTGATATCCTATTCTCCTTCCCATTCTCAATTTACCTACCAAAGTCCACTCAGACGTGCACCAGCAAAATCGCTGGAGCAGGTCTGAGTGGACCCATCAGGGGAGCAAAGACTTGCCCCAGGGCAAGGCAACAAATGTTCCCTTCCCTGGAGGAGACCTCCTTGGCTACCTCCTCCTGCAGGATGTAGCACACACTCCAGTGGCACAGTTGCACCAGCAGGAAAGGATTTTGACAAAACTGGGCTAGGTGTGAATTCATTCCAAAAGATCCATGATCAGGAAGCAATTGATAGAACAGTGCACGATCTCAAATACAGGACAAACTCCAAACATTTTGAAATGACTTGTGTGGGAAGCCCCAAGTGGGTGCCACTGAAAAGTGTGGGAGAGGTGCAGTGGCAGGGCTTGATGGGCTGCACTTTAGCCAGATAGGTAATTCAGGGGGGGAAAAAATCACCTGACATTTCCCAGAAGAGCAAGGTAGCAGAATGATGAGCTCCTGATTCACTGCTATGACTGGGCATTTATAACACTAACTTTGGGAGCATTCATTTCAAAACCCCTGGTGCCTCTAAATCCCACTGTTTCAAAGCACGGGAAGTATGTCACATTACGCAAAGCTATTTCTGCTGTGTGAGCAGGCCTCTTTCCACAGTCCTGCTCTTCCCTTGGGTTTTATTTTCCTTCATCTGCATATTCTATAAAATTGCCAGCAAGGGATGACATAACACACAGCACAGAAAAGCAGGCAATGTTCAGAGACAGTGAGGAAAGAGGAGAAATCTGACCAAGGAAGTGTCACTGATGCCAGAACAGCCGTGTGACATCGATCAGCAAATTCTTTTCTCCAAAGCTAAATGCGCATTTCTAAACTCAGGGTCAAACTCATGACAACAGAGCCCCTATACGACCCACCTCCTGTGCCTGGGTGGCATTTGGCTTCTAGTTTACCAAACCAGAAAGTGGGTAACAGAACAAGGCAGGACAGTCAAGTCACAGATCTCTTCAGAAATGCCACAAAACTCTATGGTCTGAGTCACTTACAGAGCTTTATCACTCATATATTAACACATATTCTACAAGTTCAAGTTTGTTAGCATGTATTGATGGGCCTTTTTAAGCAGTGGTCATCTTTGAAAAAGATGGTCAGGAACAAATTACCCATCACAGGTAAGTTTGATACAGAGAGGTGACCTAGCAAAATTGGATACTGTGCTAGAATCTGTATCAGTAATTCTCAAACTTTTAGGGAGATTTACTTCCTAAGTAAGTCAGTGTGGGGGAGGGGTGAAGGCAGCGACATGATCCCCAGGATTACATCACTGAGGGTGGCAAAGGGGGTGCTTTTACTCACAGATGACCAGCACAAGGTCCAGGAGGTGTGGGGAGCCCCGCACAGCCCTCTACAGAGGTCCCCAATGTGCTTTTAGATTGCTCCTTTTGAACGTTCTAAGCATTGGGGAGCCTTGTAGAGGGCTGTGTGGGGTTCACCGCACCTCCTGGACCTTACGTTGGCCATATGTAAGTAAAAGCACCCCCCTTCACCACACTTAGCAACATGTTGCTACCTCCCCCATTAAAGGGACGGGGGAAGCTTTACACAAGTGACCCGCCAGTTTGAAAACCACTGATCTATATTATATAGCACTCCCAACCTCCCCATTTCCCTTGCTAAAAGGGCATTTCTCTAGTGCAGCAGTTCTAAAACTGTGGGTTGTGACCCAATTTTTGATAGATCACAAAAGTGACAACCTGATTGTTGATAAGGAAAATGTATTGAGCACCAATGGACAATGAAATGGAACAGCACATGCATGTTTACTTGCAAGTAGACAACTGTGCCTCAGCCCACTTTGATTGGCAGGCTGAGAGGAACACAATGCCACCAGAATAGTCCCAATCCAAAGAACACAGGCCCCCCAAAATACTCAAGGAAGCCCTCCCCAGCTGACAAGTGTACTGAGCTCAATGGAAAGCATAACAGAGCTACATTGCATGCTCATTCACAAGTAGGCAAATTTGCCTTGGCTCTTATCAAAGGCCAGACAAAGGGAAATGCAAGGTCACCAGAATGGTCCCAATCTTATGAACATGGAGCTAAAGGTCAAGAAACGCTGCAGAAGGCAGTCTACCACCACCCCACCATAGTAAAAAAAGATTAAAACGGAGGTTTGAGTAAAGTAAAACTTTTTTTTTTTAAGTCTCGTAAAGCTAAGTGGGTTCTGACAGAGTGTCTTTTAAAAGTGAGTCCCAGTGCTAAAATGTTTGGGAACACTGCTCTAGTGCTTAGATTGTGGCACCCAGTTTCTTACCCATATTACAAGTGAGTAATGGCAATGGTAACGTTGGGCTCTAGAATGAAGTCCAAATAAAGGACCCCTTATCCAATCACTCAGCCTTAAGAATGCTGGTTTCACTGAGAACTGAAGAGAACGTGTATTAGGTATTGGCCTCTTGTTGCTGTTCTTTCTAGCTTTGAAACTGACAGCAATTCAGCAGAACAAACCAGTAGGAAGCAAAGTCAATGAGTTCTCTCCTCTTCCCCATTCTGCAGCTCGCTCGCTCTCTCCCTCTCTCTCTCTCTCATCGATAGGTAACATGGAAAAGGGAGTTTCCCTGCTGAACAGAAGGATTACAAGACAGACATGGTGAATGTTTAAAACCAGGGGACCCTAAAGCTAACAACGAAATGATAAATCTCCTGGAATTCCACCAAGCCATGGAAATTTTGCACCTCCCCTTAAAGGGCTGCTTTTATGTTCATTCCCAACAAGGATAACCCACTGCTCTGTCTCCATGCAGTAGCAGATGAAATGAATCATATCAGCTCTGCATAGCAGCCTTTTAAAATATGCACATATTTATCTGCTTCACCCTACATCCATAAGTCTACCTTCACCTTTATGCAAATGCCCGAAGTCTCTGAGCAAAGATGGGAGAACTGGAATGTCTGGTGACAAGGGAAAACATTGACATAGTGGGCATAACAGAAACCTGGTGGAATGCGGAGAATCAGTGGGATACTGCAATCCCAGGCTATAAACTGTACAGGAGGGACAGGGAGGGGCGTGTTGGAGGTGCGGTGGCCGTTTATGTTAAGGAAGGGATAGAATCCAGCAAAGTAGAGATTGAAGGTGGGTCCGACTCTACCGTAGAATCGCTGTGGGTTAAATTACCAGGCCCGAGGAGCAATATAATACTGGGGGCATACTATTGTCCTCCAGACCAGAAATCGGAAGGGGACCTTGAAATGAGGAAACAAATCAGGGAGGTGACAAGAAGGGATAGGGTTGTAATCATGGGGGACTTCAATTATCCTCATATTGACTGGATCAATTTGTGTTCTGGTCACGAAAAGGAGACCGGATTCCTTGACATGCTAAATGACTGTGCCTTAAAGCAGCTAGTCATGGAGCCCACCAGAGGACAGGTGACTCTGAACTTAATATTGTGCAGTACTCAGGACCTGGTTAGAGATGTCAATGTTATGGAGCCGTTGGGGAATAGTGATCATGCTGCGACCCGTTTCGACATGCACGTCAGTGGAAGAATACCGGGTAAATCTCTCACAAAAACCTTTGACTTCCGACGGGCGGACTTCCCTCAAATGAGGAGGCTGAAGGAGGTTGAAAGGGAGGGTAAAAAGAGTCCAATCTCTCCAGAGTGCATGGAGGCTGCTTAAAACAACAGTAATAGAGGCCCAGCAGAGGTGTATACCACAAAGAAAGAAGGGTTCCACTAAATCCAGGAGGGTGCCTGCATGGCTAATGAGCCAAGTCAGAGAGGCCGTAAAGGGCAAGGAAGCTTCCTTCCGTAAATGGAAGTCTTGCCCTAATGAGGAGAATAAAAAGGAACATAAACTGTGGCAAAAGAAATGTAAGAAGGTGATGCGGGAGGCCAAGACAGACTATGAGGAACGCATGGCCAGCAACATTAAGGGGAATAATAAAAGCTTCTTCAAATATGTTAGAAGCAGGAAACCTAACAGAGAAGTGGTTGGCCCTCTGGATGGTGAAGGAGAGAAAGGGGAGATAAAAGGAGACTTAGAGATGACAGAGAAATTAAATGAGTTCTTTGCATCTGTCTTCACGGCAGAAGACCTCGGGCAGATACCGCTGCCCAAACAGCCCCTCCTGACCAAGGAATTAAGTCAGATAGAGGTTAAAAGAGAAGATGTTTCAGACCTCATTGATAAATTAAAGATCAATAAGTCACCGGGCCCTGATGGCATCCACCCAAGAGTTATCAAGTAATTAAAGAATGAAGTTGCTGACTAAAATATGCCGCTTGCCCCTCAAAACGGCCACGGTGCCAGAAGATTGGAGGTTAGCAAAAAAGGGAAAGAGGGGGGACCCGGGAAACTATAGGCTGGTCAGCCTAACATCTATACCGGGTAAGATGGTGGAATGCCTCATCAAAGATAGAATCTCAACACACACAGATGAACAGGCCTTGCTGAGGGAGAGTCAGCATGGCTTCTGTAAGGGTAAGTCTTGCCTCACGAACCTTATAGAATTCTTTGAAAAGGTCAACAGGCATGTGGATGCAGGAGAACCCATGGACATTATATATCTGGACTTTCAGAAGGCATTCGACATGATCCCTCACCAAAGGCTACTAAAAAAAATCCACAGTCAGGGAATTAGAGAACAGGTTCTCTCATGGATTGAGAACTGGTTGAAGACCAGGAAACAGAGAGTAGGTGTCAATGGGCAATTTTCACAGTGGAGAGAGGTGAAAAGCGGTGTGCTCCAAGGATCTGTCCTGGGACCGGTGTTTTTCAACCTCTTCATAAATGACCTGGAAACAGGGTTGAGCAGTGAGGTGGCTAAGTTTGCAGATGACACCAAACATTTCCGAGTGGTGAAGACTAGAAGTGATTGTGAGGAGCTCCAGAAGGATCTCTCCAGACTGGCGGAATGAGCAGCAAAATGGCAGATGCACTTCAATGTCAGTAAGTGTAAAGTCATGCACATTGGGGCAAAAAATCAAAACTTCACATACAGGCCGATGGGTTCTGAGCTGTCTGTGACAGATCAGGAGAGAGATCTTGGGGTGGTGGTGGACAGGTCAATGAAAGTGTCGACCCAATGTGCAGCGACATTGAAGAAGGCCAATTCTATGCTTGGGATCATTAGAAAAGGTATTGAGAACGAAACAGCTAATATTATAATATCATTGTACAAATCAATGGTAAGGCCACACCTGGAGTACTGTGTCCAGTTCTAGTTGCCACATCTCAAAAAGAACATAGTGGAAATGGAAAAGGTGCAAAAGAGAGCGAGAAAGATGATTACTGGACTGGGGCACCTTCCTTATGAGGAAAGGCTATGGCATTTGGGCCTCTTCAGCCTAGAAAAGAGGCACCTGAGGGGGGACATGATTGAGACATACAAAATTATGCAGGGGATGGAAAGAGTGGATAGAGAGATGCACTCTCACATAACACCAGAACCAGGGGACATCCACTAAAATTGAGTGTTGGGAGAATTAAAACAGGCAAAAGAAAATATTTCTTTACTCAGTGTGTGGTTGGTCTGTGGAACTCCTTGCCAGAGAATGTGGTGATGGCATCTGGCCTGGATGCCTTTAAAAGGGGATTGGACAAGTTTCTGGAGGAAAAATCCATTACAGGTTACAAACCATGATGTGTATGTGCAACCTCCTGATTTTAGAAATGGGCTATGTCAGAATGCCAAATGCAAGGGAGGGTACAAGGATGCAGGTCTCTTGTTATCTGGTGTGCTCCCTGGGGCATTTGGTGGGACGCTGTGAGATACAGGAAGCTGGACTAGATGGGCCTATGGCCTGAACCAGTGGGGCTGTTCTTATGTTCTTACAATTTCTGCAAAACAGCGAGAAACAATGTTTGTAAGAATAGAGATGCATGTGTGGTTGCATAGATGTGTGCATGTGCTCACATGTTTCAGATAACCCTAGCCCGTTTATATGAGGACTTACTACATCTGCAAGTCATTCAAATGAAAACTCTTTTTTTCCTCTCTCACAATTAAATCCAGGGTATTATCAAGACAATCAGTTTATTTGAAGACTGTCCGCCTAATGTATAAATTTCCCTTTGTGCTCAAAATGTCTTTATCAGATAAGATAGCTTTTGTTTAAACTACTATTTTCAGCACTTGCTTGGGGTTTTTTAAAATACACAGCATGGAGTAACTGGAGATTTCCTAGCCTGCTTTAAAGTGTGTTTCTTCTGTCTGTCTATATTTTGTAATTTCCTGACAAATACCTCACAATAATTAACTTTCTGTGCTCCAATCTACTTTCTTTTCTTTTTTAAAAAAACATTCCCACTTCCTGAGGATAGTAATAAAATGTTGCTTACATGTGTCTGTTATCTGCCTTTCCCTTCATCTCCCCTCCCCCATAACCTTTGTTGAAACCAGACTGTGCGTTTCAGGTCTTAGAGAAAGTAACATAAAGAGGAAGCTAATAGAACTGTAGGAACCCAGGATCATTAGCATTTATTGGGTCAATCTGCAGCTACAATCCAGCCAAATAATTAAGGTAGGACTGCTTCTGACGTCTGTGTGTTTCACTGACTTTCCAGGACACTCAGAGTTTCCAAGTAAAGGTCTCCTGCATCGAGCGCAGAGGATATAACCATTATGCTGCACACACTGTAGAGCAGGAGTCTACCTCTGATGCAACTATCAGAAATTGATGCAACTGATGCAGATATCAGAGGACAGAAGCAGTTCCTGACCTCTGACCCTTTAAAATAGTGTTTCCCACACTGTATAGTCCTGGCTCCCTAGGAGCCATGGTAACCAGCCAGGAGAGCTGAGGAATCCTCATGAAAAAAACCAGCCACCCTATACAATGTATAGGATTGTAGCCCTAAAGGGGAGCCATGACCAATGGCCCAGTAGGTCAAGGGAGTTGCCAGCTGGAAAAGTTTGGGAACCACTGCTTTAAAATTCATCTCAAACTTGAGTCGCAAAAATCCGTGATTTTGGGTCACTCGGCAACTTGTGAGTCACGCACATGTAAGACTCTCTGAAAAACATTTGAGAGGGACCCCCTGACTTGGCACTTGTCCCCACACATGCTGACTCGAGTTTGCCTGTGTCTGGGTGTGCTTGCTTACTGTTTTCATAGCATGAAAAACCTTGGGGGGCCAGCATTCCAACCAGGCGAGCAGCAGACACTGTGAGCCATGAGGCAAGGAAGGATTAATGCATCCAGTCAGGAACAGAAAGGTAGGAGAAAGTCCTTTCACTCATCTGTGATAGAAAGGAAGGAATGGATGGTCATTGGACAAAGGATGAGCAGTCTGGTATTTTCGTTGGCTCAGGGAGGGCAGGAGGCGGCCAAGGGGGCTGGAAGGGGAAAAAGGACGTGGAGAAACAGGGGGGAGGCAATTCATAGCAATTACAAACCTTGTGGTTTCTATGGGCTTGTTGTAACTTGGGAGGGGAAGCCTCACTGAATGACCAACTACAGTGGGACTAGTTCTGAGAAGGGCTGCAAAGGATCCTGGTAAGCTTCCCAGCTGATGCACACGACCCTCTTGCCGCTTCCATCCCCGCTCTCTCACAGTCCCTCCCACCCCTCCTGCCCAATTTACAGATGGGCGGGGACAGCAGGGGCGTAAGTAAAGAGAACTCTGACACACACACACACACACACACACACACACACACACACACACACACACACACACACACACCCTCGGCAGCAGCCCTGTTTTTTTCACAGCAGGCTTTTTAAAGGTAGGGGGCAACTCAACTCGAGACCTTTAGAGTCACGAAAGGATGACTCAACAACTCGGAAAGCGCCCCCATTAGGATTCTTTTTGGGGTCGAGTCACAGGACGTGGTGACTCGACTCAAGCCCCACTGAACTTGCCCATCCCTGTTTAAAACTGTGTACAGCTCAGGACACAGTCAATGCTTGCTTTTACTGCTGCTGCTGCAAAAGATTAATACAGCCAGCCCCCTGGAAGATAACAAGAGGTATCACTATCACCACCCTTGAGGTATACAAACCCTTCTTTGTTTCACTATAGCTTTGGACAAATGAGTTGTGGAGGCTTTTGAAACACTACCAACCCCTGCAAGCCTCCAGATACCACCATGGGATGAACATACACAACACGCCACAAGCAATGATACCTACATCATGCCACCTGTTTTAAAAAATTCAGTCCTATACATTCATCTCCAGCTTTTGAGATGCAATACGAGATTGTATCACTTTCAGATTCTGTTCAAGACTGAGCGAGCATTTGCAGGTGTTGCTGAAACCCCAGAAGATACTATAGAAAATTATAAGAAAGGGAGGTGACTAACCTCCAACTGCCATGTACTTAAAGTTACTTGTCATGAAAGGGATAATGAAGTATGTCAGAAAGGCATATTTACAATCCAGCAAGCAACCTTGCTAAATGCATTTTGATTGATTTTGGTTAGAGCAACAACTACAGCTCACAGATCCCATGCAAATTATAATTACATGCTTAGAGGGTGCGTTCATTTGGAGATGGTTCAGAAGAGGACCAGGTACGCATTTCTGAAATGGACCCCAGTCAAGAAGTGAATTTACAAGGTGAATGAACACTCCAGACAGCTGCCTTAATCAAAATTACACCCCATCCCCTTCCTCCAGTAAATAAGGAGCAATTAAAGAATTGAGTACAGAAATGAGCTCCATTAATCAACGATGCAGCAGATTGATGCACAGCCTTTAAAGTTGTCTAAACCGTTTTGTTAACCTTTAACAAAAATGTGTAGGGAACACATACAGCAGACTAGTTCACAGCTGAGCAGGATGAAGCCTTCATTTAGATTAAGAACATAAGAACAGCCCCACTGGATCAGGCCATAGGCCCATCTAGTCCAGCTTCCTGTATCTCACAGCGGCCCACCAAATGCCCCAGGGAGCACACCAGGTAACAAGAGACATCACAAGAAGTTTACTTATTTTGCTTTACTTCTGGTAGAACGGCCATCACCTATACATCTTAATAGTTATGTGGCAGCATCTTCTGATGACAAAGTTCATCTTCAGCAACAGACAGAAGACAAAGTGAGGAACCTGAATGCTTACACCAAGCAGAGATACAGTTCACAGTGCAGCAAAATAGACTGATGATGCCAGCTGTGTCGAAAGCACAGAAAATCACTAAGGGCACAATCCAAGCTGGAACCTGAGCTGGGGCAGGTCCCCTGACCAATGGACTGAGTCAATAAAGAAATTTTCATATGTTCAGTACAGAGGATATACTGGGAAGATTTCACATTTGCAGATTTAATTAGAGTCAATTCGTATCTCAAAATTGTGCTCAACATCCAACAGCTTGGACACTACAGGTGTTACACTTTCCCACAGGTAAATCCACACTGTTAGCAAGACAGTACATTTGAGTACTGCCAGTATCTCACCCTGTATGTTCCTCCCTTCCTTTACTCTGGCTCCGCTATCTCAAAATCCCAAATCTTATCTGGTACGGATGACAAAGCTGCCATAAGCTGAATCAGATGTGCACTGTGTATCCTCTTTCTCACACTCCCCAAAAATCATGCCAAAGCGATGCCTGACCAGGATTAAAAGTGGTTAGAATTCCAAACGGTTACAATTCAGCTGAATGTAAGAAAGAAAGTAAAAAAACTCCTCACAGGTACACTACACCAGCATATATACTGTTTCCTCCCCTGCCCATATACAATACCAGATTTTGCCATTTAATATTTATGCCTTAGATCAGTGGTTCTCAAACTTTGAGGGAGCTTTACTCCCTCAGTAAGTCTTTGCGTGGGAGGGGCTAGGGCAGCGATGCAAATCCCCAGGATCCTCTTGCAAAATGGAAGTACTTTGCACCTGATTTTAGTGAAAGTTCCAAGCCTTGGGGAAAGCTTTGCAGGGCTGCGCAGGGCTCCCTGCACCTCCTGCAGCCTGCTTGAGCCCTGCCTTCTGAAAGTAAGTCACAAGCACTCCCCCTCGCCCCCCAAATGGACACGATCCTGGGGACCGCTTCCCTACCTTTCCCCTTCCCCTTAAAGGGACAGGGGAACGTTTACACAAACTGGTGGGTCATGACCCACCAGTTTGAGAACCACTGCCTTAGATATTTAATCCTGGCTTATGTTGCATATCATCAACTATATTTTAGGTTCTGGTTGCTTTAACTGAATATGCCTTACTAAGGTAGTTAGCCATTAAGCAGCTGCCTAAGCAACACACACACGTGATAACGGATGTTTGAGAAACAAATTATCTGTTATTCCCTGAGCCATCTTTGTTTCTTATGCAGTTTATTCCTTGCAAATTTAAGAGGGTGAGCAGTCTTTTTACAGAAACAAAATCTTAAGCCTACCTAAATCTTTGTTTTGGAACTGTAGCTGTTTTGGCAAAGCCAGGTTTATAGCTGTCTCCTCCTATTACAAAACACAGTGCTGGAGAACTGTAGGATGAGTCAGTATGAATGAGGTTAATGTATCTGGAGCTCCTACCAAGGCAGTTACATCTGGAAAAGAACAATGCCTGATTTTATGCTCCTGATCACCAGTTTTACAATCCTGTCCACTTCTATTAATCCCTGACACCACAATTCTAAACAGGTGTACTTGAAAGCAAGTCCCATTCATTTCAAGGGCACTTATTTCTAAGGGAATTAGCCTGGGAATTGCAGTCTAAGTAATGTTCCAAGAACAGAAATTTGGGCCATTGTCTTTAGCTGCCAAAGAAATAAATGTGTGAACCAAATTAGAACATGGCTCCCAAACATGTTGCAAGTTGTTTACAAACATTTTGGCTTACACATTCAATGGAATTTTCACCAGTGCTTCCTTGGAGAATATAGTATCTGAACTGGCCCTGCAATTTTTTCCCCCTGTGAAACTGAGTGCACTGAATTGCCCATGTGGTTGCTTCACTGGGTTCTGATTTAAGGTTTTTCAGAAGGATTACCCAAGTTACCCTCTATGAACCTGCCAGTGCTTTAACGTCATGTGGTGCAACCCATCTTCAGGTTATACGCTTGCCTTATCTACTGTTTAGATACCTTATCTCAATCCTAACTAGACTGGCCATCCAGCAGTATAGTGGTGGTGAAATTGCTTCTGCTGAATCCTGTGAGGCCAGGGTTCCCTTACCCAGTGTCAGGCCCTAGCAGCCCCTATGGGTCTACTCAGATCTGCGCCAGCCCAATCATTGGCACAGAACTTATGTAGGGCTTTGAGGCATGGGGGAGGGGGGAAGGATCCAGCAGCAGCCTCTGATGCTGTAGCCGCCCCCTCCCAGGCCTAAACTGACCTCCTGCCCACCCTCCTCCACCCAGTTTTGCCTCCTTCCCACCTTCCCCCCCACCCCAGAACATCTCCCTACCACTCAGTGGGGAACTTACTGCTGCTGACTCCTGGCAGTTGTTCAACCAGCACAAAGCCCAGCACCCGCCAGCACTAGCCTCTGTGCCAGCACATCCCTTCTCCCGGTCACTGTTGCAAATGGCACATTTGCAAAAGCCATCTCCTGGGCAGTGCCCAGGATGGATGGATGGATGGATGGATGGATGGATGGATAGAAGTTGGACATACTGAGTCATGACCTGTAAACATCAGAGCATGAGCATAACCAGTTCAACCACAGAAAAAGATGTCACTCAAAGTTGACTTTACTGTATATAATTCTGTGAATTGATCCTAAAGCCCACTGTGATCCCTCCTTATAATGAATTTAAGCTTGGGCATGACTGAAGCCTTAATACAAAAGTTAGCTTTCTCCTTTTCTAAAAATAAGCAACCAGCTTTGGTAACATACCAAGCTCTTATAATGCTGCTGAACTTTAAATGAACTCATAAGGCCAAGTTGCCCAGTTAGATGTACAGAACTATTCTGGCAATACATATCTCATTAAGCAAATAAAACTGAAGCAGTTAAAAGGCCATGTAAGTCTGTGCACCTTTATGCCACTACAACTGTAATGAAAACTGACAGTGCTTACTATATGACAGTTAGCAGGAAGATAGGGAAAAACTTGAAGAGTCGCTGCATTTATTTTCTCTTTCTGCTGGAGAAGTATTCCTAGAATCAGTCTTCAATTTTAGCTAGATATACAGCTTGTAGGCCAACTCCAAGCAATTTGCAGTGGAGTACGAGAGCTGAGAATAGATTTACCAAGCCACTACTTCTTAAAACTCTGGGCTACTCCAAAGCATATTCCACACCTTCCTTTTGCATTCACAGTACCTTTCATTGATCAGACTCCCCATTTCAATCATAAGCACAGATGGAATGGCACACTCTGTTTTTACTACAAACTAACTATCCTAGCAGTAAGACAGGTTGAACAGAGGTTATTAATAGACTAACACAAAGTGGGCAAAATTAGAGAAGTAAAGATATAGCAACAATGTAACCTGTGAATTAGGTCTTTTCCTTTCTTAAACAAAGTGCTCCCAGTCATATGCTGACTACTATCGCTTCTCTCAAGACTGACCTGGATAGCTTGATATACTTCACAGTGTAAAGACAAAAGAAAAAAGAAAGAAACCTGAAGAAAGTCTTATATCCCTTTCAAGAATCAACCGTGGTTCCATTCATTAGAGCAGAGCCAAACAGCTGGATCTTCCTGGGTCCAAGATGAATGGCTCCACTGGGCTTAGCCTGGGGGAATCTAGTAGCAAAGCCCAGGGGACTTCTGTCAGTGCACTAGGTTGGAACTGCTGTTCTAAATTTTCTCACTCTGCAGTGCCACTCTAATAACGGTGGAAAGTGTACTGTAATCCAATTGGATCAGGTCATCTGGAGAGACAGAGGAGTTCCTGCTGCCTCAGATTTGGTTTCTCAGATGGGAAGGACTTGCTTTCCTGGAACCTCCCTTGCCTTAAGCTTCGTCTTACTGTACAATGCTTTGCCGCACTTCTCCTTGTGTCACCTTAGCAGAAGCTCTACTAAGTCCTGCTCAAAGCTTCATTGTGCTAGTAGTACTGCCCGAATGGCTACCGACTTACTAGCTCACTTTTTCCCTGGCTGCCAACCTGGCCTGCCCCACCAGCATGGACACCAAGTGATTGAAAATTACAGTTGGCCCACATCTTACACGGACTTTATTTGTGTGAATTTGATTATAAATGCTCAGAAAACAAAAAAGAAACAAAAACAACTTTAGATAGTGCAGACAATTCTGCCCGGCATTCCACGTATTAAATACATGCCCCTGAGTGAGCATGAGGTTACAGAATGAAACTGCTGTTTTCATGGTGGTCATGGATCCCATCTGCCTCTCACAGTTTTTAAATAGACAGTACATATTTGTCAACTGTAAAGGATTTTCAAGATAATATTGGGCACCTGTGTTTTAAGCTTTAAGCGGTGACTCTGGAATGCAACCCTCACATACAAGGTGAGCCTGCTGTATTTATCAGGGGCCACTGACACCCCTGTTCTGTGCCAAAGGTCAAACTTTTCACATACAGGTCTACATTTTGTCCACCCCCACCCCAGATGAAAACACTAGTAGAGTTCCAATAAAACCAGGTTCTTCCGGTTCAGTGCTCACTCTTAAGCCATTTATGTCCAACGTTGCATATACGCAACAAGAATCAAATATGTACACCTGTGGGCTGGGCAGATATGGGTTAAAGAAAGAGATTACCACCACTAACTTATCCTAGCAGGTGCAACTACAGCTGGGAGACCTTCTTTCACCTTGCAGACAGCGCCAAAGAAGCAGACTTCGTCTTCCATGAGGCCTGACATTATCATTATACAGATCTCCGTAAATAAATATGAACCGCTGATGTCTGGTTAGCCTTGACTTTCTAAGCATGCAAGAAGCTGATTTTAGGGCCATTCAATTTCAACAACCTTTAATGGCATAGCAAAAAAGTTTAAAAAGCTACAACACACATACAACATACATAATTAAATAAATAAACTACACCAATACGAAACATCAATTAATTATAAATGACCACAGGGAGATTGCACCCGCAAGTACACCAATCAGGGCTGCTTAGAACTGTTAGCAGTAAGGACCTTTGTGAGGAATTCAGCAACGAGAGATGTAATATCGTGCGAGAAGTCGTGTAAGAGAAACGCCGCAAGAAGATGGGGGGGCCAGAATAACTAGAAATGACGGGGCCCAAAATGGAGCAGCGGAGTTTATTAAATGTTGGACAGACGCAGAGAAAATGAGTAACAGAATTAGGCTCAATACCACACCAGTTACAACGCCTTTGATCAAAGGGAACCCGAGAGTAGCGGCCATTCAACCTCGCGGTGATTTTAGGGCCATTGGATTGCCCCAAAGGTTTCCCAAAGTTTTGTATAATAAAGATGACTGAAGCACAATGTCAACAGACAGTTCCTTTGAGGAATATAAAAGGAGAACAATGTCCTGCTTATAAAAAACAAGCAGACATATCATTGGGAGGCACAGCAAGTCAAACTATCTTTTTCCAGTCTTTGAAAAGATAGAATAAGAGGAGAAAATACTGGCAACAAACAAGAAGAGGCTGTTATCAGCTGCTTACCAGAGGTCATAGGCAGAGTGATAGGAAATAGGGACTTAGTTCAATCATAATGCCATCCACACACTGTAATCCTAAAAGTAAAGAAGTCTTCTAAACCTCATTGTAGGCATCTCGGGGTTGGTCTACACGTCACAGCAGTCTCACTTTAAATCACTTTGTATGGTAGCACCAGCTGTTGAATACCAAGCTTTTCTGGGGAGTCACTCACTGACCAGGAACTTTTCATTATGCCAATATAGTCACCACATAAAGGCAGTGAATGCAGATGGTCAGAGACCATCTGCTAGCAATTGATAAACTTCCAGCCCAATCTTACCTAAATTTCCCTGCACCAATGCAGCAGCACCAGCACGGGCTTAACTGCATCCCATGGGGACATTTAACAGATGCAAAATCTTCTTGAGGTAAGGGGACATTCAACCCCTTGCCCTGGAATAAGCTCCAGCCTGAGCAATGGGTCAACTTGGACTTGAGCCAGCTATATAACTGAAGCAAGTCCACATTGATCCATGTTGTCAGACTGGGCCCAGGATAGGGGACAGGATACAGCATGTGCTGGCACCACCAATCCCACCCCTTCCTGGGCTGGATCCACCCACCGTCACCCCATTTCATCCCCTCCCTATCTAGCCCCTACCCCTGCACTGCTCAGCACAGCACTTACCCACTTTGGCGGGCACTGCTTCTTACACAGGCACTGGCAGGAAAGATCTAGCCTTCCCACTGGTGCACCTAAGTGGCGCTCCATCGCAATGTACTTTCTGGCATGTTTGTGACAGTCTGTACTAGCAGAGTACAGGCTCCCCAACTGGGTAACGCATGTGATCAGTTCCTTATGCTGTGTATGTCTAATGACCCAATTCTATCTGGCCATTAGACATACACAACATAAGGAACTGACCACATGCGTTACCCAGTCAGTGCTGGTATCAGGTTCTCCCAGGCCTTCAACAGTGCCCCCCACTAGCCCAAATTGTATGCTACTGCTGGCAATGGTACTGAACATTCAGGGGACAGCCCATCCAGGTTGGGCCTCTAATGGGTGTGGGCCCTCAGTCAGTGCCTGCCTAACTAAGTCGTGACACCAGCCTTGTGCATCATGAAGAGAGTTTTGCCACATTCCCAGTCAATTTTTCAATTATGCCAGAGATGGGGTAAAGAGTATACCTGACTGGACACTACAGAAAAACAGTCCTCAAGTGATGGCACTGTGAAGTGGCATTTCCAGGAACCACTATGCCTTGTAGTGCATCAGCCAAACATCAGCCAAATCAGGTGCATCTCTAGCAAGTGACTGAGAAAGCTTCACCTATGGAATTTCTGATTTGATGCATCCCTTTCCAGCGAGATATCTGCCTGAAAGATGAAAGCAAATGTGGGGTCATGAAACCTACTTTCTATAATCAGAATAATACAAAAGCCTGTACAAAGTCTTTACAGTTTACATGGGGCAAAAATTAAGGTGACCACCTTAATTTTCAATTTCCCATCCTTTTTGGAGCAGGGGGAAATTGCTAGCACCTTAATACTTATTGATTTTAAAACCAAAGGGTTTTTTTTTTTTTAAATTGAATCTCATCTCAGTCTACTCCAAAATGTAAGAAACATGCTTTACAAGGCAGGAAACTATCTTCTGCCATCTTACTAAGTATGCCATGCTGTAACAGTAGCTGGAAACTGGGCATTATTTTTAGAAGCAATCGGGACATCCAAACAACTGAATTTAGTGACTCAAAGGAAGAAAGTGGTGACCTGTTATGAAAACTACTCATTTTCAAAATTTCAACTTTTCTATTTTGGTAAGACTCAGCTGTTGTTTTCAAAACACTTTTATGAAGTCTTCTCTCTCAAACCTATTTTGTGACCTGTCTTCAACTTTCCCACATAGCATCTAAATCAGAGCAGAAGCATCTTGGAGGGGGGGGGAAGGTTGGGTAGGAAGATAAGAAGGAAAGCAAATTCAGTCAGAAAAACTGGCTGAGGGCACAATCCTAACCAGGTCTACTCAGAAGTAAGTTCTATTTTGTTCAATGGGGCTTACTCTCAGGAAAGTGTGGTTAGGATTGCAGCTTTAGTCTTCCTACTGCTTTACTGATTTCTTCCTTCTTCTTTCCTTCCAGAAAACTGGGAATTGTTGCCTATAACTGTACATAAACAACTGCAGTCTTTTCACTCTGGCAATAAAATATTCTACTGAAAGTGAAGATTTATACACATCATTTTGATATTTATCAATGTCTTTCAAAAAAGCATCTTGGTTTAATTACAATTTCTATAATTACTATTTAATTGTGTTTGGTTCTATAATTTTGTGGTAAAGAGTCTTGTGACATGAATCCATCATAATTTCAGAGTTTTCCACATACTAGACTTTTGGATGGTAAAATATCCAAATATTGCCGGTGAATGTGCAGCTCTCCTAATGCCAGGGAAACTGGGCTGTCTTTCAAGACTTGTGGGAGTGTTTGCCTGCCTGTTGCACTACTCAAACGGTTCTTTTAAGCAAATAATCTGTCACAGCAATGGTATAATTGCTCAGTCCTCCATTGCCAGAAAAAATGCAACTGTGAACAAAGCTAGTGGGCAATGGAGAGAAAGCCGTGTATTATACAGAGATGAGGCTAAAGAATCTGGGTGAAGTGATGGCCAGTGGATAGACAGGAATGGGCTGACAAAGGCATGACCACCTTCACTTATGCTGTGTGTGTGTGTGTGTGTGTGTGTGTGTGTGTGTATCAGTGCCGACAACTTAGGTGGTGTAACTGCCCTTTTATGGAGGACGGTTTTAACACACAATAACTCAAAAAGAACAGCTAGTTCCCAGATGCACAGATGTATTGACCTACACTGTGAGGCAAGCACTAAATTCACTTTTCAAAGAGATAAGTACGTGATAAGGCTGCAGACCAGAAAAGCCCCAAGTATAAGGGAGTTAGGAAAAGTATTAATGGAACTCTCCTAGTGAATCACATGCATATTTCAGTGTGGTGCCAGATTACCAAATCAAGAATATCTTAATTTCCAATAAGAAAATAATGTGTGTATTCCTGTCACCATATACAGGGCCTATGAGAGGGGAGTAAAGGGGGTAATTTGTACCCAGACCCAGGGTCAAAAAGGGGGCCCAGGAGCGAAAGGAGGGGGCCCAGAAATTTCCTGGGATCCTTACAATTTCCTGTCTCAGACTTGTTGCCCTCATGGGATGCTGGGGGCACTGTCAGGAGCGTGCAGCTAAAGCTACTGCAGCTGGGCTGAGGAATGCATACACGACACTCCTTAACACAGTGTCAAACTTGGGAGGAAACTGATCTGCTACGGTAGCTCTTTGGCTTGTGGCTCCGCTTACCATGAAACTGTGCATAGGAACTCAGGGACACAGCTGTAGGACTACAGCTGCTCAGAAGTAAGTTTTGGTATGCACAGGACACTTTCCATTCCAGTGTGAGCCTAAATATGATAATGCTAATTTTCTGCATGATTTTCTATAAAGAAAAGATATTAGAGAGACTTACAGCACAATCCTATCTTGCACTGGAACAGGCATGCCAGGAGGCCTGTGCTGTATCCAGCGCAAGACAGGGCCCTAAAGTGGCTCAGCCAGAGGCAAGGAGAAACTCTTCCCCCAGGTAAGACCCCCAGGTAAGCCATCGCAGCCCTAATGGGTTTCCTCGCGCCACCTCAGGAGGTGGCAAAAATCAGAGGAGAGTAAAGCGGCTTGTAGCTGCTTCGCACTGCTAGTGGGCTAGAATCCACGTGGGCTAGGATCCATCTGCTGGGTCCCAGCCCCATCTCCCACTCCCCCCCCACTCCCCGGACTGCCCTCCGCCTGCGTTCCCCACATCCCGAGCTTGGCTGATACAAGCCTCCTTGCCTGAGTCAGCGTGGAAGCTGGATTCAGCCTCTGTGGTCCGACACGCATCCATGCGCCAGCATAGCTGACTCTAGAGGAGGTGCAAACATGATTTATGGCATTCAAGGGACTTGCGCCGGCCCAAGGGGGAGTTTGGATTGCACTCATAAGAATGTGTTCCGTTTTCTGTATTACTGTATCTTGCTGCTGATGCCGCATGGGTGGGTAGACCTGAGCTTCAAAAACTTTCCCAGCTATCCCCCCTCCCTGCCCCCATTTTGCTCTCCCATCACCACCTCCCCCACTTTGTTTCACTCCTCCCCCTTTACAAAGGGGCCCAAAAGAAACTTTATATCCCCTGATAAAATTTCTCCTGACCCTATGTATATGCAAATTGCCCCTGCTTCAGGCACTGCACTTGATGAGACAGGAGGCTTACAAATTGCATATTTCTGGCAACAACTTTGGGGCTGCAGAGTGCCTTTCTGCTCACACTGAACCAGCAGAGATTTTTTCTTGCAAAATGTTCAGAAGATTCTTTTACATAAAGCCACAGTTAACATAAGAAATTGGTGGATGGGGGGGGCAGGGAGCAGGGTGAAGAATATAAACCAAACCCTTTAAAGTGTTTGAAACAGAAGGGTGTTTCCCCCCCCCCCCTGATTTGCTTTAGCTTGCTAAATTCCAGGTTTGCGTAAAAAAGTGCAGTACTTAAGGGTAAATTCTGGGAAAGCTTCCAGCAGCATTCCTGGAGCATGTGGCAAGATTGCTTCCAGAAAAACGAGGCTGGAACTTTGCAGGAAGGGAAAGGCAGCTGTGAGTTTATCCTCAATATTCTTGGCCCTATTCTGCTTGTGCACAGGAGAATGGATGGGTCCTGAGTGAGAGAGGAACACATGATGTTGTGAAGCATGCATGGTTGCTGCCTATTGAGACTGCTCTGGCAATGTCTATTCAGAGGAGTATCTCAATACAGTGTAAAAGGAGACATACAAAAGAGGAAGGAAAGCAATCTCACTCTGTGACCAAGGTACCTTGAGCTATCGCAGACAAGAAAGTAAATATGTGACTGCTGCCAAAAACAGCAACCATGCATACAGAGGGCAGGGTAAGCCATATGTATGATAGATGCATGCTTTTTGTCACATCTGGTTTGACCCAAAGACATGCACCACTTTGTACCTCATATATCACAAGATACTAAACTTCTCTCTCTCTCTCTCTCTCTCTCTCACTCACACAAATCTGGCTTTGCATATGGAATTTATTACAAACGGCAAGTGATGGAAATACTAATATTAACCCAAAGGTTGGAGATTCTTAACACATTCTGCTTTCTATTTTTGAACAGTGGTAGACATTAAGCCAGCATCATGTCATATGATGTCACAGAGGGATAATGGCCAAAAACTTCACAAGGTCTTCCAGATGTGGAAAGGTTTCCTTTTAATTTACTTGAGTTAAAAAGAAGTTAAAAGTTAATTTACTTGAATTAAAAAGTGTACATGACCAGAGATGAAAATGTCTGGATGTGAAATGCTTATCACTTCATCAGACTGACTCAATCATGCTAAGTCAGCATCTTCACAGACTCAGTAGAATCAGCTGTGTGTTTCAAGGGAGAAAACTGAATCTATGAGGGCTATACTTAAAATAGCTAATAAAAGAATCATCCAAGTCTTATTTATCTTTATATCTAAAAATACAAACTCCACTGCACATAAGTTCATAAGAAAGCTCTGCTGGATCAGACCAAAGACCTGTCTAGTTCAGCATCCTGTTTCCCACAGTGTCCAGCCAGATGTCTTGGGAAACTTCACAAGCAGGGCAACAGCTCATTCCTTCTATCGTTCGGCAATTAGTAGCATATTACCTCCAAACAAGAGGTTCCATCCAGCTTTCATGGTTTGTACTCATTACTATAAAAAGCAATACAGTGGGCCCTCCTTATCTGCAGATTTGGCATCCATGTATTTTAGTATCTGCAAATGCTGAGTCCATAGTGAGAGGGCCTCAGACAACTTCCCAGACATGAACATAAGTGCCACACACAGCCTCCATACACATCAGAACACCTCTCGAATATGACCAGAAGCCACTTTCTGGTTGTGTCCGGGAGGTCCTCCGAGGTCCAATCGCAGATTTAATTATCCATTGAATTTGGTATCTGCAGAGGGTCCTGCACTGGATCCCCACAAATACCAAGGGCCAACTGAACTCATTTTGGTTCTGAAATAATGTCCTTTAAGGACAAACAACTATATGTAAAGTTAAGTTTTTTCAGAAACTAAGGGCGCAATCTAGCCCTTGACTTGGGCTGGCACTTGCGCTGGCCCAAGAGGGTTGCAAACGTGCCATAAGGCATGTTTGCGCCTCCTCAGGAAGAAGCTGGGCCGGCACTCAGAGAAGCACCGGCCTGCAGAGGCCGACGCAAGCCTCCGCGCCGGCTTCCTCTGCGCAGGTTGCATCGGCCTGGCTGGGATGATGCAAGGAGGAAAGGTATGCAGGGGAGGCAGGGAGGAGGCATTCCTAGGCGGGGGTAGGGCGGATGGAGAGAGGGAGGTGGGGTTGGGATCCGGCAGTTATGCCAGATACCAACCCCCGTTCCTGGGGAGAACAGAGTGGCTCCAAGCCACTTCGCTCTCTTCTGATTTGTGCCACTTCAAGAGGTAGCCGAGGAGACCCATAGGGGCCAGTGGCCCTTGCCCAGAGGTAAGGGGAAATGTTTCCCCTTGCCTCTGGCTGAGTCACTTATGATACCTATCCTGCGCTAGATACAGTGCAAGCCTCTTGGTTTGCCTGTTCTGGTGCAGGATAGGATTGCGCCCTTACCCATTTTATGTACTATTGTTCCCTACTCTTTTGATATCAATCTCCATAATTAGTCTTACATAGCCCTGGTGGAACAACCTCCCTATTTCCATAACTTTTCCATAGCTTTCTGCTCCCTGCCACTTCTAGTTACTTCCTTATTATTTAATCATCTTTCACACACAAACAACCCCAGAAAAACCAACAGGCATGTCCATAGCCATCCCTCTACTAAACCTTTCACAACCTTCCAGGCATGTTGCTAGAGACTTTGTAGAGGTACGAGGGCCTGAAGAGTTATCGTAAATCAATTCAAATAATCAGAAAGTCTAAGTTTGATGTTTTAAATTGTTTTACCACCATAAAATTTAACAACATTAAAGACATTTAAATAAGGGCGCAATGCAGCTGTGAGGTAAGGGAACAAACATTCCCTTACTTTGAGGAGGCCTCCATGAATGACACCCAACTGCAGGATGCAGCACATGTCCCATTGGCACCGCTATGCCAGTGCTGGAAAGTACTGACATAAGAGGTTAAGACTGCACCCTAACTTGCACTGTCAAGTCCAGAGGGGTTAAATACCTTTAAAAGCTCTTTATAAAGGGAAATTCCACCAGCTGCAACCTTCTTAGCCATTGTCACTACAGAATACCCCTTGGTTATAGGTTTGTCTTTATCCCCTTTGCCCTAAAATGAAGGAATCCAGTCACCACTACAACAGAACTAATCTTCAGTAAAATAACCTACAATACGGTTAAGCCATACTGACATGTGCTCTGTATTGAATATTGCCCAAGCTGACAGGTGTGCAAGGTGGGTACCGAGAAGGGATGGGTGGATTTGGTTTTTCTTCAGCAAAATGCTAGCTCCAGCTACATTTGCCTCCATCTCCAAATTTTGCTTACTGAAACACTCCATGTATTTTCTGAATTGGCACACATGAAATTTTCTCTTGCTGCAGTTTTCTGTCCCTTCCATTTGTCCGTATGATTTTTCCTCCCTACTACAGGTGAGCAATACTCCCAAGTGAGGATAGACATTGAAACAAATTTTTGGTGAGGGGCAAGCATTAGGTGTGGATCATCTCATCTAGATTCCCTTTTTTCTTCTGATACACATCCAATATCTTCTTAATGTGCATCAGAGCATGGATGCCCTTTATCCTCACCACTTGTTTGAACAGAATATGCATTTAGAAATACAGTGGTGCCTCGCATAACAAAAGCCCCGCACACTGAAAAACTCGCATAACTAAAGAGTTTTTTGATTGAGTTTGGTAACTCGCATAACGAAAGTTTCTGGCCGTGCTTCACATAACGAAAACTTTTTAGGTCCATGCTTCGCAAAACGAATTTTTTAAAAAATTAAAAATTTCGTGTATGCTTCAAATTTTAGAAATCCTCTGTACAGTATGTATGCCTTTAAAGAGCAAGTAATAAACACTTTGTAAACCAAATTTGACTTCGTTTTGACCTTTTTTGCCCATAGGAACGCATTAATTAAATTTCAATGCATTCCTATGGGAAAACGCAATTCGCAAAACGAAAAATTCGCGTAACGAAAGGATTCGCGGAACGGATTAATTTCGTTATGTGAGGCACCACTGTACCAGGGTTGAAAACTAGAGTCAGTGATTCAAACTCAACTCGCAAAAATGCAAGATTTGGGGTGACTCGACTTGTGAGTCGCGTGCATGGAAGATTGAAAAAGATTCAAGTCAGGGACACCCTGACTCAAAACTCACCCCCACACATGCTGACTCAAATCTACCTGCGTCCGGGTGTGCTTGCTTACTGCTTTTGTGGAGTGAAAAACCTAGTGGGACCATAATTCTGACTAGGCAAGCATCAGGGAGGCTTCAGCTGGGAGTCAGTAAAGGGTTAATGTTTGCAATGAATGGGGGAGGCGGGACTAGGCTCTCTTGCCATCTCTGATAGGAAGGAAGAAATGGATGGTTACTGGACAGAGGATGGGCATTCTGATATTTTCATTGGCTGAGGAAGAGCAGGAGGAGGCGCCAAGGGTGGGGTTCTTGCCTTATGATTGGTTTGAGAAGCCCAAGGAGGGGGAGGAGGCAGGGAGGGGGAGGAGGGAGTTCATAGCAATCACGCTTTGCCCCGCATGGCTGACAGGGAGGGGAAAGCCTCATTGAATGACCAGCTGCAGTGGAACTACTTCTGAGTAGGGTTGCAAAGGATCAAGTTGTCCTGGTAAGCCTCCCAGGTGCATGTGACCTCCTCCCTCTTGCCGCTTCTCTCTCAGCTCTCTTGCATTCCCTCCCACCCCCTCCCGCCCCATTTACAGATGGGCAGGGACAGCAGGGAGTGAATAAAGAGAACTCCAAAATGCACATACCCCTTGGCAACAGCCCCATTTTTTCCATGGTTGGCTTTTTAAAGGGGCAAACTCGAGTCTTTTAGAGACACTAAAGTGTCACTCGGAGTCTCAGAAAGTGTCCCCTATATGATTCTTTTTCAAGTCAAGTTGTGGGGGGGGGGGGTGTGACTCAGCAACTCAACTTGAGTCAAGTCCCGTTGGATTTTCCCATCCCTGAGAAGTACATCTCCATCCATTTTCTATGTTTTATTTTCCCAATAAAATGAAAATTGACAAGCATTTCCTTTGCTACAGGAGTAAAGCAAAAATTTTATTGTGCAACAACCTCAGAAATTCCTTAACTTTGACTGGATCGAGAACCAAGCACCTCAATATTCTTTCTAAGCATCAGCAGACTTAGACTGTCTTACCATCTATGTAATTCATGCTCATTGTGAGAAAAATTTTTTTTAAGGGATGGGAACTAAAAGCTCAATATTAGGCATGCTTACTTGGAAGTGAGGCTAGTCATGCTCAAGGGAGCTTACTTCCAAGTAACTTTGTATAGAATAAAAGTCTGTTGCCGAGTCTGATGACTTTATGCAATTACCCTAAGTACAACCAACCAATCATTTATTCTGAAGCAGTAGCACCTGAGGTTCTACTGAATGGAGGAGATTACTCCTTTATGAATTACTATCCTATGAATCACTTTCTTTTGAAGAGCTCTTTTGATGATCCAGGTCTACAGAGCTTTCGTCCTGAGTACACTTCTGTACTGCAGCAAGTCATGGACTCTTCGCTCACAACAGGAGAGGAAACTGAACGCTTTCCACATGCGCTGCCTCCGACGCATTCTCGGCATCACCTGGCAGGACAAAGTTCCAAACAACACAGTTCTGGAACATGCTGGAATCCCTAGCACGTATGCACAGCTGAAACAGAGACGCCTGCGTTGGCTTGGTCATGTCGTGAGAATGGATGATGGCCAGATCCCAAAGGATCTCCTCTATGGAGAACTCGTGCAAGGAAAGCGCCCTACAGGTAGACCACAGCTGCGATACAACGACATCTGCAAGAGGGATCTGAAGGCCTTAGGAGTGGACCTCAACAAGTCGGAAACCTTGGCCTCTGAGCGGCCCGCTTGGAGGCAGGCTGTGCAGCATGGCCTTTCCCAGTTTGAAGAGACACTTGGCCAACAGTCTGAGGCTAAGAGGCAAAGAAGGAAGGCCCATAGCCAGGGAGACAGACCAGGGTCAGACTGCACTTGCTCCCGTTGTGGAAGGGATTGTCACTCCCGAATTGGCCTTTTCAGCCACACTAGACGATGTTCCAAAACCACCTTTCAGAGCGCGATACCATAGTCTCTTGAGACTGAAGGTTGCCAGCAAGCTGATGAGCTCACACATAACAGGGACCACAATTTATCAGCTTCTGGTGACATACAATATTTTGTTAGTGAATTATTTTGTATATAGTGCAATGTAATAACACAAACTGACCACAAGCTTAAGTTAGAAGCATTTTTTAAAAAGAGACACATACAATCTGGTTATATACAACCTCCTGGGCCTGCTTCTGCTGTTGAGCTGGTCATAGTGACTCAGAGACTGCAACAAACCTCCCAAGGAAGGCAGCTATCATTTGTAGCTAGCCAAGACAAAAGGGCATGTTTTTTGTTCAAAACACCATGTAAGCATATCAGCACTGGTGTGCAAAGTAATAGTTTAATTAAAAAAGGGCAGGGCTGACAGTAAGATAGACAAAATTTACTCTTTACCTTGTCAGTTTCAAAGGAGAGATAGCAATCATCCTTTGACAAAAAAGCAGGCATGTTTACCAGTACTAGTCTACACAGTAATACTTTCATTACCACCACCCTCAAAGTTTTAAAAAAATCAGAAAATACACTTCTCATGCACAGGTTCTCATAGAATCCAAGGCTGGTTAAAAGAGCATTAAAAAAAAAATAATCAAACCACACATTTGCACAGCCATGTCAGCAGTCTTCTACAAATTTCAGAAACACAAATCATATGGATGGCAGAATGAAAAACATATCGGCACCATCCACAACCAGGACAAGGCATATTTCAATCTCTAAATTCAGAGGAAATTCAGGAGGGAGCACTCATAATACCAAGTTACAAAAAAATGTATTAGCCCAATGGGAGTAGATGGGAAAAAGAAAGATGTGACTGGTATGAGGACCCTTTAGAAACATGACTGTGATTATACAATATTCAGGAAAAAACAACACCAGTTGCATGCCATGGCAACTGAGAAAATTAGACTAGACTTCACCTCCTTCCATGATAATGGGGAGATTTGTACTTACCATGAATCCCCCTTCTCAGTGGTCTCCATGTCCGTCTTAGTCCTTGCAAGTGGCACACCAGCAACCATGGGGGGGCACCCCTGAGCATCCACCCACGGGGCTCCCAGTTTCCTCCCCAGAGGAGGAGGTAGAGGGTAGCTCCTCCCTCTCAGGTAGGCAGGCCAGAGTCTTTTGGTCATCCTGAGGGGAGGGGCTGCCTGGACTCCCCAGACTGTCCAAGCTTGAAGAGCCTCGACCCTGACACCAGATGTCACGTATCCATCCGGAGGCACTGTAGTGGCGGTCCTCTGGTGTCACATGCTGCGTTGCGTGTTGGCTCGGGGGATGAGTGCAGAATGGGCCCAGGTGGCGCGGGGCCCTACCCCAGGTCTATTGCTACTCTGTGCTGTACTGCGTCCCCCTGACTTTACAATTCTGGTATTCAGCATGTCTGTTTCTCCTTTTTTTTTTTTAACAGCTGTGAGGGTGGGCGGACTAATCCGGACATGGAGACCACTGAGAAGGGGGATTCACGGCAAGTACAAATCTCCCCATTCTCCAGTGGGATCTCCATGTCCATCTTAGTCCTTACAAGTGGGAAGTGTCCGAGCAGTGCTCCTCAAGGGTGAGAGCTGCTGTAAGCTTATAGAGCCACGCTCTGGAGGACGCGCCTGGCGAAAACTGCATCCCCAGAGGCGAAGGCATCAATCTTGTAGTGTTTGATAAATGTGTTAGGTGAGCTCCAGGTATCTGCCCTGCCTACTGCCTCCAGGGAGGGGTGAGCCCTGAATGTGGCTGAGGTGGCAGCCCCCCTGAGGGAGTGGGCCACTATGCCCTTAGGCCTCAGGTATGGCCTCCCTAACCCATCCGGAAATGGTGGGGGGAGACACCTTCCTGCTTTGGTCACTAGGTCGGAATGAGACGAACAAGGCCTCTGAATGCTGAGGTGGGCTGAGTTTCTGGAGAGATAAAAGCTCACTGCCCAACACACGTCGAGGGCATGCCATTCCCGCTCTGTGGGATGAGAAGGGTTGGGGCAGAAGGTGGGTAGCACCACCTCCTGCGAGCGCTGAAACAGGGAGTTCACCTTGGGTAGGAAGGAAGGGTCGGTACGGAGGACAATCCTGTCCTCCTGGATCTGGCAGAGTTCCTTGGCTATGGAGAAGGCTGCCAGCTCTGACACCTTCTGGCAGAAGTCACACCCACCAGGAAGGCGGTCTTCTGCAATAATAGTTTTAGCGAGCACGTCGCCATAGGATCAAAGGGAGGCCTCGTCAATGCCCTCAGCACCAGTGTCAGGCCCCAAGGGGGAGTCACGGTCATGGGGGGCGGGTTGAGGAGACTCACACCCTTGAGGAATTTTATAACGTGCAGGTGTGCCGCCAGGGCCCTTTCCTTGGGGGACCCCAGAATGGAGGCAACCGCTGAGACCTGTCTCTTGAGGGTGGCCGTGCTGAGGCCCTTGTTGAGGCCTGCCTGGAGGAAGCTCAGGAAGTCGTTGACCCTGATCCTCTCTGGGTCAAGATTTCAGAATTGGCACCTTTCGGTTAGGACCCTCCAGGTTCTGCTGTAGACCCGGTTGGTGGATCCTCTCTGGTCGGGGAGGAGAGTAGCCAGGATGACAAGGGAGTAGCCTGACTCGGCTAGTCTTTTCCACTCAATCACCAGGCAGCTAGACGGAGTTTGGGTGCCTGTGGGTGAAGGATTGGGCCCTGTGACAGAAGGTCCGGGCGCTGAGGGAGGAAAATGGACGGGGAGATGGCCAGCTCCCGCAGGTCCAGGTACCAGGGCCGGCGGGGCCAGTTTGGGGCTATGAGGAGGACCTAGGCCTGCTCTAGCCTGACCTTCATGAGGACCCTCTTAAGAAGCTTTGTGGGGAGAAAGGCATACGTTACCACTCGGGGTCACTGTGGGTAGAGTGCGTCCATCCCCTCTGCTTCCAGACAGCATCCTCGGGAGAAGAACCTCGGCAGCTGGTGGTTGTGGCTGCTGGTGAACAGGTCTAAGGTCATTGGACCGAACTGACGGTTGATCCATGCAAAGATCTGCGGGTGAAGCCTTCATTCTGAATGGTCGAAGTCCTGGCGACTCAGCCAGTCTGCTGCTGTGTTTTCCAGTCCGGCGATGTGCTCAGCTCTGATGGACCTGAGGTTCTTTTCGGCCCACAGCATCAGCCTGCGTGCCTCCATCTGCAGCGCTGCTGACCTGGTGCCCCCTTGCCAGTTTACGTAGGCCCTTGCCGCGATGTTGTCAGTGTAAACTAGGACATCTTGGTCCCTGAGCTGGGGGAGGGCCAGCAGGGCCAGTGGGATGGTCCTCAACTCTAGCAGGTTGATGGGGGCTGTCCTCTCGCTTGGCGACCAGCAGCCCTGTGTTACATCCTCGGGGATGTGGGCCCCCCATCCTTGGAGACTCGCGTCTGTGAACAGGACGGCTCTGTGGTGTATCTAGATGGGCGAGCCCTGGTCCAGTCTGTGCAGCCGCCTCCGCCATCGAAGGTCCTTGGGAGTGAGGGAGTCCAGTCTGACACTCTTGCTCCTTTTGGAGACGATGAAGTCCTGGAAGGGCAGCAGCAGGTGCTGGAGGGACCGTGCCCTGTACCTGGCCCAGGGAATGATGTCCTGGCAGGAGGTCAGCATGCCCAGGAGACAGGCCAACATCAGCATGTCCTTTCTGGAGGAGCGGAGGGCAGCGTTGATCAGGTCTGCAGTGTTGGCCCACCATTCTGGGGACTGGAAAACTCTGAACTGGGAGGCATCGATGATTGCTCCCAGGTGTTCTATGGTGTGTGAGGGTGTCAGGTGACTCTTCTCCAAGATGATGAGGAACTTGTGGTTCCGGAGACATTGGATGGTCTGGTGCAGGTGTAGGGCGCCTTCCTCTGGTGAGGCAGCAGCCAAGATCTCAGCTGTGCCTTCTTTGTCATGTAGCTGTGCCTTCTGATGGACGTCAGGATGGAGCGTAGGGTCTCCATCTTGCATTTCTGTTGACGCATCCATCTGTTGAGCCACCTGAGGCGGAGGATGGCTCTGGTGCCGCCGGATCTCTTGGGCATGGTGAAGAGGTGGGAGTACACCCCGGACCCCCAATGCTCCCTTGGAACCGGTTTGATGGCCCCGACCTCTAGGAAATGTTGGATTGCCTCGAGTGTCTTGCTGTGCTTTAGCGGGCACTCTGGTCTGGGGACCCGTAGGAACCAGTTGGCTGGAAGTTATTGAGACTTTGGGCCCTTTGTGCCAAAGCACTGGGACTGCTGTCATCTGGGCTTGTGGGCTGGCCGTCTTGGATGCCAGACGGGCCTTAGCCTTCTGAAAGGGGCCGCAGAGGGTGAGGTAATGGGTTGAGAGCTCCTTGAAGGCCGAAAGGTGCCGGTGCTGGGACCGCTGGGTGGGCCTGCGTTCCTCTCCCTGATGGGCAGTACCCTCTTCTTTCCCATGGACTCCAACAGTAGCAGGTCCAGGGCGTCCCCAAAAAACTTGGTTCCCTAGAAGGGGAGGCCGGTGACCCTGGCGTGTGAGGTTGCATCTACGTCCCAGCTACGCAGCCAGGCCCTGGGCGTTTGCTACGAAGGCAGCAGCTGAGGCCATCTTTCTGATATCTGAGTTAGCCCTGGAGCATAGCTTGTGGGTCTCACTGACCTGCTGAAGCCAAAGGACCAAAACTCTGGAGCAGAGGTAAGCGGAGACAGAGGCCCACAGCACATTGGAGGAGGCCTCGAAACCCTTCCTGGTGGCTAGCTCTACCTTCTTGTCTGTGGGGTCCCTTGGGAGACCATCACTGTCTGTGGAGGATGACTGGTGATCCCAGTGCTGCTACAGGGGCGTCTAACAAGGGTGACTTGAGGCGGGCCATGACCTCTGGGGGCAGGTTGTAGAAGGAAACCAGTGGGGGGTTTCTTGCTGGTTTGGAAAGACTGCTAGGGACCCCCACTTGGTCTTGGGCCCCGTATCCATGTGGTGCTCGGGCTGCAGGTCTAGCACCTGAACCACCCCTGAGACTAGCTTGTTAAACTGTTAAGCTGCTCAGTGTAGGAGAGGTGAGGCTTTGTCATGAATATGTACAGTTTAGGCCTAGTAGCATGTAGCGCCTGAACCAAAGTAAACCAGTAACAGAGAAGTGGCTTACAGTTCCTAGCTGCAAGGATGTGAGTAACAACAGCCAACGGAATTTACAACTCAATGGGAGGTGATAATGTAGCACCTAAGCAGACAGAAAGGCGCCCATCAAGGGGGAATGCAGCTGTGGATCTCCAGGGGGAGGGGAGAGCTGAGAGGGCTAGCATCCAGCCCCACTTCAGGAAGATTCTGTCCCCAAGAGTTCTGATTGGGCAGTTTAAATGAGTACAGAGTCACCTCAGTCCTATTAGCCTGAGAAGTATAAGAAAAAAACCCAAGGGGTGTGTCGGGCTCTTTTTGGTGGTGTTTTGGTGGAAAAGGTTGTGGGTGCAACATCCTGCAGAGAGAGCCTGTCCACCAGGGCCTCCATAGATAATCTGGAGGAAAGATCTTCAAAGGAAAGCTGACCCAGGTGAGAGTACGGAATAATAGAGAAAGCCAGTTAGCTTTGTTATTTTAATGCTGATCTGTTTCCTAGAAGTTTTATGCCTCTAGCATTTGCTGCCTTTTGTAACTTTATGTAACCCTATGTATTTAATAAAGTAAAAAATCCTTTTACTAAGTTGTTTCATTGTCTGTTGGGGACAAAGGTTCAGAATCCTGCCTAGCCGTTCAGCAAGCTACCAAATACTCATTGAGGACTAGTAACTTGAGGACTGAGGTTTTAATTAAAGAAAGTGCTCAGTGCCTGCAAGGGATAGAATTAAGCCTAGAAGGTCTCAGTGTCCCTGGACACAGACACTGGCACGTACAGGGTGGTGGCAGTACTACCAAACAGGGGTCCTTGAGGGCTCTAGGGTTCAAGAACCAAGAACCCTGAGCACCCCAAAACCCTGGGAGTGTACGACAGGCTTGTGTGCCTCAACCTCGTCCCCCGATATTTCTCCCTCTTCCGCGGATGAGGCATGGGAGCTCCCTTTGCCCTGCTCCTGGAGGTGGATGAGTTCGGGGATGGCACTGCGCACGGATGATGTCTGGTGCTTCTTGGAGGGGGGGAGTGTGGGTTCATCCTCTGGGGAGGAAGCTGGGAGCCCCGTGGGTGGATGCTCTGGGGTGCCCCCCAGTAGTTGCTGGTGTGCCACTTGTAAGGACTAAGATGGACATGGAGTTCCCACTGAAAAATGGTTAGATCACCTTCATTGAAAAAACCAATAATGAAGGATGTTGAGATAGTTGAAAAGTGAATGTGATTTATGGTTACTTCTTCTTATGGAAACACTTATGGATACTAAACAGGAAAAGAGAGGTAGGATGTTGGGCAATTTTAATTGAAGGGTGTATCTGCAGTATCACACTGAGTTTCTATTCCAATCTGAAAACAGCTAGGTAATACCTTTCCGTTTTTAACTGTAGGTCTCCTGAAAGAAGACTAGTGCTATTACATAGAGCCTCATTACTCACTTACCTCAGGTATTTGTCCTGTAACAGGAACTTCAGCTCACAGTTTAACATGTAAATCCCTTAATTACCAACTTTCGCAAACATAAATCATCATTCACTGTTCTGACATGAGTCATACCTGGAAGAAAGAGAGAAAAAGACTATGCAATGGAAAATATATATATTGAGTCATTTCATGCCAACAGAAGAAAGAAGAAAATAAGGCAGAGCCAAAAATGAGGGCTGGAACCCTTGCCTTTCTATGAATTTGAGTAGCAACTTCCAGCATTCACTGTGGGGAGGATAAAGTCAGCATTTACCCACCCCCCCCACCCATCCCTGAATGCCCAGAGAAGTATGTAATTTCAACACATAGAGTAGTTGTCAGGGTTATTCAGCAGAGGGGGAGGAATCTTCCTGTCGGTTTGCGGTTGTTAGGACAAACACACCAGCTATCACTAAGTTTTGCCCCAACATTGAAATGTCTACAAAGGTGGGGGGCATTACAGTTCCATGGTTGGCAACCTTCAGTCTCGAAAGACTATGGTATAAGCCTACAGCACCCAGTATTGCCAGGCGGTCTCCCATCCAAGTACTAACCAGGCCTGACCCTGCTTAGCTTCTGAGATCAGATGAGATCAGGCATGTGCAGGATAACAGTTCCATCTTTGAAAACAAAGGAGAGATAAAGTAAAATCAACTATGCTGTCTATTGCCAATATATTCATTTATGTGACCTCTGAAATTAATGCACTGGAGCATTAAAAGTCAACTAAAAGGGACATTCCATAAAAAGTTCACACCATTGCTGAAACACATTAGATGTATCAGGGTTTAGAAGTGAAGTGATTGTTAGATATTGCATCACTTCAAGGCAGTGGCACCTGGAGCACATAAATTTTTGTCACCCCGCATATGACAAAATTAATTTGTTAGCAGGTTAAGGAGACCACCAGGATGGGGAGCGAAATCAGGTGCCAGTCAGAATGGGAGCTGAGGTCTACCTAGGAGGTAGATCTGGGCTCCAGGTCTGGAGCCCAGGTCTACCCACCTGGAAGAGATGGCTCCAGAGGGCAGTCGGGATGGGAGCCCAGCAGGCAGATCTAGGCTCCAAGTCCAGACAGGAGCTCAGGTCTACCCGCCCAGCAAACATTGGCCACAGAAGTCAAAGTTCAACCAGGAGCCCAGGTCTATCTGCCTGGTTGACCTGGGCTCTGGAGCTAAAGCAGTGCTCATGCTCCCCACCCTGGCACAAACACTGAATCCACCCATGATGTCACCCCCCCGGGTGTCACCTTGCTAACACCTTATTCGTTCCATTCCATAATAGCATCTCATTGGCTCTTTGAACAATCAGTCTCATTGGTCTGTTTTGAGTTAAGGAAATTGTACTTTTTGTTACATAAGACAGTTGCATTTTTATTTTCTGGTTTTGCGGGCATAACTTTTGATAGAAAGGAGCTATTTCACTCTGGTTTGTTTCAATGCATTCCACTGTAAATGGTATGTTATGTGATGGTATTATTCCTATCATTCATGATTTTAGCAATTTTGGACATTTAATGGTGTCACTCCCATGGGTGGCATAGGGGTGGACTGCCCCCCTAGCTACGCCACTGATCCAAGGTGTTGTGCAGAGGCCTCCTCCATCTCTGCTATGCCAAACTTTTTCCAAGACATACCAGGGATTGAACCAGTGACATTATACATGCAAATGATGTGCTTCACTACTGAATTGTGTCCCCACACCCAGACACAGGGAATTAAATACACTATCTACCTCACACATTATGGAATGCAAGCAAATTCCCTATATCTTTTAATGTATGCCTACTAAAAATATAACACAAGAAGCAGTCCTCAATGGGAAAGGTAATAAGCAGGGCTGGAAAAATCAAAGGCACTTGGTAAATGGGTAGCTAAGATTTTGACCTTGCTCCAGAAGAAGTAGACTGGTAGTGTACATGGTATTTTCCCCTTCCTTGCTTTTTATTCCTCACAACACTTCTGTAGTTTGGGCTGACAGCTAATGATTGGCTTAGTGTTTGAACCTAAGCCTCTCCAGTTTAACCATGCTGGCTCTCTCTGCCCCATCCAAGGGAAAAAATGGGTGGCTTTCTTCTACAAAATATCCTTCACTTACCCATCAAGAATGTAAACACCTTGTTTTAATGTCATCTGAATAAAACATGCAGAAGTTACTTTGTTTCAAAGGTCAGAACCTTTCCCTTGGACCAGTAATAAGGCAATGCTGTGGTTTCTGTCCAAAGCTGAGAGGTTGGTGAATTACTAGCTTCAGCATTAAGAGTGCTAGAAAAGGAAACATGGGCTAGGAAAAATAAGACAGCAAATATACCAGCAAGCAATTTAGATAACTTATCCAGAATGGAAGCAAGACCCTAAATTAAGCAGCAGCACTGGAAGCCCAACCTTAAATTTGTTCCCACTGTGGCTGAGAATTTTCCATCCTGCACACTTAGGGGAAATCTGTAGACGAGGTCACTGTCCTAACAGTCTAGCAGTTTGTGGTTTATGTAAATGGATAGGTTATATGCAGTTCAGCGATTCCCCATGCTGGACTCTTGTTAAGACAATTTGTGTAGGTGTCTTTGTCACTGCCCACTGCTGTACCTTAAACTATGAAAAGCACTTCTACTACCCTGTGCTTATTTTACTCTATGTACGTAACTGAACATAAAAGGCAGTGTTGAACTAGCATGTTCAGGAGATCACTGCAAATTAAACTAAAAAGTTCTGGATGATACTATTGCTCCTCATCTTACACGAGGCTTACATTCCAGAGTTAGCACTAAAATTGAGAATACTCTGCCTTGAAAATCCTTTACATTTGGAAAATACATACTGACTCATTAAAAATTATGAGACACAGGTGGGACCCAAGACAGGCTGAAGGAACAGCAGTTTAATTCTCCAGTCTCTCACTCAATTCAGGGCATGTATTTAGTATGTGGAATAGTGGGCAGAATTGCCTGCACTACTTAAATGGCACTCGCGCTCGCGCTCTCTCTCTCTCTCTCTCTCTCTTTTGTTTACCAAGCACATGTAGTTGAATTTGCACAAGTAAAGTGTGCCTAAGTCAAGGCGAGGAAGTATTTATACAATGGCACTGGGAAAGATCATCTAGAGGTTGGACTTAGGTGCCATTGATCTGCTGAAGAAACTCAGCTCTCTTTTTTTTATTTTCCATCAACCTAGGAGCAGCAGGCTCTGACTTGAACCGCTATCTTAAAAACATGGTTGAGTAGACAATAAAATGAAATTGAATCCAAACAAGACAGAATTGATGGTGCAGGGGGGATCCTGCTATCTGGGGTCAATTGCCTATGATTGATAAAGTGTCTCTGCTCCTAAAGAATCAGGTGGCAAGTTTAGGCTCCTCCTACTTTTGAAAGCTGAAATGGCAGCTGCTTCTTGGAGTGCTTTTTAGCGACTACAAATCCATATGCCAAACTGTGCCTGGAGACCAGAGATTGAGCTACCACCACCCATAGTTTTGTGACGCCAACTACTACCGAGTACAGTCCACAACCCTAACCTTGAAGAATATTCCAGTAGCTTCCCTTAGTAAAGAACACAGCTGCCTGTGTGTTGCACAGGATCGAAGACAAGAACACGTTGTCTTCTATGGTTTGTCACAGGGGAATGGAAAGAAGAAGCACGGTAGCTCAAGGCCACGTAGGCTTGTAAAGACAAAAGATGGTTGGCGTCATGTCTAAATGTCTCCAACCAACGTGTTACTGGTCACAGAATTCAGTTTCCTTCTTTCTTTAATTTAAAACAAACCAGTTTCTAAGACTCATAGTTGCAAAGGAATGTTTCAAATAGCAGCAGTGCCAGAAGTAACACCAAAGAACCACACTCCAGAAGTGCCAAATTCTCAACCACAAGAAGTCAACATTAGTTGAGTAACCACCTAAAGGCCCTGTTTTCCCACTGCATTTTTACCAATTTGGCAGAAGCAAATAAAGTAAGAACCTCAAAATCCTCCTTAATTTAAAAAAAAAACTGAGCTATTAACCTATGATAACAAATTCTCAACATAGTCACACAGCTGCTTTCTTAGCACATCAAGCCTTTCTGCCTTTCTTCCCCAGGTCATTAAACGTTAATGTTGAAGCATTACTTAAGTGAAGTGAGTGCTTTTTCACATGTCAAATTCCATTTCCAAATACTGGTAAGTCCAAAAGACTTTTGTCTATGGCTTTAATCCAAAAGAATCAAATTAGGCCTACATACAATTCTCTGTCACACAGGCACGCATGGACACACACCCACCTACACAAGGTGGAAGAATGTAATGGGTTTCAGTCAAGAATAAAGATATAATGGCATTTGGGGTGAGTTTGGTTGACAGCGTAATTGGGTTGACCGCATAATTGGGCACAGATATAGCACTCCCCATATGGAATTCCCCCTTTCCTGGTCTACCTCTCCCCATTTAAAACATTCCTACTTATCTATCCACATATTAAACAAGTCTGGCAATGCTATACTTTCAGCCTGTGTCAACGAGATTCTGGTCATTTAAATAAACAAGAGCACTTGGAGCCACCTACGCCTGTTTCCATTCCTATTGGAAATCCTAGGCTGCCCTCTTTGTCTATTGCCTGCATCTTTGGCAGCAGGAGCCACCACTCTGGTGATGGGGTCAAGGGCCATACCCTAAATCTTCACATGCCAAGATGCATAACATCAAGTCTAATGCCCAGAAGAAGAAACTACTGATGCAGAAGGTCACTAATTGACAGTTTCTCTGTATTACAAGAGGTCTGGAAAGAAAACTCTCACAAGAGAGACATCCCTTAGGAACACATCCTAACCCTTTAAATAGCAGGGGATTCCACAGAAGGCACAGACAGTCAAACATTAAACAAAGGATAAATTTTTTTTCTCGAAATATGGTACAGTGAACACGTATCCTACGTCTTTAAGATGCTTCCAAAATAGCACCAAAGGAGACTTTCACAAACAAGAGCTACAGAATTCTACAAAATGTAATGATTCAAAATTAAAAGCAACCACTGAGCAAAGTACCTGGACAGGTACCATGCGGAGCATGCATTCTGTTCTTCATTCTGAAGACTTACATAGCAAGTTTATCAGAACCCCCAAGGGTCTAGGTCAGGTATTCTTAACTGGGGGTATCCATACCCCCAAGGGATATAGGAACCAAATGATGGGGGTGTGGAACTTGGTATGTGAACAATTGTTGTTAGATTATTAATTATCTCCTTTCTAGCCCACTTTTTAGAATGAGAATCTGTCAGGACGCACCAGAAGTGATGCCATGACCGGAGGTTACATCATTGGGCAGGAAAATTTTTGACAATCCTAGGCTGCTATCCTACCCACACTTACCCAGGAGTAAGTCCCATTGACTATCATTGTGAAAAGCATAGACATAGTAGCCTGTTCAAAGTACAGAGCTGTAACATTTCCCCAAATGCAGTCACATACCAAGGTAGCATGAAGTCTAATATATTTAAAATAAAATATTGAAATGAATGGGGACCCACCTGAAATTGGCTCATGACCCACCTAGTGGGTTCTGACCCACAGTTTGAGAAACACTGGATTAAGGTGTTCTGTTCCTAGTTATCCATATGTAAAGTAAAATCAAGCTATTGACATTTTTTGAAGACACAGTCTGGTGAAGAGGAGTATGGGAACATACTGGGCAATCCATTGGGAGTCTGTAATTGTAAAAGATTAAGAATCCTTGCCCTAGGTGCCAAACTGTTCCTAACACAGGATACTGTGATCAGATCTCCCAATGTCTTTGCTAAAGCTCAAAAACAGCTGTGAGGGAACCTCAAATTGGCTCAGGACAGCAGCAAGGGTGGGTGCTAAACCAATTTTCCCCAATTCCACTTTCTTGAGCAAAATCACACACTGCCTCCCTCTCAAGAGGTAGTGCCCCGCAATACCATTTTGCAATACCATAGTGTTTGCAATACGCAAACATAGGAACCTGGTTTTGTGCTTCTCTCTTTTTTTCAGCATAACCAATACAAATTTGGGGGTAAGAAGGATATGACAATTTTGATTTGGAAAACAGAGTAGGGAAAGGGTTAATCAACTGAAATTCAATCCAGAACAATGAGGAGCTATCAATAGATCAGTTAATTCACTCTGTTCAAGGTGGAATTGCACTCTTCCTCAAGTATATAGTCACAAATTAGGGACACATTAAATCCCTTCTCAGCAGAGGCATCAGAGTTCTGCTGGGTTGAATACTGGCTAAGGGCCCAAATGACCAGGCTGATCCTTGAACCCTCAATACTGATGGCTGTGATGGCATCTAAGGCATCCACAATAAGTGGGTGGAGGGTGCTCCAGGGTTAACTCCACCATTGCTCCTTCTCCAAATTTGCTATGAGTCACATGTCAGAAGGCTCATGGGGAAAGAGTGGTCAAAAGCAGTAAGAGAGAAATTCCTGTGCTTCTGGCCATCTCCAGTGTGAAGAGACACAGTCCATTCTCTTTATATGCGAATTCGCTATCTTCAAATTTGCTTATCTGTAAGAGGCATAATTACCACCTATCTCTCCTTATCCAAGACCTGTTCTTGTTATTCACTAATACTGTGCTGGTACTCCATCAAACAGGCATTGGTATTGGCCCATGGAGAACTGTCAGGCACATTTGTGTCCACTTCTAGACTTGTCACACCATCTTGGGGACTTCAGCTTAACCTTCACAACCCTGGCAATAAGGAGAGGCTGATGATGAGAGGACTCTGGAAGGCTACCTGAGGGCTGGGGCAATCCCAGGGATGGAGCCAAGAGACCGGTGGAGGAGAAGGACAACAAGTGAAACCACCCCCTCTTCACTGCTGATCTCTGAGGCATCACTATAGAGCCAGCAAGCTTCAAAGAGTTCAAAGGCATGAAGAAATTGCCATCGCCATCACCATTGCCACAACCTTCAACGTGAGGATATCCAGCACAGAGGAGGAAGCATCACATGTTGGAGATGTTGATAAGCCCTCACTATCACCCTATAGACTTCAAGATTCAGGTTCATAATGTCCATAGAGTGTATGGTGAAGTGGTCCTCTGGAACCTAACCCCATTTTCCCCGTAGGTTCAATGATTCAGTAATTCAGCTAATTCAGTATCCACTAGGTTTTCCAGGAACCTAACCGTAGTGCAGGGCTTTTCAAACTGGGGCGTCGCAATGCCCCAGCCTGTGGGCCCTGGCCTCTTTCCCCTTAAGGGGCGGGGACAGCGTGGAGGCAGGGAGGAGGCAGCAGCGCAATCTTCAGAATTGCGCCACTCAGGGGGCTGCAATGGCTTGGGTGCACTTACCAGAGGCTCCTGCAGCCTCCTGGGGGTGTGGGAAGCCCTGTGTGAGCATCTGCAGGGCTCCCCGATGCTTTAGAACTGAAAGTGGAGCGATCACGCTCCACTTTTGCTAAACTGGATCGCTCCACTTTCACTTTTGCCACTTCAGGGAGCCCTGCAGATGCTCACACAGGGCTCCCCGTACCCCCGGGAGTCTGCAGGAGGCTCTGGTAAGTACACCCAAGCCCCTGCAGCCCCCTGAGTGGTATGATCCTGGGGATCATGCCGCTGCCTTCCCCCCGCCCCCACTGCCTCCCCCCTGCGAGAACTTACAGCAGTTTTCAAACTCCCAGCAGTCTGAAAACCGCTGCCCTAGCAGATAACAAGAACTGACTCTCACAGTTTCAGAAGGGCCTATATAAATTAGTATTTATATATGCAAAGTACTTCACATGTTTAATCTGTATGTAGTCCTTATAATAACCCTGGAAGGCACATAAATATTATCCCTGTACTAGAGTTGGGGAACTGAGACTGATAGAGAGAAGGCTAAGGCTAAAACCACCTAGTGAGAATTCATGGCAGAGACAAGATTAAAACTGGGGAGATCTTGATTTGTGGTTCAGCCATTACGTTACACCAGCTGGTGTAGCACATAAATCCCAATTTACCAGTGTTATGAAGCATGTAAACCTTTGCATGTATATGTACACTGAATGGACATACAGCCCCTTTCATGCAGGTCGGATCATCACACACTACCATCCCCATAGGCCGGATTTCTCAGTGTTTCTCCTCCACCATACCACTTCACATGGTCCACCTATTCGAAGTACCACCAGAAGCAACTGACATTATAGCCAGCTACTTCTGGGTTGGGAGGCCAAATGTAATGCGATCAACACCAGTAAGAGGCACAGGGTGGGCGGGAAGGGTATTTTTAAGTAAGGAAAAGCATGCTTTTGGAGCTCTGCCCACTGTGCCAAGCCTCCTATCACAGTTGTGTTGCCTTCCTGGTCTTGCTGCCAGGTGGCAGGTGTCCAGGGGTCCCACGACTACCACCAGACACTAGCTCAAGTACCACTGGTGGTATCCATACCACTGGTTAAGAAACACTGCCATAGCCAATAACGTAATTCTTACACAATGCCTTCTCTGCAGAAATTGTGCAATATGTGATGATGACCTGAAGAGACAGACATAACATTCCACAGGCTTTCCTGTAGCTCAAGGTTTCCAGTCCCTATTGCCTTTTCCAGGTTGCTTGCAAGAATGTTGAATGTGCTCTGGTGTCCTTGCTTCTCATTCATGTCCTCCTCACTGGATTTGCAATTTATTTTTGAAATACTTTCACACATATCAGATGTACCACAGATTAAACTGACCTCTGAGAAGCAAGCATCGGGAACCCTGTTTTTAACCAGTGTATGTGTAAAACAAATTCAATGTTGGGTAGATTGAAAATAAGCCTGATTTTAAAAGGACACATTAAACAGAAAAGTGAGGGAGGGCACCAGGTCTCTTGTTATCTGGTGTGCTCTTGAGGGGCATTTGGTGGGCCGCTGTGAGATACAGGAAGCTGGACTAGATGGGCCTATGGCCTGATCCAGTGGGGCTGTTCTTATGTTCTTATGATTATTCTAAGCCTCCTATGGCAAAAGCAACGAACTTAAGGCAGCGCAGAGGTTAGTAGCAACCAAACAATGGCTGGCTTCAAAGCTTGTGAACTCTTAAATGCTTATGAACAACAGCTTAAGTATTTTGAGCACTACTTCTTCACCATTAGTGGAACCATTTTAGTGTTTTTCTTTCAATGCTGTACATTTTCCTGGCAGCAACAAAACAGTAAATCTTATTGGAAACCAGATAAAGGAGAAAAGAGAAAGCACAGCAGGAGACCATTCCCCTAGGCTGATGATTTGAACACAATTTAGTTTACAGTTAACTCACAGCATGCCTCCTGTAATGTCCTTTATCAACTATGAAGCCATTTCCTCATTGCTCATTAGCATTACGCATAATAAGACAAGAAAAGATGTTTTGATGCAAAATAGAAAAATAGTATTTGCACAGCAGAACACCTGAAGCAAAAAAAAAATTTTTAAAAACCCATCTCAATCACCTGTGTTTTAAAGATGTATTTTCTTATCCTTGCACAAAAAATAGCATGGAGAATGGGTAGATCCATGAGTCCAACAAGCACGGTTTGCTTGTTGAGTATCCCACTCATGGTGTGGGGGGAAATGAACAAGCATGCCCTTGCTTGGTTTATCTGACTTTCGATGGACGTTTGGTTTTGGAAGCAAAGGTGGTAACAAGTAAGAGTCTTTTTTTACAGCAACTCCATAATGTCTTTATTTTTCCCCTTGCACTTAATGTTATCAGCCCCAGCTTCCGCATTCCATATTTCTCTCCTGCACTCCGCATGCATACCAATCAGTGCTCACTATTACACACAACGCTCCACTTTTGGGCAACACATCCCCTGCACTATTCACTTTCTCTGTATCCAGTACAGGTCAGGAGATGGCTGGAGGTCTCCTCAGGGTAAGGGAATATTTTTTCCCCACTTTGAGTAACACCCCAGCCTCCCCAATGGGGCTACTTGGATCTCTGCCAGCTTTATAGTTGGTGGATGTCCAAAAGGCCCTACATAAGGCTGCCTGGCCCAGGAGGGAGAATAAGTTACGGCAGAGGAAGCCTCCGTCAATTCCACCCCCTCCCAGACCCAATCTGCCCCCCATTCTGTTCTGCCTCTGAAATATCTCCCTGCCTCTGAAACACCCTCCCGCCACCTGCCCCAAGTTCCTATGCCGCTCAGCGCGAAACTCACCTCCACCGACAGCAATAGCTCTGTTTCCGTGCTAGCGAGCCGGTGCAGGCCATCCCTCCAGCACTATTGCTCCCAAGTTGTCATTTAGCACTTTACAGCACTTTTATGATGGTAAGTGCCAGCATGGCAACCACTAAGCTGGCAGAACACTAGAATATTATTATTGTTTGTGAAACTGAAATAATCACATATACTTCCCATTTACCCCAACCTCAGTTTTCAACCCCATTCTCAGTTGTCTTTTTTATGACAATATCTAGATTGTAAGCTCCCTCAGGCAAGGATCTAATTCTGGGAAAAGTGACACATACATGAAGGTGCAATATATAGTAAATAGCGAAACAGTTCAGTCACTAGGGTTTGCATCACCTGGTGCTGGAGGCCGGTGCAACACCCCCATGATGGACGTCCTCCCACACTGTGGGCAGGGCAATCTCCCAGGTGGTGGGCGTGGTGATGCACCATTGCCACACCCCCTCTAGTTTTTTGGCTATAACTTTTGATAGAATAGAGACTTCAGAGCAGTTTGTTTCATTGCATTCTGAATGAAATCACGCCCTGAATGATATAACATGTTGGTATTATTCAAAAATACCAAGATTTTAAAAATTTTGGCTAATAGTGGTGTCACCCCTCTGTGCACATCACTTGATGCGCACTGCACTACCAATGCCACTGCGAAACAACTGGTTCTCTGGAAAAAGCAAATGCAACTTGAAAGAACCCAAAGATCATTGCATTTTAGAACTGAATCTCAATTATTAGAGGAAGAACAAGAGAACAGTGTATTGTTTAAAGCACAGATCTATATTTTGAAAAAATTCCATTGTTTCTGGACATTAATCACAACAACCAGGTAAATGAACACTGGATAGAGCGTGCACAGAAAATTAAGTTATATTAGCTTTCAGTGTTCTCAGCTAACCTATTGTACTGAGATTAAAAACAAATGATAATTTTCCTCAACCTGCAGTATAAAAGTAACACCTAGTGATGCCCTGCTACATGGTTCACACCAAGCACAATTCTGTGGCTATAAAATGTTGTTCCAGACCTAGCCTTAACTCCTACATGAACAAAAGTAATCTTTTTCTGTATCATGGTGGAACTTGGGACGAACCTTCCTACGCTCCCCAAGTAACAGCAGCAGATTATTATCATCAGAAATATTTATATACTGCTTTTCATCAAATCAAGTTCACATAGTGGTATATAGAAGAAAATCAACTAACAAAACAGTTCCCTGTCCCAAAGGCTCACCATCTAAAAGATCATATATATCCATGCCCATTATTGGGGGGGACGGGACTAAACACACTCTGAGATTTAGTACTAATATGCAGGTTCAAATTTTAGAGAACTCTGTCAATGAAGTGTGCTATAAAAATTATTAGTAATGCTAAACTCAACCTTAGTAGTCATCAGGAAGAACAGTCATATGCTTAGAGAAAATCATCATCCTTCCCAGGTCCATGTCTTTCTGACAGGTGTGCAAATTAGCAACTTGATATCAATTGGCAACTCAAGTACCTGCCACTGTCATGTCTGGGTTCAGCCCTTACACCTAAATATGCGCACACACCACCGCCTGTCATTCTGCTTCCTTCTTCCAATATTTGACCACATTTTACTACAATACTTTTCAACCAGTGGTACTTTACAGTCCAGTAGGTATATGGTTCCTATGTGGCAGTGCCCCATCTAATCAGATCCCAGTGGAATTGGTGCTGGGGGGAAAGGGTACAATAGTGAAGCCCCAACTGTGGGGCAATTCATCTGCTCCTCTGAGCAACTGCCAGCAATAGTACTTATAAAAGTGGTACCAACAAAGTTGCAAAGTGGTACAGGCTGAGTCTCCTTATTTGCAAGGGTTTCGTTCCCAGAACTCACCTTGATGGCAAAAATTGCATTAAAGTAAATCCATTTAAAAAACAATGTCCTTTAGCTCATCGATTTTAAAAACAGCCTTGCTGACCTTTTGTAATGCACACAGATGCAATCTCTCCAGGCACTTAGAAAGGCTTCACTCAGAGGCAGCAATCCCTCCCTTCCCTGGGAGCCCAGCACAGGGAAAGAATGGAGGAGGTGATAGGAAAAAGGGAAAGGTCACTTGCCTGAGAGTGAATCTGTTCTAAGCCTCTGGAGAGAGAATGATTGATGGATTGTCAGCCAGCTGCCCTCTCTTACATTAATGAGGCTATTGTTAAACAATTTTTTCCCTTTAAAGGGCCTTTCTCATCCTGTTGAGATAAAACCACAGGTAAAAAAATCCGTGGATAATTAGGTTATACCTATACTTGCAAAAAAAGTCATCTTCCAATATGACTGAGATTTGGACTAACATATGAGGATGGAACCACAAGGGGCTTTTTGAAATACTGTGTTAATGTCACGGTGCCTCTGGTTGTGCAGCCAGATGATCCTGCTTCCTCTCCTGGGTCCTGAGATACTCCAAAAACCTAACCTTGAAAAGGGTTTATTTCCCAAAACTCAGGTGGAAAGAGGCTGGCATGGTCCTCAGTTTTGTCTCCCATCTCCAGGCAGAAGGTGACCTCAAAACCCACCAGGTCCAGTGGGTTGCACAGGTCAGACCCTTGGCTTAGGATGCTAGGTGGACAGCGATGTGCTTTAGCCCTGGTGATCCTAGGCAAGCAACCAGCATCCCCATAGAAAAGCTGGATGGAAAGAAGACTTGGACCTCCCTGAAAACCAACTGTCACAACCAGGCTAAACATTCTACATTGGTCTCTACGTCTGGCAGAGTTGGGGCCTTGTCAGGCCATATGAGCTGCCTGCAGAACTGTGCAGCTGGGGTGGAGGGTACTCCCTGGGAAGAGGGAAACAGCCCCACACCATTTCTTGGCATCGCTAGTCTCTGAGATAGAGACTTTATCAATGGAATAATATTAAAGACCCTGCCTACTCTTAAGACTGATGATAGATGTGGTGAATGCTGGGTGGTCTCTCCTTCAAAAAGCACAACATGTGCATTTCCATCAGGTGATAACCAAAGTGCAGAAAGCAAGAAGAGGAGAACGAAGACGGCTGTTGATTTATATATCTAGCCCTTCCCTTCACAAAGGAAGGAGTGCTTGTTTGTTTTTTGTTTTTTAACTGCACCATTCTACCCCTAAAACAAAAAAGAGATAATGGCTTTGAAGCCTGGAGTGTCTGTCTGATACGTACCAGCCTAAAATGTAATGCATTCGTAAAAGCCTGAAACACTCTCTGCCTGCTGTCACTTTATTTATTTGTTTTAGTCATCTAGGTGTACAGTAGAATGCTGAGACAGGCAGTATTCTACTGGGTGGTTTGGTACAGCAAAGTCTTGTTGCTGTGATTACACAGCTTATTTTTAGATCAGCAGTTTTGTTTGCACTAAAAGAAAAGGGGAGGGAATGAGAAGGATGATGTTTATTTAGAATCAGGGTAACCTGGGGTTATCTATTTTTGCCTCAAGCTAGGGAAAGTTGGCAGTGCAGTTGCTAATCTCTCTGAATCTTACCAAATCAGCACACGCACAAGCCCCTGGAGTATATGAACGCAGCTTGCAATCTGCAAGTGATTCTGTTGGGGTTGCAAGCAGCAGAGCATCTCAGCAGGGCGACAGATATTCTTAATCAGTTCCTCACTCTGGACAAGCAAGAATGGGAGACAACCTGGGGTGCATGTATTCAGGCATTACTTCTCCCGCTTCCCTCCCCCCAGCTTCTCAAAGAGTGAGATGGGGGGGGGGTGGCAAATGCCATACCAAAGTGCCAGGTCATTCAAAGACATTCTTTGGATAATCCATTTTGTGGTGGGAAAAGGAGGACTGGAAAGGAAGGCCAAAGCCAGTGAAGATGCCACATCAATGCCGTTTGGTAAGCTGACATTCTAGCTTTTATAATTTCAACTGGTGCCGCGTGTCTGTGTGTTTTCCCCACTGTATTTAACGAAAACACACCTAACAACTGGATGCCGTAGAAGGCAAAACCACTTTTGCACTTCTTATTTTCTTTCCCCTGTGGAATCTTTGGCGAGTGTCTGCCCTGTAGCTGTGTTTGCTGACTCCACCAAATACTCTTGGCACAGCTGGGCTGTCTCCACCTACTCAGTGACCTCAAAGAGGACTTGTGAGGACAGACACTGCTAGAAAAACAGACTCCGTATCAGCAATGTACTTTTTAAAGAAAGATTTATTCTCTACCCATAATGGTTTCTGGATCGGTTGCTAGAATTTCAGGAGATTAGCCATGTTTGTCTGCTGCTGCAATACAAAATTGTGTAGTAACTTAGAAATCAACTGCTTTACTAAGGCTTAAGCTTTCCTATACTACAGCCTACTCCCATGGATGTACAGGCCATTTCTATGAGGAAAATGTAGTTGCCATAATAGTGTGTGTGTTCACGCAGACAAATTTTCATTAAAATATATATAACTGGACAAAAAAGTATATTATGCAGGTGCAGACTGCTAACCTCCTGATTGCACATTTCAGCCTCTTCCCTTCACACCACACCTTCCGTCAAGCTTCCTGGATAAGTAGCTGTTCCCCCCACGCTTGTCCATCAAATCTCTGGAGCACACTACATGACAACATGGAAGCAGACACTGAGCATGGATACTACATTTAACACAGAGAGGTTTAATTCATTGTTGCAACCAACACCACTGGCCTCCACCACCTAAGTGTTGAACCTTAATCAGGTAGAGTCTAAAAACTAATCTGGCATGAGATTATGAGAGCTGCAAAAGATAAAGAATATACCGTGTTTCCCCAAAAATAAGACACTGTCTTATATTTTTTTTTGGTTCAGAAAAACACACTACATCTTATTTTCAGCGTAGGCCTTATTTTTTTCAGAAGTCAGTCCCTTTATAGTTAATGGGACTTACTCCCTGGAAGGTGCAGAGAAGGTGTCCCCACAGCATCCAGGAGGGTGCCTGCCTGTCTACTCAGAAGTCAGTCCGTGTGTGGAGAGGGTGTCCCCTCAGCGTCCAGGAGGATGCCTGCCTGTCTACTCAGAAGTCAGTCCCTTTATGGTTAATGGGACTTACCCCCTGGAAGGTGTGGAGAAGGTGTCCCCTCAGTGCCCAGGAGGATGCCTGCCTGCCTGCCTGCCTGCCTGCCTACTCAGAAGTCAGTCCCTTTATAGTTAATGGGACTTACTCCCTGGAAGGTGTGGAGAGGGTTTCCCCTCAGCGCCCAGGAGGATGCCTGCCTGCTTGTCTACTCAGAAGTCAGTCCCTTTATAGTTAATGGAACTTAATCCCTGGAAAGTGTGGAGAGCCTCAGAGCCCAGTAGGCAGGGTTGCCTTGCTTGCTGCTTCCCACCTCAGCTCCTCCTCAGCGTCCTCTGCCCAAGGTAGCACAGCAGGCACTTTCTAGGTGGCGTGCACGTGAGTGCAGTCATGTAGTCCACCTGCCCCCGTCCGAGGACCCCTTCCGCCCTGCCCCCGTCCCGGCCCTGATCACAACTAGGACTTTTTCGGGGTAGGTCTTATATTTCAGCAATTCTCAAAAACACACACTAGGACTTATTTTCAAGGTAGGTCTTATTTTTCAGGAAAACAGGGTATACAGGTACAAACAATGTTCCATATGTCTATAAGTGCCCTTGTTGGACAAAAACCCACCATATGCCAGACTACTTGTTCTTAATTCAAAGCAAATCAAAAGAGAAAAAAAGGCCTCTAAAATATTCCCATGCAAAATTTAGCCCTTCTTAATAATAATAATAACTTTATTTTTATCCCGCCTTTCTCCCCAAAGGGACTCAAGGCGGCTTACAACATATAAAAACAGAATTTAAAAACAAATAAAAACATATTAACACATCATAAAAAACAGCAGTCAGAGTAAAAAATAGGTAAAAAGAGCATAGAGCAGCAGCAAGTCATAAAAGAAACAGGCCTGTAAAAATATTAAAAGATGTTAAAAAGATGTTAAAAGGCTGAGAACTCAGAAGGCCTGTTTAAACAGAAGGGTCTTCAGGCCTCGCCGAAAGGTCTCAAGAGAGGGAGCCATTCTTAAGTCCGGGGGAAGGGAGTTCCATAGCGTTGGTGCCACTACTGAGAAGGCCCTATTTCTTGCAGCCGCCCCATGTACCTCCCTAGGCGGCGGCACTTGTAAAAAGGCCTTCTCTGATGACCTAAGAGGACGAGCCGGATTGTACGGGAGCAGGCGATCTCTAAGATACCCTGGTCCAGAGCAGTATAGGGCTTTAAAGGTCAATACCAGCACCTTGAATTGGGCCCGGAAACGAATGGGCAGCCAATGCAGCCGCTGGAGAAGCGGACTGACAGAGTCGAACCGCCTACCTCCAGTAACCACACGGGCCGCCGCATTCTGCACTAGTTGCAGTTTCCGAACCGTCTTCAAGGGCAGCCCCACATAGAGCGCATTACAGTAATCTAATCTTGATGTCACAGAGGCATGGATCACCGTGGCCAGGTCTGCACGATCCAAGTACAGCCGCAGCTGGCGCACCAGCCGAAGCTGAGCGAAGGCCCCCCTAGCCACAGCCGCCACCTGGGAATCCAGGAGCAGCTGCGAGTCCAGGTGGACCCCCAAGCTGCGGACCTGCTCCTTCAGAGGGAGTGCAACCCCATTCAGCGCAAGCCGATAGTCCAGCACCTGCATCAAGGATGCATTCTTCTAAGCACTTTTGCTTCATGTTGACTTCAGGAATCAAGTTCTTCTTAAAGCCCAATTCTATGAAACTTTTACAACTGCAGGACTACTGTCCCACTAGCCCTGAGACGGTGCAAAGATCATCCTGAGATATCCAAGACAGTGCAAACTTTTACAACTGCAGGACTACTGTCATGGCCCTGAGATGGTGCAAAGATCATGCTGCTGCCAGGTCATTTAAGGCCACTGCCGCAAGGCAGCTACAGCAGCAGAACTCGGACCCTGGATAGCACCAGGGCAGATAGCCTGGCACAAGGGGGCAGTTTGTGGGTGGGGAGGAGTAGGGCAGGGGGATTCACTGGGCAGGGATGGGGAGGAACCAGGGGGCATGTTGCAAGCAAGAGTAGTGAATCCAGAAGCAATGCCTTTCAGCAGGTCTTACACCTATTTTGCAATCCAACCTGTCCCCCCTCTGCTCTCCTTGGACTTGCTCCAGCAAAATGATTGGCACAGGTCCAAGATGATCCATAGACAATCAGTCAGCCTACCAAGTGAAAAATACCTTCTACAGGATAGCCCATTGCCCCATCACCACAGCATGCAACATGAGCTCGGTTGGCGTAGCTGCATGCTATAATGTGACGGGGATAAGATTGGGCTGCTAGTATCCTAAAACCTAAATTACTATCCTTGTGTCATACTGCAAGCCGTAGTGCATATTACTGCTTAAGAAAGCATGCCTTTGTTTTATCCCTCAAGTCAGTGTTTCTCAAACTGTGGGTCGGGACACACTAGGTGGGCCATGAGCCAATTTCAGGTGGTTCCCCATTCATTTCAATATTTTATTTTTAATATATTAGACTTGATGCTACCATGGTATGTGACTGCATTTGGGGAAATGTTACAGACCTATGCTTTTAACAAGCTACTATGTATATTCTTTTAACAATGAAACTTACTCCTGGGTAAGTATGGGTAGGATCGCAGCCTAGGAGTGTTAAAAATTTTGCTGCTTGATGATGTCACTTCCGGTCATGGCATCACTTCCGGTGGGTCCTGACAAATTCTCATTCTAAATAGTGGGTCCCGCTGCTAAATGTGTGAGAACCACTGCCTTAAGTGCCTATGAATGTCACTGAATCACACTTTTTTATTTTTGTTCAAGGACACCTTCTCCAAAGACACCACAGAGCAAGATGGGTAGAAATGGAGGCTTGAAATAACTGGTCCATTTTACATTGCATTTTATAGTGCATATTTTGCTAATCTGTTATCATTATAATATCATTTCATTGTTTTTCATATCTTCCAAACCCCAAATTAGCATGAATGTTTTTAAAAAATACAAAATCTTCATAGCTTATTTACTTGGAGTCCATTTGCCATGGTTTGTAACAAGAATAGGGAATAGGATAAGGAAAAAGATACAGATGACCTGCAGCATCAAAAGCAAAGTTTTTCTCCAGCGATTCCTACATTGTAACTTTGGACTCAATATGAACCATTTAAGCCATATCTGCCCAACGTTGCATATTCACAACAGGGATCAAATGTGTACACCTGGGGGTTGGGCAGAAATGAGTTAAGTCAGAATGCTACAGAACATTCCAGCTCCTGATACAATAATGGAGAATCATTACAGTCCTTACTTCAAAATGATCAAATGAATCTTAATGAAACCCACTTATGTTCTGCACTACTTCCACTTCATATACCAGATCCAAACCAAGGAGTTACCCAATAAAGCTCAGATTGTATCACTTAAGCAGCTAGGGCCCATTACTATTTGTAAACAAGCCACGATAAAAACATTTTTTAAAAGGGGGGTATTATAAAAAGAGTAGAAAATGATAACCGATGAAAAGAATCTCTCAATCATCTCATGCCAGAGATGGAGTAAAAAATCTAATAAATACCTGTGCCAAAATAGCTCTTGATTAGCTTGAGAGTTTATAAAATTCCTTCACTAAAGGCTGTATTCAATGTATATATAATAGATCAAAACTTTATATTACAAGTGACAATGGGGAAAACATTTTATCCTCATATACCAATTTTAAAATCACAAGCAAAGCATTGTTTTCTGCTCCGTATCTCATTGTAAAGTTGAGGAGATTGAACAAATGGACTCTCTCTGCAATATTAAATTCTGTATGAGAACTGCATGCAAGACTCCAAGTTGCATGCTAGTCACAATGAGTATGGGCACAAAAGCAGAAGACACCAAGGAGACACCGGTCTGTGTTTTACAAGAGATATAACATGTAAGGCAATCTTTTCTGTGGTCAGCTTCCATTGGTGCAAATACCATACCAACTTTAAAAAAAAAAAAATCTAACGCACAGAAGCAAGTTACATTTTGTAAAAGTTTCACAGATGTAGGAAATCACTCTTAAGCATCATGGAAAAAAAAAAACCTAAATACAATGTGTAAGATAGAGATTCCTGCCTCACACATCTTTACTCCCTCAGTCGGACTCCACCCAATCAAGAAGTGGGGGGAGGTGGTGGTCCCGCTTTAAAGGCAGAGCTAGGAAGGCAAAGTATGAGAGTCTGGTGCATTTTTCAGTCACAGCTCCTGGAGAAGTCCTTCTCTCTGCAGTGCCTCAGACTTCTCAAGAGGGCAGGGAGTTGAGCCACCATTGCCCTCTTTGCAAAACAGCTTCATTGAGCCTACCTTTGCCAAATGCACCACAGAGCTGTCAGCTAACCTGTCCTTCCTCTCTCACCAGCACATTTATAAGTCATCTTTTATACCTCCTTACTTCCAGTTGTGCCCAATTCATTGCCCTTCCTGTCCTGCAGATTCTCCTCCTCGCTCTCTAATTGTCCTAAGCAACCAGGAGTTTGGGAACAAGAAATCTCCCTCTTCCCCAATAGACCAGGCTTGCTCCCCCAGAGCAACAGCAACTCTTGCTGCAATCCTTCAGCTTCCTGAGGGTGCCCCTCACTTTACCTTTGGCCTGCTCCAAGTCAGGCTAGTCAGGCATCATCTACAAATGAGATGTAGGGGAGAGCACCAGGATGAGGTCTCTTGTTATGTGGTGTGCTCCCTGGGGCATTTGGTGGGCCGCTGTGAGATACAGGAAGCTGGACTAGATGGGCCTATGGCCTGATCCAGTGGGGCTGTTCTTATGTTCTTATGTTTTTCATCCCATTCCCACTTTGTCAGTTCCTTCCATTCCACTTTCTGTGGCTGGCATTTCCAGCTTCTCTTCCTTCTCCAGCTCAAACGCTGTGTAAGCATTTTTATTTTTATTTTCCATTTCATATTCCTTCCATTGATGGGTCATGTCACTAGTATTCTAAGATTCATCCTGTTTTATCCATGGACAAAACTCCTCCATCTGTTCATTCTTTGATCTTCTGAAGATTGGACTATTCCAATTGCTGCTTGTTGACTTGCCCTGATCTCATGTAAGGCCTTTTTTAGGTTTCCCCCTTCTGCCATTTAATTTTTGTAGGCCTTGAATTTGATCACTGAACTCCATTTTTGCTCCATCTTAATAAATTATCACCCAGTTCCTTCCATATTAGTTTAAGATATTATTTACTTTTAAGTATACCCAAACCATTCCATATTAAAGATGTTATTAACTTTTAAGTAAACCTACTTTGGGGCTCCTTATCTGTCTTTTCCTCAATAGATGCATTCATTGAGTTTTTATCTTCCAAATTGCAGATTTCTTTCTGCCCCTTTGTCTCAACTGTGTGCATTTTCTTGGTTTGTTTCCTATGCTTGGAATGCTTCGCCTCTTGAGATCCAGTCCATTTAATCCCTCTTGGCCTTTAAGAAATGCTTTAATGCCCGTTTGTCTCAGTTGCCATTTATCTGATTGCTTTATCAGTCTTCTCCCTCATTCTCTCTCTTTTCTGTGGGCCAATTTATCAGACCGCATGCTATCAGCCAGGCACTATCCTATTAATTTTTCTGCAGAGCAGCTCGTTGTTGAAACAGCTTAACAAATCATAAATATTACTACTACTACCAAGGTAGATCAGAGTGCAGGTGATATCTGCATGTTAGCAGGTATGTTATATCTTCTTGCGGAGATGCCAGATTTCTAAGAAGCTCCTACCATACAGAAGCATAAGCCATACAAAACAATGTGCAAAATGACTCTTATTTTCCATCTTTTATTTTCTGGGACCAGCACGCCATAACCACCTGAATATCAGGTTTCTTATTTAGTGAGATCATTCAAATGACAAATTAAGAAAGTTAGTATTGTTTAATACCCCCCCCCCAATCTATGATAGAATTTTAAATCCAACCAAGTTCTCCCAGTTCCCTTTCCCTTTAAAACTAACGTGCCAAGCATGGAGAGGAACCCAAGAATGAACATGCAGGTTGAGCAGTTGTTCAATATTAGATGCTGCTTTCCAAACCATGACTGTTTTCCATATTTTCTTTACATTTATTCCCCCCTCCCTTCCTACCCCCGACAGGGTGATGCATGAAAGCCAACAATGAGCCAGCAACAGAAGTAGCAGCAGCATGAGCTCCAGGTGTTGGGAGGGAAGGGAGCCTACATAATTTCTCCCCTTCAATACATTATCACATTCCACAGAAATATTACGGTTCAAGAATCTCCTGTTTTCCAGTGCATTTTATACCACATTACAAATGTCCCACTTCATCTGGAAAAGAAATAAGCCTCTGAGGACAAAATACATGGAACAGAGCCAGGGCGGCTTTAAGGAAAACATCACAGCAAACAACCATTTCAGATGCGTAGTTTTGTTCTGACTGCACAAAACTCGTATAGAAATAAAACCAGTTTTTTCGCTAAAAAGATCAAGTAGGAAACACTATTCTACCTATACTCTTCTAAATGTATGATAAGCCATATTTTCACATGCCTGAGATTAAAAAAAAAATTCATATACCCTGTTTCTTCTTCCAAGGGGCTGACAGCAATTTACATATGGCTTCCAAATAGCCTGCCTACCTACCATGGCCAGGTGGCCTTCCATCCATCCAGCTTACAGGTCCAAAGAAAAGTACTGGGAATCTTAAACCAGGTATTCCGTGACCCAGGGTTGTGGATACCTTTGGGAGAAAAGTGGGATCAATACTGAATAAATAAATAAATAAATAAATCAGGGCATCCTACAGAGGACAAAAACTTTATCACTGCAACTTTGCAGTACTACCTTGTAAGCGGCCAGAGTTGTACACAGAATTTGAAGGGACCTATAAGATCAATGAGATGAACCTCTGCCAATGCAAGTTGTCCACAACTTAACATTCCAATTGCCCAGCAAGATCAATCAACCCAAGGAATCAATAAGCAAATGCCAAAGCAAACGCCCAAGGCGGCTTACAGAGTTCCACAATAAATGTACAATGTATAACAACAGTAAGTAAAACACACATACTTGCATAGAGCAGATGGGGAACTGAGAAGTCAACCCACCCAAAGCAACCTACAGCCCAATCATACATGACCCTCTGGTAAAGGCCCCATTGTGGCAGTGCAAAAGCCACTGGAGCCATTGGCACATATGGCCAAGGACTCTTTGCATATGCCAGAACTGCCTGGAGACTCCACAGGTGCAGATAAGGTGGCAGAAGGCAGTAGGAGGATGGAGGGGGGGTTATGAGTGGGCCATGGTGGATTTCAGTGGCTGTGGTTGCACTAATATACATACTATGCACTGGCCCAGGCATGACAAAGCTGCTTGGACCTGCTTGGATTTATGCCAGCAAAAGAGCTGGCATTGATCCAGTTAGTTCATTGGGGACCAGGAAGCAGCAGAGTAGGCAAGTATAAAACTCCTGTACTTACCTCTCCACCATTGCCTCACATTGGCCAGATCATAACATGCAGTGGAGGCTGCACCAGTGCTGCTACATCCCAGGAAAAGCCAGCCCAGGATAGGATTAGGCCACTAGTGAAGTTAATGACAGAAGCCAGTTTTGAACTGGAAACTGTTCAGATTGATAGCTCAGTTGGTTATTTATGATATTTATGATACTCAAAACTGTATCAACATACACCCAGCTGCTGTTTAGTGTGCTTAAAAAAAACAAAACTTTAATTACATAACAGGTAACATTTCAGTGACTAAGTAGCCCTTGGGCTCCAGATGTTTTTCACAATGAAACCACAGAAAAGCCTCTTCAGTCAAAATTGGACAGTAGCAGGTAATACTATGCAGATCTGCTTATTTTCCTACAGATTTGTATAATTATACCCACAGTGCTTTCCTAAAATAGATATTATGAAATGGTTTGCCCACAAATTAGAAATATAATCAGCAAGTGGCCTCCCTTCCGGAAGCAGGGGATACTTTAAATAGTAAGGTCTGCTGCCCAAAATTGTCTACAGCAAGTTATTTTTGACTCCATGAATCCAAACACATGAGTGAGCAGAAGAAGCAGTAAAATACAACATGATCCAACACTGGAGTGCCCAAACAATGTCAGCGTAGTAAATGAATGAGACAGCCAAGGATCCCAGCTGTAACAAGAATGCAAACAATATGAAGTTGGAGCATGACAAGGAAAACACAGGGATAAGGATGACCCAAGACAACAATGTATTGATACATTGTTAAAAATATTATTCCTTCTGGTAAACAGCTTACATGAGGATCTATTCTTACTTACATATTTATCACATTTTTATGCCGACCTTCCTAGAAGCAGCTCACGGTTCCTTCTCTCTTTTTATCTTCACAACAAACCTATGATTTAGGCAAGACTTCAGAATAGTGACTGACTCAATGTCACCCAGGAAGCTTAATGGCTGAGAAGAGATTTCAACTTACATCTTCCACGTCTAAGCCCAACACCAGAACCACTACACCACCTTAGCTCTTTTAAGCAACAAGCTCATAATACTGATTCAACATACAGTCATTTTACAGAACTTCAGGACTGTAGTGTATTATACTTTATTAGAGTCATTCAGAATCTGATATTTTTGGGCTACTTTTCTTCCTTCACTGATGACTGTAACTACTGCATTTATGTTTTTAAAATAACCCCTAAGGGCACAATCCTGAGTGTGACCAGGAGGGTTACAAACATGCTGTAAAGCATATTTGCCCTTCCTCAAGAGTCTGCTGGTCTGGTACAGGGATGCGCGCCAGCCAATGGAGGCTGAATACAGCCTCCACGTTGACTTGGGCAGGGAGGGTTGTTTCGGCTGAGCTTGGCTGACACAAGGGTCTGGCGAGGGTGGGGAGGAGGCGGGATGGAGGTGTTCCAGGCAGGGGGAGGGCAGGAAGAGGGTGGTCCCAGGGGCGGGTGGGTGTGGAACGGGAGGTGGGGCTGGGACCTGGCAGTTAACCCCATTCCCCAAGCAGCTGCAAGTCACTTCACTCTCCTCAGACTTATGCCACCTCCTGACATAGTGCAAGTCTGAGGAGACCCAATGGGGTTCTGGTGGCTTACCCAAGGGTAAGGGAAATAATTTCCCCTTGCCTCCAGCTGTGCCACTTCAGGCCCCTATCTTGACCTGGATATAGTGCAGGCCTCCTGGCCTGCCTGTTCCAGCACAAGATAGGATTGCGCTGTAAGTAGAGTAGCTAGCTGCTCGCTGATCTAACTGCAATTGACTAAAAGAGGAACAACACTATTAACTATCATGAGATCTTTACCATTACTGTAATCCCTGGCTAGCCTGTCCATAAAATCAACAGGACTCCTGACCCTAAACTGTTTTAGCCCTAGCTTCAGACTTGATCCAGTCAGCTATTTTGCTAAGCAAGGGAAGGAAAAATGTGTTGCACTTGCCTAGGTATATCAGTGACATGCAGTCAGGGTCTCATCAGACCCAACAAGTAAAAAAACAAAGCCCAAGGACCCAACAATTTTTTTTTAATGTTCCTTGCCTTTCCATGCTGCTCTTTTTTTCTCCAGCACAACCCCCATACACAGGGAAGCAGCCAGCAGCCAATTCGCTTTGATCATGGCAGGCTTCCAATGGGGAAAAAAAACCCGCCTGTGTCAGTGATCTCTGGGGATGCAATAGGAAGGGTTGCCTCTCTCTCTCTCTCTCTCTCTCTCTTTAATGTCATAAAAAAGCAGAGACCCTGCACAATGGACTGGCTCTCTAAAGCACCAGGAGAGGCCATTTTTTAGTTGCCTCAGGAGGTTTGTCGGTGAGCTCTCCCTAGCTCCAAGTGAGGGAAGAGGTTAATTTATTTTAATTTATTGTGGTGTGGGTGTGTGTTTCAGAGACTGAGTTTAAGGGGGGAGTGTGTGTATTGCCTCCCGCGGCCTGGGCCTCACCACACATCACTGAGATATACTTCCCCAAATCTTCACCCTTTAGGCAAAGTCAAGACAAAATGAATCTGCGGACACAATACAGAAACATCAGGGCACACATTTCTGTAGGGCAAGGGAGCCAGTAAATCCCTGTTCAGATCACCCACCTGACTAGGATCACCAGAGTGGGTCAGCTCCCTGGGTTTAAATCTCAGCCCACCTACATAGTATGTTTTTGTTTCTTGCGAATGAATTCTCTCAGACATCAATCCTAAGCACATTTACTTGAGAGTAAAGTTCACCAATTTCAACAGAAATTCAAACTTGAGACAGTACAGTAGTTGAACTAGGACCGGGGTTCAAATTCCCACTCATCCATGAAGCTCCATTGGACCAATCATTTAACAGGATGCAGGAGAACCAAGCAAGAGGCTCAGAGCTCCTTGGAGCATGGGATATTAATTGCATGCACTTATATTCATGCACTTGCACCCAATAACTGTGGTTGGGATTCAGGCCTTCTTCCCATTTTCTAGAATGTGGAGTTCCCTACTGAACCAAAAAAGCATTTCTCTCATAGACAGTTTGCTTGGACCATTCATGTTTCTTTTAGATTCTGAGCCCCACAGGATTAGGGAGCTATATTTATTTAGCTATTTAAAGCACTTTATGAACTTGTTTTGGTTGAAAAGCAATATAGGTCAAGTCTCGGTATTCACAGGGGATTTGTTTCTGGACCCCCTGCAGATACCGAAACCCATGGATAATGAAATCCATGGGTTATGACTCACAGGGGCTCTAAACGTAACCAGAACCTTGTTTCAGTCATGTTTGGGACGTCTTTAGTGGGTTCAGCCACTGGTTTGGAACCTAAGGTTAGTCAAGACCACAGGTCCCGAATCCATGGATACACAGGCTGAAACTGTGTATAAATATTTTAAGTAAAAATAATACCATATACAGGTATATGCCCCTTTGCAACATTCCAGCTGATGCCAGGATCGCATATGCGACAACCATGTGTGGTTAAATGGTTGTCGAGGGCACACACCCCCACCCTCAGAAGGCGAGGGAAGCTCTGCTCCCATCGCCTCTAGAAGGTTGCCTGAGCATCCCAGAGGCAGCGCACATCCCAGCAAGGCCTCTGCAAAGTTCAAACTGAGGGAAATTGCATCTCTTGAGCAATTTCCAGCTTCCTCCAAGAAACTGGAAATCACATGAGAGACGCAATTTCTCTCAGTCTGAGCCTCGCAGAGGCAGTACTCAGATGTGAGCTGCCTCTGGGAGGCTCAGACAACCCTCCGGAGGGGAGGGGAGCAGAGCATCCCCTTCCCTGTGGAGGGTTCAGATTGCGTCAAGCACTGCTTGATGATGGGAATTGCGTTACCAATCCCCGTCGTTAAGTGGCGCACGACTTTATGATATGGTGTTCTTAGAGGCTTAATGGTAGGCATATTACACAGTAAAAAGAACTATATGTACTCCATTTAAAATGTTTGTATTTTAAAATCTGTATTAACTGTTCTGAACATAACGGATAGGGAATGATAAAAAATACATAATGCTGCAATATCTATTTCTATCTTGAGATACAAACACTCAAACACAAATTTGAGCTCAAGCATAATTACATTCCAGCCAACATAATATGAATGTTTAGTACAAACAATGGAAAGACAAAAGTTGTGTTCATTCTGCAAAGGAATGACATCTCAAGAAGCAAAATGAATACACTAATTAGATTTCTCTCCCATACTCCAGCTTTCAGGAACATTTATATGAATCCCATAGTTATTTCCATCAGCTATACTAGAATGTAAAACACTATGTTTCCTTTTAAAGCAAGAACAAAAAAAAAAGCCAACTGCCTCTATTTATTCTTCTCCAATACTCCACATGGTTACAGGAGAAAATCATAAGACAGGAAGACTTCCTTCCAACCAACATGTCAGTACTATGGTCCAACTCATCCAGCATGCAGCACACCGATCAGTACTGCCATTTCTGCCTAAGATTGCATATATGCAACAGGGACCAAATTTGTACACCTGTGGGCAAGGCAAAAATGAGTTTTAATTGTGTTTGGGATGGACTACAACCCACAAATCAATTACTCCAAGACAAAACCGGTTTTCTTTGCAGTATGTGACTTACTTTAGAACAGAACATTTGTGAACTAACAATCATTGCTAGATAACCTTTTTTATCTAATGGAAGATGTATGATACATTCATATATGTGTGTACATGGCACTGGAGGCCTGCCAGGAGAGCATGACCCTGGCCAGTAACATGACTTCGGAACTAGAGTCAAGATGACCCCTAAAGTGAGGTAGGGTACATGTGATTATTACTTGAGTGAAGATGGATATGTTCAAAAGCATGCACCAATACAAGAAAAATGCACAGAAATGCTTGTGCAGTGTATCTCAAAGTGTGGGTTGGGATCCACTAGGTAGGTCATGAGCCAATTTCAGGTGTGTCACCATTCATCTCAATATTATATTTTTAATATATTAGACTTGATGCTACATGGCATGTGACTGCATTGGGGAAATGTTACAGCTCTGTACTTTTAACAGGCTACTCTGTATATGTTTTTACCAACGACAGTAAATGGGACTTACTCATAGGTCAGTGTGGGTAGGACTGCAGCCTAGGATTGGAAAAAATTTTCCTGCTTGATAATGTCACTTTCAGTCATGACATCACTTCTGGTGCGTCCTGACAGATTCTCATTCTAAAACGTGGGTCCTGGTGCTAAAAGTTTGAGAACAACTGCACTAGAGCAGTATATGTGAATAATATAGGACACACACAGTACACAAACAAACCCCTCCCCCACAGCACCACCAACCAAAATTCATTATCTGCCAGTATCTATTTATCCTTACTGTTCTTTAAATATTGAACACATTCATTGTTAGGGTTCATATGTTGTATACATGCTAAAATCATAAACATATGATTTGTATACATAAACAAAAGTGTTTTGAAAAATCTGTACACAGGTTTAACACGTGTAGCTGCACCTTAGTGTTAGTTATTGGTCAGGGATCTCTTCTGCAAATATACATCATGCAGAAGAGCAGGTTCGCAGCTTGGGGGTTCTCCTGGACTCACAGCTCCTCCTGGATGTCCAGGTGTCAGCTGTGGCCAGGGGTGCCTTGGCCCAGCTTCAGCTGGTGCACCAGCTGCGGCCGTACCTGTCTCAGGTGGATCTGGCCACGGTGGTCCATGCCATAGTGACATCAAGATTAGATTATTGTAATGCGCTCTACGTGGGGCTGCCCCTGAAGACGGTCCAGAAGCTACAGCTAGTGCAGAATGCGGCAGCTCATGTAGTTGCTGGGGGTCGGTGGTTTGACTCTGTCACGCCGCAACTCCGGCGGCTGCTCTGGCTGCCCATTCCTTTCCGGGCAGAATTCAAGGTGCTGGTTATGACCTTTAAAGCCCTAAACGGCTTGGGACCAGCGTATTTGAGAGACCGCCTTCTTCCGTATAATCCGGTCCGTTCTCTAAGGTCATCAGAAGGGGCCCTGTTGGTTGTGCCGTCATTGAGAGTGGTGAAGGGAATGGCGGCCAGAAACAGGGCCTTTTTGGTGGTGGCACCTACACTATGGAATTCCCTTCCCTTTGAATTGAGAGCTGCTTCCTCGTTATTAGCGTTCCGGCGGGGCTAATACTTTTTTATTCAGGAAAGCCTTCGGGGCACCATAAGGGCTGTTGTTATAAATTTGTCTCTTACTGCGTGCTATGTATTTTATCCAAGTATTTTATCTTGTTTTAATTGTTTTAACTGTTTTGTATTTTTAATCTTTATCTGCTGTTTTGTATTTTTAACCTGATTGGGCCGCCTTGGGTGCCCTTTGGGGAGAAAAGCGGAATATAAATAAATAAATAAATAAATAAATAAATAAATAAACCCTGCACTTGTCGAGACTGGGCCAGTGCGGATGCCTGCGCCACCTCTAGAAGGCTGGATCCAGCCTCTGTGCCAGCCCGACAGGGAAAGCTTGTGCAGGGCAACACGGGGGGGGGGGGGGGAGAGGGAGGCAGTAAAGGATTCCAGGGGTGGGGAAGGGGCATTTTTGGTGGAGAGCAGAAGGGGAGGTTGATCAGGACTGGGTGGTGGACATGCTGAATCTTAATCCCCACGCCTGGGCTGGGAAGCCTTGCACAGGCTGCTCTGATTTACACCAGCTAAATAGCTGGAGCAGATCTGAGCAATCCCATAGGGGTGGCTGGGGCTCAACACAGGATAGGGAGGAAAAAATATCCCCTTAACCCTCCAACCGCCTCCTAACCTGTGCTGAATTCAGCATAGGCCACCATGGTCTGCCTGTTCCAGCACAGGTTAGGACTGGGCTACCCGTCTATCAAAGGACACATTTACAACAAATATTTATATCAGTTTTTCTCCGGTTATGGCTCCTCACCACCTACAAACCTTGGAAACTGTAATATGAACATGCTGAAAATTCTCCATTTTGGATCCTCAACATTTCTAATACAACTATTTTTTCCCAAGATTTCTAGCAAAGAGGGAATAACTTATACCAGTTTCGGTCTGAGGTAAGTGTACACTACAAGACATTCTGATGTCTGTACACTACGTAGGACATTATTGACACACATCAATAGCAGTAGTGGGGGCACAAGCAGCTTACTTCCCTTTTCTGAAGTTAAGGGTTCATTCACTGCTTGCTAGTTCATTCCCTAGGTGCTTGCCCATATCTCTCCTTTTAAGAGACAAGAAAACTGTAAACAGCTCTTAAACACTTAAACCAAAAGATGAATGTATTTCTCCTTCTGAAAACCTTGTGGTACACTAATATGCTTCACCCACACACAGAGTGCAGCAACATAAAGAAAAAGTGAAGAAATGCTGCAGGACTGGATGCAAAAGGAAAAGCACAGAAGTTACAGATGTGAAGCATTGCCACAGCTCCCCTCTCCCACACACGCCATCTGCAAAAGCTTGGGTCTGCCTAGATTTGCAGCCAAGATGACCTTGAGGGCCTGCCTAGTGCGTTACTCAAACTGCACCTGCGTGGGATTAAGTATCCTGTTTGTGAGTGATAGCCCCTCTTTCTCTCTCAGCCTGAATAGCTTTCACAAGATGAAGCAGGGTGAGCAGGGAGGGGCAGAGAGAACAGTGTCTTCCCTCACAAAGAGAACAGCAGCAATAATATTGATTCAGGCTGTTAACCTTACCCAAGTCGTCACCTGCAAAAAGTTGCATCTCAAATTCTTACACATGTTTAGATCCGTTCTCATTTCAGCTCACACATAATTACTGCTTTTCATAGGCGTGGAGCTAGTCTGGAACACAAGAAGTCTCCTGTGATCTCCTTCTGTGCTCTCTTAATAAATGCAGACTCGTTATGTGGGTGCTGAACAATAAAAAAGGGAGGGGGAGCAATCACTAAATTGTGCTTGCTTACAGTGCCGACCGTATGACTGAATAAGATAAAGCAGATCTGTCAAGAGAAATCTTCTCCCAAAGACTTGCATTAAGCTTTGTTAATATTCTCTATTCAAGGTTCCCCAAGTGCAAGTTGGACTTAAAGCAGCAAAACCAGCAAAATTTCTGCAAATGAATTTGGTAAATGCTCAGGTATGCAAGGAAGCAAAACCACAACCTGTCCTCTCCAGTGCTATTGTCCATTTAACTTGCACTACTGGGACAATTTCTTGTTTGGCCAGGATGTCTGCTATCTTCCCTTCAGAAGCATTTACCAGTCTGCATTTTACTACAGAAGCAAACCAGTCTTCCCACCACCCCATAACACTCCTTTTTCTTCAGTGCTCTCTTTTTCTTCATGAAGCAACTGTGCCCATCCATACAGCTCTTACTCCAACTTTGAAGATGAAGACTTATAGCCCAATTCTGTAGTAGTATATGGGAGCAATAGTGGGGCAAAAGAGGATTGACTCATGTTATACAGAACTGCTTCCTGCAACCTGTAGGTATAATTGACCCAAAAGTAGATCCTCCTGCTACGCAGAGTAAAATAAAGTGAGATTCAATCCAGGTCAAGGCTTCAACAGCAAACCCTATTTTGCCCAAATATACTGCCTTGAATGAGTGAAGAGCTTCACCCAGCCCATTCCTCTGAACTTACTCATGTGAATGTTGTTAGTGCCAAGGAGAAATGTTTAAAGCTAACCAACCAAATTCAAGTCATATAATCCCATTAATCTGAACATAAACTATCCAGACAGGATGTTAAAAGGGGGGGGGGAGAGAACACAACCTCAGACAGGGCCAAGGCTTTTACAGCTGATCTGAAAGGAGACATAGCAAAGGTCAAAGTACACCAACATCTTTAATTGCCAAGCCTCCTCCATCTGTTCTTGCTGTTTCCCCAATGAGGTTATGGTCAGTGCATATTGCAGAAAGGTTAGTTACTACACAGATGCATAGCTAAGTAGGAGTCGCTGAAGGAGAATCCTGAAAATCTGGAAGCGTTTAAGGAAAGCCAATATGAGTTTATTTTTAACAAGTATGCATGGGATTACATAGTTACTCCACTGGGCAGCCCTATCATTACAGGTAAATCTTTATAACCAACATTGTCCTCTCTTTTTTTCCCCTGCTAGATATTTCACTAATAGCAAGACTGGCAGTCCTGTATTGCAAATTTATCTGCAATATTTAAATGGCAGGGTAGAATTTAACAACCTGAACTAAAGGTGCAACTGCAAGCATGTCTACAAGGGAAGTGCAGCAAAATCCTCTGTCCAGAAAATCTGGCATCACCAGCGAAAAGTGATAGGTATAAGACATTTATTTATCACTTATGCAGTATTTTCATCTTCTTTCTGGTCAATCAGTGCCTACAAGCAGCATCTGGGGTTAATCACACCAAGTTATAGAAAGCATTTAATCAAGATAAAACCACTATGCACACTTATAAAGTGCAATAGAAATGTGAAAGTTACTATTCCATAACATATAGGCCCTCTCTCTATTAACTATATTCACAGACATTTTGCTAGTTTCTTTACAACAACTTCAGTTTTCTTTTCTCAGATATCTCCAAAAATTTGCTGTTGTACGCAAGTGAAGTGATCTCAGCTATGCTGGTTAAGTGCATCTTATTAATGTAAATTGGACTTACTCCTAAATAAGCACAAGACTGAATTAAGAACTGTCTAGAAAAATGTATAGTTTTGCACAAAGAAAGCTCACTGCTCACTGGGCACATAAAGAAGCAGCATCTGTACTAACAATTTGCAAGGCCAGCACCGGGCATCTACCCAACATTTTGCAACATACTGTTGAATAAATAATATGCAAGCCTCTGCAGATCCAGCTTTAGAAAGATATTAATTTTCTCCCTACTGTCCCAAAATGTTTAGCCCCTAGCTAAAATTCATACTTTCTGCAATTCTCTGATGAGTCACAAAACTCGGGGGTCGGGGTCAATCTATTTATTCCATGGCACAACTGAAGATTTGGTAATGGTTTGACCACTGTGAACGTGCCATAATTATGTGCCTGGTGGAACATAACCTGATAAATAGAAGAAGAAAAAAAACAACTGTTAAAAACATTCCCCAAATGACATGTCAGCATCTGTCAATGGACATGAAAATCTAGTGTGGCTAGACCATGCAGTCAGGAACACTATGAAAGAACGGAATTTTATTTAGAACAAGGGGAAGGATATAGAATGCCTGATCAAAAACAACATTGCATTGACAAGAATTTGTAGCAAAATGTTTGAGAACCTCCAACTTTGCATGTAAATAAGTATTCCCTGGCAGCTCAATCTTATTGAGGGCTTACAGCAGCAGAACCTTAAGTCCTCTTACAGCATCATAAAATGCATAACGCTGTTGTGCGTCGTGGGACCACTGGCACAACTTCTAGAGACTCTGTGTGCATTACAGCAGCTCCCAGATGCCATGCCAGAGCAGGTAAGGTGATGACAGTTTATGAGCATGAGGGAGAGGATCGGGGATGATTTGAGGGTGGGTTTCAGTGGCACTAGCAGACACAGGATTCTACCCCCGTTTTCCTGGCCCATTACACATCCTGCTTCTCTTCGGACTTATGCCAGCAAAAGAGCTGGTATACGTCTGAGGAAAGCCACTGGTGGCCTATGGAAAGATAAGTAAAAAATATTTTTACGTACTTTTCCCTGTCTGGTCACCGCCCAACCACAGCATGAAGTGCATGTTCTGGCAGCAGGCCTACATTGTGTAAGACAGTAGGGATAGGATTAGGGCACTAGTTGCTTAGTACCTTCCTTGACAGTCTTGATTACATGCATCAAAAAGCAACCAAAAGCAACTTTTAAGACCAGGAACGGAAATAGTAACTCAAAGAAAAAACAACACAGAACATAAATTCAATGCATAAGAGGAAAAACATACCAGACACAAAAACAAGGGGCACTACCACTAATTCATGACAGGTCCATTCCTGTCAGAACATTACTTGTATTGTGGAAGTATTTGACACCTCTGTGACTACAAATTTGCAGCATTTCCATTGATTTTTAAGAGGCTTTTTCCCCAAGTGCAGAAACCTACTCAAATTTCAGAAGCCTCGTAAAAAATCAATTTAGACTAAATCTTTGCATACATGGTCTTATCCAAAGAGTGTTTAAAAAAAAAATCACAGATTTTAAATGGCTTGCACTTTTATAGCTCATTACACATACCAGTGAGTTAAACCTCACAACTCCCTACACTTTAAGATGGAAGTGGTATTATGGCCAAACAAAACACACCCTCAGAAAATATCAAAACCGTTAGTCTGTAAATATACTGGAAAAATGCACTGAAAGAACACTGCAGTTCTTGTCTTAATACGAAACTAGAAAAAAATAAGAGCCAAAGGACTAAAAGCATTACGTAGGACTTGATGTAACCCAGGGGTGTCCAAAGTTTTTGGCAGGAGGGCCACATCATCTCTCTGACACTGTGTCGGAGGCTGGGGGGAAAAAAGAATTAATTTACATTTAAAATTTGAATAAATTTACATAAGTTTACATAAATTAAAATACTAGAGGTAGAACTTATATGAATGAATGAAGGTCTTGCAATAGCTCAAGGCTCATAAAAGGCCTTGCACAAAGCAAGGCTGGCCTTTCCTTTGCTGCTGCTACTGTATCACAGATGTGAAACAGCAAGCAGTGGAGGGAGCCCTCATCCCACAGCTCACGTGAGAGGTCAAACAGTCGCCCTCACACTGAGAGCAGCTATGTTGGGCCAGTGCGGGCTCCAACAAATCTCTGGAGGGCCAGAGGCTCATTGGAGACTGGGGGCTCCCTGAGGGTTGAATTGAAACACCTCGAGGGCCACATGCGGCACCAGGGCCGGGGTTTGGGCACCCCTGATGTAACCCCATATGAAATTTCTGAACTCTCCTGCCATTTCTACTAGTATTTATCACATGCAAAGTATTTGCTAGAATTTATTATAAATGTCCTTCAAAACAACCCTGGGAAGAACATCTGTTTTATAGATGGGTGAGAAAAGGTGAATTGCAAAGACAGCATTTAAACCTAGACCCAGGTCTTTTCTCAAATCTGTTGAAGATTGGGCTGTTCAACAACCATGAACGAGAACACAGCACAGTAATCGTATACTCACAATTAATACTCTTTCTAGACTTTCAGCCCAATCTCAAACATACCAACCATCATCACAACTGAACCCCCGCTGGCACTGACTGCCGTAAAGCGATCAGCACCAGCTGCAAAGTGCTCTCTGTCAGTGCACTACTTAGTGTGTTGCTGGCAGGACTGGTGGGAAAGCTTTGCCTTCCCACATGCATAACTGTGTCTCCCACTGATTGCACAGGCCTACAAAATTGAAGGTCAGAAAAGTTTTCCCCAAACTTTATGATGGTTTGATATGAATTTGGGGTGCCAATTCCATAAATGGCATCCATTTTGCCCTATCACGTCTAGTTTTGAAGATATAATATAGCCTCATTAGTGAATGGTTCAAGCGGCTTCCTCATGAGGAAGCCATGGTGTAGGCTTCCTCATGAGGAAGCTGCTTGAACCATTCACTAAAGAGGCTATGCCGTGTCTCCAAAACTAGACGTGATAGGGCAAAATGAATGCCATTTTTGAAATCAGCACCCCAAATATACCCAGGAATTGGTGTAACATTTAAGGAAGTAAAATGTGTGCTGGCCTGTGTTGTCAGAGCAAGTAAGTCAGCAGGAGGGCAGAGTGGGGATGGAAAGGGGTGGAACATGGTTAGAGAGGGGCAAAATGGGTTAAGTGGGTGATCAGGCCTAGGACAGGGCAGAATCAGTGTTGCCAATATCCAAATCCCCTTCCTGGACCCAATCCTGCAGCATGAAACAAAGCAGACTTACTACAGTTATTTAGCTCTCAAAAGTCCAAGTAAACAACATCTCCCCCATGTGTGCACACACATGCTATGAAGACTTTCCTCCCCTTACCATGAGGACGCCTCTGCAACTTAAGAATGTAAGAAGTGCTCTATTGGATCAGGCCAAAGTTGCATCTAGCTTCCTATATCTCACAGTGGTCCACTAGATGCCTCTGGGAGTACACAAGATGACAAGATACCGGCATCCTGTTGCCACTCCCTTGCACCTGGCCTTCTGACATAGCATATTTCTAAAACCAAGAGGTTACACAAGCCCATCATGGCTTGTATCCTGTGGTGGACTAGAAATCTGTCCAATCCCCAAACTGCACCCCCTCACTACCACCCAGGAAGAAGTGGTCACCATTTTCCACTGCTGCATTGACAAGGGAGTGGAACTGATAGGATTAGGCTGTGTTTTTTTTTTTTTTAAATCCCTGAATCAAGATGCTATGCCAAGTCAAAATAGCACATGAAGAAATACCAACCCCCCCTTTCTTGTTTTCTTTGTGCATATTAACACACTTGCACAATGCTACCTCCTCCTGACCACTTCTGCACCCAGTGATCCTGCTGCTGCAATTCTCATCCTGGCTCTCCTCTCTCAAATAGATTGAGTATATTGGAGAGAGAATGGAAGAGGACAGCTGTGAGATCAAAGGAAGAGGAAGTAGGGCCACTGATCAGTATCTTGATTCTCTCTCTCTCCCCCTCCCCACAATTTAAGGAAAGGGAGGGATTCGAGCAGCACTGCCTTATCACATCTTCCAGCTCCACTGCTGCAGTCCTTTTCATCTCAGATATTCCTCCATGTAGGAGTGCATGGTCATGATTTCAGTATCACTGGCTATCTCTGTTATGTGTTCTATATTTTAGGGCAGTGGTTCTCACATATTTAGTGCTGGGACCCACTTTTTAGAATGAGAATCTGTCAGCACACCAGAAATGATGTCATGACAGGAAGTGACATCATCAGGCAGGAAATTTTTAACAAACCTAGGCTGCAATTCTACCCACACTTACCATTCATTATTCCACTGTTAAAAGAATATACATAGTAGCCTGTTAAAGGGGCAGGTTTGTAACATTTTCCCAAATGCAGTCACATACCTTGGTAGCATTAAGTCTAATATATTAAAAATAAAATATTGACATGAATGGGGGTCCACCTGAAATTGGCTTGCAACCCACCTAGTGGGTCTTGACCCACAGTTTCAGAAACACCGTTTTAGGGCTTTATAAACGTGTCATCTTACACAGGCAGGCTGTACATTCACAGAGACTTGACCAGTATGTGCATACTTTACTCAGTTTCACAAAATTATATTAAACATCATTTGTGTGTCTTTCCTTCCAGAACTACCAAATGCATATAACACCACCATACATTTCATGGATCCAGAGTTGCAGCATTTAAATTCAGGCTAGCTATAGTCATCCCCCAAGAAACCTAAGAGTAATTGAGGGAGCCACGTGCACAGGGTGTATGTCTGACTACCCTCCACAAGACCTGACAAAACTTGCAGAAACCACCCACTGACTAGGTACCCAACATATACTACCTTAAGCAGGAAGTGAGATCTCTTTCTATTGAGGGTTGAAGAAAGACAGTCATGTAAATGAACAAGAGAATGAGTACTACTATTTTAACATTTTCCTAAAGCAGCATTTAGGTGGCCAGTTTATCTCATTCCAAACCAGACACTATAGAGCAAGTTTACACATCTGACCTGTCAAAATTTATATAACTATTCCCATATGACTATGCAAACTGGTGGGTAAATGTATAGGCCAGAAATAAATTATTCTCTAAATCTAAACTTTTGATGAAATAGCTCCCTACTTACATCTGCAAAGAATTCAAAGGTACTGGGACCATCAAGTCAGATGCTATACATGTCAATTAAATGCTCATCTTCTTTTCCTTAAATAGAAACCATGGTGAGCCATTCAAGATTGAATCCACTGTGCACAAAGGCACATCACAACCTTTTTCTTCAATTCATACTGCGATTCCAACAAAAATGCCCCCCAAACTTGTTAAAAGCTCCAGGTGGAGACACTTCTACTGAAATCTTGCTGACTCTCTTGAATCATCCAGATTGCTTAGTCATTAAACTTTAATACTGGTCACTGTCAGTTTGCAAAATCTACAAAGTTTATACAAAAAAGTTTTGTCTGGAACACTGATCCACACCGACCGGAGATTTGGGGCTCAGTGTGGGGTTCAGAAGTTATCATTCCAAGATAACCGACTGCATAAACAGGCTCTAATGGTCTAAAATTGCCTTTCATCTACGCCTAAGTAAACAGAGGAATGCATCATGTGCTCAATTTTGCTTGTGCTGACAACTCTCTCAAACCTCCTCTAATGCACTGCCACCTATATATACATTAGGCAGACAGATAAGTGTTCTACATCTTTTTAAAAGTTAAAACAGGTCTTGAACCTTCTGCTTCCTCTCCAATAAAAGTCTTTACCAAGTGGCCTATCTGCCTGTTGTAAAGGAAAGACCCTGTGCTTTCTTTAAATGACTCAGTGAGCTACAATATTCCTCAGTTCAGGAAGCTTGGACTCAAGGCTGCTTTAATGCATTATGTTTTCGCCACGTGAGTGAAAGCACAATGCATAAAGAGATGTTAATTCGCATTGTCCTCTCCTAGATAACTCACTGCATCTATCAGGAAAATGGACATAGAAGCAACTTGCAGTCAAGTGGATCTTCCTATTTTGTTGCGGAATTAACTAACTTGTCGGCAGTATGGAGACAGTCAGTCTTGGTGGAGCTATTATTCATACATCTGACTATTGCATAATACACACTTCCTGAGGCTGAGAAAAAGTGGGAAGCGGGGAGGGGGCAGCATCTTGCAGAAGGCATGTCTGAGCAATGGCTAGTTTTACCAGCATGATGCTCAACACATAGGCCCCAGTTCTAATTTGCAACTCAGCTTGCCTTCAGTATATAGCAATTCCCAACTCCGGAGAATTTGGCCCTCAAAGAGCTACAATTATATGTGGGAAAATTCAGAGTATCAATTATTTCTTTGTTCTTATCTCTGTCAAAATGCAGACTGGGGAGCATATAAGGCTGTGTTCTCTTGGGGCTCCCCAGAGCAGTGCATTTTTAAGAGACAACTTCACTTCATTAGGTGTGTGTAAAGTGAAATTCACATGGTGGTATGGTGAAAATAAAAAGGCACAGCCTCCTAGAATCAAATTTTAAAATGGTCACTGCACAGCCACTTCATTGTACAAATTGATCCAATCATCTTTCTCTGTCCTCACCAGTTGCTACCCAAAGAAGTCAACCCACACAAACCCTCAGTCTCATTTATGGGGCTGCATTAAAGCTGCAGCAAGAGATCTCGGATCATTCTTTTACCCCACATGTTCATACCCCACATGTTCACCCCACATGTTCACATCTCCCTCTCTCTGCTACTCATTAACACACTTTTAGAATAAAGTATTTAACAGGCAATTGACCACCTACAGTCACATCAAAACACTACAGCATGTTTGATAAGGACAGCCTAGTCAACTATTTCTGCCCAAGGAAACAGAAGTAGTTGCTATAAATCCAATGACATTTAAAATTAATATGGATGGTAAACACAACTCAGCGATTTCTTCTGAAGCCCAGTTCCCAGTCCTAGAAAATATGTTCCTTGTGGTCCCCAATTAGTCCCCCACTCTAACAGGATCTAGCCTGCTAGACCTGGGGAAGAGGAGCAGTGGAGGTAGTCAAGTGGATGGCAGCTGGTGCCTCCACCACCTTAGTGGATGGGCCAGCCTTGAAGGAGCTGTAGCAATCACTGAGGCCACCAATTCCTATGCTATGCCCTAGGCCAGTGTTTCTCAAACTGTAGGTCATGGCCCAATTTCTGGTGAATTGCGGACCCAGTGACCAGGAGGCTGCAACGTAAAATGGCATGCAACCTACTTCAGTGCCTGCAACGCTGTGCTTCCTGGTCCAAAAATTGGATTGTGATATGCAGTTTAAGTACTATAGTGCACTGCAGCCACTGATAGAGGTCACATAACATTTTGGGTTGCATTCTCCTGGCCTTGGTGGGCTCTAGTTCCACCACAGATGATGCAGTGGGCCAAAGTAAGTTGTTTGGGATCCCCCGCCCTAGGCCTCTCTTGTTACTGAAGTAGTCTGGGAAGTTGTCAATCTGTAGTTGCTCCCATGCTCTGAAACTAATAATAGAAAATCTAAAAAGGGCCACAGGAAGAATCCATATAAGGAAGGGAAGACAGCAGAGGAGAGTGTAACATTTCTAAACAGCAGTCCTATGCACACTTAGCTGTCAGTATAGAATCACAGAGTTGGAAGGGACCTAAAAGGTCATCTAGCCCAACCCCCTGCCTGTAGCAGAAAATCCTCCTACAGCATCTCTAGCAGGTGCTTGTTGAGCCTCTACTTGAGGATCTCCAGTGAGAGAGAATCCACCACCTCCCTTGACAGCCTGTTCCATTGCCAAACCACCTTTACTGTCAGGAATTTTTTCCTGATGTCCAATTGGAATCTCTTCTCTTGCAGTTCGTACACATTGGATCTAGTTCTTCTGTCAGAGGCAACAGAGAAGAAATTTGTCCCTTCTTCCATATGACAGCCATTCAGGTATTTGAAAAGCACTGTTAAATGCATTATTGCATTACTAAACACGTACCAAGTGAGCATGCATAGGCCTGGCCTGTTTGGTATTTAGCACAGACTGCTGACTGTAGAGTTATATATCTCCCTAAACACTTCCCCATCCTGTTGTCATGTATGTGTCTGCAATATTCCTTCATTCCATTATTTAAAAGGCAGTGTCCTGGAACTTGTTTGAGAATTCTAAGGAGATGGCAGAGGCAGTAAACACAAGAACTGTTGGTTTTACTTCATTTTTGCACAGCAGCATCTACAAGAACTTGGGTCAGATTGCAGCTCTCTGTTGGACAGGTCTTCCAGGTTAATGGGGCAGGTAGTTAGAAAGATGGCATTTTACAGTGGCAGGTAGCATTTTGCCTGCATCTCAGCCCCGATGGCTTCAACAGCACAATCAAGTGTGACCAAATGACACTGTGCATTTTCAAAGTAAGACTCTGCTCTAAATTCAAAAAAGTCAATAATCAAAGTGTACTGTGTGCTACACCTCCCCCTAAACTGCACTGCCTTACAAAACCACCTCATGTAAGTCTGAGCTGCAGGCATTAACTGGTAAAGACAAACATTTTTAAAATACTTGCATTTATTGCAGGAAAACCTTTCTCAAGGAAACACCCTGTGCATGGATGCAGTGGAGACAGTCCCCTGCTGGGCTTACACCAAGTCAAAACAAAGACAACCTTCTTCTAAAATTAAAGAAAAACATCAGACCAACCAGTTGCAGAATCAGTACTGAATTAAAAAGAGAATGCGGGGGTGGAGGGGCTCCTGAAGCCAACTACACACAAGGGACACATTTGACACCACCCAATTGCAGTCCTATACATACTAAAGTCACTCCTCCACCTGCATTCACACAAGTACATATAAATGGGCTACAGAGACACACACACACAGAGGGTTACTAATTCCATATTCAAAATCTGTCATGTTTATATGATGCTACCTATCAATATGAAACCATCCCCATTGTTCTTTCACCATGTGATAGTTTCCAGGGGTAACTCCCTGGGGGTTTAGAACAGCCTGCCTATGTAAACCGACTTAGATTAAAGTCTGAGGAGAAATCTGACGACCAAAGAAAGGCGGTATACAAATACCTGCAGGGCGTTTTTTCTAATAGAATGCACCGGAACAGCGTCCCGGCACCTTTTTCTGCAGAGAAGCCCCCCATCCTCTGTACGGTGATGAGGCATGGAGGTTCCCAGCAAAACATAAAGTGCGAGCAGGACCAACTCTCAGTCCCTCCCCGGCTGCCACCAATGGGGCAACCAACACTCAGGGACGGGAAGAAAGGCGGGAGGAGCTGGGATTGCCACCTTCTCCTCCGCCCAGCCCCGCAGAACACACAAAGCACACACCTGGCTGGCTGGCTCACCTCGGGACGCGCGCGGGTCCCTCTGCGGGGCTCCCCCGGGCAAGCTTGTCCTCTGGAACCACCCGGCAGCTGCCTCCCTTGGGCATGGCAAGTCGGGAGAGGGAGGAGGCTGGCTGGCAGCAGCACCTTCTGGGCTGGGAGCTGAGCGCCGCCCACCCCCGCTATTCCAGGCGGGCGACGAGTCAGAGAGCTCCTTTGTTGCTGGGAGGGTTGGACTCCTCTCCACACTTACCTGGGAGTAAGCCCCACTGTCTATAGTGGGGCTTGCTTCTGAGTAAACATGCCTAGGCTTGGGCTCTAAGGTTGCAGTTCTAGCCACACTTTCCTGGGAGTAAGCCCCATTGATTCTTATGGGACTGACTTCTGAGTAGACATGCATAGGATCGGACTCTCATGCTGCAATCCTGACCTCACTTTCCTGGGAGTAAGCCCCACTGACTACAGTGGGACTTGCTCCTGAGTAGACATGCCTAGGCTGGGGCTCTTGGTCTGCATTTGTCCAGTATTCTTCTCCCCCTCCATGCACTTTTCTTCTGCAGCATCCAGGCTGCTCTGCTTGTCTTCTTTATCCCAGTCTGCTTCTGCAGCACGTGCTGGCCTGGCAAGCCCAGCCCTAACCAACTTTCCCGCACCCATCCAGCCACCTTCAGCCCAATCCTGTCCACACTTTCCTGGGAGTAAGCCCCACTGACTCTAATGGGACTGACTTCTGAGTAGACATGCCTAGGATTGGTCATCACCACATCTTGTGGCTGTAAATTCTATACATGTGTGTAGAAGAACTTTCTTTGGACTGTTCTGAATCTGTTGCCCTCAATTCAGTGGCTGAATTTTAGGGGTTGGAACACTGAGTGTCTGTGGAACTCCTTGCCTCAGGACATGGTGATAAATACAGTGAATAGGGGGCTGCTGTTTTCCCTCTCGCACAACACCAGAACCAGGGGACGTCCACTCACACTGAGTGTCTGTGGAACTCCTGGCCACAGGATGTGGTGATAGAGTGGGCAGGGGGATGTTCTTTTCTTTGCACCAATCATGTTTCAATGTCTTGAGCCAATAGAGGGTGTATGATCACATGATTTTTGATCTATAACTTGTTTATTAATCAATTAATTAACCCATCTTTTGTGCCCCCTCTCCCCTGTGTGCTATTTGATTTGGGTTCAAACAAATCTGTAGAGTGATTCTATGTAATCATTTTTTATATTTTACCTTCATCAATTGTTTTAACCAATATTTATTAAATGTTTTAAAAGTTTTAATCAAATTTTTGGTTGTTACATATTTGCAAATACATGCAACAAACCTTGATATAATCCTTGGTGTGCGCTCCTAAGGTGGTCTGTCTCTTTTTGTTCTTCTCTCTTAAAGATCTCGCCTCATTTTCTAGTTCTTAAGTAGTTGGGGAATGGGGATTTAAAGAGAGGGAAATTAAATGAATACATAAATAAAATAAATTTAAAAATAAATAAATAAATAAATAAAAGATTAACAAGTTGTGAGTTCCTGCACCTTTTTTTTTTTTTTTTTTACAAAAAAAGCACTGAATACCTGTATAAATAAATAACTCCCCCAGTGCAGAACCCCAAAACAATGGACAGATACCAGAGTCAATCAAATGGTCCTGTGTACATAAGAAAAGTTATCGCTAGCACTGTCCTCAATGGTCATCACCTCATCCTGTGGCAATGAAATTCACAGACTTCAAACATGCTGTTTGGAATGTTCTTATTAGCAGGACCACAACCATATCTTATCTGACAGGATTTTGAATTGATAGCTGGAAATTAAAAAAAATGTGTACACAATATCAATACTGTTTAAATTTTAATGTCTCATGGTTGATGGTTGGCAACCTTCAGTCTCAAAAGACTATGGTATAAGCCTACAGCACCCAGTATTCCCTGGTGGTCTCCCATCCAAGTACTAACCAGGCCTGACCCTGCTTAGCTTCCAAGATCAGATGAGATTGGGCATGTGCAGGGTAACAGTTGCTATCAATGTCTCATAATGTAAATATTATGTCTTATGTGAGCCTCCATTTTGTCTCCTTGAGGGTTTCAAAGAAGCAGCCATATTCTGAGGTGTAGAACATTTTAAGATAGCCTGATTTAAGGCATGGGGCAGGATAAGCACAGTCTCCACACATGATGCTCACAGTTCATTGCTACAGCAGTAGGCCCTGCTGGGCAGTGCACGATTCATAATGATTTGTCTAGCCTTGCTTAGAGCAAAAACGTTAGGAAACCAAAGACAAACCAAGCTAGATTACGCTGACATTCAGCCTGAAACTCAGTATTTGTCCAATATCGATGCAGTTCCAAGAACTGAGGGAGTCTCCTGCTTCAAGGACTAAGGTTTTCATAAATTAGATTAATGAGGAGTTTTCTAAAAAGAGTACATTCTTTTTAAAAACTATGCTATTCAGAGGTTAACAGCTCTGACACAAAGCCAGGTCAAACAGTCACAAGTAGTAATAACTCTTCAATAGTTCAAATGCTCACCCTTAAACATCCTAAAGCTCAGAGCTTTCCTCCCTCTCTCAAGGCTGCTTCACATATTATGGGACACAAAGTGCACATTTTTTTCTAAGCTGAGTACATGAGGTGTTGGCCTCAGCCAAGAACAGCTTCCTTTGCACATGTAAGCCTTTTGAATCAAAGGGCACATCTTTTAAAACACATTGGTTGCCCCGTGTATTGCATTTTTAGCATGTACACTCTAAAAAACATAACCTTGGGAAGTGGTTGTGAGTCAGTTCATGCTCCTCAAATGGTATACTTATGAGGAAAAAAAAAAAAAGGAAAGAGGAATTTTGATTGGGCTGAATAATAAATATTAGATGACAAGACCAAGATCCTATTTAATCCCTGGAAAAACAAACAGCATGTGCATTTCTAAACCGTGCTGGCAGGCTACTACACCATTTGGCACCACCTCACTAGAAGGACTGTGTCATGCAAGTGGATTAATGAGCTTCCCAAAAAGAAACAAGCAGACGAATGTGCAATAAAAGGAAGCCAGTGGAAAGAGCTGCTGCAAGCGAGGGCTGCGTACCTTCACCAATAGTATTCATTGCTGGAGGAATCAAACATATGAAAAATTCCAAATGGGATGAAAGGCAAATATAATTATGAGGTAGAGAGGAAACACTCATAAAAGCAAACATGTTTTCCAAGTTCAAGCCTGTGCTACGGAAAGTTAGATGTAGGAAAGTCAAGGTACGCTCTGAAATGAAGGAACAAGATAAAACCTATCTAATTAACTCTCACACAGAATAATAAATTGGCTGTTCAGAGAAAGTTCAAAAAGGGCAAGTTGCTAATTCCGACCTTCGGGTTTCATTGCATCCAAAACCTGCAGTGAATTTTTTATCAAGGTATGCAGAGGACACATTGAGATGAAGTAACAAGAACTGGAAGGACCCTCACAGTCTCTCTGCATCTGACTTTGGTCAAAGGAGTGCCCAATGACTTGAGGCTATCTGAGATCTTGAACCTTTTACAAACATTCAGAGCAGCACAATATTCCCATAGTTATACAGCATACTGAGCTTTGTGGTCAAGCACTACAAATAAAATTCTTCTTCTTTTACTTTGTTCAACTGAGATAAGATTTGAGATCATGGAGGTTACCAAGGAGCTCTCATAACTCATGCATGCTCCCATTTGAGAACACTGCAGTGCTCAAGTTCTTTAATTCAGAAATTTTTGCCTGGGAACTCTTAAGGTTATACCAGTGTTATTCAAACTGTGAGGCTCTTTAGGGAGGTGCCAGGATCCCAAAGGGGAGGCACAGGATGTCCTCCTGAAGCGATAAAGTCACACCCCTGGGCAGAATACAAGCCCATCGTCTGCGCTTTTTTTTAAAGCAGAAGAAACAGGAGTTGAAAGCAGAATGGGAGTTTAAAGTAGAAGAAACGCCCTGCCCTCTTCTCCCTCCACTCCGAGGCTGCTGCCTTCTGTGTTCACTGCTTGTTGTTTTTAAAGCTCTTGGACTCCAACCCCCATCTGGCAAGTACCTGTCTCCAACAGTGATCAGCAACTGATCATTTATAAAGCATGTATATTGCTGTGTATTAATATATATTTTAAGATCTGCATTTAATTAATGATATGATTAATATGATTAATATTAATATAATATATTATAATATATTATATATTATATTTTTATTATAATATATAATATATTATATAATTATATAATATAACATAATATAGTTAATTATATTTAATATATTAAATATAGTTAATATTTCTGGCCACTTCCTGTTTAGTGATGTCACTTCCAGCCCTCAGGAACATGATGGGGAGTCATGGCCAACAGCAACAGGGCTCAAGGGAGCCACTGGCCGGAAAAGTTTGAGTACCACTGGGTTATACCCTCGGACAGTGATTTTCTTACACTGTGCTGCAGCATACTGGTATGCCACAAATGGTCTGCAGGGGTGCCTCAGGAGTTTGGAGGAGGGTCATTTATTAGTAGTGCCATAGGGGGTGTGAGTCCCCTGCTGACAGTGTGGTGTGCCTTGTCAATTGTCAAAAAACAAATTGCCTTGACAATTTTAACACCTTCTCAGTGTGCTGTGAGATGAAAAAGGTTAAAAACTGCTGCCCGGGGAAAAAATAGAGGTGTGTATCAAATGCAGTCAAATTCAACTGTGGTCATAACTTATGAGAGTTGTATTTCTCCTTGTCAACCCGGCCCTAAGATCATCTCCAAATTCTTGTTTGGTTCTACAAATTTCTTACAGATTATTATTATTATTATTATTATTATTATTATTATTATTAACAACAGTATTTATATACCGCTTTTCAACTTTTCAAAAGTTCACAAAGCGGTTTACAGAGAAAAATCAAATAACTAAATGGCTCCCTGTCCCAAAAGGGCTCACAATCTAAAAAGATGCAAATGATCTTTTTACAGATATTCTACTGACATTAATTTTTAAATACAGCTATGATGGGATACTGTTGTCATTGTCACCATCATTAAAAACGTACATATTGCTTTTCAATAAAAAAGCTCTCCATGTAATTTATGTAGCAAAATAAATGAAGAGTCCCAAAGGGGCTCATAAACTAAAAGGAGACAGGGGTGATAACAGCAAAAGGTCATGCTTATGTGGCAGACAGATCATATGCTCACATATCCAAAATTGCAGAACTTATATTTTTATTAGACACCACTTAATGCAGTGATATCCCACTGCATGCAGAAAATATTCAAGTTCAGTAGTGCTCACCTGACACAATGTGATGAAACACTGAAGAATGAGAAAATAAATTTCAAAGTGAAATTCAAAGGCAAAATTCAAAAACAATTGCACTGCATACTCATTCCAACTCTAAGAGAAAAAAAACACCATCACCATATCAGGATACAGAGCTTGGGAACAAGTTCAGCCAACTAAAAGTTCATATGATTGGCTAAATAAAAAATAGAGTGAACAAGAAATTGGGCTTCTAGAATTTTACAAATGGTCCTAGAAGAATAAGGAGAAGAATAAGTGGTTAAGATTGCACTCCTATGCGCACTGGACAGGATGAACACTTAAACATGAATTGGAATGCAGTGTGAGTGACATTCTGTGATGCTAACACAAAACAGTGCAAGAGTCAATATTTTTGCTTCAAGACCCAACTTAAAGGTCAATTTTGCCTTAAATACAACAATCACTAGATTGTTAAATCTTAAAAATCTCAAGTTTTACTATAAGCTTTTAATTTAATGGTAGCAGAGAAAGGTTGTAGCATATATGAACTGTAATTCTGTTTTGCCTCATATTCACATACGAGTTGTTGTGAATATGAGGCAAAATACGGACAAACTACGTGAATACGTAGTTGTCCCTATAACTGAATAGTTCAAGAGTCTAAGGGCCCAATCCTATTCAATGTTCCAGCACCAATGAGGCTGTGCCAACAGGCCGTGCACTGCATCGTAAAGTGGAGGGGCAGTCACAAAGGCCTCCTCAAGGTAAGGGAAAGTTTAATCTCTTACCTCAAGGCTGCATTGGCGCTCTTAAATTGGAAAGGAGTGGGCCCTTAACGTGTTTTCAGATAGTCAACATGGATAGCACAGAGCAGCTTCTCATTCAAGCAAGTGCACTGGGGAGCTGCATTGCATCACTGCAAAGAAGCTTATGCACAACCCAGTCTCACAGACCAGGCTGTCAGCAAAGAATAGGATCATAGATTAGATGAGATTCATACAATGAAATATTTGTCTCATAGATTTTTCATGCTGATCCCAGAAAAGCAACTACCAGGCATCACCTGCTCTCATTTCACTGCAAAACCACTAGACTGTGTGCAAAGCCATTAGTTAAAGCATGCAACTCATCACAGCTAGATAATAATGAAGTTGCAAGAAAAGTCATGATTACATTACAAATAAGAAAATAATCCCTGCACAAATTACAGCATTTGAGTACCTCAAAAGTTATGCTGCCATAAAACTGCTCACCTCAAATATTCTTTTAAAATTAAGTAATGGGAAAGGTTTATGTTTACTGTCCAAGGTGATATCCTGGAATTTCAATACTGTAATGTCAACATACTAAGTGCACTGACAGATGCCCTTTGTTATCATTAATATGATCTTATTTAGAGCAGTCTTGAAAGAGCACTCTATATTGCTCTTTCAAGAGTGCCAAGAGACATTGGTGGGAAAATGTGTTGATTATGCCTTTTTTTTTTAAAGTATCAATCAAGTCTGAAGATAATTCTTCCAAATGGCTACTTAAGTTTCAGTTCCCTGATAAAATTAAATACATATATTTTAGGATAGGAGCATACGAGACATATGATTTGTCTCGTAAAATGCATTGATATAGCTTATAGTTTTTTTCTATTGAGCTCCTGAGTGGTATTCAGGGCCAGCAGGAAGCAAGTTATTTATGGAACAGGGTTTCAGATAATTAGACATCTCCTTTAGGAGTCATGTGAGAATGTAAAAAAAATCAATTTGCAGTCTGATCCCTTTCCCATTTAAGCTGGAGTCAGATTTAAGGCGATCCATTCAGTTTCACTGAAGTTAATAAGACAAATTGTACTCCTATCCAAAGTTATTTACTGAACTGAATTGTCGACATTTAATTATGTATTTGACTTCATATGACAGAGTTCTCGTTATACACGAATTCGCTTATCGATGGGGGCAGAATTGCCACCTAAGGTATCTCTCCTTACCTGCAACTTTGTTCTCGTTATCTGCAAATACTGTGCCAGTGCACTCAGGGCGGGGGGGGGGGGAAGCTTGTCACAGATATTATCAGGCAGACAGGAGCAAAAGAGGTTGCAGAAGGAAGAGAAGAGATAATGGCCTCCTCCGGAGCAGAAGGTAATGTCTGCACTGTGCAGAGGGGAGAGGAAGAGATAACTATATAGTATATGGCTGACAGGAGAGTAGGTTGCAGTAATCGTGTCCAGCCAATTATACTCCTTGTTTTTTAGAAAGTTGCCTTGATTGGGTCAGATGGACTTTAGCCCATGGAGAACCACTGGACACATTTATGTCTACTTCCAGACTTGCTTTACCATCTTGGGCACTGCCAATTGAACCTTCACAACCCTGATGATATCGAGAGGTCGATGATAGGAGGTCTCTGGATGACTACCTAAGGGCTGCTCTGGGGCTGGGGAAAGCCCAGGGAAGGAGCCAAGAGACAGCTGGAGGAGGAGGACAGGTGAAGCAACCCCTCCCACTGCTGAATTCTGAGGCCTGGCTGTTGGGCCAGCAACCTTCAACAAGTTGAGGAATAATAAACATGGAGAAATCATCATCGCCACAACCTTCAGCACATCAAGGAATATCCAGCATGGAGGAGGAAGCATTAGATGTTGGAGCCTCTCTCTATCATCCAGCCCCATAGACTTCAAAAGATTCAGGTTCATAAATTTCAAAGAGTATGGTGATGAGGGCCCTCTGGAACCTAACCCCATTTTCCTCATAGACTCAGCGATTCAGTATCTGCTAATTTGGTAGCCACTAGGTTTTAATTTTTTCACATCTTATCTGCCTTCCATTGTTGGCTCTTCCCTGATCTCACATCCCAAAGAAAAATAAAGTTCCTCAACAAAAAAAATCACTGAGAGCCTAAGAAATTCTCATTCTAATTTTGTCAGGTCATATTTTGAACAGGAACACATCCACTATAATAACTGAGCCTTTTAAGATCCCACACCCTGGACTCAGTTTTTTCTACAACACAGCTAGCCGATTGGAATGCATCATCACTTTTCTTTAGCACTGCATTCCCACAGCCATTTATCAACAAAACGGCAAGTGCAACAATTGTTCTACTGAACAAGTGGTACATCTTAGGAAATCTGTATCTCTTTGAAATGGAAATGCTAATCAAACATTCCTGAATCTAAAGGCTACGGTGTGGTGGGGGTGGGGGTGAAGAGGAGAATAGGCAGAAGGAAAGGACCAGGGCCAGCAAATACCAATATTTCAAGAAACCTAAGCTCTTAATGACAGGATCAGAAAAAGGAGTACAACCATGAAAACGAGACAGCTTGAAACAGGCCTAATCTCATGCCTGTCTGATCCTAGAAACAGAGCAGAGATTCAGCGCTGCCACCAACATCGCTTCAATTGAATACAATCTTGCCTACCCAAGGGTGGTCCAAACCCAGAGATAGAATTCTATATCAGATGAAAACGGATGAAATTCCTTACTTGCTGATAGCTCTCTCTCTCTCTCTCTCTCTCTCTCTCTCTCTCTCTCTCTCTCTCATGAGAACTTATCGCATCCATTTTCTTTACACTGCTGGCAAGGGATACAGTGGAGCAGTGGCTAATTATGGAATGTCAGCAACCACTGGGCAGGGGACCCTTATACGATCCAACAGTACCAAATGCTCTAGTCTAGACAATGAAGGCAAACATGCCCACTTCTTTCTGTTCTAACCAGGATTCATCTAATACTGTATTTGCTTCTATTCAAACTAACCCTGCATACCCCAGTCCAATCCTGCTATTCAAATTAAACACTACACAGGTACAGGCATATATACATTTTTCAGCCATTTGAAAGGCTAGGTGATAGTTCCTACGAAAAGTCTGGTTAGCTTTCACTTCAAGAGTAGCATAGTAGTTATCTGGAAAGGAGCACACAGTGTGGTCTCAGCTGTTCATATCAGTCTTTTCAAGGTATTGATATATAATAGCACATTTTCCACACACCCCTTGTCATAATGCTGTACAGTTCTTCCAAAAATTAATTATCTCCTTCCCGACTTTCTTCCAGCATGCAGATATTGTTTGTACAAATGCATTCCTCCAATAACACTAGAAAATTCAACTTCAAAATTCTTGCTTCCTTTAAAATTGAATATTCGGAGGAGGGGTGGGACACCAAAGGAACTGTCAATATCTGTAAATGAGGTCTAGGAGTACTTCACTATTGTGCACCAGCAAACAGCAATTCCAGCCATAAAGGAAAAGAGTGTTATATTACCCATGGCAAATGTGATGCACAATCCAAATTCAAGTCTAAGCCATTTTAGAAAATGCAAATGCAGCAAATGCAGGTTTATTGTTGTTGTTTTTTACAGACTCAATGTTCCATTTTGTGGGTTGCCATTTTGTCTTCATGTCTTCAGGATACAATATTCAGGAAACTGGAAACCGGTTGGGTAGTAGGGAAACAAGAGAATGAGGAATAGAGCAAGATAGGGAGATTAGGATCAAATTATACGTTACAGTAACAGCCCAGTCCTATCAAGGACTGGGTCGTGGCATGCAGGGCTCTGTTGGCGGTCATTTTGGGAGTGTTGTTGTGCAAGGCACCAGAAGTCCCTGTCTGTTGGTAGAGCTTCCTTCATGCACCAGACCAGATAAGCTGAGGTGGGGAGGGGCCAAGGTGAGGTGGTGAAAGAGGCTGTTGGACAGGATGGATCCAGTGGTGATGTCACATGCCAGATCCTCTTTTCTGTAGCCTCTCCACTCCCTTTCTGCCTTCAGACTTGTGCCAGTAATGTCACTAATGCATGTCCAAGGAGACTTGTTGCCAGAGTTGGGAACTCAACTCGGATGATTCGAACTTGAGTCGCAAAAATGCACGTTTTTGCTGACTTGTTGACTCATGAGTCGCGCACGTGGAAGACTCAGAATAACACTCAAGTCAGAGTCCCGTCCCCCCCAGTACTCATACCCACACATCCTGACTTGAGTCTGCCTGTTTCTGGGTGTGCTTGCTTACCGTTTCCACGGCATGAAAAAACCTGGTAGGGTCATCATTCCAACCGGGCAAGCAGCAGGGAGGATCCAGCCACAAGGCAGGGAAAGATTAATGTTTGTATTTGCATGCGAGCAGGAGGGGGGAACAGGAGCAGGCTCTCTGAGAGGAAGGAAGGAACAGATTATCATTGGACACAAGATGGGAGGTTTGATATTTTCTTTGGCTGAGAGAGGGCAGAAGGAGGAGCCAAGAGGGTTCTTGCCTTATGATTGACTGCAGAAGCCCAGGGGGCGAGGAGGCAGGAAAGGGGGGAGGTAGTTCATAGGGATTATACTTTCCACCACGGCTCGTGGGTAGGGGGAACCCTCATTGAAAGCCTACCTAAAGTCAACCCTCATTGAATGCCTACTTCTGAGCAGAGCTGCAAGGATCAGGTCATCCTGATAAGCCTCACAGCTGCTGCATGTGACCTTTCTCCCTCTTGCCACTTCTGTCCCTACTCTCTCACAGTCCCTCCCACTCCCTCCTGCCTTGTTTACAGATGGGTGGGGACATCAGTGGAGTGTTCAAAGAGCTCTGACACACACACAGTCTGACAGCAGCCCCCTTTTTCCCACTGCAGGCTTTTCAAAGGGGTGTGCGTGACTCGACTCAAGTCCTTTAGAGTCGGGAAAGTGTGACTCAGAGATTAGGAAAGCTCCCATTATGACTTTTTTTTCGAGTCAAGTCAAAGGGGCGGTGACTCCAGCCTCAAGTCAAGTCCCACTGGGTTTTTCCATCCCTGCTTGTTGCAGAGCAGGAGGCTTACAGAGGTATAAGTGGATTTAAATTCCCTTTCGCTTCTGAAGCCTCCCAATCTGCCTCCTAAAGGATACAGTGTGCCTGTTTTTGGCATGGCTGCACCAGCAGGCAGAGAAAAAATAGGATCAGGCTCCAAGTTCATCATTCGCATTGATGAGCTTAAGTTTTGCTTCAAAAGTAAGAGACAGAGTGGAAGGTATTGCTCTGTCCAGATGGGGGCCCTCGCAGCTGTTATTGCACAAAGAAAAATAACCTTGGACTGAAGCCAATAGGACAGTTTTTCCACCAGCACTGATCTGGTTTGGGACTATGAAGGAGATTATTTTCCACCTTTCTTTCATGATGGAACCCAAGGCAAAGTACTTGGGATTCTGAGGGATGGGATTCCTATTCATCCAGTGACTAGACCAGACCTTTCCACTTCAGCAAGATGGCTAAATCATTCACACTCTGGGTCAAAGTACCTTCCTCCCTCTGTAGGGGGAAGAGTCATCTTGACTGCTATTCTGAAACAAAAAGTTAAGTTCATCAGTATTAATGACGGGCTCAATATAAACTGCAATTTGATCCCTAAAAGAGAGTAGAGAACTTAGGGGAAGAAGAAACAGCACTGAGAAAGCAAATCAATTATTAAAAGCCTTCGGGAGGGTAATAATAAAGATACCTTTATCCAACCTGGGATAGTCAGGAACACAGTGTAGGGCAATGGGAATCATCTGGCTGCATCCGCATTTCAAACACAGGCCAAGCCATTCACTCATAGTATGTGTGAAAATTGCTTCTGAGTGTGCATGGGGAGTTTCCAATTTTCTTTGTCAGCGGCATCAACTGCTGTCACTGGAGGGCCTTCAACCTCTAGGGACAGCTGTGGGGTGAGGGACAGGAGGAGAGGCAGTGGGGAGGCAGCTCTGGAAAAGCACTGGTAGATATATGGAATACTGTGAAAAGGCCCTGGGCCTTTGGATCCTAGTCATAGTATTACAGAAGCCAAATTAGAAACCCTACCAGCAAGCCCATTTCTATCAGATTTACAACAATTTTGCTTAGTTTCAGACACAAAGGTATGCCACACTATGGATTCTCATAGAAGCTCCTAATCTACACAAAAACTAAGGCCGCACTCCTATGCAAATTTACTTGAAGTAAACCCCACTGGACCCAATGAGCCTTGCTTCTGCAAAGACATGCTCAGAACTGCGCTGTCAGACCATTTTTTTAAATTCTGTGTTGTCACTTCTGTGCCTTTATGCATGCATGAACATGCACACCTGCCCACACATATACACATTCAGACTGAATAATCTCATGCAAAAGGTGGTAATAATAAGCTTACAAGCCTCTAGCAAGTCATTGTCAATTTGTAAACTGGCTTTCTACTGATCTTCGTTAAGCTTCCATGTCAAATATTCTGGCTCTGTCCCTCCTTTGGACAAACACAAATCTTTAAATGCTACATGTCATTCAAACTAAGAATTATAAGATTTACATATGTACATACAGGCACACACAAATAAAAAAAGAGATGTATGAGAACTGTGCACATAATACATATTTATACACACAGCTCATTTATTTGATTCTCAACGGCATACAAAATTTGTCAAAGTTAAGAAAGGTATTTCAGTGTTATTATCTCACCAGTGTTTGTCATTCCAGCACCTGACAAGAAATTTTGATGTATTTTTTCATCCTAGTTTATTCGGTCTTTGGCAAGATACTTGCCAAACAACCAGCTCCCGATACTTGCTGAACAACATTGATTAGCCTCATTACCTCTTTAATTTTAAATGAAACAGAGCAGTATACAGAAAAGGCATTGGCCTCAAGGCACATTAAACAGCCACTTTAGAGCGCGATATCATAGTCTTTCGAGACTGAAGGTTGCCAACTAAAGTTAAACAATACTAGGTCTTGCCACTACCCAAACAGGAGATTGCCTGGGACCCCTACATATGCCGCCTTGAGTTCTTGGATAGCAGAAAGTTGGGATAGGACTGTAATCAATCAATAAATACACACACTTCTGCCAACATTTCAAATTGTGTACTGTTATAAACTATACATGAAAGCTGGTCATTCATAAGGTCGGATGTCTTGTGTTTGCTGGTGAGGTCTGAGTTTATGTTCGTATATATGGTCAAATTATAAGGGCGTATTTAAACAGACAGACAGTATATTTGAAATTACTTTCTTAGGGCCCATTCCTATTTGATGCATGCCGACCCACCACCAGCGTGCACTGTCACAAACGTGCTGTAAAGCAAGCTTGCGGCAGTCAGTGCTGACCCAGCACTGGAGCAGGTTCAGCTCAAGTTCAAGCCCACGCTAGGCCGACGCCAGTTGGAAGACAGCCAACCACTGCCCAGCACTCCATACAAAGCAGCAGAGAGATGAGTGGAAGTATGGCTGGAGGCGTTCTGGGGCACAGCAAGGTGGAAGGTATGGCAGGGAGAGGAAGAGGGGCGGGAGGGGGCAGGACCCACCGGGTCTAAAGCCCCACATTGGGCCTACTGGCCATACACGGGGCTTCTTTACTCTTTACCCCATTGTGGGGCTGCTTCCCTTCTAAGGGATATTTGTCCCCTTCCCCCGAGAAGGCACTGGGAACCGCTCAAAGAGCAATAAGATGCAGCAGCAGCCATTTTGGCGCCGCTGCAGCCTTGGGCACTGGGCAGCTCATGATTGGGCTGCCTGTTGATCAAAAATTCATACATTCATAATACATACACATAAAACATGCTAGAATATTCAGCTCAATTCAGCATACTTGCACATGAATTTTATTTTATCTGAACTGAACTCTCATTTACTTGTAGAAAAGGAGTGCAATTACTAAAAACCTTTCAGAGGACAACCTGACAACCTATGACAGAATTGTCCTGAATGACTTTCCTTGCATGACAATACTGGTCTGCTGAAGTTTAGAACTTATCCTTATCTCTTCTACTAGGATTCATGCCAACAAGTGTCATGGGCTCTTAATAAAACTAAGACTATGCCCAGTAAAAGGCAAGTAACTGATATTCCTGTACTCTGAAATAAAATTCTACAAATGTGTACAACAATCCACAATGGTCCTACATCAGTCTCTGTCAGTCACATGTACCAGTGAATCACAGTGTATATCTAGACTTCAGGGTCAGAAGCACTAGGACCATGCTATTGTCAGGGCCTGCAAGACATATTCCCTCCCTTCCTGATCATGTGCATTTATTCAAAGACAAGGACCTGATACTGTGAACATAATCTGTGCTCTAAACCTGCACAGCCCAATTCCCTGCAGTCACAAACTATGAATATACAAACACAGCACCAGTTGCTCTGAACAGCAGCCAAGAGCAACCAAGAACAACATGAAAAGATACAGGAGCCAAGTTGAGGAGGAGGGTAAGAGAGAGATTCAGGCTGCAATCCTAACCACACTTTCCTGAGAGTAAGCCCTGTTGAACAAAATAGGACTTACTTCTGAGTCGATCTGGTTACGATTGTGCCCTCAGTGAACTAATCATGTTCAGCAGGCCTCATGTACCTCAAAACAAGGTACTCAAGCTGTCTCAAACCTTTCCAAAGGTATGAAACACAAGTGCCTTGATTGTCTGTTGGCTTAAGGAGCTCATATGTTGCTCTACATTTCTGAGAATCACTAGAAGATTGAGCTCTTCAACCACAGTTCCAGAGGGAAGCACAAGTAATATGCTACATCCTTTTCCTTGAGACTTGCAATCATCTGAGTTCTTTAGCATGGCCTGCTGAAGGTCTCTAGTTTGTCTAAAACATTGAACTGAATGAAGAACTGTCTTAGCATTCTGCCTTTCAATGAACAGAGAGGGGAAAAGAGGGGAAATGAGGACAGATGCGTTCAGAATGGAAACATTGCTGCACAACACCATTTTGGCCTGGTGTTCAGGTCAGATTATATGCCCAACACCTCCATTTCAGTCCAAGTGGAAAAAGAAACTACAGGGTGCAACATTTATCCAGCTGTGTGAACTTTGCTGCCCAGATGTTCTATGCCAACAAAGCAGGATCAACATAACACTGAATTACTGTCCTCTGCCACCATCTGGTTCTTTCCTTTTTTGTTTTTTTGCAAGTCAACTTCTTGAATGTTTTATGCCTTTGTGAAAAGCACCATCTCTCCTCTCAACACCTGCTTTTCTGTGCAGTAGATCTTAGAGTGTGACAGAAGTTCAGCAATGACTGACGATAGCCCTTTTCAAGAAGGCCAAACGTCTTAGCTATTGGATAATCACAAATGTGTTTTCCTTAACTGTAATTACAATCTAATCCTAGAGTGAGTCATCCAGTTGATCTTTCATGCAACCACATTTAAAGCATGGAGATGTGGAGGTTTTGATATTGGAATCTGTAACTATTTAAGAGGGACTGCTTTTCACAAAAGTGTTAAAAAACGGACAATTTTTTCCTCAGAGTTGAGAAAATGTCGAACATGGGATACTTGTCTAGTATCACAAATATGTTCCGAAGACATTGTATTTGAGGGCAGGGGTGCTCAACAGCAATCTTGCACAAGCTGCTGGAATTGGATAGAGCCATAGCTCAGTGGAAGAGTACATACTTTGCATGCAGAATCTTCCAGGTTCAAATTCTGTCTTCTCTAGGCAGGGCTGGGAGAGTTCCTTGCCTGAAACCATGGAGAACTACTGCCGATCAGTGTCAATATACTGAGCTAGATGGCCTAACAGCCTGTATAAAGGAAGATTCCTATGAAGCCCTGTTGACCTTAAGTCTTCACATTTAACAACTGTCCTTTACATCTCTGATAATGAATTCCAAAGCTTTCTGTCTTAAATTATGGAAATATAATGGGCCGCTTTGCATGGTGCTCAATTCATCCATTAAAGCTACCTCTCTGTAAGAAAATGGGCCGCTTTGCATGGTGCTCAATTCATCCATTAAAGCTACCTCTCTGTAAGAAAATATGTAGCAATCTGTAGTTAATTCAATTATATTATGTATATTATGTATACATTATGACATGACAGCATATGAGTTTTTCCACCTGGATGTGCCTTTTGTAAAGGAATTTTACAACTTGTAAAGTAGCCAACTAAAATGGGGGGGGGGGAGTTTAGTATAAAGTACTAGAAAAAGAAACCACCCTAGAATTCACAGAAATTACTTCCTACCTGAACAACGTCATCAGGCTTGTGATAATGCGACAACAGTCAGTTGAATAAGGCCTGGACCCAAGCCTGTTTAAAGAGAGGACATAAACACGTCACGCAAGATAGAAATACACTTCTATAACAAAGGACAAGGCATATAACTTTCTAAAGCAACACAGTCAACATGTGCCAAAACTAAATGTATTTGTGTCACTGAACTGTTTCTTCGAAATGCTTCTGGATATCATCTGTGATTTTTTGTTCATTTTATTTCATACAGTCAGACCAACATAAAAAAAAACCAAGATGATTTCATCTTGGAAAATATGCTCTGCCACTGGCACCTGGGCCACAAACATTTGCTCAGATGTACTTGCCTACAACTGGAGTTGCACTCCCAGAATCCTAGCACAACACTTACCGTACTTTCATTGGAGATACAGATTATACAAAAACAAACCAGATTCCAGTAGCTTGCCAGCAAACCAAACCATGATCCTGGATCGCAGGCCACTCGCACACTGGTTTTGATGTGCTACTTAAGCACAGGAATGGTTGCTTGCCTGGTGTGAGTGGCTAACTGAGGCTGGTGTAACAATATATTACAACATTGCATTGACAGAGCCTGTGAGAAAATCTCTAAGCATTTATTTGTTGGCTTGGAAATCATTGATCAGGCCACAAAAGAATTGGAAGCCCAATCCTAATTAAACCCCACCCCCATTGATGCAGTCATGCCAACAGAACACACACTGCATCCTATGCTTGGGGGACAGTCATGGAGGAATCCTCATGGAAAGGGAACAAGCCTCTGCTGCCCTAATGGTACTTCTCAGATCTCCAGTGGCCATTTTGCTGGCACAGAATCAAATAGGGTAAGGGAGAGGGAAAAGGAGAGAGAATAGGGATAGGATCCTAGCACACACCAGTGCCACAAGGATATACTCCCTCCCCCCACCCAGAAACTACCCCATTCCTTCCTTTCACTGCCCATTCCTTCCAACTTACCAGCTTACCAACTTACCAGCACTGCCAGCCCACATACACAGCTTCAAGTCATGGGGGCTGACTGCCTTGTGGCACACTCCAGTGGCAAATCATGTATGCCACCAGGCTGACACTTCCACTTGCAGAATGTACATTCTACCAGTGAGAGCCTTACAGCCCAATTCGAACCAGGATGCCTATGGCATGATACAGCAGAGTCAGAACGGCCGCCGCTGTATCCCATGTGGGCAGAGACACTGCTGGAGGTCTCCTCAAGGTAAAGGAACCTATGTTCCCTCACACCATATTGAGCCCTGGCAACCTCACGCTGTGTTCAGCCCTGGCAACCTCTATGGGTCAACACTAGGGTAAAACTAAGTAGCCCCATGTAGGGTTTTCTGGCCCAAGAAGGGGCTTACGATGCCATGGAGACCTTCTGTACCATCCCCAACCCTCCTGGGCCTGAACCACCCTTCTCCCTGCCTCCCAGTATTAGATTTATCCCGGTTGGTGGGCACTGCTCCGATGCCGGCAGAGGCCTTCTGGAACAGGCCTCTCTGCTGGCTGCACTGGACTCCACATTGTTGCAATGTGCTTTACGGCACTTTGCAACCCCATGTGTCCCAGTCCTGCCAGCGGAAGCCAGTTTAGGATTGAGTTGCCCATTAGGATTGGGCCATAAGAGTTTTAATTAGTTCTACTTGCTAACAGAGCATTTTCATCTAATTCATATAAGAAAAAAATACTAAAAGTTATGCAAACAAATTACAACTGTCAGTTTAAATATTTTGTTCCACATATCGTCAAAGCAAAAATTGTTATCAATCATTTACACCAAAGAAAGGGGAAAAAAATAGTGCCAGTTCTCCTGGGAGGGGAAAAAAATGGTTTCCAAATTATGGTTACATTAAACAGAAGAGATGACTTATTCATGTTAAAATGCGAAACATATGGTTTTCCTCAAGGCCTTTTTCTCATTTCCGTTGGAAAGCTCTATATTCACATATGTTATCATATCAAAAGTTTTTGACATAGTGTTCTCTCAGAGTTGAAGTTTGTCTACAATAGCATCACACAACCATCAAACATCAGGGCATTTCTGCAACACAGGGAAAAAAAGAAAGAACTTTCATTTTCAACTTGAGAATTCAAGGTGGGGGCAGGGACATTGGACTATTCAGATTCCAGAGAATACTGACAATCTGCTTGATTACTGAAGAATAAACATCTAGCAAGCGTGCAAATTATCCATGCTGGATTTTAAACTCTGCAATCCCATCCCACTCTTACCAGCTTTCTTTCTATAAAACATACAAGCATGTTTTATACAACATACATACTAACAAGTATACACAAAGTCCAGTCCTACCCTTCTGCTCCGCGCTGGTGCAGCAGCCCCAAACACACTGCATCCAGAGGGGGCTGAGTGGGCAGATCAAGAGGCTTCAGAAGGGTAAGGGGATTTAAATTCCCTTACTCCTGCATAAACCTTCCACTCCGTAATAGGTGTCCTCAGACCTGTGCCAGCTCTTTAGCTGGCACAAGAAGAGAAAGGGGCAGGTGAGGCTCAACAAACAGGGGACAGGATCTGGCATGTGCCGTCGCTGTTGGATCAACCCCCGCCCGCCATGTTCTTCCCACCTCCCTGTCCAGTTTTGCCCCCTTGCTGCCTAGATTTTGCCCCTATCCTGCCCCCGCCGCTGTCTTACTTGCTCTGACAGATCCAGGGATGTCCAATGGTCAGGGAGCACTACCACCCCTTCCAGCAACACTCCCAAAATGGCCACCAATGGAACATTGCATGCTCTGTCTGCCATTTTACAACAGCGGGACCTGTTCCACTGTCATAAATGTCTGTGCATGACAGCCCAATCCCAAACTGGGCTGAAAAGATTTTACCTCACAATGACATGCCCCAGTGTCTGTTTTTTAAGGAGTCGCAGAATATATTTTGTTATAAATCAAATCCTCATTGCACAAACAGCACCCACTGTAGACTGATGAAGGAGCTTCTGGTTTTGCCTCATGGCTAGAGCAGACCAAGGAAGTAGCAAGGAGAGAGAGAAATCAAGGCTTCCTGTTGTGGGAGCAGTTATGTTTTCACTGTAAAATAACTGCTTGCCTTTCCTGTGCCCACACATGTTATATACACACAAGATTATCTTAGACTGCAGTACAAAATAGTTTTTCCAATTGTCGTATCCAAGTTACAAGCAATCTGTAACATATGTAGAAATGTTTTTCATTCTGTCACCATGATAGAGTTATTTCTTATTGATGCCTACAGCTGCCTCATTCTAAACAGAGAGTAAAATAGCACTGCCTCTGCAGACTACTGCGCTTAAAGAATTCAACTGCTCAACACACCAACACACAATCATTTTGGAAGCATCTCTGTAAGGCAAATAGCTTCCAAAATTTATCTTATGAGAATTGTCTTCTGATTGTATTCCAGCAGCAGTAGTCCTTGCATTGACCAGAGCAAGAAGATGGATATTCACTTAATGGTTTTAAGTTTTTTTCCCCCAACTCCAAACACATTCACTGTATTCATTATATTACTTTAAAACATCTTTGTACAGGACAGCCACAACAAAGAATTTGTGTAATGATGTAATGCAAAAGTCCCACTAGCACTATACTGCTGTGAGTGGACATAGAGATCTCAGGGAGCCGTGAGAGGCAGTGAAGGAAAGTTGGCAATGGACAAGCAGAGACTCCTGCATATTGAAACTGCTTATAAAACATTTGTTTTCTTGTTTTTTAAATCTGGAGTAATTGTGCAATGAGAGTGCCATAGATAATGCACAAGAGAACACATGTATGTTTACTGTGGCTCCAAATGACAGTTATTTGGCTACCTGCCATTCACGCACTCCAAGTCTTACCCCATGTGAACTTCAGCAAACAAAATTAGGGGCAGAGCACACGTTCCTGCCAGGAACAGAATGAGAAGGAATGAGCTCTCACCCAACATAGGACCTGACAGGATGAAACATTTGCTCCTCTGCATCCTAAAAGATAGACAGATGAGATACAAGCATCAAGATTCATGCTCATTATCCAACACTTGGCAAATGGAGGCAGACAGAAGCAGAAGAAGGAGCAACTACTGTAAGGCTGCCTAGATCATCAAAGGTTGCCCAGCAGATGGAAAATTGAGTATGATCTCCTTCAAGGGCAATCCAGGAAGTATGCTAACCCACATCTGCTGACCTATGAAGTATTTAGAGGGCCAGAAATCCTGCTTTGAGGAACACACACCTTCTGGCATCAATATGGTTTTTTTATATCTCAAATTCAGTCTGCAGGAAAAGAGGTTTCTGGGGCATTTTTTTAAGGGGCGTGTTATTATTTTAAAAAGGAGATTTCTTCATTCTTCAGCTCCACGGCTTCTTAATTTCTAATGCTATTGGACTCAAATTTTAAAAAATCTCAAAGTGCAGCTTGATCAAGATGCTTGATTTCTCAAAATTCCCCTGACCACCTGCAGCCCTCATGCCACCCCACTCACCAAAGTTCCCTGGTCCTCAGGAGAACACTCTAGGAATGCAGGCAGGTTGCTGTGAGAAGAAGGGGATGGGAAAATTCCCTTTCAGTTATTTCCTTCCACACGTGTTTCTTAAGATCCGAACCATAGTAAAGGGGGTTCAATATTAACTCAGTCATGTTTACCTCTTATTGTGCCCTGTTTACCTCTGTTTACGAAGGGCTGTTTATCTCTGCCAGCGGAAAAGTGGTCATGGGATTCTCCCACTTCTTACTGTGCATGGGGGAAGTACTTAAAAGTGATGTCCTCATCTAAAACCTACAAATCTCTACATGTGCAAGAGAAGAACTGGGGCAGAGGCCTTCCCCAGGACATGCTGATATTCTATGCATAAGAGAAAGTTAGCATGATGGTACTTTCAAACAAGTAATTCTTTTCTTGGGTACATGAGAATGCTATAGTTCTTTAAGGGCTGTAGTAACACCCAGATTGATTCTTATTGCATTTATGTTGGTTTTTTTAAGATGTACAAACCCCTTTGAATCATATGATCTCCAAGGTAGCCTGCAAAATATTAAGAATACAAATGACTTCTAGTGGCCATTGTTTAATTCTGCAGTCGCAGAACACTAGACAGTTGGAGCAGAATTCTTTTTGGTGGGTAGGACTGCGAGCAAGCTTCCTGCAACTGCTCTTTCTCCCTGCCTGACGGCTGGAACAGGCTGTTCTCACTCTTGCCATGCCGTTCTTCCTAGGAGCCAGGGGTATAGTATAATATCTCACTGGCCCTAGTAGCAGATGCCTGCAGGTCATTTCCCTCACTGTGTCATCCAAAAATTGAAATGAAAATATACGGCCTATCACTTCTGTTTGGAGCTGGGAACACGGGAACTAGACATTAAACACTGTGGAAACAGTACTGATCCAGTACTGAAGATCCAGGTTCAAATCTCCCCTCAGCCATGAAGCTTCCTGGGTGACCTTGGGCCAGTCACTTTCTCTCAGCCTCACCTACCTCACAGGGTTGTTGTGAGGACAAAAGGAGGGGAGCAGCTGTGTACACCGCCCTGAGCTCTTTGGAGAAAGGGTGGTATAAAAATGTGAAAAATAAATAAATAAATAAATACTGTAGTGGATATGATAAGACTTATTTATTCCTAAATCCGTCATAAAAAAAAAAATCACCCCAGTTGGGGACATCTTCCGTACCTGTTACTGAGAGAAGAACATACTAGTTTTGCTTTGTAGATACAGCAGAATTTTTAAAAAGCACAACCTGGAACTCTCACAAGAATAAGATAAATGTTAATCGACAGGCGACCGGCTTTGTCTTTTCATGGCCTCTGACCTACAGCATTTGTTTCACAGAAGGTTACCAATTCCTACACAAACTTCAAAGCTTCATACTTTCCTGCAAAGGCATCTACATAAAAGGGTATTTGTAAACAAATGGCAGACTGTCAATACAAGGGTTTGGCTATTTCAGTAATCTGACTGCAGCAGAGTTGTTGAGCTTGGCTTTGCAACTTTGCATTTTCCTATCAACAGAATTAACTCTTGCCTAGTTAACCTGGTAACACCACTACATGGGGAACCCCATCCAATGTAAATCCCCAAGTGGTGACGCAGCAGCATGGGCATGGGCTACACTATATCCTAAAGGGGATTTTTGGCTGCTGGAGGTCTCCTCAGGTTAAGGCAGTGGTTCTCAAACTCTCTGGGAGAGTTTCAGAGCCAGTAAGTCTTTGCAGGGGTGGGGGAAGGAGGCGGCGGGGGGAAGGCAGCGGCGCGATCCCTAGGATCACGCCGCTCAGGGGACTGCAGGGGCTTGGGTGTCTCCTGCAGTCTCCCTGGGGTGCGGGAAGCCCGGCGCATCTTCTGGCAGGGTTCCCCGCAGCAGGGAAAGTGGATGTGGAGCAATCGCGCCTTCCCCCCGCCTCCCCCCCACCTCTAGGCTGCCCTTGCCCCTTAAGGGGGCAGAGACCAGGGCCCTCAGGCTGGGAAGTCGCGACGCCCCAGTTTGAATAGCACTGGGTTAAGGAGATATTTGTCCCTTGGCCTCTGGGTAAGTCCCAGCCCACAGTCAACTCTGACTGTGCCAGCGATATCACTGGTGCAAGTCCACATTGATCAATGCAAAAGGATCAGGCCCAGGAAGTGGGTTTGGATATGGCACATGCCAGTGTTGCCAATGTGCAATTTACTGGGATCTGCAGGTGCCCAGGGAAGCAGATCATAGATTGCTATGTAGAAGGAATCCTGGTGGAATGGGTGGATATGTGCGCTTAAAAACTGTGTGCATGATTTACTGGTATGTGGGTAGAGACCGCCAGACTGGATAGTGGATTGCTACAGGGAAGGAAACTGGAGAGAATGATTAATTTAAAAAATTTAACCAAAATGATGATATTTGTAAAACCAACAAATTCCTTGTGGCACGTACAACGAACAAATTTATCATAGCATAAGCTTTTGCAGATCATCAGATGCATGATTATGATGCCCTTGTAAAGTAAGGCAGCCAACCGCACTTCTCAGATTAAAAAAAGGTATGAAAAAGAAATGAAAAGTTTCTTTTCTTGTATTGTAGTGGTTATAATAGGACTTATAACAACTATTGATTGTGATGCCCTTTTTCTGCTGCTATTAATACGGGTTTTCTTTCTTCTGTATTTCATTTTTATTGTTGCTACTTTTAAAAAAATTATTATTCATCTTTAACTGTTTATTGGTTTTACGTGGATTGTAATCTACCTCAAACACCTTCTTTTCAGAAGGAGAAAGGGGAGACAAGTATTTTAATTAATTTTAAAAGCATCATGACCCTCCATGCAATTATCATTTCTCAGTGTGTTCCTTGATCTAAAAAATTTACCCATCCCTGATCAGGGAGGTTCCTAAAAAAAATCTCAATTTCTCTCCAGTGGATGATTCTAGTTATAAGAATATTCCATGGTACAAAGATGCAAAACAATATCCATTTTGTTCCTACAGTACTGGCAGCTATTCTGCAAGACCAATGTCCTCCACATGCAGTCTCTACATAGGGTGGGGGACAAGGAACAAGTGTCAGACTCACACACACCTCATTAGTAGATCACTATACAACATGGGATATACACACAAATGAACAGCCAGTATGCACAATCCATAAATGACAAAAAAAAGGAAGGTCTATGCATAACATTCTACACCAGCGTTCTTCAGCCTGTGCATGGTGACCCCAATTGGGTTTGGTGGGGGGATGTCATGGCAACCTTTCAAATCACGTGCAAGAAGACTTGGATCCAATCCAATAATCTGCCTCATCAAAACTGAGTTCTTGTGAAGACAGAAGAGGTAGAGGGGAACGGGGCAGGTGAGGGTCAGCGTCAGCAGACTGGGTCCTGTGAGGATGGCGGGATCAGCGGTGGGTCCCCAGGCTCATACTTTATTTATTGGGGTCATAGCACAAAAAAGGTTGAAGATCACTGTAAAGGGTTTAAGCCTTGTTCCTATGTCGCATCTACTAAATATTATGGAATAAGGATTTGGCATATATATGTGGAGGAAGTGGTGATACGTTAAAGAATTTGATCTTTTTGTCTTGTACAGGCGCAGCCTATTTATCCACGGATTTTTTATCTGCAGATTTGTCTCAACGCCAATGGGGTGGGGGTACTGAAAGTCACACACACCTTTGCCTCCTTTGCCCTTCGCTGGCCTCTTGCTCCTTTTCCAGGCAGCCCAACACACTGCAAAAAGGCTCTGCCTCACCCAGGAAGGGAGTAGCCCTGGAGCCATGGAAGAGGTTCCCCTTTTGAAGGAACAGTAACATTCCTGCAGCCCCTGAGCCAGCGAAGAGGCGGGCAGAAAACTCTGTCTAACCAGAACAGGTGCAGCAAGGTGGAGCGCTCTCTCTCTCTCTCTCTCTCTCACTCACACACACACACACAGGGGCAGGTGTGGTAGCAACAGAGGGGATTGATTTAAAAACCCAGGGAGTGTTTGCCGAATTCCCCCCCCCCCCGAGATGATGCAGGCAATCATCGACACAAGCAAGCCTTCCCACCAAGCAAAGCATGAGATATAGCTTATGATCCTCTCCACACTTTCCTGGGAGTAAGCCCCATTGACTACAATGGGGCTTACTTCTGAGTAGAAACACACAGGGCTGGACTCTGAAAAGCTCAGCATTCCACCTGTGAAAGAAGCGACACAGCTGGCAACATGGAGGGCTCAAGAGGAGGAGGCAGGAGGGGGAGGAGAGGGGATTGCTTTAAAAAATCCAGGGAGTGTTTGCTGAATTCCCCCCCCCCCATGATGCAGGCTCTCCTGCTCCAGCAAGCCTTCCCAGGTAAGCCTTGGGAAGCCTTGGAGAGACAGGCGAGGGTGAGCAGAGAGCCAGACTACAAGTCCCAGAATGCTCTGGGGCAGAGGAGCTTCCATGATGGTGACCAGGGAGGGCTGCAGGAGCGGTGGCAGCAAAGAGGAGGAGGAGAACCTGCAGCGCTGTTGGGAGGCCACCTGGGAAACAGAGGACGAGGCTTCCCAATTAAGCTCATCATTCCAACTGTGAAAGAAGCAGGACAGCTGGCAACAGGAGGGCTGAGTAGGATGGGATTGAGAACAGCTGCCTTAGTTTCCTTCCATCCGGAAGTGTCAGGCTGCAGCGAATTTGCATAACTCTATGGCATTTAGCACAGTGCTTTTTTGTTAATCTCGCCGAGTCACGGAATGGTACTAATGCAGATAAATAGGCTCCACCTGTAATAATAATAATATAATATACAGTATTTATATACCGCCTTTCTTGGTCTTTATTCAAGACTTTATTCATGGCGGTTTACATAGGCAGGCTTATTAAATCCACGCAGGGATTTTTACAAATTGAAAGAAGGTTCTTTCTTTCAAGAACCACTACATTCAAGGTGTTACACTCCGATCTGGTTTAACATTCTGGCCTCCATCCTCCCACGCTCCGAGCAGATGGAACAGCTCAGCTGCAGCTTGCCAGCTGCTTCAAGGTCGCACGGTGCTGGTGGCCTCGAACTGGCGACCTTGTGGATGTTAATCTTCAGGTAAATGGAGGCTCTACCCTCTAGACCAGACCTCCTGCCCACCTGTACTTTCTTTATCTTTGGTATACCATTAAAGAGATCATGTTCATATTAATACGATCAAAAGAGAATATCACAGATAAAGAAAGAAATATTTCCAAGTGGTATGAAGAATACAAGGAACCCACCAAACAACTATTTCACCAATAGGACCTTTTAAACCACTCACAAAAATTAATTTTCAGATAGAACACAAGTATAATACAATCTCCACAACCCATAAAATGACCTTCTAAAATATGTGACACTTCACATAAAATGCAGTCATTTAAATGCATTTATTGTAAGAAACAGAGTATAAATCTGCAAACAAAAAAGCAAGCAAACATATTGAAAGTGTGCTTAAACCATGACAAATATGAATTTGGAAATGGAATTGCAAAGGATTTTTAATTGCTTTTTTAAAAAATAGGTGTTTGGTTCCATATACTAGTGAATGTTTCACAGGCTATTTATCATGTAATCACATTTTCTGGAAATCACATCCTCAGAATAAATATTTTAAAAGTTACACCTGGGTGGTGTCCTGGACCTTCCTTCACTGCTTGATTCTCACAGTATCAGCACTAGCTTCTTAGAGGCCCTCAGTCAAAGAACCTCTGATGAACCTTCCATACATTTGCACATGTACACACACTCTCCCTACCACCCAGAGTGCTTTGGATGTGGCACTGGGCCATCTCTCTCTGGTCTGTGAGAATGGAGGGGCTGAACCGCTTCTTTCCCCAGTCATACAAAAAGGAAAAAGGGCAGTGACTGGCCACTCCTGTCTCAGCATCCTCAATATATCAGCATCTTGACCTCCTTCCATCCCTTTTTACATTGTGAAATGGCAGAGAAAGCAAGAAGGGGCAGGTCGGTTGTTCCTTTCTCAGTACTAGCATAAAGGGGGCTGAGACAGAGGCAGGGCCCAATCCTACCTAACTTTCCAGGGCTGATGTAGCCATATCAAGTAGGCATGTGATACAGCGGGGGGGGGGCAACCACAGAGGCCTCCTCAAAATAAAGGAATATTTATTCCTTTACCTGAGGGCGGCATTGCGCCTGCTTCAGTGCTGGGACATTGGATAGGACTGGGCCCACAGTCTCCGAGCACGCTCCTCCCTCGCTGCCCTGGAACGAAGCCCGGAGGGAGTTCCACTGCAGATGGAAAGGGTGGAAGAAAGCAACAACAGAAATAAGGTATAAATTTGCAAACGAAAAAGCAAGCAAATGTATTGACTGACTCACACCAGTCAATACATTCCATGTGGAGGACTCATACTAACACTGTCTGCCAGTTGTGGGGCTTCAGGAGTCAACCAGAGCCTGACACCCAATGCCAGCCTTGGATTCTTCAAGTGACTGTAGACCAACTCACTGCACTTCCTCCTCAGACCTGGCTCCCATCATCTAGATCAGGGGTGGCCGGGGGCCACTTGCAGCCCTTGGGGACTCTCAATCCGGCCCGCGGGGAACCCCCAGTCCCCAATGAGCCTCTGGCCCTCTGGAAACTTGCTGGGGCCTGTGCTGGCCTGATGCAACTGCTCTCAGCGTGAGGGCAATTGTTCAACCTCTCATGTGAGCTGTGAGATGAGGGCTCCCTCCACTGCTTGCTATTTCACATCTGTGATGCAGCAGCGGCAGTGACGGAAAGGCCAGCCTTGCTTTGTGCAAGACCTTTTATAGACCTTGAACTATTGCAAGACCTTCATTCATTCATTCATGTAAGTTCCATCTCTAATATATTCATTTATGTAAATTTATTCAAATTTTAAATGTAAGTTAATTGGTTTTTTTCCTGGTCCCCGACACAGTGTCAGAAAGATGATGTGGCCCTCCTGCCAAAAAGTTTGGATACCCCTGATCTAGGTCTTTGACAATGTCCTGTTTGGACTGTCATAATGTACTTTAGATGGGGCTACCATTAAAGACAGAGAGCTTGGAAGCCGCACCCGATGCACTGGCCATCCACCTTTCGACAAGGGTAGACTGCATGTAGAATGGCTCTTCTGCATATACTACTAATTTGCTTCTGTGCTTAGCTCAAACTGCTGGGTACTCTCCTTTAAGATTTACATGGTCTGGGCGCCATACACTCAGAGGAGGACCTTCTGTCACAGATTCTTCCCCGCCTGCCAAGGTTGACAGGTTCAGTCCCTCCCTCTTCAGAAGTTAGGATGATAGGAACCTGAACAAGTCTCATTCTAATCTGAGCCTTACATACCCCCCCCCCTCAGCAATTTACCAGTTGTCACAATGTCAACATTGGAGTGACTTATGTGTTTCTCAGCCAGTGGTATGAGTACCACCACTGGTACTTGAGGTGGTGTCTGGTAGTACCTGCAGGACCCATGGACACCTGCTGCTTGGCAGCAAGACCAGGAATGTGACATAACCAACAGCAGTTATGACAGAACATAACAAACATAGCAAACAGAGCCGAGGCGAGGCAAGGTGAAGTGGGTAAAGTTCCAAAGCATACTTTTCCGCACTTGAAAAAGCCTTCCTGTCCATCCTGAGCATCTTAGTGGTGTTTGTCACATAGCATCTGGCCTCCTAACCCAGAAATAATTGGCACTGATGTCATCGCCAGTTACTTAACAGTGGTACTTCGAATAGGTGGACCATGTGAAGTGGTATGGTGGAGGACAAATGTTGAGAAACACTGGCTTATGCTCCTTCATGAGCCTTCCTCCATCTTTCTTGGTCTTTATTCAAGACTTTATTCAAGGCGGTTTACATAGGCAGGCTTATTTAAATTCCTTATTAAATAGGGATTTTTACAATTGAAAGAAGGTTCTTTCTTTCAAGAACCACTACATTCAGGTGTTTCATTCCAATCTGGCTTCACATTCTGGCCTCCATCCTCCCACGCTCAGAGCAGATGGAATAGCTCGGCTTCAGCTTGTCAGCTGCTTCAAGGTCGCACGGTGCCGGTGGCCTCGAACTGGCGACCTTGTGGATGTTATCTTCAGGCAGATGGAGGCTCTACCCTCTAGACCAGACCTCCTGCCCATTTTTGCTCTTTCTGGGTCCGTTAACAGCACTGCCAACAACTCTGTTGCCCAGGCACGTAGCCCAGTTTTCATCTTTGAGTTCTACATCCCCTTCATACCTGATGTGGGGAAACATATGGCCCTTCAAAAAATAAAATAAAATAAAATGGCTCATGAAATAAAGAAGTGTTGCTTTAGATAAAGAAGATAACTTGACTGCATTATTCACTTTTAAAAGGGGGGGAGGGGAAAGACTACACGTTCCCACACTGGAATGGTTCAGTAGAATGTGTGCATTCAGTCTGTAAATATTAAACATTATGAAAAAAAAAAAGTCACAAAACAGCATGGGCAGAGGAAAATAGGTCATTCATAGGCCGTATCCAAAAGGTTCCCATAACGCTTGCTTATCCACATGGCACACAGCAGTCACGACAATAGCTGTGCTATCTAATTACATTTCCCATGGCACAAAATGCTGCACTTTGAATGCTAAATGAAATCTCCTTGCAACAGAAATAGTGACTTGAAAAAGGATGCCTGGACCCAATGCAACACATTAACAACTGCTGCATATTTATTGCACTGAAAATGTATTATATGGAAAGGCCTGAAGATCCACTGCTGGTGACAGTATATAGAAAGGGGTCATGGGAAGCTGTTTTGCACAGAATGCATAAGGCCATCTCTAGCTACAATAAGAGCACACCAGATGCTTGTAAATGGATAACAAGAATATATATTGCCAAGAAAACCAACTTCATTTTATTTTTCCCATGTAATTAACTGAGCAGCATTCCTATTAGGAAATACAATGCCAGTTTCACTATGAGGGAAACTGAATGTATATGAAAAGACTTTTAAAAAATAGTAAGAGGTTTGGCCCTTTGTGAGAATCTAATATTTATAAAATATGGTTTTTGAATCAATCGTTTCTATACTTGCCATAGGATTGGTAGGTGACCAAACACTAATTTAAAAGAAAAAGTCAAGAAGAGTCCAAGATATCAAATATCTATCCATCTTTCCAGGTAAATTGATAGAAAGCTTTAACAACATCAGGGCCAAACAATATTATGCTTCCCACCAATTAATATGGGATGCAATTCACCAGAAAGTTGGCCTACACAAAAGTCCCATTCATTTCAATAGGACATACAGGGCAGCTTTCAATTTAATTATGTTCAGTGGGTTAGATTTCTCTGTCTTCCACTCTGCTGACCATAACAGCACAAAAAATCTACTACTTGAAAAGACTATCCTGGCCTTATATCACTGCTCAGGGCCTAGGAGAGGGGGCTAAAGGGGGTAATTTGTATCTGGACCCAGGTCAAAAAGGGGGCTCAGGGATCTTACATTTTCCTATCTACTCAGGCTTGTTGCCCACACAGGATGCTGGGGACACTACCATGAGCATGTGTCTGTAGCTGTTGGCAAACCATATATGCTGGGCCAAGGAATGCACACTTGACACTCCTTAACACAGTGTTAAATCTGGGAGGAAACTGGCCTGCTGTATGAGTTCTTTGGTTTGTGGATTTGCTTATCATGAAGGAGTGTACAGGAGCTCAGGGACACAGCTGTTGGACTACAGCTGCTGCAGAAGCAAGTTTGATACTCACAGGACACTTTCCATTCTAGTGTGAGCCTAAATATGATGAGCTAATTTTCTATACTTAAAAAATTTTAGAGAGACTTAGAAGTGTTTGGTTTTCTGTATTACTGTATCTAGCTGCCACATGGGTCCAAAGACCAGGGCTCCAAAGACTTTTCCAGCTGTCTCCACCCTCCCTTCCCACCCTGTTTCACCCCTCCCTGCCCCCATTCTGCTCACCTCACCAGCTGTAGCAAGAGGCCAACTCAGACCTGCGCCAGCTAAATCGCTGGTGCAATCCAAGTGGATCAAGTCCTGAAAGGAAGATAGGATATGGAGTGTGCCACTGCCGTTGATCCAGCCCTCCTCCTGGGCCTGAGCCACCCATGGGCTGCCATAAGTATCTGCCAGGCCCTTCCCAATATTTATGCCTTCTTTGTTTCCCCAGCTCAAACTCTAGAGAGCAGACACAACATATGGCTGTTTGCCATAAGTAAGGTTCTCTGCTCAAATATAGAAATCCAGTCACCTTACATTTCTACTATGCTCAAGTTTAGTTGTACAGTTGGTGTCAGAGGCTGGCTAAGTCAGGCACTGGCCTGGAGACTGACCAACCAACCCTTGAAGATGCTGACACTCCAAAGCAGAGCAGCAGCAAAGCACATCACTCTATTGCTGCCTCCTTCCTAACTTAGTTCTTGGAAAACAAATGTGAGTGGCTGTGGGGATGGGGAAAGAGAGGAGGTCCTTGTGCTTGATCTGCTGCCTTCCTCAACTCCCCTAGTCCTCAGGGTATTCTCCAGAGCTTTGCTTCTTAAAGAGCAATCTGACAGGAATGACAACAGAGAACAAGAAGAGACTGCTCATGTTGAAATCACATGTGCAGTTCTTTGTCACTCAAACAATTTGATCCCTGCTGACTGACCAACTGATGCTACCACTGATGTTAACACAGATGACAACAGAGGTAAGAAGGTGGGTGAAGGGAAGCCACATGGGGATTGAGATGGAAGTTGCTTCCTGCTTCTTTCTCCATCTCCCATTTGGATGGAGGAAACTGAAGTCTTCTGAATCCCATGCACACCCAGGGTCTCTTTATTTGACGTTTCCAAGGGTCCAGCATACCTTAACACCTATATTGTACTACAGAAATGTAGGTTATATTAGAACCTTGCCATCTGAACAACTTTCCAAGGCAGATCAATTAATGCAAATAATTTGCAACTTGCAACTGTCAATACTGGTTTGGTCTGGCAGATCATAGTGACCTTACTGCTTATGTCAGCAAAATAAATTCTCTCCATTGTTCCAAAGCAGTAATCACAAAGCATTCCAAAGCAGTAATCAAGTGATTTCCAAGCACCGTACTACAGAATACAGCCTGAGACTGTAACTCTAAACTTCATCCCGTGCATCAGATGCAGGATGTTGAAATCTGCAAAACATATGGCCTGGAATAAGTCCCAGAACGAAGCACCTCAAGGTACACTTTGCTGTGCTTTAGAACCCTATTAACAGTTTTAATAATGAATATGGCACTGTATTTTAACATTTCCAATGTGAATTCACACTACACACACCTAGAAACATACAGAGATACTAATACAAACATTGAAAGATTCTGAAGTGTAAAGAGAAATCTGTTGTCATGCTAGCTTGCAGCTAAAGGGCTGTAGATTTCCCATTATATAAAACAGCTTCAGAAAATTCCTCCCACACCACTTCCTGACTGCATCATCGTGCAAGGAAGTCTGGAAGCCTTTGAAGATTCCACGCAAAAACAAACCCATATCTTTATAATGCTTCAAGTCTCCTGTTTTCTGACCACCCATGGAGAATCTTACATGAGCCTTTCATTTTAAAAGGCCACCCCAAAATGCATTTTTTTTAAAAGGAGGCAAGGGAGGATGTTCAAGTGTGTTCCATAGATAATGTTTTCTAGAGGACGTAACTGTGGCTTAAAGGAAACAATCTGTTAAACTGCACCTTAATAAGGTTTGAGGGGAATCTGGAAGTGTTTCTTGACCAGCAGGAGCTGTAAATGTATTCAGGGTTGCATGCATTTCACACATTTGTTTGTAGAATAGAATTAAGCATCTGGGGAAATCACAGGCTTTCACTTTTTTTAAGCAGATTTCAAACTGCCAACTACGGATCTGGGCTGTGTCTGATAAAACTGCAAAAGGAGAAACTGTCAGGTTTTCTTCGGCTACAGCTCCTGTGCCTTTAACTGTTTCGTAACAAAAATCAACTTATTTAACAAGTGAAGTTCCAATATTCAGACACACTATACCTAGTACATTACTGCCAGAAAAAAGCAACAACTTTAGGGTTAGAATAGGATTTCCAGACATCATTAACATGGCATCAAGGTCCTGCCAACTCCATTGACATTATTCAAGGTGACGATTGTCTGGTTCTACAGCCGAACTAGCCAGTCTCCACATGCTGCTTTACATGTTTTTAATCACACCCTTTCTCCAAAGGAACTGGTTCTTTTATCACCCAATAATCCTGTGAGCTGGGGGATAAGAACAGGCCCTCAGTTTGACTGTACTTGTCGTAAGAGGCAACTAAACAGCCACCGGGTAGATGGGACTCGATAGCCTGGGAAGGCACCTCATCTGAGAGAAGGAAAACTCTGATCCCAAATCTCCACTGCCTTGTGGCTACATTCAGTTACGGAAAAGGCTTCAGGAGTCAACCTCGAGGCAAAATCCGGAGCCGGAGTCTCTGAGGCAGTTCATGACTGAACACAGTCATGTTCTGGCAACTCCTGCGACGCCGCTGGAACCAACTGTATTGGCTTCTGCCTTTCCATTGGACCATTTCAGCAACGTGGAGAGGGGGGATTTGCTGCATAGGTAACAGTCTATCCTCCATATCTACTTTACCCAGGCTTTGCGCACTGGAGAGGACACTCTGTTCCAGAACCACCATTCAGAGCGTGTTACCATAGTCTTCTGAGACTGAAGGATGTCAACTAAATCCTGTGAGGTATGGCATGAAGGATGTCAACTAAATCCTGTGAGGTATGGCAGGTTGAGATATGATGCAACCAAAGTCAGCTGGTTAGCTTCATGGATGAATAAATATTTGAACCTGATTCTGTCATGAAGTTACATTTCATTATTCCCATTTCTCTGGGTGTAAGGTTCATTTGTGGTTTTATTCCCCAAAGTAGATCTGGTTACCATTTTGTTTTGTTTCTTAATACTTTAGGAAAAAATATTGCTTCTTTTGCATAAAATGTAAAAATGATACTGAGTGAAGACAGGAATTCCAAGAAAAATGAACTACATAATCTAGATAGCATAAACTACTTTAGATAGAGAGGGGCCAATTAATTTTCCCAGAAAGAAACACACTGCTGTTATTTAATAAACAGCAAGACTTCTAGGAATTACAGTATCCAATAGCATGCTATCAATTCAGCCCATCTTCCTTCCTTCCAAGGTGTCACATCTCACGATCTCCCATCCCATACAATCCTGCTCCACCTAAGAAAGGATTCAGATGACAGGGAGCCATGCTATAGCTGTGTGCAGCACTCTCCTTAGAGGTAAGTACCATTGTGTTCAGTGGTGCTTTCTCCCAGAGATGACACATAGGCTTGCAGCCTTCAGATATGCTTATTTATCTGGATGTCAAAATCTGTGAATGGCTATAGAAGGGAGGCAATTAGTTAGAAAGGGGTTTCCCTCCAGTCCTCCTCCTTAGCTATTACTTGCTGGGATTTGATTCACCCCTTCCAGGAGTCATGATAGTAGTCACCCCTACTACTGGGAGGATGAAGAAATGGCTTTCAAGAAGATATAAAAAGGGACTTGGTCAGTGCATCTGTTCCACTGGCACCCAGGTTTGCGCTCATAGTTCCCTGCTGGGGAGTTGTACAACTGAGAGAAAGACGAACCATGCCAGCATGAGCCCCAGGATGAGTCACGCAACAGAGAAGGAGGGGAAAACACTCCCCTGACCACCCACTTCTTCTTGTTAGCCATGCCTGTCTCTCCTTCAGAGCCAGGAGTGGATTACTATAAAAAGAGGCCTACTAAAACCCTCGCCTAGTCCTCTGATTCTAATAGCAGTCTGCCAAATGTCCCCAGGAAGTAGGCCATGAACCAACAGCCTTCTCTTATTGTTTGTGAGCAGCATCTGGCATTCGCAGGCATACTGCTGCTGAACCGGGAAATGTCCCCCTCCTCCCTGCCTCTTCTCCTCTTATTGGCACTCATGCCAGAGTTCAAGCTGACACCGCTCCTTTCCCCTTCCAATAGTGAGCTATATGACTGCTCAGGCAGGGAGGAGGAGGAGAGAATTGGTCAATTCCATCATTCTCAGTCATACCTTCACTTTTGGCTTCCCATCTCACACATCCCTTCTCTCTATGTGTGGGGGGAGGTGGAGAGCCACAGATTCTGGATGATACCCATAGTGTTAAGCTGATTATCTAGGAAAGCCTGCAGCAAAAACAACACAATTCTTCTTAAAAATTGGTATCCACTTGGGAAACCTGTTCAGATGCTTCCCCCAGCTACAAGCTGAAGGTCAGTCTAGACACTGCAATTGCTGCATGAAGGAGATTGAAAACAGTTTTGGCATGGCAGCAGCTGCATGTGGCAACCAAAACACAGTAGGGCTCAACAATCTGATCCATTCACACCTGCATATCAAGCATCTCCACTCCACTGCCAGAGATGTATGGCGGTAACATAGAAACTCTCCACATCAGCATGACTAGATGTGCAGAAGGCTAGCACTCCTGCACTTCCCATTGCTCAATACAGAAGAGAGAATTTAAGCAGGTGAAACTTTTCATCTCTGCATGACAGGTTGCATCTGCCAAAAACTGCAACTTTAAAAACACAAAGAGGCCTAGAGAAGGAGCTATCCCATATGTGAACTAGTAATCAAGGAAAGGAAGCCATAAAAATAGATAAAACTGCCCAGTTTAAACTAGGAAAAAAATGTAACAAAAAGCAAATCAAAGCAGAATCAATAACCAAGTTCAAATGTGACACACATCAAAGCAACAAAAACAGACTATAATTTGGTGGGAATGCAAGGGAAGGTGGGAGCAAGGAAAACAGTGGCTGAGAAGGTCTTTCATCCTTTCAATAAGAAGCTACCTTGACAGCTAGCAGCCACAGCAGAAGTTGGACAGCTAGGGCTGCAATCCTAACCACACTTTCCTGAGAGTAAGCCCCATTGAACAAAATAGGACTTCTGAGTAGACTTGGTTAGGATTGTGCCCTAAGAGTTGCAAGACACTTGGATTACTCAGTTTAGCTTGCAGTATATTCTTTCCTGTTCTCATCCAATTCTTATATGCAGACCCAGTGAAAATAAGAGCATAAAAAGAATCCTGCTATATCAGGCCAAAGGCCCATCTAGTCCAGCTTCCTATATCACACAGAGGCCCAACAGGTACCTTAGCACAAGTGTATTTACTTGTGAGAAGGCGACAGTGCATCAGTGTACTTTGAAGGACAGGCCGAGGGGAACGAAACATTACTGGAAGGGTCTCAATCCAATGAACATGGAGTGCAACAAATGCTCAGAAGCTAGTCCTCCCCACCATAGTAAAACAGATACAAACAGAGGCTTAAGCAGCTGGTAAAGTGAAACTTCTTTTTAGTCTCATAAAGCAGGGGTGCCCAAACCCCGGCCCTGGGGCCACTTGCGGCCCTTGAGAACTTCCAATGCGGCCCTCAGGGAGCCCCCAGTCTCCAATGAGCCTCTGGCCCTCTGAAGATTTGTTGGAGCCCGCACTGGCCCAACGCAACTGCTTTCAGCATGAGGGCAACTGTTTGACCTCTCGCGTGAGCTGTGGGATGAGGGCTCCCTCCACTGCTCGCTGTTTCATGTCTGTGATGCAGCAGTGGCAGTGAAGGAAAGGCTGGCCTTGCTTTGTACCAGGCCTTTTATAGGCCTTGAGCTATTGCAAGACCTTCATTCATTTATAGAAGTTCATCTTTAATATATTCATTTATGTAAACTTATGAAAATTTATTCAAATTTGAAATGTAAATTAATTCTTTTTTCCCCGGCCCCCAACACAGTGTGAGAGAGATGATGTGGCCCTCCTGCCAAAAACTTTGGACACTCCTGCACTAGAGAGTTGTGTAAAACTGTGTATATTGTGTCTGTCCATGTGGTCAGATTCTGCACCCAATTCTACAATGAATGGGAAAATTCTTATTAACTGGGAGCTCTGTGTGCATATTGAAGCATCTGTAGATGAATGAGTAAAGAGTCTAAAACCATGAGATTTGACTTATACAGGTGTCCCCTGTAACTGTGGATCCATACCCACAAGTCCACTTATCCATGGTTGTCCATGACCCCCTGCACCCATTAACATCTTTTAGATGCTTATCATTGGGAAATGATTCTTTCTTTTACAGGATTATATAAGCATGCAAGCTTGTAGCACATGCAGGCAGCCTGAATGCTTGAACAGATTAGACAAGAAGCAGTTAACTTCCTGCTTCCTGCTAACATTTAATCTAGTCTCTTCAAGTATTCAGGCTGCCCGCAGCCTGCCTACATGTGCTATAAGCTTACATGCTTATAGTATCCTGTAAAAGGAAGAAACATTTCCCAGCAGTAAACATCTAAACCAGTGGTTCCCAAACTTTTTAGCACTGGGACCTGGTTTTTAAAATGATTATCGGGACCCACCAATGTTTCCCAGATTTTTAAAAATCTGATTTTTGAATAACCTCAGGGCTTGAGGCAGTTATCTGATCATTCCATCATCCTTTGGCAACCCACCAAAAATCAGATCGCAATGCACCAGTGGGTCCTGAACCACAGTTTGGGAACCACTGATGCAAACATTATTGGGCACTGGGTGGTGAGGAGATTGGGTTCTCCCATATCTGTGGTTTTCATATATGGACGGGGGCCTGGAATGGATCCACAGCAGATATGGGGAGACACCTGTATAGACCAGGTCAAATATTCCATCATTTTCATATTCTTATCATCTTCCTTTGCTATGTGTGTTTTCTCAAAGACAGCAATTTTCAACCACTGTGCTGCTGCATACTGCTTTGCTGCTAATAGTCTGCACGTGGGCCTCTCCAGAGGGTCATATATTAGTAGAGCCATTGGGGGATGTGGGTCCTTGGCTGGCAGCATGGTGTCAATTGTCAAAAAACTGATGGTGTGCCTTAACAATTTTAGCACATTTTCAGTGTGCCAAGAGATGAAAAAGATTGAAAACCACTGTTTTAACCTGTTACCATTGCCTTCCTTCTCCATTTTTTTACATGGGGAATAACAACATTAGGAAACCTATTTTACATAAGAACCTAAAAGAGCTCTGCTGGATCAGGCCAAGGGCCCATCTAGTCCAGCTTCTTGTATCTCACAATGGCCCACCAGAAGCCTCAAGACAAGAAGGTATCTAGATTCTACAGGCCCTTCCCTTACACCTAGCATTCAGACATAGGCTACCTCTAAAACCTGGAGGTTTACACAATGGTATAATAATACTGGTTGTTTTATGCTTAATCCCCCTTTAATTATTCCAAGCATGGAATTGGTCATCTTGCACACTTTCACTGAACTGTCCACCACCACCATTTGCTAATTCAATAGATCAACAGGAAATAAGGATAAGAATCATATAACTAAGAAGCATAGTTTTTTGTTCAACACAGACACTACCAAAAAAGTCTGTGTGCTGCTGCTCAGAAGAAACCCATGATCCACACTATTAAGAAATGTAAGCACAGAATGGACATAATTTCATAAATGCAACACAGCTTTAACCAAGGAGAGACAAAAAACCTCTTCTAATTAAAGCTGTGCTTATGCTTAAATGAAATGCTGTGGTGATCATGGAGAAAAATCCAATATTGGTTTTAATATAAAACATGATGCAAAACAAATTCTGGAAAGTCTAAAAATACTTTAAGGTTCTAATTCTGATCTCACTGTTGGGACAGAGTTCAGTGATCTTCTCTTTCCTCTTAATATAAACTGCATGAGAATGTAATGGATTTAGCAGGCCAATTCAACCACACATCCAGCCAGAGCATAACTGGGGATGCAGCCAGCTCATTATTCCTTCCCATATAGTCACTTAGTTCGTGAGAACAGTTTTGAGCAAAGCCCGGCCGACATTTCTCCACCCCCACTCCCTGTGTTTTTTCACCAAAAAAGCGACGCCAAGGAAATGCTTAGCACTGAAAAAGATGGTTTAAAAAATAAAATAAAAAACCACAGATTTCTTCTTCTTTAGATCATGGACCCTCCCCACTCCCAACCCCCATTAAGTTAACAACAGTTATGAGCTGTGAAGTAAAGAATGCCTCAGAGTAATAATGAAAAAAATGACAGCCTTTCCCTTGGACTGAGTCTATTTTGAGCAAGCCATGTGAACTTGAATTTCTTTCAGTACCTTAAAAAAGCAGGGAGGGAACGGAAAGTTGCAAGGCACAACTGTGGGAAAAGAGGAGGAGTGACAGAAGGCAAGGTCTTCAAAACACCCATTTTAAATCCACGACTGGTGCAACCACATTTTCAGCCTTGCAGAAAAGCTACATGCATCTGAATTATACACATGCACTCCTGCAAATCCAGGCAAAGGGCCACAGCTCCAAAGCCATTCACATCCGTAAGAGTTTTCATGAGAACTTTCCTTGTAGTGTTAAGGAGCTGGGAAGGGAAGAAAATGCCATCTGGTCAAATCCAGGATTGATATTTAAGATCATCCATCAACCAGAGTTGTGTGTAAGGCACTGGGGAAAGCGGCATGAAACCGAGTCCCTAGCATCATATTGCCTGCATCACGTCCCGTCAACAAGCCAGATCAAATGTCATGGGCCATGGGCCCCTTCAAGTAGGACTGAGTGCTGTCAGTTGACTGTGTCCTGTCTATGACCAGATGATCCCTTAGTTTTATAACGCCCTTGCCTATAAGCCAACTTAACAACCACAGCAACTCAGACTATCTAAGTATCTTGATTCGACTATCTCACTCAGAACTTGACTTGGCCTGTTCCCAACTGTCTTCCCCTTCACTGTCACCCAGTATCTGACCCTACTCATTTTCACTGGCTCTTACTGGCCCTTCACTTCTCTCCAGTTCACACATGAAGTGAAGCTCCCCTCCCACAGCCAGACTCAGCCCATAGCCAAAGCAAGAGACAGTGTGCCAAAGAAAGTGGAAGTTATTGCCATGCAAATTTCTCCAGATAACTTGTACAATCCAGACAAGCCACATAGACATGTGACAACATTGTCTGTTGAACCCTGATTCAGTCTCCACATAGGTGCCAATATCTTCACAGAATTGTCTATGGTTTCCTGGCCTCTAAACACAGGCCTGCAGAAGGGTTTCTCCACAGCCAAGGGTCTGGAGTCCGGAGGTGGGGGCTATACTAAAGGGAACAGTACACAACTGGTTTACTGTGCCTGAATATAACATAGGCAACAGGGACTTTCATATATCCACTTTAAGATCCATGACTCAAGAAGCACTCCAACATACCATTCATGTCTACTTTAGATGCCTGTTTGGTTGCTTGCCTTTTGAAGTTTTTATGAATATCTGCAAAAATCTAGAGTGATATTATTTGCACAAGTCCAAAAAGACATAACTCTTTAAAAAGGAATAATAAGAAAGATCGTGCCAGAGTCACTGCACCCAAATCTTGAGTCTCCACCCCCTTGACTCACTTGCAAATCATAACCAGCAGCAGTTGCAACTCATCCTGAGCCTTTTTAAGAGTCATTTTGACTCAAGTTCGAGTCTTTACGAGAAACGAGTCAAGGCGCAAGGCACAGCTCCGCAGAAAAAACAGAGGTGCTGGGCAGGGTTATGAGCAGAGTTCTCATTTAACACTGCCCTGATGTTCCCATCCCATTTGAAGTCAACAATGCTGTGAAGTTTCACTTCACTTTAACCACTGTTTTCATTTCATTTTGAGTGAGTGCAGCACTGCAGAAAAACGACTGGTTCCATACAAACCCCAGCAACGACCCCTCTTTCCACTCATATCACAACACCCAGTTCTGGCTGAGCAGCATGCCACAGACCAAAAGAGGAGGTGTTGGAGCTTGGTAAGGTATGAGGGGACAGACAGTGGCAGGCAGAGGGTAACCTGCAGCAGCCGGAAGGCTTACGACCCAATCCTTTACAAGTTTACTTAGAAGTCTCATTGTGCTCATTGGGGCTTCCGCCCTCTTTTGCTATTGCAAGGAAATGCCTCCCCCCTGCTTTGCCTGCCTCCTGCCCTCTCCCTGGGCTATCCAACCATTTGTTCCTATCACAAGAACACCCCTCCACAGGCGTCATGGATATGTACAGTTCAGGCCTAGTAGCACTGCAAGGCCTGAACCAAGCTAAAACATTAACACAGAAGTGGCTTGCATTTCCTGGCTGCTAGGATTTACATCTCAATGGATGGTGATTATGTAGCACCTAGGAGCCAGAAAGACGCCCATCAAGGATGGAATGCAGCTGTAGATCTCCAAGGGGGAGGGAAGAGCTGAGAGGGGGAGCTTCCAGCCCCACTTCCGGAGGAAAGGGTCTTTTGTTCCTTGTCTCTGGGTGTGAGAGGTGGTGGGTGCACATCCTGCCCCACCAGGACCATGTGGCCATAGGTAACTGGCCTGAGGATCTACAAAAGAAGCTGACCCAGGTGAGGGTTAGAGAATAATAGAGTTAGCAAGTTAGCTTTGTTGTTTTATGCTGATATTTCCTAGAAGTTTTTATGCCTCTAGCATTTGCTGCCTTTTGCAACCTTTTTGTAACCTTATGTATTTAATAAAGTAGAAAATCTTTTTACCATGTTGGTTCATTGTCTGTTGGGGACAAAGGTTCAGAATCCTGCCTAGCCGTTCAGCAAGCTACCAAAAATCCTCATTGTGGACTAGAAACTTGAGGACTGAGACTTTAAGTAAATAAAGTGCTCAGTGCCTACAGGGGATATAGTTAAGCCTAAAGGGTCTTGGTTTCCCTGGACTGAGGCACTGGCTCTTACAGGGTGGTGGCAGTACTACCGACCAGGGATCTTTGAGAGTTCTAGGGTTCAGAACCAACAACTCTGAGCACCCAAAACCCTGGGAGTGAGACCCAAGTTTACGACAACAGGGCTCCTCCTGCTCCCCTCCTTCGTCCAGAAAAAAAAATCAGGCCATCCATTCAGCCAGTCAATCGTCCATTCCTTCTGAGATACACAGGATTGCCCCTCCCTTCCCCCGGATTGCCCCTATTCCTTCTGGTTCCTTACCCCAGCCTCGTTAAGCCACCCCCCCAGCTCCTGCTGGAACCAACCTACACTCCTCCTACCATGTCTGCTACTTGCGCTGGTCTGAGTGCCAGCTTCTGGATCACCCACAAAGTCTTCTGGGCAATGCAGAAGTGCCCCTCCCCAAAATGGAAACAAGCCCACAGAGACACAAAACTGAATCGCAGGCATAAAAAAAATGACTATAGTCTATATGAGTCGTGACTCTTTTCTGAATCAGAGGCCCTGAGTTGTAACTCAGGGCAGAATCAGTGACACGGGTGACTTGAGTTCATAAAAGTCGTGGAAAGAACAGTTTTTTGGAAGTCGAGTCATCAGAACTCAAGTTTCCATCCCTAATAATAAGAGGAAAATTGTGTGATTCTGACACATACAGATAATGTCCATAATTGAGAGTGCATGAAATCCTCTGTCTTTGCTGGAGAGAAGGTGGAGTACCTCAAGACATGAGGGATGCAAACATCATCACGCTGTACAAGAACAAAGGTAACAGGGGTGACTGCAACAACTACAATCTCTCTCCTTAGCGTTGTAGGAAAGCTGTTTGCCCGAGTTGCACTAAAGAGGCTCCAGGTACTTGCAGAGAGCATCTATCCAGAATCACAGTGTGGCTTCCGAGCCAATAGGTCCACCACTGATATGGTATTCTCCCTTAGACAACTGCAGGAGAAATGCAGGGAATGACGACAGCCACTCTTTATAGCCTTCATAGATCTCATGAAGGCTTTCGACCTGGTCAGCAGAGACGGCCTCTTCAAGATTCTCCCCAAGATCGGATGTCCACCCAGGCTCCTCAGCATCATCAGATCTTTCCACAAGGACATGAAGGCCTTTCCCAGTTTGAAGAGACACTTGGCCAACAGTCTGAGGCAAAGAGGCAAAGAAGGAAGGCCCATAGCCAGGGAGACAGACCAGGGACAGACTGCACTTGCTCCCGGTGTGGAACGGATTGTCACTCCCGGATTGGCCTTTTCAGCCACACTAGACGCTGTGCCAGAACCACCATTCAGAGCGCGATACCATAGTCTTTCGAGACTGAAGGTTGCCAACAACATGAGAGTGACAAGCAACATATGTGAGATTTTAAATCATAGCAACAAAAATCAGAAAGTACACAGTAATCGGGAAGAGGGACAACTGTCCTGGTCAGTGACTCAACAGCTGATTTATAAATACCAAGTACTGAAAAGGAGGAGGATACGAAAGAGCAAGGTGAAATTTATTAAAATCTTAATCTTGAAGTGCTGCCACAGCATTTCTGAGCTCCAATCTTAATGCTTTTTCCCCTTGCTGGCAGAATTTTCAATTCAGAAGGGCAACAGGGGATGAATACAACTCAAGGACAAAGAACAGGGAATAGTTACATGAGTAAGGTAAGGACAGCCAGCACAAAACTAACAGGGCAGAGAAAGGCAGCTCTTGTAAAGTATCAGGACAGAACATGAAAACACCACCAGGAAAATAATGAGCCTGCTCCAGAAGGAAGAGTCAGGCAGGTCAGTTTAAAATTATTCAAAAACCAAAGCCTGCTTTTCTTCATTGCTATTTCATTTAAAGTGTACCCAAAACATAGATACTTTATGACTTTGAGGCTCATTGGGGGTCTGTTGTCCTAACCTTCTTTCCGTAAATTAATAAGCAAGACAATAAAAGATTTGTCCTCAAGTAGTTACTTCACACGGTCTGAACTGCTGTTTCTACATAAATAATTGGGGTGGGGATACCCCCACAGAGAAGCACCAACATTTTATTAATAAAAGCGCGCACATACACACCACCAACAACAACAACAACAGAGCATAAGAAAAATAAGATAACCACAAAATTCTTGGGGGCAAGAAACTAAACTCGCCTTGTAAAACTCCTGGTTACTTCAACAACCCAAGGAGATGCTCAAAATGCAGACCTTCATTTTGCCTGCCTTTGCAGAATCCAGAGTTATTGATCTCTAGAAGGACCAAACAATCAATGTATTAAACATTTAAAAAAAATAAAACCTGCTCCTAAGAACAACAGCCCAATAACCGTGAGTGAATGAATGAATCAATACACACACACACATATATATATACACGGGGAAGGAGACACCCCCATAGGTACCAAGATGCCAAGAAGTTTGAAATATTGGCCTTGGCTGAGAACTACATGAATTGCACCACTGGCTTCATGTCTCCACTCTAAGGTCTGCAAATCATGTTGCTGCTGCCACCATAATAACCTTGTTAATGCCCTCTCCTTTTTGCATATTCAGAAGAAAAAGTAGATTGGAAAAGATAGTTTTAAATCAGAGGAATAAGAAGAATTTAAAGAAATGATTGTGACATTTGTTTAAAGAGTTTTTCTTTCTCCCAAATGCCTTGAAATGCAAGAAACAAAGTACACATTTTCTGACAAGTGAGTATATTAAGCTAGGGATAAGACAGACACCTCTTTCATCAACTATAATCACAGCATATCTAATGGGAATGTAACACTTGCCAAGTCCTGCAGTTGTTACACAGGTAACAACTCATTAAAATGGAAGCCCATCTTTAATATCAGGTTACTAGTACATCTTATCACAATGAAAAACAAACAAAAACATTGCTCTGTTGTGTTAAAATTTACTTCTCCTTATAAATATCAAACATGTTTCTATGACTCAAGTGGCTAAGCTGCTAGAGAGCAGCAATCCATAAGTATGATGTGGCAAAACAATGTTTTGAGTATGCTACTTTTGATGTGAAACACTCAAGAAGTAGGAAAAAATGCAAATAAGACAGTAGCAATCAAGAGAAACTGCAGGACATATATCAATGAGCTTAAAAGAAAACAGCATTTAATTCTCAAGGGTAGCAATCTTTTTTAAAATTGATGGTAAAGTCTTGTGAAACGAGTCTCAATGTCCCTGTCTTCTAGGGCACTGTTTCTCAAACTGTGGGTCAGGATCCACTAGGTCAGAGGTTCTCAAACTTTGAGGGAGCTTTATTCGCTCAGTAAGTTCTTGCGGGGGAGGGGCTAGGGCAGCAACGTGACCCCCAGGATCGCGTCGCGAAGGGCGGTGCTTGCATTTACTTCAAGAAGGAAGGGCTGCAACAGGTTGCAGGAGGTGCGGGGAACCCTATGCAGTCCTGCACAGCACTCCCTGAGGCTTGGAACGTTCACTAAAAGCAGGCGCAAAGCACTTCCCAGGTAGGGGGCTTCCTTAAAGGGACGGGGGAAGCGTTACATGAACTGGTGGGTCGCAACCCACCAGTTTGAGAACCACTGCACTAGGTCGATCAAGAGCCAATTTCAGGTGGGTCCCTATTTATTTCAGTATTTTATTTTTAGTATATTAGACTTGAAGCCAACATGGTATGTGACTGCATTTGGGGAGATCTGTACTTTCAACAGGCTACAATATATATGCTTATAACAATAATAGTCAATGGGACTTACTCCTGGAGAAGTGTTGATAGGGTTAGCCTAAGATTGTTACAATTTTTCCTGCTTGATGATGTCACTTCTGGCCATAACATCACTTCCAAGTTAATGACATCACTTCTGGTGGGTCCCGACAGATTATCATTCTAAGAAGCGAGTCGTGGGCTAAAAAGTTTGAGAAACATTGTTCTAGGGAAATTAAGGGTGCAATTCTAAAGCATTCCGGGGAGGGCAGGCAGGGAGTGGGAGGCAGGGCTGGGACCCAGCAGATATGCCGGATTCTACCCCACCCACCCCCCATTTCTGAGCAGTGTGGGAATAGAGGTGGTGCAAGTCCAAGGAGACCCATTGGGGCTGTAGTGGCTTACCCAGGGGTAAGGGGAAGAGCTTCCCCTTGCCTCTGGCAGAGTCACTTTGGGCTCTGCGCTGAATATAGCACAGGCCTCTTGGCCTGCCTGTTCCAGCACCAGATAGGATTGCTTATACCTGCTTATTTTATACTGGTGAATTATGTTAATTGTATGTATGCTTGATATACATGTAATGCCAATAAAGGTTCCTACAGCTATTTTTTTTTTAACTATTTTTAATGGCTTCACCTTGCATTCTGGGGTTGAGAATTCTTCAAAGTGGAGCAAATTTCAAATCTCATTAATAGTTATGTGGCTGACATTTTTTCCCCAGCATACATGCAATATTGAGCAGAAATGGCTTAAGCGAATTCTCCCTCCCTGGCCCCAATACCAGAAGAGAGCTGGACAGGAAGAAAAGCGCTTCAAACAGTGAAGTGCAGCAAAGTAAAGAGGACGGGGGTGTGTGTGGAGATTTTCATAGGATTGTTAGGAGGCTGAAGTGCCACAATGGTGAACTTTCAGCTGTGTTACCATTTCCATATTTATTTCCAGTTCAACACATATTTTCTTGAATGAGTCAGTTCCTCATATGATGCAGCTGCATGGATGAAGAGAGAATCTCCGGTTACACACTTGCTGCTTCTCAGCAGCCATTTCTGCAAGAACATGTGTGCCTGCGTGACCATGTGAATCATCCATGTAGCTGGGGATCTGCTGGACCAGAGAAGACTGCTTCCATGCAGCTCCACATCCAGAGATATTCTGCACGGAATGATTGACAAATATCTGATCCAATCTTTGTCCCACTGATTTCAAAGCAACTTTCTTCCAAATAAGAAAGATGTCCCAAGCATCCTTATTCGAGATGACCAACATAGGTAACCAAATATTTCTCCCTTGTCTGCAGTATACTAATAAAAGTGGGACCTGAAATAAGATATTGCAGTGTATATATTCACAGTCCCTAAGAGGAGCTCTCCTGTTCAGGCCTCATGGGAATGGTAACAGTGTTTCTGGAAGGAGGGAAGGAAAAGGGCACTTTTTCTCTTTCCCACTCTCTTCCCCCTGCTGCCTGCCATGCCCAAACCAGTGTTGCTGTAAGCCGTTATGGGTGTGGCGAATCAAGTCCTTCTCCCACCCACCTTTCAGAGAGCTTTTTCTCCCCAATGAGTATAATCTGTCTTCACCATGGTTGGCAACCTTCAGTCTCAAAAGACTATGGTATAAGCCTACAGCACCTGGTATTCCCAGGCGGTCTCCCATCCAAGTACTAACCAGGCCTGACCCTGCTTAGCTTCCGAGACCAGATGGAGATCAGGCATGTGCACCATGTTGTTTTGTTTTTGTTTACTTTTTAATTTAATTTACAAACTTAATTATTTCTGTATACTTGGGGAGTCACCTTTGCATGTAAAAACCATTATCACAGTTTTGGGTGGCCCCATTTTGCTTTCAAACTGATAGGCACCCAGCTACCTGAGACTGCAATTAGTACAGCAGTTCTCAAACCCTTCACCACTTTGCAACAAGCTTTGTTGGCTGTAGCACTGTGACATGCCCCAAGATGCCGTGCAGCGTCTGGGTAGCACCCCAGAATGTTGTGCGGCTTCTGCAGCTTCCAGGTAGTGCCGGGCCTTGGCCCACTGAAAATCAGGTCACAACCCACAGTCTGAGAACTGCTGTATTAGTATATATCAGGGGTGCCCAAACCCCGGCCCGGGGGCCACTTGTGCCCATGGAGAGGTCCCAGTCTCCAATGAGCCTCTGGCCCTCCAAAGACTTGCTGGAGCCCATGCTGGCCTGATGCAACTGCTCTCACTGTGAGGACGACTGTTCGACTCTCACTTGAGCTGTGGGACGAGGGCTCCCTCCACTACTTGCTGTTTCACATCTATGATCCAGCAGTGACAGCAAAGAAAAGGCTGGCCTTGCTTTGTGCAAGGTCTTTTATAGGCCTTGAGCTACTGCAAGACCTTCATTCATTCATATAAGTTCCATCTCAAATATATTCGTTTATGCAAATTTATTCAAATTTTAAATGTAAATTAATTCTTTTTTTTCCCCGGCCCCCAACACAGAGAGATGATGTGGCCCTCCTGCTAAAATGTTTGGACACCCCTGGTATATATGATGAACTGCCTATTCAAATTGCAATTCAATTTAGGTCGCAATCCTAACGCCTTATGTCAGTGCTTTCCAGCACTTGCATAGTGGTGCCAATGGGACGTGTGCTGCATCCTGCAGTTGGGTGTCACTCACAAAGTCTTCCTCAAAGTAAGGGAATGTTTGTTCCCTGACCTCCGAGCTGCATTGCCCTTATGTCAGTGGTGGAAAGCACTGACATAAGGGGTTAGGATTGCACCCTTACATGGTACAAGCAGTACATGCAGTTTATTCACCAATTCAGGGGGCATCTCACTTCCCAGTTCACTATAACGTTATGAGAATCAGCACTTAGTAAGAGAGAAAATATACATTACTGGCAGAAAAGGAGTTAAAACCAAAAGTTTTCTTTAAAGATGCTTAACATGAATTTGAAATGAATGAAGACTTAGTATGCGTACACAGCAGCCACATAATCCGGAGGTTTAAGAGTCCATCAATTCCTCATTGACACAGTAACCTTATAACAATTCTGCCAAAGCTCTTGAATCTCTGGAGTATTTCTTTAAATGGTATTCTGAAAATTCTTGAACATGACCCCCATATTAAAGTGGAAACTGCTCAGTAATTTTTTAAAATAATCAAGTGTTCCACTGGAAAATAAAAAATTATCAAGCTATGTTCATAAAGATCAGCTACTACTGAGATTCTACTGGTGCATCCTGTAAGGATTCATATGAAAGCGTTCACAAATTATAGGCATCGTTTCATATGTTGCATTTAGGTTAAATACGAAAACTATGAAAAAAACTGTAGGTACCCATGATGAGCCATTAGAAAATATCCAAAAGCCGTGGTCAGGGAATACCTTTATTATTAGGAGCCACTGAAGTGACAAAATTGTGAGCACTTGTGGAGAACTTGAGAGCTTGTTGCTCACAATGTTATGTCAAATATGGAAACATTAGGGGCTTGAAAATAAAATAGCCACTCACATAGTCATCTATAATAAACATTGCCTCCAGATGAGCAGGCACAAGGCCCTGTGCACCTCTGCATTCATGTAATTACTTAGAACTGTGACAGCAGCAAATGGAGTCCCTCCATGCATATCTTCCCTCCCTTGCGTCCCTCCATGCATATCTTCTTGCGTCTCCAAGTTCTTAAAGAGACAACCTTGATATTTTAGTTTGGCATTGCTGGATTGGCATGTTCTTCTTTTTCCTCCCCATACCCTCCAAGCTCTTAAAGGGACAATATCATTAATGACCCTTGTCAATTTTGCTATTGTTGTTGCTGTCTTAACTGGAATAATGGGGAAAATAACCTCAGACCCCTGGATAGTACTCCCAGTGGCACACATTCAACCTGTACCAGGCAGTATTCTGCAAGTTGATGCTGCTGGAGACCCTTCCTTTTTGGCTCTGCCTATACCATTTGACTCTCTCTTCTCCTTTAAGTAGAAGAAGGTCATTTAATTGCAAGACCAATCTGACTTCTGATTTTGCTGGATAATTACACAAACAGATTCACTTCTGACAACTACCGTTACAAGGCTTTACAGCCTTTGCAATTAGCAAAATATAGGCATCTTCTATATTTCATAATTCAGTTCAGCAAATTGCTCTACACATCAAAGAAAGTTTTACATTCTCAAAATGATAAAATAAGGATCTACTTGACCTCATTTAATAATTGTTTTGCTACGTATTGTGGTATCTTCTAAACCAGATAACCTATTCCCAAAGTGCAAAAAAACAGATTTAACCAAAGCTAGAAAAGTGCAAACACTTTGTTGGGAGTGGGGCAGGGGAGAGGGGGACTCTCAGTTTTGCATATGAGCCAGGATTTTACCAAATCACAATATGCAACAACATCCTTGGGAAGAAAATGGTGTTTCATATCCTGCTGTAAGTGGATCTTTTAAGTCTGTAGCACAACCAAATAAGGGCATTTGGCAAGATACCTCAATGTTACTGTGGAGCCCAGTTAACATTCCACTCAAATAAAGCTTTGTCTCCTTGTTGACCTTGTTTGGATGACTGTTATCCTTCCTGTGGACTTCCCTACCTGAACATTATCCAAGAGCGAGAGAATGACAAAGAGTGTATTTTTAAGGGCACAGCTGCACATCCAAGTATTAAAAATCAAAACAAGACACTGATGACTTCTGTCCATAAGATTTCTTATAAGTTTTGCAATGCTGGGAAAATCATTAAAGCCACAGAAAAAGGGAAAATGCATTATCAACATGAAACAACATTCATAAATCAAGATTAACAAGTCTAGGAGTTTTTATTTTAGAAGAGCTTGTTAAAAGAATTTAAACAACCCTTTTTACTTTCAATGAGAAATGACTCAAGAGTGATTTTAAAATGAGCATTTCTTTCATTCTTTTAATACAGACTTGCAGAAAGACTGGAGGTTCAAATCCACAGTAACAAGTATGGAAACAAAATGGGAAGGTAGCATTTAATCCCAATATATTAATCCAGAGCAATATGCACATTGAGAAATATACGCGTGTGAGCAATATACATAAAATGAATTACATCCAGAGGTCAAGCCTGCAGGGCCATTTTACAAGGCAGGAGGTCTGGCTCAGCTGGTAGAGCTGTCGCCTTGTATGCCTGAAGATCAGAGGCTGCCAGTTCGAAACAACCGGAAGTACCCAAGAACTGAGGACACGCTGATAGACTGATGAGCTGACCCTCGGTGGCAGAGAGGAGTTGCTATCAAGTGCAGCATGGGAGGCGAAGGGCCAGAGAGAGGCCAGACCGGGAAGGAATCCAGCTGGAACAAGGAGTTCTATGAAAGACTAGAACTATTCAATTGTAAGGTTTAGAACAGCCTGCCTATGAAAACCGCCTTGGATTAAAGTCTGAGGAGAAATCTGATGACCAAAGAAAGGCAGTATATAAATACCTGTATAAATAAATAAATAAATAAATTTTACAGGTTTAAATTTCACTCACACGAAACACACCACTGCCAGCTCCATTCATGATGTCTCCTGCATCAGTGGCAGATTGTGAGGGGACAACAGAGCTGCCTTTTGCCCCAAATCCACCACCGTCAGTTCCTCCAACCAGCCACCAATGCAAGCTACAATGATCTGCTTCCTGCTAACTCAAGCAAGAAGCACATCATTCCTCTCCTCACCATGTTCTTCATGCACTGATGAGTAACTGGAAGTCTTGCACTTCCAGGTTTCACAGTAGTCCGCAAGGGGCATGGTAAAGCATATCTGCTTTGAATGCTATTAGAGAGACATTGGGGTATAAATCTGTGAATGAATTGTTTCATTTGGTTATTTTGTAGCACAGAGGCAGTGGACCTGAGACAGCATCAGACAGTGTTCTAGGTCACACCACCCTGACACACAGTATATAAATTCATGTACTCACTAAAGCTTCTATAGAGAGAGTTACTACCTAAAGAAAGATTCATTTTCGAGTTCGAAGACCACAATCACAAAGACTAGATCAGGGGTGTCAAACATAAGGCCTGGGGGCTGGATGCGGCCCGCGGAAGCTTTTTATCCAGCCCTCAGGCTCTCAGCTGCAGAGCAGTGCTGAGGTGTTACTGCCAAAAGGGCAGCCTGCACAAAAATTGGGCTCTCCCATATCTTGAAATATGATTAAGATTTATGTATTTTCTCTTCTGTTATTTGCTATTTAATTTATTTGCTATTTAATGTTATTTGCTGTTAATGAATTCCTAAGTGAGAAAAAGTGCTTATTTTTCGTTATGACCTGTTTAATGACAATACTTTCTGCCTAACGATATCACTTCCGGCCCTCAGCAGGCATCATGAATGCCATTCGGCCCTCTGTATGAAACGAGTTTGACACCCCTGGTCTAGATTGTATCCCTTTGATATGATACAGAATTGTTGATACCTGTTCCACTTGTTTTGGGTGTAAATCCACATCAGGAAATGCAAGGATTTCAATATAACTGCCACAGTAAAAATGGCAGCATTATGTTGATTTTTGGTATATAAACCTTTCCATATCATATATTAAACATGTGTGCAATGTCATTTCTATTGTTTCAGGTTAGTAAGCCAGAGCTTTTAGCTTACTGTGGCTCTCTTATTGTATTTTAGATGTTTGTGGTTGTTTTCTAAGTAATTGTTGTATTTTTTTTTTATTTTATGTAAGCAGCCTTGGGAGTTCATGTAATTGGAGGAAAGGCAGGATAGAAATATAAGTATATTAAAATAATTCGCCCTAGAAACAACAGTGGGAAACAACTTGGATATATGGACTGATCAGTCTGCAGCCTAACAGCCCAATCCTATCCTGCACTGGAACAGGCAGGTCAGCTGGCCTGCACTACATCTAGCACAGAGTTTGAGGTGGATCTTGCACAACTCAGAGTAAGGGGATCTATTTCCCCTTACCTCATGTTGCGTGGCAGCCACCTCAATTGGGCTGCTTGGATCTGCGCCAGCAAAATTGCTGGAGCAAATCTGAGCAGCCCGGTGTAATGCTGGGCTGCTTGGGAGAGGGATTAGGATCCGGCCCAAATGTCAGAGGTTGGTCCCACAGCCGTCCCAGACAGGTCCACCCAGTACCCCTCCCTCCACCCTGAAACACCCCTATTCTATCTTCCCCCTGCCCACCCTATCCCACCCCCATGCCGGCCGCTCTCAGCCAGCGCAACCTTACCTTGTGTCTGCAGTGCAGAAGCTGGAGTCAGCTCCCACTTCCCATAGGAGTCCCCACCAACTCCCAAGTTGTTGCAGATGTGTCTTATGGCAAGTCTGTGCCAGCCCAAAGAGAGCTCTGTGTTGCAGTCTGTCAACCAGCAAACAGCACTAACAAATGATCACATAATACAAGCTATTTTGCCATGACCAACCACTGCAGATAACTTTTTTTTTTTTTTAAATGAAGTGCTACCTGCAAGTACTGATTTTCAGAACTTTTAATATGCCCACAGTGGAACGGAAAATACTTTGTCAGAGCTACAGCACAACAAATGTGCATTGCACTTCTACATTACAAAGCTGGAAAAGCCAAGAAAAAGAAAATGGCCCTCAGAGGAAGTTAAGAAACAACAACTGCCTTTGACATTGTGTAAGTCCATCAAATTCTCAAACAATAAAATAAGATTATGGTTTTTCTGTGAATTCAGTTACATCTTGTGCTCTAATTTTTGCTGTTAAGGCTTTGGACGTAGACAAGGAGGTCCAACACTGTGCAATTAAACAACAAAATGTCAAACTTATTTCTCAGTTATGTTTGATCTTATGATACTCTTGGAAAATGAGCTACCAGCAAACTCTTTAGTTTCGCTTTATGTCAAGTCAAGGACAAGTGATTCAGCAAGGAAAAGAATGTGGTACAGGTAAACATACAACAGGCCCTCTTCAGGCTCAGCATCCATGGATTTGAGTTTCTGTGGATGCCAAGCCTGCAGCTCGAAGGCCTCAGAACACCTCCCAGATGTGACTAGAAGGCACTTCTGTTCATGCCAGCAACTTCCAGTCATGTCCATAGGTGTCCTGAGGCCCAGGGAGACTTCTAAGGAGGCCTTCCAGATGGGCAGGAAGGCACTTCTGGTCGCATCCGAGATGCCTTCTGTAGCAGCTGGGAGACCTTCTAAAGAGGCCAGAAGGCTGCATTCGCCCTCAAGAGGGTCAGGAGCAGTCTACAGGTAATTGCGGCACCACGCTCCTCCCCACAGATTTCATTATCTGGAATTCAGTATCTGTGGGGCATCCCGGAACGGACCATTACACAGAAGATATTATCATGATAGCAAACGAAACACATCCTCTATTCAAAATGAGAGGCTTGGCTGAAATGTACTAAGAAAGGATCACATGAGCACTGGGAAACAATAGACTGTTGTACCTTCACGTGCGAAAGCAACAGAAGATGGTGAAAGAGTACCTACTGATCCATGACAAAAAAGAAAAATGTTGTCAACTTGCTGAGCCAAGCACACAGAGAAAATTCCAATGAAGATGTACTAGCTCTGATTTAAGTTGCAAAAATGATCAGACAAGTAATAGTTGAGCATGCCAGAACTTTTAATGGGCAATTTGAGAATAGTTGTCATATTAAATCTATACACAGAACATAAGAACATAAGAATAGCCCTGCTGGATCAGGCCCAGGGCCCACCTAGTCCAGTTTCCTGAATCCCACAGCAGCCCACCAGATGCCTCAGGGAGCACACATAAGACCACAAGATACTTGCATCTCATTGCCACCTCCCTGCATCTAGCATGCTATTTATGTTCACACACCCCAACGAAGACACCAGATTGCAATTGGGTTTAACTTGTGCTACTTTATTAAATACAGTGACCAATTTTTAATGCATGAAACTTACTGAATATACCTTCCCGCCCTTGCCAGTCTGGGATAGGTGAAAAACTGCCATCCACAGCCAATTCTGTGCCATCCACAGAATGGTTCTTACAAAATTTGATTCTTTATGGATCATGCATCAGAAATGAAGGTAATTTCACTCAATCAGCATTCACAATAAGCTTTTTGGTGTTTTTTTAAAATAACATCCTGAAACTAACAAGAAGCATCACAACACCACACACTAACAGACAGCTTCCTATGCCAATATACTCACAACTTTCAATATCTTCAGAAGTTAGGAAAAAGTCATGGAATCTTTTCATAACCTTAGCCTGACAATTTTACGTACACCTTTGCTATAAAGTTGGTCTTCTTCTCTGAGTCAAGAAGTAAGCCTTCAGTATGTGGAGGAAAACAAACTTAGGCTGCAATCCTAACCAACTTTGCAGCACTGACATAAGGGAAATGCAACTCCAAGGTAAGGAAACAAACATTGCCTTACCTTGAGAAGGTTTCCATGACTGCTCCCCAACTGCACATGCCCCACTGGCACAGTTATGCCAGTGCTGGAACGTTGGTTAGGATAGTGCCCTTAGACTGACTTGTAAAGTTACAAAAAGGAACCCTGACAGTGGCAGCATAACAACACTGATCACAACTGAAGCAGCACAGTATCTAGATGTTCATTCCATGGCAATGGCAATAGTATATCTATACTTGAGCAAGCAAGAGCCACATTTTCAGGAAACAAGAGATCACTGGACCATTTGACAGTATTGATCAACAGCAAAAAGTATATTTGAACATCAAATCTGATTTGTGCACATGTTCTTTTTTGGAAGAACACAAACATGTTCATGACAAAAATATCGCAAAAGACATTGATTTGAAACTGTATTTTTAAACACCTGCTATATTACTGCATACTATATCCTGGCATAGGGAGTGCAATTTTTTTACATAACATAAAAAGAGTTCTTCTACAAAACAGAATTTCCTTGCCTAAATTTTTTGTTTGCTCTTCATCAGTTTACTAAGTTGAAGCCAAACATATACTGTGCAGCAGTGATTCTCAAACGTTTAGCACTGGGACCCACTTTTTAGAATGAGAATCTGTCAGGACCCACCAGAAGTGATGTCATGACTGGAAGTGACTCAGAACAATTTTTAACAATCCTAATCTGCAATCTTACCCAGGAGTAAGCCCCACTGACTGTCATTGTAAGAAGACTATACATGTTAAAAATTTCCATTAAAAAGTATCCCCAAATGCACTTACATACCACAGTAGCATCAAGTCTGATATATTAAAAATAAAACATTGAAGTGAATGGGGACTCACCTGAAATTGGCTTGTGATCCACCTTGTGAGTTCCGACCCACAATTTGAGAAACACTGCTGTGCAGCATTCTCGGTTGCATTCTTGGTTTTTACTGTGTGTAGAAAGATTACACACTCTATATTAAAACAATTTCATAACTAATAGTCTAATCCTATGGGTTTATAGAATTATGCACTTACAGAAGCGTAACTTCCAGTCTGACTCTGTAAAGTTATAAAAGGTGCACCCACTATTGTGAATTTCCAAGGCGACAGCACAAATAGCTAGAGCAGCCATTTTCAACCACTGTGCCATGGCACACTGGTGTGCCGCGAGTGGTTCACAGGTGTGCCACAGGAATTTGGGGAAAGGTCATTTATTAATAGGGCAAATGGGAGATGTGAGCCCACACTGGCAGCACGGTGTGCCTTGTCAATTGTCAAAAACCTGGTGGTGTGCCTTGATCATTTTAGTGCCTTGTCAGTGTGCCATGAGATAGAAAAGGTTAAAAATCACTGGGCTAGAGTCTCGCATGTTTGACAGCAGCTCCTGCATGCCATGCTGGAGCAGGTAAAGTGGCAGAAGCAGCAGTTTGTGGGTGGTGACAGAGAGGATCAGTGTTGGGAGCAAGGATGGCAGAGGTGCGGATCTCAGTTGTGGCAGTGCATGCTGGATCTTATCCCCTTTTTCTGGCCTGGACCTGCCCCCAGAGGACAGCCAGGCAGCCTGTGGAGAAGTAATTAAAAATGATTTTTATTTACCCTGCTTGGGCCAACTGGTAGACGCCTCACCATAGCACACAATGTGCACTCTGTCAGTGTTGCTGCATGCTATGGACAGGGAAGAGTGGAACACTTAAACCTCAAAAAAAATACGCCACAGTTCTGTCAACAGAAGAACAGAAATAAGAACATACATAGCAATGTCTCCAAAGTGCTTTGGAACACAAAATCACGGACCAAAGTTACAATCTACCTGAAGCAAACAAGTACCTCAGGAAAGTGGGACGGGAAATGCTAAATTATCCTGATACACAGATGATTGGAAACAAGCAGCAACATGAGGTGCCATATATTTGGAGGAGGAGCCAAGTTGAGTAATAGCTGGGGGGGCAGTTTATCTGTCAATGGTCATGCTTGTTAACACCATCAAGAAAAAACAGGTAACAATACAGGCATACATGCATACACGTGTGTATTTCTCCTGGGCAGTAGGTCTGATCTAGAGGGTAGAGCCTCCGTTAGCCCGAAGATAACATCAGAAGGTCACCAGTTTGAGGACACCGGCAGCTCTCTGAACGGCTGAAAATGGCGAGACCTTGAAGCAGCTGACAAGCCCAGCTGAGTGATTCCACCTGCTCTTGGTGTGAGCAAGAAGCGTCTTGGCTGCCCTCCATGTGAGAGATGGAGCTGCTTGTCAGCCTGTGTGGGAGAACTGGAGGCCAGAAGCGAGACCAAACCAGGAAGATCCATTCTGAAATGTGGTTGGTTCTTGAAAGAGAGAACCTCTATGATTGTAAAAATCCCCTTGAGGGATTTAGAAACACCTGCCTATGTAAACCGCCTTGAATAAAGTCAGAGCAGTAATCAGATGACCAGAAAGGTGGTATATAAATACTGAGTTATTATTATTTCAAGGGGAGAAAAAGACAAAAGAAAAACAAAACAGTGAGTGAGAGTGAACAGAAGGCAAATGTGGGTGTCTCACATATTTGGGTGTACAAGTTGTGTGCCACTTAATGACAGGGATGCAGACCAACATCCCTGTTGTCAAGTTGGGCTTGACAACTATGCGAAGCCTCCAAAACCAAGGGGAAGCTCCGCGAGTCTGCGCCAGCCCCACCCACCTGTGTGTGTGTTTCTTGGAGTTCTCTTTACACACTCCCCTACTGCCCCCTTCCATCTGTAAACAGGGCAGGAGGGGGTGGGAGAGACTGTTTGAGAGCCGGGACAGAAGCTGCGAGAGGGAGAAGGTCACAAGCAGCAGCTGTGAGGCTTACCAAGATAACCCAATCCTTGCAGCTCTACTCAGAAGTAGTCCCACTGCAGCTGGTCATTCAATGAGGTTGTCTCCCCCCCACACCAGCCATGCTGGCTCCTCTTCCTGTCGTCTCTCAGCCAATGGACATATGAGAATGCCCATCCTTTGTCCAGTGATCATGCCTTCCTTCCTATCAGAGGAATGAAAAGAGAGCCCAGTTTCACCCTCCTCCTACTCGCATTAACACTTTCCTGCCTCCCGGCTGGAACTCTCTGCTGCTCGCCTGTTGGAATGCTTGCCCCACGAGGTTTTCCACATGGCAAAAACAGTAAGCAGGCACCCCCAGACGCAGGCAGACTCGAGTCAGCACACATGGGGATGAGTGCCGAGTGAGGGGGGCCCTGTCTCAAATCTTTTCCAGAGTCTTCCATGCGCATGACTCATGAAACTCAAAATCCAAAATCACCCAAAATCACGCATTTTTGCAACTCAAGTCTGAGTCACTGACTCGATTTCCCAACATTGATAAAAAGCGAGTAAAAAAGAAACAGGACAGGCATAGAAGGAAAATATAGATGCACAAAAAGGGCAAACAACAGGGCACTTCTTGTGAAGGCACTAAAAAAAAACTGGTTTTGAAAACCTGCCCCATCAAAACACAACTGGAAATGCAGATGTGAATTAACTGATCTTCACAGAATTAACCCCAAAGCTGAAGGTCGTTAAGCTTTAATGCAGACTTGTTGGTAAATAGAATTTTTCTACTGGCTCACCACGCTGTACTAAGATATATGGGTAGGATGAGTAGTCCAGTACAGCTGTTCACACAAAACTAATTACTTATCCCTGAGTCAATGGTGGAGTGGGAAACTGCAAGGATGCCACAGAGTTGCAAAACAGTTAACTGCATTATTGACTTATCAAGACTCACTATAGCAGTTCTCAGTGCTTCCTGTTCAGTGTTTCTCAAACTGTGGGTTTCACTAAGTGGGATGCGAGCCCATTTTAGGTGGGTCCCCATTCATTTCTATATTTTATTTTTAATATGTTAGTCTCGATGCTACCATGGTATATGACTGCATTCGGAGAAATGTTACAGATTTGTACTTTTAACAGGCTACTATATATATGCTTTTAACAATGATAGTCAATGCGACTTACTCCTGGGTAAGTGCGGGTAGGATTGCAGCCTAGGTTTGTTAAAAATTTTGCTGCTTTATGATGTCACTTCCAGTCATGACATCACTTCTGGTGGGTCCTGACAGATTCACATTCTAAAAAGTGGTTCCCGGTGCTAAACGTTTGAGAACCACTGCCCTATATAATTATGTATAGACACATTAGTCAATGGTTACCCATTGACACTAATATCTGAAAATGCTTCCCTGTAGGGACCAACTTCTAAAATGCAGAAGTACAGCAAAAGAGAAATAAAGTATTTAATGTTGCACAATTCACTTTGCAATTCTGAGTTACGTCCATTAGTCAACTGGCAAGACTAACACAATCCAAGTCCAAGGGAAAAGGAGCCCAGTTCAAAATGAAATGTTCAGAGAACCTTTCCAACCCTGTAACAAACTAAAAAGTGACATGTATATAGATACCCCAAGGCCACATTCAAGATCACCAGCTCTGTTAAGTGCTCAACATCTGCATTTCAAAAGAATATGGAGCATTTCAGAAGTATTCCAGTGCAATAAATTATGCTTTACTACTTGGGTACGTGCATTTATTACAGTGCAGCAGTGCACAATGTACATTCTAGACAACTACAGCTCGTTCTAGCTTGATTAACAGAGATTGCCATGCATCTCGCAACTGGCCTTCCTGGAAAAGTTGCAATTCTGTACAGGCTTATGCCCAGGTTGGAAGTCAGGCAAAGCCTGGTTTTAACTGGTTTCATCTTAAAAGCTTCACACAGATATCAAGCAATAATATCATAAGTACCCTCAGGCTGTACCTGTTTAATAGGTACAGTACCTACTCTTCCCACTCTGTGTACTAAATATGTACATAATACTGGAACACACTGAATCTATTTGATTAGGAGAACATACAAATCTTACTAGTCTATACTAAAAATTTGTTGGAAGTGCTTTTCAAATTCTGATAATGGCAGGTAGTGTCATGTCGATGGCATCTTTAAAAAAAGATGCATTTCTTAGGCAGCAGGAGAAATGTAAACCCAGAAGATAAGTTTTCTACAATTCCTTAATGGGTTACGGCTAGCCAACAGAACTCACTAGGAGGGCTTACACTGCATCTGGCTCTTCTTTCCTCATGTAACTATTTGACCAGTTTGCTTCTGCTGACCCTCAAGCAGAGGCATAACTAGGGCAGAGCCTATGGGGCACCTGTCCTGGGCACTGCACCAAGTAGGGCACATGAGTGCCCCTCAGGCTCTGCCCTAGCTACGGAGGAAGCCCTGGTGGCTTCGCTCCCCCCCCCTCCGTGGAAGTTCCCCTTCAAGGGAAGTCTCCACAAGAAAAAAAAATGGGGATACAAAGCCATCACAGTGAGCATTCCCTCCTTTGGGGAGAACCCAGAAGTGATGTCATAATATCACATGACATCATGATGTCACTGCCCTGGGTGCCAGGTGCTGGGGCAGTACATTGAGGGTTCTGCCCTCAAGCTCTCTTTAATATGTTCCCACTGCAAGTTCTAGTTGCCAGGGCTGATAAGCAACTGTGGCGTTTCCAGCCCCACGATTACAAAACTGTACTGGGAAACAAAACACACATAAGAGTTTTCCTAAAACCATAATCCTTCACTTTGAGTTTCTTCTGCAAAAGTTTAAAGTTTTAAAATGAAACCCTGTCCTGCAAAGAATACAAGATTAATCACCAAAGAAGAGAAAGGTAACAAAAAAAAAAAAATGTGACAAGGGGCAAGGAAAAAAAAACCAGGGCTCAGTACATGTTTAGGAATTGTGCAGAAGCACTATGAATAACCTCCTGCTCTAAAACACTGAACTCTACATGCTGCTGAATAGCACTTATGGCCACATTCCCCTTCAGCACCAATAATTTTCTTAGGAGACACTTTAATAACTACTGTAGCATTCTGTGAACCTGATGTGTTTGGAGCAGTTGGAAGGAAAGCTCTGAATTCCTGTGCTTGCAAATTTCTGTTGATGTTATCTGCTGGCCACCTGCATTCTATTTTAGGTAAAACTGCTTATGCAATCTGCTCAAGTCTAAAGCTATAATTAAATAAATTCTTCAAATGGTGCATCAACTAGCAGTCACTTTCCCTTCTGATCGCCATTAATCAGGTACCAATTATTTGTAAATGACATCTTAATTGTTAATAAGGTGCCATTTTATAAAAGCACAGAGGTAACGAACAGCCATAATTTAACAGCTCTTCAACAAAAACAAATAATAAATTTGCATATTCCATAAGTTGTCAGGCATGATACCTCCCATCAAAACAGAATGAAATCTTCTGCTTCCTTTAATCAAAACACCCAATTTTTCTACTACAGAAATCACACTGTATGCATTAAAGCAGGTGCTATCCATCACTAAATAGTGCCCAGATCCTAGTCAATGTGTGGAAATGATTTTAAATGCCTTTCCTACCCTACTACAAGTTTCAGACAAGATTACAATATGCCTGTCACACTTTTAACTAGAAAACCACACTGTAGGGTAGGTTAGGGTGAGAAATAAAATTTTTTACCAAGGCCACACAGTGAGTCCATACATCTAATATTTCTTCACTTGCTTACCCCTTGGCAGCCAATTTCCATAAATTGTACCCCTCGTATTAGCAAAATGTTTGTAATTAATATAGTTGCCGTTATTTTAAATTTATATGTTTTCAACTACTGATCCATATCCGATAATACACAAATTGTTTACCAGAAACTAGCAGTTGCTGAGGCTTTTGCATCCAGCTCCTGCCTTGCCAGGCCTGCAAGGCATTCTAATAAAGACCTGCCTTTTTCTGCGATTACTCATTTCTTCTTCAATTACCCCTAAAGGTCCTGGCAAGTACTCCAGGGGCACATGTACCCCAGGTTGGAAACCACTAATCTAAAACATCGTTCAGGGTCCATGCACTGCTCTGATTTTCATGAAAGTTAAAAAACCTTTCTGTCTTCCCCAATTTTCTACTGCAGCCATTTTCAACCTTTTTCAGCTCACGGCTCACTGACAAGGCACTAAAATTGTCAGGGCACACTACCAGTTTTTTACTTACATTAAATTACTACATTAAAATTAATTTTAATTATAATTAATACAATTAAATCATTACATGACTAAGATTCACAAGAAGTTTGGAGGGGAAAGTCTATGTGATTCTGGAAAGGAGGAAAAATGTTCTGAAGTAGCGTGATCAGATGTTATGAAAGTGTTATGCCCAGAAAGTGCTGGCAAAGAGAGGGCAGACTGAGCACATAGTGGAGAGATGTGGGGTGAGGAGCAATGAAGAGACATGATTGAAACAACTGCAGGATTCAGCTGGAGCAGGGGGAGAGAGAGTGTGTGTGAGGCAAGTGATTCTGGACTTTGGAAGGTGGGAATGAGTGAGGGGAGGGACAGTAAGAGAGGTGCTAAATGCGATTATGAGATTGGGGGGGGGGAGAATGTGCCTGTGGGAGGGAGAGAGGTGGGGGGAGAGAAGTGCCAATTGCCTGCTCGTGTATTTGAGAAAAAAGTGTGCAACCAAAAGCCCAATGCTAGGCTTGTCTACTCTGAAGTAAGCCCCACTATAGTCAATGGGGCTTACTCCCAGGTAAATGTGGATAGGATTGTGGCCCCAAACCCTTCCTCTGCAAGGCAAAAGGCAAGGCAGGGAGGGTCGCTTTGGGGAGTTGCAGGCAAACTGTGGCATCAGGACCTTTTCAGCCAGCCAATACTTAGGTTGGTGGCCTCAGCAGACTCACTCACTTTGTACCTGCTTGCCTGCTCCTGGCTCCCTCGTTCTCACTCGCGCCTCCTGGACCTTCTCCAGGTTCCTCTGGCTGCCCACTCAGCACATAGAGGAGGCAATACAGACCTAATACCCAGTCCTAGGTGTGTCTACTCAGAAGTAAGCCCCATAATAGTTAAAGGACCAGAGACATCCACCAGTGGCCTCTGCTGGGCTCAGAGTGACGATTACTGGCCAAAAACTCTACTTCCAGTTTTCAGTCGAAGTAACATTTTCGGAAGTGACGTTTTTATGCCTTTAAAAGGCATTAGGAAGGACGGGAAGGCCAGGCAACCCTAGTGGTGCCACTGCATTTAGGTTCTGCATATGATAGTGTAATTTGTTCTGTTTGGTCTGGTACAGGAGAAGGTCCATGATGGGGGTGACACAATGAGCTCTCACACGGGGTGACAAAACCCTAGTGATACCTCTGTCACAACCCACAGATGTGTCTCAGACCCACAGTTTGAGAACCACTGCAGTAAGTTATTCACAGTACAATGGGCTCACAACTGCCACCAACAGGACCTCATGGTTGACAGATAAGTCAAACAGCAATACAAATGCAAATGTCTGGTAGCATTTCAGCCAACCAGCAGCATTTTTAACATCATGGCATCATATCCTTTTCTCTTCCAAGTTAAAAGTCCCAAACATTGTAGCTTTATCTCAAAAAGATGTTCTGGCCCTCAGAGCACTTATGTTGCCCTCTTCTGAAACCTTTTCCAGCTCTATAATATCTTCATTGAGGTGTGGCAACCAAAACTACATAGTATTCCTAATTTGGCCGCACCATAGATTTGTATGCAGGCAATATATAACACTAGCAGTTTAATTCTCAATCCCTGTCCTAATTATCCCCACCCCAAAATCTGTCTTCACAGAAGAGTAATATTAAAGAAGCTAAAAAGGTTAAAAATGCATATGAGCAGTTCATGTAACTGTCTGCAGGTTATAGGTCTAGTGCAGGAATGTCAAACTTGTTTCATACAGAGGGCCGAAGTTAGCATTCATGATGCCTGCTGAGGGCCGGAAACAACATCATTAAGCAGGTGATGGCCAGAAATAAGCACTTTGTTCTCACAGAATCTCATTAGCTGCAAATGACTGAAAATGTGCAAATCTTGTACATATTTTCAAGATATGAGAGAGCCCAATTATCATGCTGGGAGAGCCTGATTAAAACAGGCCAGATAAATTGCTTCTGGGGGCCACATTCAGCCCCTGGGTTTTATGTTTGACACCTCTGGTCTAGTGTATTTTATGTAATAAGTACTGCATTTATTATTATTAATCAGTGTGGAAATTCTTAATGGAATGATAGATCTTTTTTGATAGCAAGGTCCCTCTTATTCAGAAAAATACCTACACTTGTGCACACATATGCCTCTATAAAATATAAACAAATCACAAACAAGGCTTTGAAACAGATATCTGGCAGCAACACAACCATCTCAGCCCTTCCTTTGTATATTATCCCTTTGATAATGATAAAATCCCTTTAATGATTATTTGCATGAACATTTCTCAAGCTAGTTGGGGATTTTAAAGCAAGTTAAACAAAACATGGAAACCCTATGGAAAAGGAAAGTTTCACAAGTCAGCCAATCAAGGGACTTGCACTGACTGATCGAGCCCTTTGGATTGCACTCTTAGTCATTCTAATGGCCCAAAATTTGAAGAAAAAGCAGCATAAATGCTAATAAATTATTTAAAATAGGCTTACTAGCTCCTGTGCGATAAAGATTGCCTTGATAAGAATGTACAATTTTCATGCAGAGGAAAAAACTATATAGTCATGTCTGAAAGTTGTGCGACTGTTTTGTGATGATCACATACATCTGGGAGGCCACAGCAGCTACCAAATACATGTACTATAATTCCATCAGCCAGAACAGGGGTCTCCAAACCTTGACCCGCTGGCCACATCTAGCTCTTGACACCATGTTAAGATACATGATGTGGCCCTGGGGCCAAAAAGTTTGGAGATTCCTAATCCAGAAATATGATTAAAGGTGCACAGATTCAGCAAGCCAAGAAATATTCACAATCCCAGGGCAATAATTCAGCAAGCCAAGAAATATTCACAATCCCAGGGCATTTGGAGTATCCTCAGTAACTCCTCAGGGGACAGATAGATCAAATGTAGCTAGAAGAAAAGCAGTCAGCATGGTAGAACTGTGTCTGTTTAATACAGACTTCACAAACTCAGAATGAGTCAGATATGCCCAGCTGACTTTTTCCCATAGCTACACTGGATATTCCTTTCCTCCTCATAGCTCTGGGTACCCATTCAGTTCCGCTTACTTCAGTACAAAATTCAACCTGATTAAAATAATCACTGAAATTCTTCATTTATAGTGAAAAACATTCTTACTACAGGTAATCTATAATAGCTCTGAGGCATCAACTACTTCATTTACCTCAACCATCTTTGGGATTTTTTCCAGCAGACCAATAAACTATCTACAATTTTGGCTCATTCATCTCAGTGAACAATTATAGGTTTGTGAGTTAATACTGACAAGTTAATTGTCACTTATTTGACTAATTGTTGTGAAACTTAACACTCGGCTATCAGTTTGATCTCACAATTTCTGAGCTTTTAAACCTTAATCATTCCAGCTGCTAAAACATGTACCAACCTTATTCGAGCTTCAGATTATTACACTGCAAAGATACAACACTACATGGTTGCGGGGGAGGAAAGATACTCATTGCCATAAGGTAAACTAACATCGAAACAAAATCAACAGGAACCTCTATCCTCTACTTTTTGCATGAGACACAGAACCGTTTAAATAAATGAGCAAAACCAGAAGTTCTTGTTTGTTTCATTCTCATGCCTTACAGGAGACCATCTGGATCTTGGTATTACACCTTAAATAGTTTATAAGTTGCTCTAGACTCTCCAATCAATGAGCAGCAATTAGGCAACCTAAATTTGACAAAATATTCAGCCCCATAGGTAGTAAAGCACTAGAGTGGTAGAACTCAGCCTCAGGTTAGTTTTGTTGTCCAGGGAGCCAGGCAAGAGGATTACATCTTAAAGACTACACAATGCCTCACCAGCTGTTGCAATTCCTACAATTAGTTATGCAGTTTTAAATCAAATGCATTTGCCCAAGTTCTCTTGATTGCATGTGCGCATGAGTAAAATGTATGTCAATCAACAACATGATTCCAAGATCAAAACAAGTTCATCTTGTTCATACAAATGCTTACTTGGATAAACAATGTAACATCAGAGTTGGAAACTTCTTAAGATCACAGCTCCTGTTTGCTAATAGGAAAGGGAAACCTGGCATGATTCTATTATTCCCATGTTACAGTCTGCACATGACTAGCAAGTTCATAGAAGACTGCCTTTTCCCTTCCATGAACTAGAAAACTACAAGATGAACAGAGCCTCTGTTCACCAATGGATAGGATCCAGTGTTTGAGACTGCCACTAAGATCCTCCCCCTCCCACCCTTGAACCACCCCCAGTTCAGCTCACTCCCTGCCCTGAAGCAACCCCACCACCACCTTATCTGCACCAGCAAAGAGTCTGCGTGGTTCTGGCACTTGCAAAGAGCCTCCAACCCTTTCCACTGACAGCTCTGTAGCATGCAATCATGGTGGAGTAATGTCTGCACTGTTACAAAGCCACTTAGGAAGTGGACCACCATAAGGTTGTACTGTAAGTTCTATTGCCTTTGGTCTTAGATAGGCTGAGGCTGCAATCCTAACCACACTTTCCTGAGAGTAAGCCCCACTGAACAAAATAGAGCTTACTTCTGAGTAGACCTGGTTAGGATTGTGCCCTCATTCTCTTAAAAACATTTTGATTAGTCAACTGAAGTATGAAAAGTTAGTTATGTCCTCCCACAAAATTTCAGAAATGGATAATGGCTTATTGCTTAAGCTTATTCCTTCTACAGGCCCATCTTTTATCATTTTAGGAGACGTAAAAGTTTTAACAGACAAATTCTATGATTTACCACACATCATACAAGTGGGTATCTACACAATCAGGGCAACCTAAAAAAACACTTCATTTTGAATGAAGGCACACTGCTGCAAACTGTTCAGAATTCTGAGGCTAAACTAAGATAGATTGCAAAAGACTAGTTTGTAAATATCCAAAAATTACATGAATACCAGAAGGATGTCTGGCTCCATCGATTACAAGAAAGCTTTTGATCATGTTGATCATGTGTTGATCATGATAAGCTGTTTGAAAGTGTTGATCGTGATAAGCTGTTGGGTGCCCTAAAAGAACCTGGAGTACCAAAACATCTGGTGAAACTGGTGCAATCACTATACGTGAATCAAGAAGCCACAGTGTGAACAACATACAGAGATTCTGCCTGGTTCAAGATTGGAAAAGGAGTACAGCAAGGATGCATCCTTTCACCTATCCTGTTCAATCTATATGCCAAAGTGATCATCAGAATGATAGATCTGGACATGTCAAACATCGGAATAAAAACGGGAGGCAGGAACAATGATAAACTTTGATAAGTGGATGACACTACCCTACTTGCAGAAATCAAAAAAGACCTGAAGTACCTGATCAACAGATTAAAAGAAGAAAGTGAGAAATTTGGCCTTACCCTAAACATCCAAAAGACTAAAATTATGTCCAATACGAGAAAAGCGAATGTTAAGATAACAGTTGATGGCTGCGGTTTTCAAACTCCCAGGGAGTTTGAAAGCCACAGTAAGTTCTTGCAGGGCGGGGAGGGGCGCAGTCCACAGGGCTCCCTGATGCTTCACAAGTGAAAGTAGAGCGATCGCACTCCACTTCTGGTTTAGTGGAAGCGGAGTGCAATCGCTCCACTTTCACAGGTTTAGCAGAAGCGGAGCGCAATCGCTCCACTTTCACTTGTGAGGCTTCGGGGAGCCCTGCAGACAGCTGTGTGGGCTCCCTGCACCCCAGGAGGCTGCAGGAGGCTCTGGTAAGTGTACCCAAGCCCCTGCATCCCCCCTGACCGGCCCCTGCACCTTAAGGGGAAACAGGCCAGGGCCCACAGGCTGGGACATCACGACACCCCAGTCTGAAAAGCTCTGGTTGATGGTATTGAACTTGAATGCATACAAGAATTTACATTCCTCAGGTCACAGATTCATCAAAGCGGTGACTACAGCCCAACAATGAGCATGAAACGGATATGGAAAAGCAAGGACATAAGCTTAAATACCAAATGCAGATTAGACCAAACTAATGTGTTCACCATCATCACCTATGGATGTGAATGCTGGACAATGAAAAAAGCAGATACGAGGAAAATTGACTAATTGGAGCAAAGGTGTTGGAGAAGAGTCTTGCGTATTAGATGGACAGCGAAGGTCACCAACAAGCGAGTACTAGACATGTCACTGGAAGGAAGAATCATCAAACAACAGCTCACCTATTTTGGCTATATCATGCGATTGAATTCAATGGAAAAAGCGATTATGCTTGAAACGGCTGGTGGAAAATGAAAACCAGGTCATCAAAGGATAAGATGGCTGGACACCATCAAGGCTGACATTAATTAGAACACAGAGCAACTGAAAGAAATGGTTCAAGACCAAAAACAGTTGTGCCACTTAGTCCATAGGATTGCCAAAAGTCAGACCCGACTCAATACGGCTTGAAGACAAAGAAGAAAACTTATTCTAAAGACCTCATCAATGCAGTATGCCTTTTGCTAAAGTTTTAGTGGTGGGGCCTCATTATCCACTCTTGGTTTTCACCCCTTCAAGTCCTCCAGAGGGCTTCCCCAGGCCTCAGAATGCCTTATATGGCATAAAAATGTAACTTATGGTTTCCCGCAGGAAAACAGAAGTAGCAGGTTTTCAGCCAAGAAAGCCATTCTAAAGCCCACAGAGGCCACAGATAGATGCACGCAGCCTCTGTGGGCTTCAGAAAGCACAGCTCCAGTCGCTTCTGGAGGGCTTAATTGGGGCCAAGTCTGGACCTGTTTGAACCAGATAGGCAATCTGTGGAGATGGAGGCCCCACCTATAATTGTTTCTGCATTTCATATTTGAAATTATACCTTTTTTCTGAATTCAGTTTTGACTTTCGACGACCATGTTTAGGAAAATATCAAGGCTTCTGCCACCACTGGCAGGTTCCTACCCACAATGTGAGAATCCTATGATGAATTAAGGAATGGCATGACACTCAGTACTGGAAACAATGTAACCTTTATAAAATGCTCAATATCTGCGCAATTGGATAGAAATGGAAACTGGTAAGTTCCCCATCTCTGGTGTTTGAGTAAAACATTAATGTACACCAAACAGAATTTATCTTCCTTGCCTTTGCTCATCCTTAATTTTCAGGTAGCAAGCAGCTCTTCTCTTATCTTTCCATCCAGGATATTTTTAGGTGCTACATGAAGACTGTACATGTATTTGCTTATACAGGATTAGAGTTTTTATCCTTTATGTGCCAGAGGCAGAAAGGTGAGGTTCCCAGCAGAAATGCTGAACTTTCTCCCAGGATTCAAGTAACACTTTTAATTTGCAGTATGCATTACATGCTTCTTTATGTACACCTTTACAACAATGCTGGAGGTAGCTCATTATTATTCTTGCTTCACAAGTTGGAGATAGAGGCTGACAGATAACAACTCACTCAAGACCTCACAGTATGGCAGATGTGCAAATTGAACCAAAGTCTTCCAGCTCCAAGTTCAAATTTTCACCAAGACCCACACCAGGGGTACAATTATTCTACGGGAAATTACATCCTTGAGCACATCTGCGTGTTTCAACTAACATGAGATGTGCAACCAGACACTCCAATCCAAGGGTTTATCTGTGGAAAAAGCCATGCCAGTTCCTCTTCGAGCACTATCAATCACCCCATCTCCCTGTGCCTGCATGTATTCCAGCAGCACTTACCTACATAAAAAGTCAGGAGTTTCCCCCTATTTGCCCTTCTGAGGTGGTAAACTTCCTGGTTCCACAAACCCTGCCCTAGAAACAATCTAGGACGCAGTCTCACTTTCTCTGAAGACTCAAGACTCGTAATGATGATGTAACCTTTATTGGCATATAAGACTCATGGATATCAGACAACTACATGAATTTTCCAACATTGAGAACCCATGTGGAAGGTTTAAGAAGTGGATTAAGAAGTGAAAAGGGTAACTGGCATATGCCATAAGGGAAAACCTCAACATTTCCACTAAGGGGTCTATGCTACTGCACAGACCCTTTTGCTTGCTGCACAGCAGCTTCTCTGTGTTTCTTTGTGCAAGGCCTTTCATAGGCCTTGAGCTATTGCAAGACCTTCATTCATTCGTATAAGTTCCAACTCTAATTCCATCTAATTCTAGTTCCGTCTCCTCTGTGTTTACAGATACATTGTGATGATGTCAAAAATCAGTACCCAACTTCTGGGAATGCTGAGCTGTACACTATGCAGAGATCTGCTTCGATGGTGCTGCCAAAATGGTGATCCAAAAAGAACAACAGTGCTCACATAAAGACACCATGTGCCTAGTCAGAGCTTTGTTGACTGTTTTCACAGCAGCAGTTCCTGCCAATGAAGAGACAAGCTCCATTTAAGCTGAACAACTTCTCTCTTCAGCAGGAGGTGCTACTACTACTGAAACATCAATTAAAGCCACAGCCACACATGTTCAATCCAGCATGTCTCCAACACTTCATTAGATTACTGCATTGCTCTCTAGAACAGCGGTTCTCAAACTTTTTCGCCCACGACCCACTTTTTAGAATGATAATCGTTGGGACCTGCCAGAAGTGATGTCACTAACCCTGGAAGTGATGTTGCGGCCAGAAGTGACATCATCAAGCAGGGAAATTTTTTAACAATCCTAGGTTGCAATCCTATCCACACTCACTAAAAGTGGGCATAAAGCACTTCTGTTTTGCAGGAGGTGCTTTGCACCCGCTTTTAGAAAACGTTCCAAGCCTCGGGGAGTGCTGTGTAGGGCTGTGCAGGGCTCCTTGCACCTCCTGTAGCCTGCTGCAGCCCTGCCTTCTGAAAGTAGGTGCAAAGCACCCCCCTGCCCCCCTTAGCAACGTGATCTTGGGGATCTTAGGCTACCCTGGTCCCTCCCCTGCAAGAACTTACTGAGAGAGTAAAGCTCCCTCAAAGTTTGAGAACCACTGCTCTAGACTGTTTAACTTAAAAACAGCATTACCCCTGTGTTATAGCAGGGTCAGTTTCAATTTCTTGCAACATAAGGAAGTTTTAAAGAAGTTTTGTTTGTTTTTTAAATGTAAAGACTTTATATATTTTGTAATAGGTAATGACTTTTGTTACAAACACACAAACTTGTCACAACTTTCACAATAATTGCAATTACCTCTATCACTAGTATATCACACTGTCTCTCCATCATGGGATCCGCCCTCCTCCCTGGGGGTCTATCAGTGATCTCAAGGGGGCCCGAGCAGCCGTAGACTTACCCCTTTTCAGTAAAGACCACAACGAGTGTAGGGAGCTTTGCTTAACACGGTTTATTCTTGTCAGTTGCTTGACATTCATCAGGCCCTCATTACGCCATGGGGCCTCATGGGTTTGTTAATCCCTCTCCCCACAGTTCACATCGCCCTTTATCCTAAGGGTCCATAAGCTCTGGCTCCCGCAAGGTTCCCCTGGGTAAAGCCCACACCCGAGAGTTTCAAGAGTTTCTATCTCGATAGGAGCCCCGGCGCTGCCAACCAGGGTGCTGGTGGTCTTTCAGGGTCTGCATGGGGTGCCAGTGACTGGTGGAGGGTTGTCGGGAGGCACCAGTGCTCCGTTGATCTGCCTTGGCCAACTGGGTAACAAGGTACTGGGGCAGTCCCTGGGTCTCCCCAGGCGGGTTCAGCCTCACTGATGCCAGGACTTGACTCCTCTCCTTGGGCTGGGTGTACACTCCAGCCCTTCCTTGGCCAATGCCCCAAGCCTTGGAGGTGGGTGGCAGGGTTGTGCACCGGCTCCAAGAGCACGAGCCCCAGGAAGAGCCTCCTCTCCCTCTGGCTGCTGGGCTCCTTATGAATCCAGCAGTAGACCTTAAGGGCCCCATGCCTTCCAGCCATGCGATCCTCCTCAGGCCTAGGAAGCCTTCAGACCCTACACATGAAGTGACCACCTGCCTAGGGGCAGGGTCCTGGCCGTACTTACCTTTTTCTCCTACTTCCAAGGAGTCCTTTACTCCCAAGGGCACCTGTTTTCCCAGGGCCTAGCCCTGGTGACACACACAAGCAATGCTCCCTTGCAGTTTTCCACTTCCACTGGTGGAAATTCATTATGCTTATGCAACATAAGATAATGTCAATGAAAGATCTTACTTATCCCCATGACCATTTATTCTTGTCATGTCATGGGAATATATCCCAAATGTGATATAGACTAGACTAGAGAAAAAGTTAAAATTCCTAGGCAACGAATATTGATGTGTTTGGATTATCAAATACAGGAACTTAGTAAAAACAGTTCCTTCATCACTTGGGCCTGTGATCACGTGGAGAACCCTTTTGCAAGAGTAGTCTCTCACAGGTATCATAGCAGTTACATATTACTATGCCTAATTGCATTTTCAGTGTTTGGACACACAACTCAGTGATGGTTCATAGACTAACATGGTTGTGCACTATCAGGCTCAGAATCCAAAGCAAACACTGCACAACTGCAGGCACACACCCAGCCACATATCTGCCAGACCACTTAACCAGTGCAGTATAAGAGCACTCATCGCCTCTGACAGGGAAAGTGGACAGTCATCACTGCTATAGGTCCTGAGATTTTCCTCCTAGCAAGAATTCAAGAGAGATTCCACAGAATCACCCAGCTCTGTGCTTCGTAAGGTATAACGGCTCCTACAGAAATGTGCAACTTAAAGCATTTATAGTTCCACTACCAAACTGAACTGATATCAAGAGCATCAGTGAAAAACTGAGTGGGGTGGGAAATGCAATGAAAAATTACATACAAATTCATTAAGCAAGTCAAACAAAAGATTAGGAATTCCAGAATTTTTTTTTTTTTAAGTCTCACTGCCCATAAGGCCTTGTCTTTAGTTGTACATGCTACAATATTCATGTCTTAGCTTCAGGTAACAGCACAACTCATATGCACCTGTATTTTCCACATGAAATGCAATCCCAAAACATATGCTAGGAGCTCACCCAGATTCATGGCTATTGCAAACAATGGTTGGGGGTTTTTTTATCTTGAAGGGGGGGGAAGGCATCGGGGGTGTGTGATTGAGACATATAACATTATACATGGTGTGAAGAAAGAAGGAGGTACTAACTGCATATCGCACATAATTAGACTGCAGAATTTGTTGCTACAAGATGTGGTTATGACTGCTAGCTTGCATAACTTTAAAAGAGATTGGTCAAATTTATGGAGAAGCAATCTAAAAATGCCCACTAGTCATGAAAACTCTGTGCAAGGTTCAGCAGCAATATGCCTCTGAACACCATGTTCAGAGAAACAATGGTGGGAGAGAAACGCATCTCTCTGGTCTGCTTATGGACTTCCTAGAAGCAGCTGATGGGCCACTGTGGAAAACAGGATGTTGGAGTAGATTAGTCTTTGGCCCGACCCAGTAGGGATCTTCATATGTTCTTAAATGTGACCTTTTTCTAAAGGTTCAAAGGTTCAATCTAAAGGATCTTTTTCTAAGATTAACTGAAAATGTAAATTTAATAGCAATACCATAGGTCATGGTTCAGGATGCGGACTCACCTCCCTGCATTACAATCTCTGCGCATGTACTGGAGGTTGTCCATGACTTTGTGTACCTTGGCTCAATGATCTCCAACACTCTTTCTCTTGATACCGAGCTAAACAAACGCTTTGGTAAAGCAGCTACCACATTTTCCAGACTCACAAAGAGAGTCTGGTCCAACAAGAAGCTGACGGAACATACCAAAATCCAGGTCTACAGAGCTTGCGTTCCGAGTACACTTCTGTACTGCAGCGAGTCATGGACTCTCCGCTCACAACAGGAGGAAACTGAACGCTTTCCACATGCGCTGCCTCCGACGCATTCTCGGCATCACCTGGCAGGACAAAGTTTCTAACAACACAGTCCTGGAACGTGCTGGAATCCCTAGCACGTATGCACTGCTGAAACAGAGACGCCTGCGTTGGCTCGATCATGTCGTGAGAATGGATGATGGCCAGATCCCAAAGGATCTCCTCTATGGAGAACTCGTGCAAGGAAAGCACCCTACAGGTAGACCACAGCTGCGATACAAGGACATCTGCAAGAGGGATCTGAAGGCCTTAGGAGTGGACCTCAACAGGTGGGAAACCCTGGCCTCTGAGTGGCACGCTTGGAGGCAGGCTGTGCAGCATGGCCTTTCCCAGTTTGAAGAGACACTTGGCCAACAGTCTGAGGCAAAGAGGCAAAGAAGGAAGGCCCATAGCCAGGGAGACAGACCAGGGACAGACTGCACTTGCTCCCGGTGTGGAAGGGATTGTCACTCCCGGATTGGCCTTTTCAGCCACACTAGACGCTGTGCCAGAACCACCTTTCAGAGCGCGATACCATAGTCTTTCGAGACTGAAGGTTGCCAATACACTAATAGCAATACCTCAGGATGCAGGTTCTCTTTTCACCGCAGCAATAGTCACACAAGAGTTAGCAACAGCACTGTGGAATGCTTCCATTCTCTCCCTATTTAGGAGACCTCATTTTTAAGATATCATGTGGGAAATATATAAAGTGTGTCTCACATGCCTGTATAAGTGGATTGTTAATTGGCATTGTGTCTTAGGAAATAAACAGATTCCCCCTTTTCAAAATAACCCAGCTGTAGAGAATTCCACAAAAAGCTAACATTGTAATGTCAAAGTTCTTCTTACTATCCTTTAAAAGAAAAATTCTGGTCTTACATGCTCCAATAGTGGAGCAAACTTCAGTTTCCCTTACTGATTAAAATTAGAATGATCCAAAATATGCCCCCATCCCACACAGTCAATGGCTGACATATAAACAGTATTAACTGTAAGGAGAACTGATCATCCTATCATGGACCAAGACATCACAGTTTTAACCTGGACAGAACAAGTTCTGTAAATATTATGACTGAGCAAAAACTGAACAGCACAGGCTGCACTATACAGAGGTTGCCTTCTACTGTGTATTTTAGAAGCAGTCAAAAAATCTTGGTACCAGTTGGTGCTCTGTTTTGCCATTTCTTAAACTGATAAATTGCCTAGCCGGTCAATATTTTTAAATGTAAATAACCTACTGCATCACGTATTAATTTTATTTCAGATGCAATTCTTGAAATGCCTTCAAGAAAGGCTAAACCAGTAATGTGTGTCATTCCCTAACAGATTCAGGAGACTGGGGACAGCCACACACACACACAAAATGAAAAGACTGGCACTGTTTCTCTAGATGAAAAAAACTTCAAAGAACCCAAAATAAAATTGATAATACTGAAGACTGAATATTGATTAAAAAATTAAAATCTGCCACTCTGGGTTAGTAGCACCATTCCAGTAGTAAACTGCCTCAGAAGATTTAAAAATTATAATTATTACTATAAGACAGCAATGGTCATTGTAATGGAAACAACCCTGTTTCTCTTGTAACACTAAAGTAGGGTTGGGGAGGGGACAAATTTGCAGGTGAGAATCAACAGATAGGAAGGGGTGCTTCTTTCACCCACCAGTTTTCTCTTGAAAGAGTATCCTGGACCTTGCCACCATTTTAAGATTCTATTCTCCATCGAAGCTCAAAAACTGGAAGCAAACACAGCCAAGAAAAAAAACAACTTCAAAGGGACATTGTAGGAAAGAATCAGCAAATGTGGGAGGGGTTAAGCACTTTCTTCCCATGCATATTCATAAGTGCTTCCACCAACTCCTCTACATTTGAGTTATTTCAGCAAAGCACATGTTCGGGAAAACACAGTTGCAGAGATAACATGCAATTCTGCCTGTAGTACTCCCAAAGTACTCCCAATGAACTCCCAATTTTATTTTGTTGGTGTTCAACATGTACCAGTTTGTATTCCAGTTTGAACAGTTTTGCCACTGTCCAGCCTCCCTATGCACACAAGGGGGGGGAGGGATTGGAAATAAGCTCCTTTGGTTTCCCACTTGAGAGATGACTAGACAGACCAAAGATTGGTTGCCAAATAGAGGTCCCACTGTATATGCTGAGCACAAACAGGTAAAAGCACAAGAGTGGCTATTCTAAGTCCAGTCCTACTCCCGTCAATAAAACCAGTACCACTCACCCATTCTTCCCTGGCAGTGGTACAACACCTTCAACCAAACACAGAAGACCACTTAACAACAGTACACCAATTACACAAAACTGTAAAGGCCTACAAAACTGAGGGTCAGCTGTAGGCACAAAAGGTCTACAAAACTGAGGGTCAGAAATGTTTTACCCAAACTTTATGGTGGTTTGATATGAATTTGGGTGCCAATTCCAAAAATGGCATCCATTTTGCCCTATCACATCTAGTTTTGGGGATATAGTATAGCCTCATTAGTGAATGGTTCAAGCAGCTTCCTAATGAGGAAGACATGGTGTAAGATTCCTCATGAGGAAGCTGCTTGAACCATTTACTAAAGAGGTTATGCTGTGTCTCCAAAACGAGACGTGATAGGGCAAAACAGATGCCATTTTTGGAATCGGCACCCCGGATATACCTAGGAATTAGTGTAACGTTTAAGGAAGAAAAATGTGTGCTGGCCTGTGTTATCTGAAAGAAACACTCATTCGCTTTCAGGCCTGTGCAGGCATACAGGATTATTATTATTAACAGTATTTATATACCGCTTTTCAACTAAAAGTTCACAAAGCGGTTTACAGAGAAAAATCAAATAACTAAATGGCTCCCTGTCCCAAAAGGGCTCACAATCTAAAAAGATGCAAATGAATACCAGCGGACAGCCGGTGAGGGTGAGGATCAGGCTACTTATTTGAAATAATAGGTCACACAGTGACACTTGAGGAAGGATTTGGACCCAGAAACTCAATGTGCAAGTCCAAAGCTTTATCGACTGGACTATATTGTGTTTTGATGCATTATTTACATTTTCTCTGTGCTTTCATTTCCCACCTATAAGCAGGGTTTTCCAAACATTTTGGCAGGAGGGCCACATCCTCTCTCTGACACTGTGTTGGGGGCAAGGGAAAAAAAGAATTAATTTACATTTAGAATTTGAATAAATTTACATAAATGAATTTATTAGAGATGGAACTTATATGAATGAATGAAGGTCTTGCAATAGATCAAGGCAGCCTTTCCTTCGCTGCTGCTGCTGCATCACAGACATGAAACAGCAAGTAGTGGAGGGAGCCCTTGTCCCACAGCTCACGAGAGAGGTCAAAGAGTCATCCTCATGCTGACAGCAGTTGCATTGGGCCAGCATGGGCTCCAGCAGGTCTCCAGAGGGCCAGAGACTCATTGGAGACTGGGGGCCGCAAGTGGTCCCCGGGCCAGGGTTTGGGCACCCCTACTATAGAAGAAAAGAGTAAAGAACAGGAGTAGATCATGCTGTGGCTTATATGTCATGATAGGTTTTGCTCCAACTCCAAACAACCCTGAAAGCCTAACAAGATATTCCTGAGTTTCTCAGCTTGCAGGTGCATACAAGCAAGCCTCAGGAATGTGCCCTAGGGAGACACCTGGGATGTTGCTGAACTGAAGCAAAAAAGTGTGTGTGTGTGTCTTAAAACACAAGGCTTGCCTTAAAAAGTACCAAATGCTGAAAAAACCCACATTACAGTGCACAGAGTGGTTCAGAAACATGATGAACTTTTAACAGTAGAAAACCCCATTGACCAAGACAAACACCATGATAAAAATAAGTTGCCACATCATTCCATCAGTGCTGTTACAGTTAGCAGACTCACTGCGCCTGACCAGCTAAATAAATTAAACTGAACAGGAAGTATAGAAGGGGAAAGTAAGACAAGTGATTATTTATTGCTCACTATGCAGGAACCACTCGTTTAACTGTCAGTATTTCAGCACGCATAGAACACAAACTTTAGCATTAAACAACTTAAAAGGGGGGGCCCTATGGCAAGCAAAGCTATTAGGGGCCAAAGGTTTCAATCCTAAATTCAACTGCAGTAATAGGACGCCATTAAGTACCATCAATCCCAGCAGTACAATATACTCAGGATTACTGGTAAAATAATTGTTTACAGGAGGCATAATTTTAAAAAAACTGTTGAAAGAAAACAAGAGATCCAAGTTTAAATGGAAATAAGACAACCATCATTGAAGAACTCTTTGCACAACTAAGTGTATAGCAATCACATGATAGTCTTGTGCAGCTCAGTCATAAAGCCGACTTATGCACTTCATTCAATATGCACAAGTACAGTTTATCATAGACTCCAAGCCACTCCTGCAGGATTTTTAAGTCCTTTCCCTGTGCCTATCATGTGCTCAATGACTATATTAGTACATTGTCAGGAAAGTTAGGAAAGCCTTCTCTCGCTGCAAATCTGGAGGTTTGATTATCTGTGCAACTATCACAGGTGGCTCTAACTGAGAATGTGATAGAATGAAATTGCATTAGATTGCCAAGAAACCTCTCTCTTAGTGAGACAGTGAACAGAACTAGCTTTCATATTCCGGAATTACTTACTTGCTGTTAAGCTTTATTTGGTGCCCTACGAAATAGAGCAGTGATGCAGTCCCTAGGCTTACAAACACATTAAAAAGGGGTAGGCAGGGTGGCCAGAGATTAACAATAAAGTATTGGTGGGGCATACCGGAGGATCATATGGCAGTGGAACAAGCTACCTAAGGAAACACACTGGTGAAGAAATGCTTCTTGTGCCCTGACAAAAGAAAAAGGGGATCAGAAAGGCAGATTTCATCAAATCTGACTGGCTCATGACCCTTTGTCTTCCCCCCATGTAGAGTAGTTTGCTTGCCTGAACCAAATAGGCTTACTTCATAAAAGCTCTTTAAATATGGTACAGACCCTTCCAGTGTGATGCAGCGTCCTTTGTTGCTGCCACTGCGTGCTTGTGTCACATGAAGACTCCAGATCAAGGGTGTCCAAACCCTGGCCCAGGGGCCATTCGCATGCTATTTAGGCCCATGCACCTTCAGGCCAGTAACCTTTGTTCACCCTTTGTAAAGCACTATGCACAAGGATGGTGGCAACAGGAGAAATCTGGTGGTTGAGCAGAAGGCTTCTGGAATAATACTAAGCAGGAACAGTTGTGGTTGAGTTTTGGATGGGAGACTGCAAGCTACTAAAGCTGTCATGAGACAACAGAGCCAGAAGGAGTTGCTGTTGTAGCTTGGCCAACCTGAAACTGCTCTTGGAAGGCATACCCAGATGCGACAACCACTGTCTTGAAGGATTCCATATGGAAGAAAGGGTTCTAGGAGCTGTCCATAGAATAATTACTGTAAAAACTCATTTGTATGAAGCTTTGTAAGCAACCTTGGGCATTTGCCCCAGTGTAGGAAAATTTCTCAGATTAGAAAACATATAGGCCTAGATCTCAGGTTACTGGTGGCAACTCACTATACAAAAAGCACATTCGCCCCACACAGAAAAGAGATGTTAGAGAGAAGGATTCTAGTTTAGCTTTCTCTTAGTTTTCTGCATGCAAGGATTGTTGTTGTTTTTTAATTATGGAGTCTCCAACATGACTGCCCCCTCCTCTCACAACTTTCAGCTCAGACACAGGTTTACCACCTCTGGTCTCAAATCTGTGACAATTTCACATGCCATCTTCAAATTGGCCGACAGGCCATTTATTGTGTAATATATTCTGAAATTTTATTTCTTTAACCAAAGAAAACACGTACTTTAAGCCCACAGTTTTCAAGGTTATTGAAAATGAAAATGCTATTTTACATTTTCATGTACTCTCACAGGCTTGCCTAAAAAGCATTCAGGTTGGTATTGACTTATCCATATTAACAATACCACCAATCAGCATCAAAGATAATCCATTTATTCTTCAAGGTTTGGGTAAATTACTCATACCAGCTACTTGACCCATTTATTCAATGAAGAAGCTGCATGTAGACACATTTTACAGAACATTATACACACAAGAATACATAACCTTTGGTACCAGGATATTTGCATCCTGGACAATTGTGTCCTGGTTATTGGCGTCTCTGACATTCATGTCTGGCCTTGGGGGGGGGGGGAGAACATCCCAGTCATTTGCATCCCACTCTAACTAGGCAACAGACAAACTATAAGTGGGCAACAAACCTCAAGCTGGGCAACAAACCACAAGCTGAGTCATATGCACTCTGGCACTAGCTGCTTCCAAAAAAGAAAAGGTGTTAATGCAGTTGATGAGGATGCTCTGCACACTTTGGCAAAAATAAAGAAGAAACCTCTCTGATCGCTATGCCAAAAGGTCTTCAAGCTGGTGATCCCCTCTGCCAATAACAATGCTTCATTGGGATGTGTAAATTGCCCAGTGAATTTCAAACATTTTTCAGTGGCAAAACCCTTTGCACTTTCATCTGGTAAAACAAATGAAATGACAACTTCAAAGAGATTTTTGGTGGGAAAATGCGATATGGGAAGAATAAAAATTCCCCTTCTCCTGAACCCCCAGCACAATACAGCAAACATGAAATCAAGCTGTGACCAAATATTCTTGAGGGAACAAATCCTGAGAAAGCTCCTCTACTTGATCAAGACAAGACTCATTCTCTTGAAAAATATTTTTTCTTCTTTAATTGAATTACAGCAGGCAATTCACATGTATCAATAAATCATTATGAGGGAGGAGGGATACTAGGGGTGAGTTTCTCTCCCCACCCAATGCTGCTGCCTCTTCCTTCTTTTTGCTTCAGCAGAAGGTCATAACCTCTAGTCTTGCAGGACCTCATGCCAGTACAGCATATATTGGCTGCTTTATGTCCATTCTCATGGCAAAATATTCACTAGCCGCAATGGCTGCACTTTTCCTCAGAAGTGACACTCAGGCACAGAGTTTGTCACAGGAGGGAAGTTATACAGAACAAATTCTCAGTTCTGACCAGTCAGTCTATGACTGTCTTGTTTATGATCCAGCCCAATATCAGAAGCAACACCTCCGTAATGGCATACGAGATGCTCTCTTGTCTCCCCACATGTTCTCAGTGGCTCAAGCAACAGAGCCGCTGCTTGTGACCTATCAGCATCTTCATACAGCAACATTCCTGTTCTCCTTCTGAGACACAAAAAGGACTCTCACCACTCTATCCCTTTAACTCCAAACTTGCCATTTTTCTAACCTTCAGGGAGCGCAAGAGCTGAGGCTCGGAATCCAGCATAGCACCTTTTGAACAGGGACAGGTGCATAAAACAGGAAAGAGGAAGACAAAATGGCTACCACACAGACTGTAGATGGTAGAAAACTCTTTTTAGGGATGAATACAGTGCATTAAAACAATAGTGCTGAAAGGGGCGAAAGATGGAAACGGTGCGGTTTTGCTTTTTCATAGCCTGGTCTCTCAAAATTCTACTGTATAGAATATATTTAAACTAAGTATACCACAAAATAAAATCCATTCCTATTCTGCAATGTTTATTTCTCATGCATACATATCAGTAACTTAACATTTCCTCTGTGAAAGGAAAAGACCAGAAAATCTCTAAGCACTGGTAAGGCTCAAGAAAAACTTAAATGTTTCTATTTCTTATCTCAAGAAACTGAAAGAAATTCTGTCATTCTCATATTTAGACACTGTTCCTCTTCTTGCACTTTTCAAGCTGAATCTAAACATGGTCATCATCATCATCTAAGCAGAGTGACAATCTTAGTAAAGTTTTATAGTCACCTGTGCATTTCCAGCCTGAAACCCAGAACTTAATTTTTTTTAGTAACTGTCATCTACTTCACCAGTCCCCAAACCATGGACATGCTAGTTCCTTCCGTATCTGCAGACACAAAGGAAATGGCATTTTCACTCAAGTACCACACATTTCGAAAACAGGAGAAACTTTTTGAATAGGTTTGATTTCCTAAAATTTTGCAGGTATTGCAATTCTTTTCAAGTGGGGGGGATGTTTTCTAAAAGGCAGGTATTTCATGACTATAATAAACGCTGTGGGCTATATTGTATTTATTATAATAAATAAGTGCTATGAGCGAAATGTTTTTTAAAAAGGAAAATTAGAAAACACAGGTTCAGGGATACTTTAGAATTTCTCGTTACATGAATTTGCCTACACAATGGACTATGGCTCCCAAAAATGCATTTCTAAAGATGTTTTCATATGTAGATCACCACGCTAACAATACAGCCACTGTTTTTGTCAAAGGCTTAGTTGGGGAGTCAGGGAGGTATTTTCATATGAAATGTGGACTGCTGAAACAATATAGTGAAATCGCTCCTTTAGATTTCACCACAATAATACATGTTGGGGCAGATGGGGCAGCAGTCCAAAGCAATAGCTGGCTTTAAACACCACACAGCATGGAGGCAGTAGAGGGAATTCTATAAAAACGTGTTTCAGCTCCATTTAGTTTTATGTGAATACTACACACCATTAAACTAGGACAGAAACTCTTAAAAGCAACATCGGTAATGGCAGAACAAAAATTGCAGCATTCCAAGCTGTGGTGTTTGACGTAAAGGACATCCATTATGGTCCTTTTAACTGTGAAGAACCCAAGCAAGCAATACAACACCCAATTATGGGCACAATCCAGTGTCTATTAAGCATTTCTAAACACTATTAATTTCAATGTGAGATTCAAATACATATGTACCGTATTTGTGCCAATAAAGTCAATTGGACCTACAAGTGCTGAAATTGGACTGAATTGTGCTCTGTTTTTATCATCTTTCAGCAAAACAGGTTAGCATACGATCCAGGCCTGCCATTATTCTAAAAATGCAGATCAATACGAAAGCAAAAACATATCTATGCATTCCCACAATCATAAGTAAACCTTTTCATTAATGGATACATTCAATTACATAGTTATCAGTTCTATATACAATTTTTAATGGAAGTAACCCAAACCTCATTCCAACTTTTCCCTCCTGTTTGCTCAAGATGAAGATTTCACTCTTCTTAGCTTCTATATAAACACTAATAAAGCAGCAAACTTTTAAATTAAGGGCCCGCCCCCCCTTAACAAAAGATATGTAGCATTTCTACACAGAATGCCACCTACCGCTAAGTCTGCACATACATTTTGCACAATATTTACAGATAACCTAGAAATCTATGGACTTTAGAAGTCTTTAGATTGGCTTTTTTAAGCATCTTTATTTAATGAGAAAATATAATGACAAGAAATTTGAATAGCTGGAAATATGATTTTTTGAGAAAAACGCCACAATTTTATTCCTTCAATTTAAAATCTTTTTTATTATGAGAGGACCAGTTTCTCTTTGTTAAGTCACACAGTCTTCTAAAAACCATACTGTGTAAGAAAATTGCAGAATAAGTGCATAACAGAGCACTGAATAAAACACACATGCCAGAAATATAAGACAAAATAGAAATGTACTTTTGTTACAATCACTCCTTCAAATGTTACTTTATGAATAACACTATTGCAAAAAGCTGTGCAAAAGGATACAGACCACTGGAAAAGACCCTGAAAAAGACCACTGAAATGAATGCATATTGCACCAGAGTGTGCCCCAAATCAAGACGTTCCCTGGGTGTATTGGAATTCTAGCACAAAAACTGAATTCCTAACCCCATCTTTGCCTCCCACAGGATAGTGGGAGCAAGGGACAAGGTACTCACAGGGGAAGAGTGATGGGCTAGAGCAGGAGTGTCCAAAGTTTTTGGCAGGAGGGCCACATCATCTCTCTGACACTGTGTCAGGGGCTGGGAGGGTGAAGAATTAATTTACATTAAAAATTTGAATAAACTTACATAAGTTTACATAAATGAATATATTAAAGATGAACTTATATGAATGAATGAAGGTCTTGCAGTAGCTCAAGGCCTATAAAAGGCCTTGCACAAAGCAAGGCTGGCCTTTCCTTTGCTGCCGCTACTGCATCACAGACGTGAAACTGCAAGCAGTGCAGGGAACCCTCATCCCACAGCTCAAGTAAGAGGTCAAACAGTCGCCCTCATGCTGAGAGCAGCTGCATTGGGCCAGTGCGGACTCCAACAAATCTCCAGAGGGCCAGAGGCTCATTGAAAACTGGGGGCTCCTTGAGGGCTGCATTGGAAGTCCTCAAGGGCCGTAAGTGGCCTCAGGGCCGGGATTTGGGCACCCCTGGGCTAGAGAGAGGTTACTGCCACTATCAGTAGGAGTAGGCAGGAGAGTGGTGCCTGCCACTTTCCTGCGCAAGCCCTCTTCTCCGCCGGGCTCCACAACTGGGTTTGCGTCACATGGGAAAAAGTAGTGGGTTGAGGGGCTGTAGAAATAAAGACAGCAGGCAGGAATGAATTAAACAGCACTCACCCACCACTTCACCCTGATTATGACCCACAACCTACACATAAAATGTTTTACATCAAAGGAAAGCAGCTGGAAATCTCACATTTTGTGCCAAGCATCTAGCCAAGCCTAGGTCTGCTGTGAAATAGATGTTTTAATTACTGTGGTCATGTGCATCATCACTGGATTACTGAAAGTTAGAAAACCTCATAAAATGAAAGGGTGATAAGGATGACACATATATTTTTTTTTCAGTGGTGAAAAATGAACATTGAAAGGATGTCAAATTTTAAAAAAATGCAATACCCCAATTCAGTTATGGCTTATAGGCACTAGAATTCTAGTGACCAAGCATAATTCTCCTCCCCTTCAAGGGCATCCTTGGCCATGTAAATGGAATGAGCAATTCACAAGCATAAAGGCAAGTGTGCAAAGCTCGAATACATCCTTCCTCTTTAGCAAAGGGGAAGGACAGATATAGCTGTCGATCAAATGGTGCCGAAAGAAATACAGTCTTCTAAAGGCACTGGAGACTTCCATGAACATTAACACCACATGCAGAGTTTTAAATTGTGGGGGTCAGCCAGCAATTTCAAAGCAACTGAGCAAGCCACATTTGCCATTTCTTTTTTCTAAACACACCTAGAAAATTACAACTGACCCATTAAAGGTGCTTGTTTTTGTTTCTATTTAACTCCATGAACTCTTTTAGCTGGTTACCATTTAAAATACAATAATTTGTATCCCTGTACTGGTCATACTGACTAGCATTTAACTGATAGCACTTTCTAAGAACTGATTGCCGCAGACAAAACATTCACTTTTTGAAGAACCATTAAACACACTTCACTCATTTCAAAAGCTACATTAATTTATTGTAATACTGTACAGCAATGCCAGCAGCACTGATCATCCTTTCACAGGAGGCTGGCTTGATTCATGTACCACAGTTTTAAACTGCAGTCAATCAATCACGCCGATTAATCAAACAACATGCTCAGCCTAACTGTTAAAAACTCTGGACAATTAATTCTGGGATATCTCTGATTCAGCAAGTTATCCAAAAACAGAACTGAAAGAACTAATAGCTTGCAGACAAAATACACTGCAACTACCTTAACTTTTACTGAAAAGAAGTTGGAGAAGTAGTATTAGAAAGAAAATGTTGTCTTGCCAGAAGTGGGCAAAGTAAGGCCTGGGCATCAGATCTAGCCCAGAAGAGCCTCTAATCTGGCCCTCCAACAGCTCTAGATCCTAGGCTAACAATCTGGCCTTCAGATCCTTCTGTGCAAGCACACACATTGGTACAGGTGCTGCCCACTTAGCCTTCAGCATCAGCAGCCTTCAGTTACCAAATCAGGACTGAGCAGGAGATCATGTCAGACGCACAGCCAACTCCCCAAGCCTCCGCTCCAGAAAACTCCCAGACATGAACAGAAGTAACTTCCATTTCATGTCCAATTGTCCATGACTTCTGTTCACGTCTGGGAGGTGTTCCGAGACATGGGGAGGCCAACCGTGGTTGCTGGAATCTGTGGATTCCAAGACTGCAAATGCCAAGGACCCACTGTACACAATTTGGCAATTTAGAGAATTAAATGTTAATTAAGAGAATTAAGCATCTTATCTAAACTATAGCTTTTTAGGCATTTGTGCTTTTAATTTCTACAAGTTCATACACTTTGCATACAGATTACACCTCTGTAACAGCAGACCTCTGGAATCCAAACATTTGTAAGGGGTGACAAATCTAGAAAAGGAAAAAAATAAAGTTTTGTCTATTATTCAAAAGAAAGATCTTTGCAGTCATTCAAGCATTGATGCTGCAGTATTTTTTTTAAGTTAGCAAAAAAGGTCTCCAAAGCACTGTGGAGCCTTAGCACTCATTGTATAACCCACTGATTCCCAAAGCTTTTACTAAGGACCCACCAGTGTAATTTTATCTTTGTTCAAGACCCTCTTAACCTAGAATTGAACTCTCTCCTTCCCTTTATATCTTTGTGCTGCGAGGCACCCAAAGCACACTGCTAGCACACTACTGCTCCATAAATAACACTCTCATGACCCTGTTGAAGGACCCGGGCCTCTATTTGGGAGCCACTGGTTTTAATCTCTAACATCTTCTATTCACTAAAAAGAACTTCTTGGCTAAAACGACTTTGGAAATGTATCGTATTTGAAAAATAACATGAAGGGTTTGTTTTCCCAAGAAAGTTGCAAATACTTAAAAGCATGCATTCCAGGTCTCAAAAACTGACCACACACATTTCACTTGATCTTCTCCATCTCTCTGGATTAAAATAATGCATCTTTCGTGAAAATTAAGTCATGCATCCGTCGCATGGATTTATCCAAACCAAATCTAGAACTGTAGCTTAGAAAAAATGATACATTTTATATATCCCTTACACCTTATGTATTTGAACTGGCATGAAAGTTAAGATGTTCATATACTGCTAACATGCAAGTGGATTGACAGCACTTCATTATTTAACAAAGATTATACATGTGATATGGAGAAGAATAGATGAAGCAGCGTGAAAAATTCAAGGAATAGAGACCTCTCTCAGCTGGATGAATAAATCCTAAAGAAAAAGACTTTGCCGAACTGGCTCATTTGCCATTCATAATCTCAACCGTACTTTTGCCATACAGAAATCTAAACTCTTGGCTGCCAACAAGGCCCAGATTTTTATTTCTCACATGCTGATAGATTTCATAACCAAAGTTCTCCTTGCTTGCTTGAAACATCCACAGCTGAGGTCTATATAGCTGTCCACACTACATCAATAGACCTGCAGAATACACTAGTGAGTGGCAGGAGAATGGGCTAGGTAGTTTTCACCCCTTCACTATGGATGGTTTTGTGAGGAAAGACCCATCCTTCCCCAAACTCAGAAAAACTGCTTCAGCTGGGTATAATCCAAAATGCAGCAATTCCTTAATTCTGCCATGTCATCTGTTCAGTTACTGTGCTAGACAGTAGTCTGGTACTTCAAATTCTGCTGCTTAACATACCCACCCACCCACAATTTTTTCTAATACCCAAATTAATTTCACTGGACCTGAATCCAAGAAGATATAATTTGCCACAATTTCTATGGATTAGCCTTTTGATTTCATCGGAGACAGCACTTGGAGGGGAAAGGTAAAGGAGTGATTTGCATTAAATAAATGTATCAGCAATTTAATGTTGGCAAATATACTAAAGCTAAGAACTCCTCTGTGAGACTTAATCTTTGATATTGTAAAAGAGCTTTAGCATTTCAGTGGCACAGCCAGCCCTGACATTCAGGTACCAGGCACAGAGGACGCAGTAATCAATATAAGGGCTGCATCAACCTGTTTTATAAAATTACTCAAGGTGGGAAACCTAAGATAATTTTGTATTTGTTTAGTTTCATAACTGAGGATTGTAATTGCAGCTCAAGACGTTACAGAGAAGGAAGGTTACAAAAATCCAGGTGCTGCATCACCACAGGCAACTTCATAACTGAGCCTAGCGACTGGTCCAAGAGTCTAGGGTGAAGACACATGATGCAGCTCTACTTTCACTTTTGGAAAGCTGGGGAGCCCTGCAGATACTCGCGCAGGGCTCCCCACACCCCCAGGATGCTACTGCAGGGACTGGTGAGTGCATCCCACTCCCTGCAGCCCCCCTGAGCAACGGGATCCTGGGGATTGTGTCGCTGCCTTCCCCCCGCTGCCTCCCTCCCCTCCCCTGCAAGGACTTACTGCTATTTTCCCTGAGAGTTTGAAAATCGCAGACCAAAATTATTGAATCCCAAAGCCAGTACATCTCGTGCCCCACCAGCACAGGCCATGAAATCCCACTGTAATGAAGGCACATGACAAGGTTGTACAACTGAGAACATTGCTACAATATCTCATACATTTATTTAAACAGTTATATGTATTACTAGCACTTTTTTAACTACAGATATGGTGGCAGTATAAAGAAAGTATTAATTAACAAATTATTATGATCTACTGTTGGCTGGAACATTCACTCCCCACTGGTATCCGGGGATGAGCAGTCCCACTCACAAGGATGTCACCCATGATGGCCCAAGGTGTGGCATGCTCGCTCAGATGGCACTGGTGAGTGGAATGTCAGGAGCTGCACCAGTCCCATCCTTGTCATTTTCATCTAGACCAGAAGCCAGTGCAGTGGTGGATGAGGTAGTGGTTCTGGGAACTGCAGGACATGGGCGGGGAAGGTGGGACTGAGTGAGCAGATGCAATGACTGGTGACACTTAAAAGCCTAACACCAGCCAATAATGAGTAGGCCAAGCACTGGGGAGTGAAGGGGCTAACCAAGGTGGTGAGAAGGACAAGCCTAGTGTCAGTGCAAGGGAGGTGGAGAATCAGAGTGGCTCTTTAACCTCCCCCCCACCCGGACTCTGAGGTTTTGTGCCACGCCAGCAACCCAGGGAACACCACTCCTAATCTACATTATCTGCCTCAAGTCCTAGACCTTGTTGACTGGGGCCTCCTTCTTACACACACACCCTGTAGCTCCACAACATGAACCATATCTTTTATTAGAGATAAAGGCAAGAATCATTTCTCAGTAAAATGTCACAGATTTCATTTGGCCTCCATGACACATTTTGAACTTACCATTCATTTGATGTAGTTAACCTGATTTCAGAAAACTAACATAAACAAAAGAAATAATGCAATTACAAAAAGAACCACAATTCATGCAATGAACATGTGTGTACAGAATTATTTTTCAAGTTAACAAAACTGGGAGTTATAAATATGGCTGCAATCCTAACCACACTTTCCTCAAAGTAAGCCCCATTGAACAAAATAGGTCTTACTTCTGAGTAGACCTGGTTAGGATTGTGCCCTAAGTTTCTTACACATGTCCTTCTTTGGAAGAAATGAAGGTTGTTTAAGCGAACTATTCCCATTTTAGTATGGCAAACGTAAGTGTGGTTGCACCACTGTACTGAAGCTCAACAACACACAGGTACATAACACTAAAGCCAAAAGATTAACATTCACTGCTAATTAACTTAGATTGTTTTGAAACATGGGACAATATTCAGTCCTGCATGAAAGCATGTACTCAAAACCTCATTGAATCTGAAGTGTGACTGAGAATTACAAGGAATGTCTCAAATGCAGAAAGGACACTATTGTTCATGCTGGAAATCAATAGAGCTATTCACAAAGTCACATTTCCTGCAACAAGCATCAATCCTGGCTGACCACAGAGATAACAGTGCCCAGTTCTGCTCTTGTTCAGTGAGGGAAGAACAGGAAAGACATGGTGGGGGAGGGGAGAATCTCACATCCTTCATACTTGCTATCCTTGTGCAGGCTGTGCTTCACCTCACTGTTAACAACCATAACATGAAATGATGACAAAGCATTTTGAAATGGGCAAGTCATTTTCTGGAAGAAGATTTCAGATGGAGAAAAAAAAAGGAATGGGTGGAAATTGGATTAAAAATTATATATGTTGGATGAAACTAGCAAGCAGAGCAAGCTATTTTCTAAGGAAACTTCCCTGACCTATTAGGGGTGGGAGGGAACGCTGGGGTGAAAGGAGGGCTCCAAAATATTGCCCCCTCCAACTGACCCCACCAGTCTCTCTTCCTGTTCTCTCCTCTCTGCCTAGAAATGCTTCCTGGGCCGTCTTCCTCTCCTATATTCCCTTGCAACTCTCCCTTTTCACTCCCCTGCAACACTCCACTGACATTCATTCACTTTCTACTAAACCACACAGCTCCCTCTAGTCCAACATTTTTTCTCCTTGGGAATAAAAGGCAGCCATTCACAGCACTCGCCTAAGCATGTCTTACTCAGAAGTAAATCCCATTTTGTTCAATGAGACTTATTCCCAGGATTGCATGCATAGGATTGCCGCCTCAGTTGAGCAGAAAGCAGAGAGATGCATTTAGGGGCACCATGAGGTTGGGAACGAAAATTCCCTCCTGCCCTCAGAACCTTCAGTCATTAAGAACTGAGCCTGATAATAGCTTGTGATTTTGGTCACTCTGAAATATGAAAGGATTTTGAGAGAGTGGGATGGAATATTGAGAACTTTATTTCTTGGTTTGTGTTGGTGCTTGGAGAAATCTTGACATTTGAGCCCATTCATTTATTCACTCATCTAAGTTCCATCTCTAATGTATTTATTTAAATTTTATATTTAATTTTTTTTCCTGGCCCTCAACACCTTGCCAGATATTTGATGCAGCCCTTCAGCCAAAAAGTTTAGAGACCCCTGCTGCAAAGGATAACCATATGTTTTTTTTATTTAAATATTCATTTTTCCCTTCAAAAAAGAGAGGTCAGCCCCCTCCCCTGTAGAAATTCACAGTCTGCCTAGAGAGTCCTGTACCACTCTGCAATGCCTTACGCCTATATATCTATTTCTGGTTGAAACTAGAAGAGCAAACTAACACTTTTATATCCATGTCTTTCTATTTTTAACACTTGACCCCTACAGAAAGGTTACTGTGTAGCTAGAGAAAAATCAATATCCCAGAGGTTCCTTAGACCAGTGAATTTCAAACTTTTTACCTTCAGGGAACATTTTTCACATCAACTTTTCTTCCAAGGAATCCCTGAGACACTGCCATGCAATCCACGCAACAGTGGATAATTTTAGGCACATAGTTCATGGTGGGACTCACAATCTCCTAGTATCAACTGAAAGGGCACACTAGAACATATCCCACACTCTCCTGCAATTCCAGAACTGCAATTAACAGCTAAGTGGTGATGGTGGGGTAGTGGGTGGGGGGTTGAATTCAATTCTTCTCTTTCCAAACTCTACTATCAGAGCCACGGAGAGGTGGAATAACCTATAAATATCAACAATTTTCATTTTTTTGAGAAAATTTTTCTTTTCTCCCTTCTTCCTCCCAGAAAACATTTCCTGATAGGCTGAATGACAACAAGATGCCAAGTACAGTTTTGGCACAATCCTATCAGTGACAGCTGTCGCACACTGCAACACACTGCAGAGCACACTGCAACAGCATACCAGTTACGTGCACCAGTGGGAAGGCCAGAAGCTTCCCACCAGCACCAGTGGTGCAATACATGCTAGAGAAGGTAAGTTCCCACCAGGCTAAGCAAGGGTGGGGGAAGGGAAGGAGACAGAACAGGGTGAGGACTGGGCAGATTGGGACTGGCAGTGTCTGTGCACTCAGTATCCTATCCCTGTTCCCTGGACTGATTCGGCAACATGAATCAACACAGATTTCCACCAGCTATATAACTGGCATGGGTCAAGGGACTTACGCGAGAGCAAGACGTAACTCTCCCCCCCCCCCCAGGGAGACTTTCTACTTGCTAAATTTCCCCACAGGATGCAGCATAGCTTGTGCCAGCACCACTGCATTGGCACACAGCTGAGCTGCTGTTCCAAAAATGCTACAAGCAGCAGTTTAATCTAGAATTTTTGTTTTGTTTGCTGGAATCTGGGAGATGGGCCGTTGTCACCAAAAACACACATTTTGGATCCTATCCCAGATCTTCTTTATATGTCCAATCCAATAAATGATCAGTTCGTGACAAGGTTTCCTGAGAGGCCCATAGGATATGGCTGAAGAAAGAGACATTAATTACCAGGCAGTAGAACTAACCAGCCTCAGGCTTCACCACACTTTTAAGGCGCAAAATCAAATACTCCTTTCTTCCCACACTTGGTGAAGAACAAAACCACAAAGTGGAGGCTCTCTTTAGAATGTCAAGGCACACAGAGGATAACTGGGGATAATGGGAACTACATTTCCCATAATTCCCAGATGTATTACAAGTGTGCTAGGACATGTCCTTGAAGCTTGTGGCCTTTACAGCATGAATCAGGTACTCCCAGGATGAATTGCATCGCCCTCTAAAGTGATATGAACAGGGAGGTCCTGTGCCATGAAGCTCATAGTAGGGTATGAGGCCAACAGTATTGGTGCTCAGCAAAATCACTGCTAGATACCAGGGTCTACAGCAGTGTTTCTCAATGTTTGTCCTCCATCGTACCACTTCACATGGTCCACGTATTCAAAGTACCACTAGAAGTAACTGGCAATGACATCATCACCAGTTAGTTCTGGGTTGGGAAGCCAGATGTGAAACAGCAAACGCCAGTAAGAGGCTCAGGGTGGACGGGAGGGCTTTTTTGAGGATGACCCAAGTCTTCTACCGCTGTTTGTTGTGTCACATTCTTGGTCTCGCCGACAGGTGACGGGTCCAGGGGTTCTGTGAGTACCACTAGAAGTACCCCTAGTGGTACCTGAACCACTGGCTGAGAAACACTGGTCTACAGGTCTCTCTGCAGGCCTTGTACATCCCATGGTCTCAACTTGCTGCCCATCCATCCAAACCCAACAGAAATGGTTCTATGATACTGAAAGCTTAATTTACCCAGCTTTAGTAGCACCCTACAGTAGTTTCCATACTACCATGGCAAAGAGCTCCCCAAACTGTCACATGCAATTCAGAAACCATATTTTGGTTTGCTAAAAATGAAACAGCTTCCCATTTGGTGGCTCAGTTCAGACATAAGGTCTTGCCAAACCACAGTTTGTGCTAATCATAGCTTGTTTTGTTTTCTCTATACTCAGCATTCTCATTTTGACAACAGGGTGAGCTGCAGCTTTTAACTATGGTTTGTTAATTCAGACATCATGTTAAACCAAAGTTATGCTTCTTCAGCCAGGGTTTGGAACAATGATTGAAATGGGTCAATATCTTTTTATACTATAGAAACAATAGCGACTGACAATATTACAGGATACTAAAACATGAGGCTTGGCTCCATTCCGCCCTGGTTCCTCACTATTATGCAGGACAATTTTCCCTACACAGACATGCCAGAAAGAAGTACACCTATATACATTATCCTGTGAAAGTTGCACAAGTACTTAAATGCAGCTAAATAGAGAATTGCATGATATTACACAAAAGTGTTTTTCTAACACATGTATAGGAAAATTGACATAATTATAATGTGCCAGAAAATAACAGCCAAGTAACCATGCCAAGTAACATAAACCAAAAGGGATTTGTTTCATACCCTTCCTTCAAGTTAATACTTCTGAAATCCACTGAGGCACTTTTTCTTGGGTGGGATGAGGAAGAAGCTCTTACTCCCTCTAGTGCAACTCCCTATAGGGCCTTTTTATTATACGTATTTTCCTTACATCTTTCTGTCCTCAAAGTACAAAGAAAGAATATTTCCAGCTGAATCATACTTCTTTAATTACACTTAAGCAGAATTTAGTTGGTTCACATACAAACCACAGTTTGGCAACAGTGGGCCGAGCCCTGCCCTCATGCACCCTCTCCTTCCCTCCCACCCACCCCCCAACCCACAACAGTGGGGTAGTCAAATTAGTCTAGAACAGTGATTCCCAAACATCTAAGCAGGCTCTTCCACATGTCAGTAGAAGCATGTTTGGCACAGAAGGAAAGGGCCTTCTCCATAATGATGTCAGATTAGGAACTCCCTCCGGAAGTCAGGTTGGCACCTTCATTGCCCCAGTTTTAGTACTAGCGGAAAACTTGTTTATTCTATCTGGCTTTATTGCTGCTGCTTATTGTTTGGTCTCTGTTGCCCTGACTGTGTCTCTGCTAATGCTATTGTTTTCATTTCCCTGTGTTAGTTTCTGTTTTTCAAGAGTGCAACCCTGAGCGCTCTCTGGACTGGCATAAATCCCTTTTGCCAGCCCAGTACTATCACAAGTATGCATATGTCTGTGATGACTTGTGAGTTGACTGGGCCAGCACAAGGATGCGCTGGCAGAAAGAGATGAATTCCCACTGGCCTCCCTAACCCGGCACAGGGGTTTGGGAAGGGCGGGGGAAAGGCGGAACAGGGATGTCCTGGGGCAGGGCAGGTGACAGGCGGTTTGGCCCTGGGACGGAGTGGTAGTGGCAGGACCTGGCTCTTAGTAGCCCCATTGGGGCGGCTGCCACGCAACACGGGGCGAGGGGAATGAATTCCCCTCGCCCCAAGTTGTGGGGCAGCCAGCCCCAAGTCCGAGTTGGATATGGGGCAGGCCACATGGCCTGCCTGTTCCAGCACAGGTGAGAATCAGGCAGCTCATGTATTTTATTTTTATTGTAAACCGCTATATGCGCCTCCTTACTTGATGGTGAAAGTGCAGGGTAAAAAAATTGTTTCAATAAATACATAAATATGATTTGTGAGAGCCTTGCAAACCAGGTTCAAACTACTGGTTTTCAGTGCTCACACAAAACTTAGTTGCCAAAGCTTAGACTGCAAAATAGGATTTGTCCAAAACCAGAAAGTTACTAACCATGCAGATTGGTCAAAGAGAACAAGAGCATACAAGCACAGGAAATGGGCCCTACCTCAGAGATACAGCACCTGCTCTATAGGCAAAAGGATCCAGGGTCAATCTCAGGCATGGCCAGGTAGGGCTGAGAATGACCCCTGTTTGAAACCTGTGATGTCTGGAGAGCCAGACAAGTACAGACAAAACAGAGCTAGATCAAACCTTTGATTTAATACAAAGCATCTTCATATGTTCAGAGTTCTGTTATATTAGAAACCACCTGAACTGGCCCACAGAGACCCTTGAAAGCAGAACTGTCAGCAAAATATATTTTATTACACTTTGATTAAAAATTGTTAGGGTCCAAAGAAGTTGCTGCAAAGGCTGGCTGTAGTACCGAAGAAAACACTGACCACTTTAAAAGGACTACAGGCTCGCAGCTAGATCCAGCTGGTATGGAAAACTTACATCAAAAGGAGAAATCTAGCTCCTGCAGCTGCAGACCACCTCTTTGAGCTTCCAGGGCCAGGGGCCCCCATCATCCAAGATTAACTGTGTCCCTTGAAGCCTCAGAGAGTTGCTGAAATCGGCAAATAAAGAGAACCCTGCCATGAAAGGAGGGTAGGAAAAAAACTGACCAGAGTTAGAAAAGCAAAAAAATGGGGGTTTCTCTACCAATCAATAGCTCTAAGTTACATAGGTTTACTTGGAAGTAAAATCCATGAATCATTGGGACATACTGAGTAAAAATGCATAGGATACGTTTATAAGTAATTGAATATGGAGTGCACCATGTAACTACTTCTCTGGGCAGATGACTGGAAGAATGCAAGTGAGCTATTCTACAACATTTGTATAACGTTTCTCAGCCAGAATGGTTCTCAAAGCAGAATACGCCCAACAGAAAGGGAAGGGGAGTTGCGCTAATTATAAATATATACACCTGAAGAACCCCAGTAGAAAGTCCCTGGATAAGAACAGAAGGAGAGCGAAATTGTGGGCGTTTACTACAGATCACTGGCCCATTTTGAGGCATGCTTATATGACTGCACGATGTAATGCTTTAACAACTGCACAAATGAATGGTCGTTTCCAAAGGATACCTCCTGAGCAGCGATATTGTGACTGTCTCTTAACTGAATTAGATACCCTGGTGCATATTTTTTTCAATGCCCGAAATATACAGCAGCGAGAGATAGATTCTTAAAGGAATGGATACATAAATTTTCCGTGTTTTCTGAATCTTAAGATTGAAAATACTGTTAAGTAGTCTTTGTAAAGAGTGTGTTGTGGATGTAGCCAAATATTGTTTCAATGTGGTTTTAAGTTCTGGTTTTAAGATTTTAGATAAATAGGTGTATGGCTTATGTGCTCATCAACCTAATAAACTTTGACTAGTTATTGACTAATACAGATCACTGGGCCAAGCAGAAGTTATAGATGATGCTTTCCTATATCAGGTGACCAAACTTTTGAAGAGATAAATCATATCTCAGGTACCCTAACATCTACTCAGCTAAGAATGAATTCTTGATTTGTCTTGCTGCCAACTTTAATCTTCAGAAGGTGAGAGAAAGAACTTGGATGTTGGCTATCCTGAACTTAATCCTTACCAATACGAAGAACTGGTTGCGGTGACAAAAATGGCAGGGACTTGGAGCAAAAGTGTCAATCTCATCCTGGAATGCTCAAAATTGAGGAAAGGGAAAGCCAAGGGTAGGCAGATCTGTTCAGAGGAATATAGTATTCCATGGCTAGACTTTAAAAGAGAAAAGGGTTCAAGAGGGATGGAATATTTTGAAAAGTAAGACAATAAAGGCAGATATGCAAACAATTCCCATGTGAGGAAAAGTTGGGAGACAGCTAAGGATACCAGTGTGGCTGCAGAGACGGCTTTCTGAAAAGTTGAAAAGCAAGAAGAGCATGTATAAAAAGTAGAAGAAAGGGTAGATCAGTTCAGAAGTATAGCCCGCATCAGCAGTGATAGTACTAAGAAAGCCAAAACGCATAATATTGGGCTACGTAAGAGATGCCTACTCTTCTCTGCATTAGCCAGACCTCACTAGGAATACTGCTTCCAGTCCTGGGCACCACATTTTAAGAAGGACATTGCTAAGCAAGAACAGGTTCAGAGGAGGGCAACAAAGACGGGGAGGATCTGGATTACGAAGTCTGACTAGGAACAGTTAAAAGAGCTGGGTACGTTTTGCCTAGGGAAAAGAAGACTAAGGGGAGATATGATAGTTGATAGTTGTCTTCATTATAAATAAATAAATTCCATAAAATAAATATCTGAAGGGCTCTCACACAGGAGAAGAAGCAGATTTACTCTCCATTTCTTCCAAGGGTCTGCCCCATGCAGTTATGGGCTGTCCCCTACTAGAGGTTTTCAAGCAGAGACTGCCTATCAGGGATACTTCACTAGTTGCTTGCACTGAGGTTGAAGTTACTAGACAACCTCCAACTCTAGCCATCTATGAAAGTCAGATTTGTGTGTCACGACTACCCTGAGAAGTTTCCCAACTCTTCTGCAAGCTCTGGAACAAGTGCTGCCACTGCCTGTGCATGATCCTGGAGTCCAAGATCACAGATCATCAGGGCCATACTTGTCTGGTTAGCCATCCTGCTTTGGAGGATGGAGCAGAGAAGACAGACCAAACATTCCACCCACTAGCCACCATTATGAAATGTGCTGTTAATGGCAAGGCTTCACTAACACAAGACAAAGCAATATAGTTTGGTTACAACTGCTGCTATATATAAAGAAGTCAGTAATTATCAATTTAAATACCAAAAAAATCATCCTTTTCCCCTGTATTAGGATACAACATGGATAGAAAAGATATCATTTACCAAACTTGTTTTAAAACTGATGATCTTGATGTTAAAATGAGATGTCTCCATTTATCCTGATAATGCTCTCTAAACATGATCTAGCCAAAGTCAGGCATTTAACTCCTGCACATAGGGTCAAAAGAAAAAATTTCAGAGGCAGGAGTACAGAATAGGGAAGACCTGACCTGGCAACAACATGTACAAAAAGGATTTAGATATCTTAGTGGAACTTTTAAAAACATTTGCATACTGAAATCAACTCTGTGCTCAACTGTGACTGTATAGGATGGGATAGAACACTGAAGAGTCCTAGATAAATGGAATGAATGGCTAGAAATCAAATTTATGCTTAAGGTTTATAGAACCAAAACACAGAGTTGGAAAAGGGTGTTGACCAAGGACCTTGATTTATTAACAGCCTGAAAAAATATTTTCCTCTTCAGGGAACTGCTTATGCATTATGTCAGAATGAAAAATTAAGCTGATTTAGAGCAGATCCCAAGTTCAGACAAGATTCATGAGATTGTGCCACTTCAGTAATGCATTGTTTTGTTCCCACATAAAGTTTACCTGCACATGAAACGCTGTATGTTGGCTTGTGAAGAGCAAAGAGATTTTGACTAGGGGATGCTTTAAAACAAGTTATCTCCCACAAGCACTCCAGAGTCGGTATAGTCCCATATACACACTTATTTCTGAGGAGACATGGCTAGGATTTCACTATAACTCCCATTGTGCTCAATGGGGCTTACTTCCAGGAAACTTATTCCTTAACCAGGAAAGCATCTTTAAGGATTTCACCCCCGGTATATCTAACAGAAAGTTTTATCTCAATTTCATTCCATTTTCACTCCTACAAATTGCATAATGAAGAGAGCCAAATGTATGCAAATAAACAAAAATCTACTTTCTTTTAGCGAAGATTTCATCAGTGTGGCTCTGAAGTTACTCTTTTTCCAGCAAGGAAGAATCACACCACCACTGCTATATAGTTTTCATTGTTCAAATTACTTGAGCGTTTATGAAGTTTTATTTATTTCATTTGTTTCTTTAATTATCTATACCCTGCATTTTGGCCCCCAAGGCAGCTCACAACAGAAACATAGAAGAGCCATAAAAAATAATCAAATCATAAAATCATTGAAAACCAATAACAAAAACTTATGCAGCCAGAGAGAAGGAAGAAATGCAGCAGGAAACAACTAAAATGCCTGGCAAAAACACATAAGCAAGGGCCTCTAGGGGTCAGGAGTTCCAGAGCCTAGGGACTGCAACTGAAAAAAGACTCTTGCATTTTGCATCCAACCACACTTCCATCCATGGGGGACCAAGAAGCAGAGCAGCAAAATGACAGACAGTGATGAGCAGGCTTATGAAATTAGATGGTCTCTCAAGTAATCTGGGCCCAAGCAGTTTAAGGTTTTAAAAGTCAACAGCAAAACCTAGAACTGAACCCAGGAACAAACCAATGCAGATGAAATAAAATTGGAATTGCAGGCTTCCAAACACAGGCCCCAACCAGGATCCAGAATGTGGTGGAATGCTGCCACATTCTGAACTAACACAGATGGATGTTTGCCCTTCTTCAAGAAAGCATTTACCTCCTAAAACACCCAGCTAGCCAGAGTCACTTTGGCCTCTTGAAGCAGCCAGAAGTGGCAAGGCTTGGGAAAGCAGGTAGTCAGTTGCTATTCTAAGCAAACTGTCTGCTTCCCCAGGGCCAAACAAAGTGGAAAATATCCAAAACAAAAGCATAAGCAGGTGCTGCATTAGGACTCCCTTTCAAAGCAGAATCGAAGTCAGAATGAATGCAAGTAACTTTGGTAAGCAAAATACTCTATCTTGCAAACATATCCCAGGAGACTGCCAACAATTCTTCACCTTCACCTTGAGGACCCTCACTAAATGGCCTCTCACTATTTAGAACCTGTAGACAACTTCATGCTGACACACTTTCTTTGCTGCCATCACTGCCACAGAGCAGGCTTTAGCATAAGCTCTCTAGCCCACCTTCAATCAAACATCACAAGACTTCCGTCATTACTCCAGTCACTATCTCAAAGGCTTCATTACACTAAGCCAGTAGTTCTCAAACTTTTAGCACCGGCTCCCACTTTTTAGAACGAGAATCTGTCAGGACCCACCGGAAGTGATGTCATGGCCAGAAGCAACATCAACAAGCAGGAAACTTTTCAAAAATTCTAGGCTGCAATTCTACCCACATTTACCCAGGAGTAATTTCCATTTATTATTCTTAAAAGCATATACATTGTAGCCTGTTAAAAGTACAGACCTGTAATTTCCCCAAATGCAGTCACATATGAGGGGAGCATCAAATATCAAAAATATTGAAATGAACGGGGACCCACCTGAAATTGACTTGTGACCCACCTAGTGGGTCCTGACCCACCGTTTGAGAAACACTGCCCTAAGCTGTTCAGCAAATCAAGAAGCATCCATGAACCCTGACCTAGACACAGTGCTGGGCTAGAAGTTACGTCCATAGTTACCCCAGTGCCACAGTTAGGCTCACGTGTCCCTCTTCCCATCACCAGGATCTAAGTAGCAGCCCATTCACACTGTTCATAGCATGCTGCTCTAAAACTACTGTATACAGGGTCACCAAAGAGGAAATTGTGTTCACAAGGGAAGGAACTGCATAATTTGTCCCACCCAGGAGGTTCCTCAAATTTAAACATTACCAGAGCCACATGGGAAGAAGTCACAAGGTAGCAGCTACCACACTGCTGCAATAACATGAATTAGCCCTTAGTATAATGCAGTTTCTAATATCAAATATGCAAAAAGAGAATTATAAAGTTATCTGCACAACTTGGAAAACAAAGGATTATTCAGTTTTGTCCCCAATACTAAGTAAATCAGACTTCCTCATCACTTTTCTTAAGAAGTGCGTACTTGACTGTCCTACATCTCTTATAGACCTCAACAAATCATTTGGGAGAAAATATGCACATCAAAAGCAACTATTTTTGTGTAACTCTTACTGTGCTCTAACATACATATTAAGCATGCAAAACTGACAGGTAAGATCAATGCAGAAATTATAACTTTTGGACTTTTCTGGAATATCCTGTATATGGATCTGTTTAACATAATTTTTCTCCAAATCTTAATTTACAAAGTTACACCAGTTCTTAATGTTATTTTTTTCCACACTTTCATCATATTAAAATGAAACACCATCATATAGCCTGGTTCACTTTGTAGGTAGACCGCCATGATACCAAAAAATGACTTCCAAAAAGGAGCTAGCAAAATAAGCTTGAAAGAAAATTTGTTTCAAGACTTTTCATTTGTAAACACTCAATTTTTAAGATAAAAAGAAACTTCTCTGTCAATTTATATTCAAGGCCAAGACAATATTACCTCTTTTAGAACACCAACACCTCAATCCAGCTATCTTTTGTAACTGTAGGAACTTGCACACAAATGTATCTTCTCTTCCAAGGGCTTTTCGTATTTTCATACAAAGCTTCTTGCTATAGACACACATAGAAAGTCCATATATACAAGTAGTATTGCTTAAAGCATTCTTTGGCTTTTTTTCCTTATAGATTAATATTCTATGTGTCTCTCAACATGTGTCAAACAATTACCATGTTCAATTTTGGGCACATTTTTCAACTGAAAGTTATTCAAAAAAATAAAACTCTGTTAGTCTACACTACACAAGCAGAAATCGTGGCACTGCCATGATATGGATACAACAGACTAATACTTGAAAACTAAATCCAAAATAAAAATAATAAATTTGTTTGGATGGTATGACCTAAACAGCATTTCAATCATATCTCTCCAGATTCTAAGCCCTTCTCACTTCAGATACACAGTTTTGTGACAAAAGTTAACAGTTTTGAAATAGTTCAAAAGGGAGCAATATTAAAAATGGTTTGTGTATACAGCTTTTAATATTCTATCTCCATTTGAAGCTTTATGAGTCACTGGTTGACACTAATATTCTATTTGATATGTTCTTGAACTTTTTTTAAAATAAGTAATAAAATATAGTATCAACATTTAAGATGAAGTATTTAAATTTTAACAAATTAGAGAATACATATGATAGATGTACAAGGTACCTGCATAAATGGAATAAGCACAGATTTGCCATTCATCAGAAAAAAGCCTAATGAAGACAAAATTATTTCTTTTTCAATTATCAGAAAACATACATACCTTATTATGAATCACAGGTATGCAACATCAACCTTGTATAATCCAAACCATGCACTACAGTTTTCTCAAGTTTTACTTCCAGAAGTTCCAAAAGTTCCAACAGATTATAAATCCAAATGTCTTCTTCGATGTACACTGTATTCCATTCCACCATTTGACGGTTAATAAAACATAAAATCCACCTGGTAGCTCCTGACATGTCATTTTGGCAATCCTGCTTCACTGTTGTACATACTTCTCACCTATTCAATCAAAAGGAATGGTTGTAAGCTTTAGTACCAACACATGTCAACAGCAGCACTATAAAATAATTCTAAATCTATCATTGGAAGCATACTTGGTTGGAATTAAATTCCATTGACTTCAATGGGATCCACAGGGTGAGATTTCAGCTATAAGCATCCTGCAAGTGTCATTTGTGGTTCAGGATGAAGATATCCTCACTACATGGATATCCCTCTAAAAGCTTTGATTACACATTTTATCTCAATTGCCGGATTTTTATCATGATTAAGCACCACCAATTTGGGGAGTACACAGGAAGCAAGCTTTGCTTGAAAGTTATTCCACAGCTCACCACATTTGAATCTTATCCTTATCTCTGGAACCTTATCATTATCTGATAAACTCTAGCAACTGTGGCAGCACTTTTTCCAATAGCTTAAATAATGACTTGAGACTGATGCTTTACTGCTTACATAACTCACATACATTAAGAACTTGATTGCCACAATCACTAAAACAATTTAAACTTAGACACTCTGATTGTTCATTAGTGAATCTGCACATTTGAAAAGCTACCAACATTACACTTAATTGCACATTAGAAAGGAGATACCTTACAAGAGACAGGCAGTTCAGCTAATACGAGATATGGAATGGAGTAAATGATATGGAGAACATAGAACTCGTAGATATGGGATGGGACGAGTATATCTACTCGTAGATATGGGATGGAGTATGATTATGAATTGGAGCGTAGAACTGGGAGCAGAGAGTGGGCAACAGAAACTATCACCATTCTGAGATACAGTATCCAGTCTAAACTCTCCCAACTTTATGATCTGCTTAGTATGAGATAACTCAGGGGTGTCAAACATAAGGCCCGGGGGCCTGATGCGGCCCTCGGAAGCTTTTTATTGGGCCCTCAGGCTCTCAGTTACTGAGGCGTTACAGCTGAAATGGCAGCCCACACGAAAATTAGGCTTTCCCAAATCTTGAACTATGATCCAGATTTGTAATTTTCTCTTCTGTCATTTCCAGTTAATGAGTTTCTATATGAGAACAGGGTCTGATTTCTGGCCATTAGCTGCTTAATGATGTCACTTTCTGCTTAAAGACGTCACATCCGGCCCTCAGCTGGAGCCCTGAATGCTAACTTCGGCCCTCTGTATGAAACAAGTGACACCTCTGCAAAAACTTGTTTATACAGGGTTGGGGGCAAACTGCATGCCATGTTGTATAACAAAACCCCATCAGCCCTAGTTGGAAACATCTTCAGAAGGAAATTATCTGTATTGAGCAAAGGACAGAAGTGCTTTGAGCCTTCCTCTGCCAGTCTATTTTTCACCTGAAATCTCTGCTGCTTGTTACCACACAGGGTTCTAGACCTGTGCTTTTAAAGTAAAACACAGATTTGAAACACCTGTAGAGATGCAAATGAAGAAGACGGGGAAAGTTTCTGAGGAAAAGTGAAGCACTTCTTTTTCTTCTGCACTTTCTCTAAAACCTTTCACAGATTGCTTCCTTATGATTATGTCTGGTGACTGGGAAGGAGGAGCTGGTAGGACTTAGTTGCACATGGTGCAGTAACATGCCATTTGCTCGATAATAATATGGTGATAACAGTGTGAAACTGATCAAATCCTGTTGCCAAACACTGTATGTGTACAACCATTTAGTTTCACCACCCTACAAATATAGATACTGGTGGAAGATCAGATGGAAAACAAGCACTGGGATGAGAACCTCTTGGCCAACGCATACAGGACTAAAAGCCTTACTGCTTTAAAGTCTGAGTACTCAATTTTTTCCAGATCCCTTTGAAGTTTTTAAACTTAAATCTTACCCAACTTTCCAGCATACAGTTACAATGCAGCCCTGAGGTAAGAGAACAAATGTTCCCTTACCTTGAGGAGGCCTCCATGACTGCCCCACACTTGGCTGCATTGGTAGTGGTTGGATTGGACTGGGCCCTAAGATTTCCAAACAAACTTACTATCAAGCCACCTTTGGCACCAATTGACTGTATATTAGAAGCCAACTTAACCTATCTTACAAACAGAGAAGTCTCAGAACAAGCCATGAACAAACTGGCAAGTTCTATGATTCCAAGTAAAAGAACAGCAATGCTACAGAAACTGCCTGATTCCAAGAATGTTTCCCTAGGCCCAAAACCTCTTTATTCTTGAAAAGCTCCAGGAAGCGACATGCAGGAGGAGAAAATCTGAAGTAGTAAGGTAAGAAAAGGGATACTGATACAATAAGGAAACTAATAAATATTTTATACAAAAGATGTAAGAAAGGAAGTTGGATGAAAGTCATGAGGAAATGTACAGTACATATCGGTAATAGGAGAAATGAGAGAAGAATGAGGTGACAGAACAAGTTGGAAATCCTGCATCTCTTCTCTTCCCCTTCAATTCTTGAAGTACTCTGTTGGCATTAGTTCTACCGAGCTGAACAGAATTTATAAATCATGTCTCTGACATTAGAGTTTATATCTTAAACATTTATGTCAGCCTTCAACAGGAAGGCTAGTGTATATACATACTACATGACAGAACTTGTAATGAGGCCTGGTCAAACACACAACAGTGATCAGACTGCCAACATTTTGTCAGTACTCCTATCAGCCTTGATCCACCAGTGGTTATAACAGTAAAAAATTCTTGAGCAAAGTCCAATGTAGACAAGGCTACTGTATTGTTCTTGACACCCTAGGGCAGGTTAGAAGAGTTAGAATCGTGTTGGCTCAACTAGAACGGCCAAGAAAAGAAGGAATCTGCACAGTAGTGTGGATCCCAGGACAGTCTGTATGTATTTGGAAGAGAAAAGTGAGGACGAGACTAACAGCCAAATCCTATCTGATTTTCCAGTGCCGGTGCTGCTGTGCCAATGGGTCATGCACTGCATCTTGTGGTGGGGCAACAGGCACAGAAGTTTCCTTAAGGTATGGGAACATTTGTTCCCTTAGCCTGGGGCTGCATTGCTGGAAAATTAGATAGGATTGGGCTCTAAGGCTCCAATCCTATCAACACCTGGAAGCAGAACTTACATCTAAGTAGACTAGTATAGGATTGTGCTCTAACACCACAATCCTACACATGTCTACTCAGAAGTTTGACCTGCCGCATTCAGTGGGGTCTGCTCTTAGGAAAGCATGTGCTGGCTTGCAGTCTAAGGCCGCAAGTACTATAACGTTTATGTGGGAGTAAGTCCCATTGAAATCAAGTAGATATGCATAGAATTACTGAGTAGGCATGTGTAGGATTACTATGCAAGTAAAACTTTTATACACATTTAACCTGGCATTGTTTTCCCCAATTAACCCTGGAAACAGACTTTGGTGAGGGTGCTAAAAAATGTTTAAGCAGCTTAGATCACCTTGCAGGGACTACAGTTCCCAGCATTCCCAGGGAGACAGAAATGATATTAAACCTGTATAAGTCTGCAGTGTAGATACACCCTAAAAATAGCCAAGGGCTAATTACATGAAAGGAAGGATGAAGAAAAGAGGAGACTGCAATCAGAGGATTTTACCTGGGCTTAGTGCTGCTCCTCTGTCTACACTCTCCTCTTTTCTTGTACTTTCTTTCCATGCAGTTAGTCCTTGGCTATTTCTCAAGATATGTTGAAAGGAGCATAACTGGAAAAAAAGCAGCAAGGGAACAATGGGACAAAAAGAAAAGTGGCTGTAGAAAAGAAATGGAGGGGAACAGAAGGCCAAATGGGAATATGAAGAAACAGGTCAAGATTTCCAGAACTTGAGGGAAGAAATTACAGAATTCCACAATAAACAAAGAAGTAAGATTCATAAGTACAGCAGGAAGCTGGATCACAGCTGCCTTTAAATCTCCATCCCAACCATGCCCCAGTGTTTTTGCATTTGAACTAAGTGTGCTCTCACAATAGCTGCTTGAGGGTGGGCTCTCTGTTCCTATACAGGTACATCAGAGATGCCTGGAAATCCCTATCCTATATTTATCCTACCTTCACAGACTCACTGATCAGCAGTTACTCAAGGGCCAGTCTTCACCAGCATCTCACCTACCTGGACTCATTATAGGGCACACCTTCCAGAAAGGCTCGCTTTCTCTTTGATCTTGCCATCTAATGATTCAAGCACAACAATCTGGCTTCAGTCAACTCTTTCTATCGACATCACACACACACAAATTCTTTTTTTTTTTCAAAACAACATCCTAAGAAGTCACAACTTATGGAGAGGCAGATTCTTCCTCCCCCCCCACCAAGCACCCACCAAATTGCATTACATAAGCTGATCCAAACTGACAGAACTGCAGGCACTTAAAAAAAAATCAACATCATAATACAGCACCTGAATCTTAACAACTAGCCCCCAAAGAGATTTTGTTCACTGCCCCTCCCCAAGGATCTCAGACTTGCATCTTTTCCTTCACACTTTTCAGTTGAGAGGCGAGCCACAAAGGAAGGAGGGGGGAGATCAATTATGAACGAAACTCACCTTCCCTCTTTTCTAACTGGTGGAAAAAAAAAATCACAGTCCAGAAGACTCTTGGAGGAGGAGGATGGAGGCTTTGCAAGTCTTGGGGAAAAGTTAGAGCGATCTGAACGAAGAAAGTGCTGGAGACCAGATCAACCCCCAAAGAGAGATGGAGAGTTCATCCGAGTTTCCTCTTTTGTTCAAGTTCCCTGAGCAGACAAAGAACCAGCGAGCGGCAGCAGGTCTCTCCCTCTCACCCCCTCTCCCTCCCACCTCTCCCCCCCCACCCCTTGTGGATTCAAGAGCAGCAGCTCAGGTCTCCCTTCAGCCTCGTCTTCTTCGGATCGGTGTCCCCTCCCAACTTTTCCAGAAGTCTGGACTGGGCTCTCCTGCGTGCCTCATCACAGTCTCCAGTTCAAAACTTCCCTCTAACTGAGCCTCCCAGAAAAACAATTTTCATGGAGGCGGGAGGGGGGGCCAGGAGGAGAAGCTCTCCCATCATCATTATTTCCGGCAGATGCACCTCTTTGTCTGGACGGAGCCCCCTGACAGTCAGGGAGAACAGCCCCCCCCCCCGGTTGGGCTGCGCTTAGGGGGCATTTGATCTCATTTTTGCCTCCCTGATGATTGCCAAGGACAAGTCGTGGATCTCAGGGAAATAGGGCTGGGACAGGGACGGCACACCCCAGGAGGGGGGAGAGGGCGAGAAATGGGGCCGGGAGACCCGACTGGGGGGGCGCATTTTTTTCCTTTCACTTTAGGAAAGGCGTCCAGCCACAGCCAGCCGAGGAGAACAAAAGGGTCATCGTGGCCAGGAGCTCCGCAGCAACAGGCTCCTGCCGGCTTTTTGACATCTCTACCTGTTGCACAGGGAGTGGTGGGAACGCGAGCATCCATCCCACCACCACCCCGGGCCTTCTCACCTGTCCTCCTGCTCTGTGGCCACTTGATCTGCTTCCCAAACACCAAAGTATGCCATGGGGGGGGGGGGGGCACAGTGGGATAGGGAAAGAAAGATCAAGCAAGAGACCAGAGTCCCGTCCCCCCTTTCTTATCTGTACCAGGCAGGAGCCCAGGTCCCCTTGATAAGACACCACCGTTTCCTGGACCGTCTCCCAAACAAAAGCAAACCTCGTTCAGATGCTCCCTGTTTGGCCAAGGGAGAGGCGGCAAAGCATCTCACACGCGCGCGCGCCCGCCCGCCCAGCAGCAATTCCAGCGCCCGCACAAAACTGGCTGCCTCCCCCCCCCCGTGAATGCGCAGTCAGTGAGTACGCGCTGCGAGGAGGAGAAGGGCGAAAGCGCGCACCAACTTTGCCTGCCACAAAGTTCCCCAGTGAGGGGGCAAAAGGGGGGGAGCTCGCGACGTCACAAAAGAAAAGCGCGACTCACCTTAGGAGAGAGAGAGCAGCAGGATCACCCCTTCCGCTTTCTCCTCCTCCTCCTCTTCCAAACAGTTGCAAGGGGGAGGGGGAGAAGGCTCTGCAATTGCTGCTGATCGTGCACAGGATCTGAACCTCGTGCCTCCCCCACCCCCACCGCGCCAGCTCCTTGTGTGTGTGGTGTTGTGCTGTGCCCAGTCTCTCCCCCCCCCCACACACAAACAACGGCGCAGCGAAGAACTTGATTTGCTTTGTATTCGACTTTCTCACGTCGATCCCGCTTTTGCAACTTGACCCAAGTCAGTGTCTAGTGGTTGGAGGAGAGGTGGGGAGACACACAAAGAAATCAGGTCACTCCCCAGTGGCTGCCCCGTGCTCTGCGTGGGATACCGGCTACCCCCCAACTCCTCAAATCAATTGCACCGACGACGCCCCCCACCCGATAGATAGATAGATAGATAGATAGATAGATAGATAGATAGATAGATAGATAGATAGATAGATAGATAGATAGATAGATAGATATGTGGCAGCGAGCCCTAGCAGCTGCAAGCGTCCAAAGGAAGGCAGGGATTCCCGTGCTTCAAATGCCTGCATGCTACTTGCGTGGCATAACACGAGGACACTTGTTATGAGCCCGCAAGGGCCCAAAAAAGCTGCAGCCGGAGAGTCCCTTTGCCTGCACGTGAGTTGAAGTGGAGGGGAAATTGCAAGCGCGCCCAGCCTCGTAGGTGCCGGCGCTGCTCGAGATCCCCTCCACTCTGCACCTCTCCGCTCCACAAAGACCGGGTCACTGTTCGGAGCTGGAGCTGCCTAAAAACACGTGCAGCCCCACTCTACGATTCCCTGGCAGTGAGCCCTGAAGTGCTCCGTGAGGCGCCTTTCCAGATAAGTGCGCCTTGCAGGGTAGCCCTAACAGAGAGGCTTTGCCCTGGAAGGCCTTGCATGTGCCTTGGTGGAGACTCCCAGCCAGGCTTTTCCTGCTACATACAAGACTCTCTATGTGTATACTCTATCATGTATTACAAGTGATCATTATACGAGGGTGACAAAATAGATTGAACATCTTCAGACTAGAGGGAGGCAATTTTGAATGTGCCAAAAGAATTACTTGCAAGTAAAAACCTAGCACATCAGGGAGAAAGCGTAAAGCCTTGCAAAGTTCTACTTGCAAGGGGCTCTTTTTAACGGTGAGAGCATTCAGAACAACAACCTTAACCTGCAGTCTGACATGCTGCAGTCCCTTCTACCATCTTACAGTTCTGTCGCCCTGTTTAATTCCATTACATGCGCAGATCAGGACATAGTGAAGAGCAGATTCTAATTAGTGAATTTGTTTGCCTTCAAACTTTGTCCCTGGCAGCAGCATACCTGAGGGGGGGTCAAAACGTTGCATTTTGCAGGCGCCTGAATGACTGTGTAAAGCAGCCCTTCCTCCTTGCCTTCAGAGCCATCCAGCGCAGTGAGAGCAATACAGAAGAGAAGCCTCCACATTGCTCCCACCACCCAGTATGTCTCCAGTGGTGAGGGGAAGGGACCATTTTACATAAGCATTTAGATGCATAAAAAACTAATGTTTTGACACCCCCCCAGCTATGCTGCTGGTCCCTGGAACTACTTCTGGGTGCACTCTGCATATGTACATAGCACTTGACTAGCAGTAGCTAGTTTAGTTATGGCTGCTATTGAAAGAGTCAACAGTAATTTACTGCTATCTTCCTTGGATTGCTTAAAAGAGTAAGTGCCAGTTTTGGGGTTACAGTTCTGTCGCCCTGTTTAATTCCATTACATGCGCAGATCAGGACATAGTGAAGAGCGGATTCTAATTTGTGAATTTGTTTGCCTTCAAACTTTGTCCCTGGCAGCAGCATACCTGAGGGGGCAAATTTTCTTCTCCTGGGGAAAAGCAAAAATGAATAGCAACAGTTTAGGGCAGTGGTTCCCAAACTTTTTCGACTAGTGGCTCCCTTGACCTACTGGACCATTGTCTGTGGCTATCCCCATTAGGGCTACAATCCTATACATCAGTGGTTCTCAAACATTTAGAACTGGGACCCACTTTTTAGAATGAGTATCTGTCACCAGAAGTGATGTCATGACTGGAAGGGACATCATCAAGCAGGAAAAATTTTTAACAATCCTAGGCTGCAATCCTATCCACACTTACCCAGAATGAATCCCATTTACTATCATTGTTAAAAACATATACAGAGTGGCCTGTTAAAAGTACAGATGTGTAACATTTCCTCAAATACTGTCACATACAATGGTCTATACCATGGTATACCATACCATCAAGTCTAACATATTAAAATAAAATATTGAAATGTGGTTGGTCTGTCGAACTCCTTGCCACAGGATGTGGTGACGGCATCTGGCCAGGATGCCTTTAAAAGGGGATTGGACAAGTTTCTGGAGGAAAAATCCATTACGGGTTACAAACCATGATGTGTATGTGCAACCTCCTGATTTTAGAAATGGGCTGTCAGATGCAAGGGAGGGCACCAGGATGCAGGTCTCATTATCAGGTGTGCTCCCTGGGACATTTGGTGGGCCACTGTAAGATACAGGAAGCTGGACTAGATGGGCCTATGGCCTGATCCAGTGGGGCTGTTCTTATGTTCTTATGAATGGGGACCCCCCTGAAATTGGTTCGCAACCCATCTAGTGGGACCCAACCCACAGTTTGAGAAACACTGTGATACATTGTATAGGGTGGCAGGTATTTTTGTGAGGATTCCATGGCTCCCTTGGCTGGTTTCCATGGCTCCATGGCTCACAGTTGAGGAGTCATTGGTTTAGGGCACACTACCTTAGCAGTGTGAACAGTACAGAAGTTAAATACTTAACTTCTGTATTTAATGTGAGGAAAGTCTACTGTGTCTACTGCCTTATTTTTAAAGGTTGGTGTGAATGCATTCTGTTTTTGGCTTGAATTCATGTTAGATTTTGTGAACTGGGTGCTGGGGTAGTTCTTAGCGCTGAATCTTCAGGTCTAATTTTATATCCATGGTGTCTGAGATCTACTGAGGCCCAGTTTGATGAATACCTAGCCAAATGGATTCAGGAGAGCTTCTCATCTCTGGAGTGGCACCACCAGTGGAGGCTCCAGCTTTTGGGAGGAGGGGGGCGGTTCAAGAAAGCACACACTGACTCAACAGCATAAATGCATATTCTTATCATCCACACATTCTGTTGTCATGGATTGTCAGCACAATCCTATGAATGTCTACTCTGAAGTAGACATGTGTTTCATGGCACCCACTCTCAGGAAAGTGTGCATAGGATTTCAGCTTGTGGGTCAGATTTATCCACAAACTTTCCTATTTCTTTCCTTTCACGAGATGCAGCTCTCCATTTCAGCCTTAGACATATAATTATAATTTAGTTCCCTACCTGTAAGCACCAAGGATGTTCTTGCTTTGCCATGGAGCTCTATCAGTCAGAGTTCAGGATTGCTTTAAGTGCAATCCTAAATGCACTTGCCTGGGAGTAAATAACGTTGAACCCAGTGGGACTTACTTCTGAGCAGACATGTATAAGAGTGTGCAGTGGCATGTGGTTCTCTCTCATCTGGACGACTTCCATGTGCTAGAGCAAGTTGTGAAAGGTTGTGACTCTTTTTGGAGCCTCATTTAGTAAGAAATTATTATATGCCAGTATCTTCTATTTTGTGATGATGAGCTCATGCTCAAAACATACTGGGATTGTTATCTGGTGGTTCCTAATACGGTACATTTGTCTCCTGTTGTAAGTTTCTACATCCTCTGCCTTTAGCAGGGTTGCTGCAAGAGGGGTGCACTCCACTTGGTGGTCCCAGGAAAAGAGGGTAGAAAGGGGGGGGGAGGTTTGCTCATCAAATAATCAGGATCTTCCAACCAGGCCTCAGAGTTCAGCAGTAAGAAGGGGGTTAATTCACCTGGGCTTACCCCAGTCCCAGAGGAGCAGACACAAGCAGCCTTCAGGTAGCCTATCCAGAGACCTCTCATCAACTGCCAGAGTGTCTTATGAACCTCTGGGCCCTCCCTTTCCTGGGCTGACTCTCTCTCCTCCCCACCCTCAGCTTTGCCTGGTCCAGCCCTGGGGTTAAAGGGCCAGCACAGCCTCATCTTGCAAGGAGCAGTCAATGTTGTGCCTTAATCGCTGGGGGGGGGGACGGGACAGCAGTGGGAGAACCAGACATATAGTGCTGGTGGTTGCTCCCCCTCCAGGGTTGTGATGGGACAGCTAGGGTCCCTGAGACAGTGGGGCAGATCCAGAAGTGGACACCTCTGTTTTGGATTCTATTCCTGTGTTAAAAAGAAAGTGAACCAGCTTTCATAAATGCTTCTCTGTCCAATCATCTAGAACCAGCTTTCATAAATGCTTCTCTGTCTGATCATCTAGAACAAACTGTGGGTCAAGACCCAGTAGGTGGGTCATGAGCCCATTTCAGGTGGGTCTACATTCATTTCATGTGCATTTGTTTTTAATGTATTAGACTTGATGCTACCATGTTATGTGACTGTGTTTGGGAAAATATAACAAATCTGTACTTTTCACAGACTACTATGTATATACTTTTAATTCTGCCCAACGTTGCATATATGCAACAGGGACCAAATATGTACACCTGTGGGCCAGACAAAAATGGGTTCTGCCCAACACTGCATATATGCCACAGGGATCAAATATGTACACCTACGGGCTGGGCAGAAATTGGTTAGTGACATCACTTCTGGTGGGTTCTGACATTATCATTCTAAAAAGTGGGTCCCAATAGTAAAAAGTTTGAGAACCGCTGATCTAGAAGTTATTCTTATTTGATCAGAAAACTGTTTATCACCATGGCTGCCCCTCGTTTTAGAGATATCAGAATACTGCAGTCCAAAATAAGTTGATATTCATTGTTTCACAACACTATCTGCACTGTCCCTTAGATTACTCATTTTGATCTAGCAATCCTATGCATAGAAACTATACAAAAATGTTTGCTAAGAATTTCCGAGTCACTTTTAAAAGGGACATTACAGTGCTGTAGTATTTGGAGAAAAATAATGACCTTTATGGCTATATGGAAGTGCACTCTTTACAGTTCAGTGGGGCCCAAAAGGGTTATTGAAACAGTATCAGCAGATTCAACCAAATCTCTTTTTGTCCTCACTTCTTGTCATCTTGATTTATTTCTCTAATATGTCTTTCCCACATACATTCATTTATCACTTTGTTTCACTTCAGCCCTTACAGTCCCGGCCACTCCCCATTCCATCGTACAACTCATCTTTGTCCACGAGTAGATCATGCTACATATATCATAATGTTTCCTCTCTTCCAAGCTACAATACATATATAAGCTGTCATGTACACTGTGCTACAGTGTATTGCACATTCAAGCTTCATCAATGCTGTAACAGGTGTGAATGCAACCATAGAGATCTGGCTCTTAGTAAGAAGCATGTAGCAATGCCATTTTGCAGCATGCTTGTAGCAAGGTTGCATGTGTATGTGGGGCAGCCCAATCCTATCCAGCATCAGTTCATAGCATGCAGCACCCAGAGGGCCTGGGCGAGATCAATAAAAATATTTTATATTTGTCTCTCTGTAAACTGCCTGGCTGTGAATGGGTTTCCTCAGACCCATGCCAGCCTTTTTGCTGGCCTAAGTCCAAGGAGAAACAGGGGAAGGTCCAGCCCAGGAAAGAAGGATAGGCTCCAGGACACACTGGATGCTGAGATCTACCCCCTTTCACCTCCAAACCACCCCGGTACCTCCCCTGAATCACCCTATCCCCAAACCACTCCAACTGCCACCTTTCATGCTATGATGCAGCCTTGGTAGGCTTGGTGTGGCTCCAGCATGCCTGATGGCAGCATGCCTTTCACACTGCTGTTACTGGGCATATGGCAGCAAATCACAAGATCCAATCCTAATTGGGGCCTTGGGACCCAATCCTATCCAGCTTTCCAGCACCAATGCAGCCCCAAGTTAAGGGGGGAAATATTCCACCACCACAGAACACCACCTCCACAGAACACAGTGCACATCCCATTTTTGTGGCTGTATCAAAGCTGGAAAGTTGGATAGAACTTGTCTCCTGTCCAGTCACATACCCTTTCCTGCCATCTTGCTCTAGACAGCCTCTCATTTCAGACTATATTCATGGAGTTGCCTATCCTAGCCAGTCAGGCTAAGACAGGCAAAAGGAGCAGTGCCCTCTTGAAGGAGAGATAATTTATGTATACAGGTCGTCCCTCATTATCTGCTGGGGTTCCATTCCAGAACCCCTAGTGGTTAAAAAAAAATCAGTGGATAAAAAAAAACAGTGGAAAAATAGATTTAAAGACCCACTTCCAGGTTTCTTGTTCCTCCATTGGTCCTAATGGAATAAAGTCATGTCTCAACATCCACAGGGATTTGATTATGGTGCTCCCTTCTGATATCATAAAATATGTTAAATAAAAGTAGTTTTAAAAAATTGAAAAGTGTCTCCTTTTACAATTGTGGTTTGAAAACAGTTTTTCTTACTGTTGTAGAAAGGCAGTCAGCAATTAGAAATGCAAATTATCCTGCAGGTTACCTTTGCCTGGCTCAGCTGAAGAATGAAATTATTTCTTGCATGACTGTCTCTCTACAACAGTAAGAAAAGAAGTTTTTTTTAAAACTGTAATTTTAAAGAGATGCATTTTTCCCCTTCTCCAGGGATTAGCACATTCCTTCTCATTTGCAGTGGCCATTCATGTTGAGTCAAATCTGTGTATTAAAAAAATCCATGTATAACAAGGTTGGACCCGTATACTCAGGGGCACTTTGTATTTAGATCCAGCAGGAGAAAAATAAAACCATTATTCCCCCTGAGAGAGAAAAAAACTCTTATGTATTTTTGGAGACTCAGTCTGAGGCACCAAGATTTGAGAAAACCAAAGTTGGCAATCATCAATGTTAGAATCTGTTTACAAAGCTCCACCCATTCCTAAATGAACAAATCACATACCGGAAAACATTCATTTTCCTCCAGTGGTCCACCATTCTCCTCCTACTTGACCTTTTCTCTCATTTAGATTGTTTTTAACAGTGTGGGCTGTAACTCCATAGAGAAGGAAATAAAGCCCTCTTGTCAGTTTTTCAACATATAGGAAGCAAGGTGGAAGTCAACCCAGGCCATGTTGACCCTTTGCTGCCATTTTCCTCAGCCACCAACCCCCACACTCGATGCATGCTTGTGCTGAAAAGACATCCTACCATGATACTGTAGCTGTCCATAATGGCTAAGCAGACAGGCATAACCACTTATTCCAGTAGCAGAAGAGCCAAGGAAGTTTTGGGTGTATGCTATTGACCATGCACAATGCCCTCTCAATGCAAGCAAGAAGCAAGCCATATAATGCCTCCATGGAGTATACCTTCCTCCCAGGGTGACCAGATGTCCTCTTGTTCCAGGATGTGTTCTGTTTTAGCCTCATGTCCTGCAAAAGAACTTAAATGTCCTCCTTTTCCCTGTGAGCAGGCCCCTGCAGGCAATGCATAGCCCTCTTGTAATGAATAAATTGTAAGCAATAAATTGCATGTAATATAATTTAAAATTTAATAAGCACCATAGATACTCGCCAATAAGGTGAGAAATTTCTGCCAATAAATCAAGTGAAAATTATCTCCTCACCTTATCTGTGAGGTCACTCAGGGATCAGGGCTGTTTCAGACACATCATGCAGCAGAGATAATGACAAGGCATTATCTCTGTGGTGACCAGGCTTCAAGGCAAACAGCAGCTAAAGTTAATCTTTTATTCTCCTCCTGAGAGAGTAAAAAGCCAGCCAGGGCTCAAGGCTTCCATTTAAATCAAGCAAGCCTCAATCTCTTTAACAGACCTTTCTACACCCTTGTACCATTTTGCAAATGCTTGGCAGAGGTCTGGGTTTTTAAACAGCAGGATGTAATCCTTGTTTCCATCTGAAACAAAGTCCAAGGTTACAATTCAGTGCACCATTACTTAAGAATAACACCCATGGAAAGCAATGGGGCTACTTCTGAGTAAATTGAGTTGCAACTATATGCAGCTGTGCTTATTTATGCTCAGTCCTTGTTGCATCTCTCTCTGCGGTTAATTGAATTGCATACTCCTAGTTATAGGTTGTATGTAGAACCTCTGGTTTAACACACCAGGCACCTTAAAGAAGGATTTGATTAATGGTTCAACTGTATGTTGTTTACAGTGCACTTACTCTGATAGTGTTTACAAAAAGGTTGTGAAGACCAGAATTTAAAAAGTTAATGAATATAAATGTATCTTAGGATCCTTTATTGAATTCTTAATAAATTATAGATTGTACAGTTCTTAGGTAACAATTGCTGTTGGCAACCTTCAGTCTCGAAAGACTATGGTATCGTGCTCTGAATGGTGGTTCTGGAACAGCATCTAGTGTGGCTGAAAAGGCCAATTCGGGAGTGACAATCCCTTCCACACTGGGAGCAAGTGCAGTCTGCCCCTTGTCTGTCTCCCTGGCTATGGGCCTGGTAACAATTACTGATAGGTTATTTTTCAGGATCTGGCTTCAGGTAAAATCAGACAAAATTATAGTTAGATATCCCCCTAAATTTAGCTCCCCAACTAATCTGAGGGTCATAGAAAATTCCTTGATTTTTTTGCTCAAAACCTGCCCTCCACTTAGCTATGAAATTGACTTATACTCTAGTATGTACAGTAATGTAGGGTTTGAATTGACCACATGAAATCAATACACAAGTGTTTTTAGCTTTTATTTTGTCATGTCCTACATTTTAGAGTACATTTGTTCTCTTATGCGCTTATGACATCTGGTCACCCTGCTTCCTCCTCATACTTGCTATAGGTCATTATGAACTGGGTGGTAAAGTGTTTTGAAAATGAGTCTGTTCAATTAAGCTTCCATTTCCCACACATGGTGAAACAGTTAAAGAATTTGGCCCACTACTTTCCCCAGAACTGTAATCTTTCATTGTCATTGCTTGGACCATGTTATAATAAATAGGAGATTCAGTACACTACATCACTTTTTTTTTTACTTCCAATGAGCTCCTTCTGTCAGCTACAAATACCACTTCTGCAACAAAATTGGAATTAAAGCATTAGGCCAATCTATTCCTGCAGTTTTAACAATCAAGATAAATGTACCAGTAAGTGAAACAAAGTGTGCTGTTTCAGATTGTTTCTTTTGCCTACAGATGCCACCTCAGCAAGACTGCGCTGTGTTTATTTTGGAAGGCTAAATGCTAGAAATGGCCATGTGAGCTCAGTTGCATTCCAAGTAAAGGAAGAATAGAGCTTTGCAACTCAGCATTAGTTAAATTATTTAAACTGTGATCTTGAGCACATTTCAACTCAATCTACACAATAAGCAAAGTGAGATAATAAACTGAGGTAGTAGAATTCTGGACCAGCCATTTTCAACCACTGTACCATGGCACACTGGTGTGCTGTGGATGGTCTGCACCAGGGCCTGGGAGAGGGGGGTAAAGGGGGAAATTTGTACCTGGGCCCAGGGCCAAAAGGGGGGCCCAGGAGCCAATGGAGGGGGCCCAGAAATTTCCTGGGATCTGACATTTTCCTATGTCGCCCACACTAGGGACACTACCATGACTGGGGATGCTGGGGACACTACTGATGCCACATGGGTAGGTGTAAAAACATGCTCCTGCATGGGGGAGGGAGCCCACTCTCCTCTCAAGTTTGTTCTGTACTTTTCCCTAGGAAGAGGTGTGTTATATGTGTCAGGAATTATTTTAACAACCCCCCTTTTCTGGGTCTCGTGTTTATTACAAAAAAGCTCAGTAAAATTCATTCATTCCTATAAGTTCCATCTCTAATATATTCATTTATGTAAATTTATTCAAATTTGAAATGTAAATTTCCCCCAGCCCACCCCCCCCCACACACACACACAGTGTCAGAGAGATGATGTGGCCCTCCTGCCAAAAAGTTTGGACACCCCTGATCTAGGCTATTGTCCTTTATGCATTAGAAAGCAAGCCCTATTGAAGCCAGTGGCATTTACTTCTAAGGAAACACATGGGATAGGATTGCAGCATCTTCCACAGAAGCAGCCAGCATATTTCCCTCAGTCAACAGCTCTGGAAAGCTAAATTAATTTCAAATGAGAGTCAAGATTCTGTTTGCCCATTCCTGCCTCAGAGGAAGAAGGAATCAACTTGTTATGGAAAAATAATTTTTAATAAACCACAAGAGTATGCTACTGAAGTGTCAAATTGAAAGTCATTATGCAATATCCATCCAATGTATCCATCTCAGGTTCATTCTTCCTATGGCTGTTCTGAGAGCAGTCCATATTTTATTCACTTGATGGTAAGAACAAAACTTCATAATTTCCAGCAGGCATTTATCGACAATTTATATACATTTGTTATTTTTCCCAAAAACTAAACAATTCTGCATACACAGAATTTAGTCTTTCTGAATGCAATTGTCACTTTTTAGCTAGTCTAAGGGCCTAAGCCTACTCAATTTTCCAGCACTGATGCAGCCATGCCAATGGGGTGTGCACTACATCTGCAGGGGTGGGGCAGTCATGGAGTCCTTCTCAAGGTAAAGAGACATTTGTTTCCCTACCTAAGGGCTACATCATGCTGCATTGGCACCAGAAAGTTGCTTAGGATTGGGCCCTAAGACTGCAATCTTATGCACATGTTCCTGGGAGTAAGCCCTATTAAAACACAATGAGGCTTACTTCACAGTCGACATGCCTAGGCATGTGCTACAAATCAACTTGGCTCTCTCTCATAACATTCACCCCAGAATAGGAAAACCAGTGGCGTTCCCAGAGGGTGGGCACAGCACTAAGATTTTCAGGGTGCCTCAATGCACCATAGAACCTGCCCCTCCCTGTGGGAGTCAGTCTGTCACTTCTTCTTTGCTCTTATCTCCCAGAATGGCTCCAACAGCAAGGGGAAGAGGCAGCTTCCATAGTGCATTGAGGTTTCCTGCAAAACCTAGTGCTGTGCCCGCTCTGGGAACACTACTGAGGAAAACCACTCTAGCTGGTTTGGTGTTTTTTTTGCAAGTTTGACTGAATCCTTTCAAATCAGAGAATCTCATATTGCATGTAGGACCCAGCCATCACCCACTGCCTCATCTTGTATGAGAAACTAAAATATTTTTTTGATGGAAACACTTTTATTTAAGTCATTTCTGCCCAACATTGCATATGTGCAACAGGGATCAAATGTGTACACCTGTGGGCCAGGCAAAAATGGTAATATCAGTAAAGATTAAAGGCCCAATTCTACCCAATTTTCCAGTGCTGATGCAGCCATAATACAGCCCTGTGGTAAGGAAACAGATTCCCTTACTTCGAGAAGGCCTCCATGACTGCCCTCCCACCATAGAATGTAAGTATCAACAAGTATCAACAAGTAGTTGATATACTTCTTTCAAAAATAACAAAAGAATGTGCTCTAAAACAAACCTTAATTTTAGGAACAATTTCAGACACACAAACCCAAAGGGAACCAAGATATCTTTGATGAGAATATGTTGCAAATATTTGAAACATTTTAAAGATTCAGGTACAATCTTCATTTTCAATGACTCTGCACCACATTTGGAGGCAAGGTGGAGATTGTGACCTACTTACTTTGTGCCAAGTTTCAAGAGGATTGGATGGAAGGTTCAGATTTTATGGTTGATAGAATGTACAGGGTTTAAAATGGTAGGATGCTGTTTGTCCTCCTCCCATGCCTGTATAATTTGCTATCCAAGCACTGGGAATGTTCATTTTCTAAATCCAAGAATTACACTGACTGCCTGTCTTACAATGGCTGCCTGTCTTACAACTGCATCATGTTGGCAGCTCACAGATATTTTTGATCAACCCAGTCAAGCCCTTCAGATCATTTTCCTGCCCTGTAATTTCAAACTGACAAGCCAAGAGATATCCAAAGAATACCATATTAATCCCAAGCACATGACCCAATGCTATATTTTATTCTATTTCTGTTACCTCTATGCTGAAGTCTCCTCATTCATTTTGTTTAATCTTTCAGTCCCAGAGTAGTGACCATGTCACTCAACATAGTGGTATATGTAACAGAAAAAATGTGCAGCTTCTTATGTGCAGCTGCTAGTGAATATATTGAATATATATTCAATATATTTATATTGAATAAAGTAAGTTTGCATAGTTTGACCCCGAGTATTACCCTATATACCATTCCCATACTGAAAATAATTAAGATGAAATAAATATTTCTTTCTACTCACAATATAATCATGTACACACACACACACTTACAGTGGACTGGGTTGGTTCCTATCAGTTTGCATAGGAAGTGGAGTTATTCACAAATAAGGTAGTTGTTTTTTTTAAATATTTGAGGGACTCCTTGGCATGCAAAAGTAGATAAGTTTGTTTTTTAAAGGAAAGGAAAACCCCCAATCAGTCTGGTGTGGACTAAGTGAGGTGAACTTGGCAAAACAGCAGCAAACACTGGAATGTGGGAGCCAACTGGGCAGTAAGATTGGGGAGATACAAAATTTTGTTACAGAAGCAAAACAGGCCAACCAGAGATACGGTCATAGTCTCTTCATACTTTGTAGGGAGAATTAGGAATGTTTTAGGTTTTTTAAAAGAGCAGGTGTCTTTCTATCGATTTACAATCAATGTCTGTCAGCTTCTGGGAGCTGAGTATCTTTCCAGGACATTGTCAACATTTCAGAATCTTTGTGAGATATACAGATAAAAAAAATGCCAAGCTCCTCTCATTGCTGAGAGCTGGCATTGGGCAAGATTCCTGATTGGGCATCCTCTTCCTAAATTTTCCTACAAACCAGATGTTACTACATTTTTAAAACAAGTTTTTGACACTTTTAACTTAGTATGAACAAGACTGAAACTAAATAAAAGAATTCATCTGAATAGGATAATTTCCTTACTTTGAGTAGTGCTGCTGTGATTCTCTTCTTCTGTCTCAGTAAAGTCTTCCTGATTTGTTTTCCTTCCAATAATAATGCACAGGAATCCAAGGACAGGCTTTCACCATCTCCCTCATTACTATATGATTATTTTGAAACAAAGCCCAGGAGAAATAAACTTGCAGGGCCTCCCACTCCCTTTTCTTCTAGACATATTTGTACTCCATCGTGCTAATGTCACCTTCAAACATGTGTTCTAGACACACACTAAACTACACGGTGGGGTGGAGCTTGCAATTGGGGCCTGGGAATTCTATGGGCTGAACTGGGGGTGACCTACTACTGGGGCCTCCTAGTTCTGGTCTGAAGATATAAGTTTCACTTTCCCATGTTTGAAATGTACTAATACATGGGCTGCATTTCCACTACGGCTTTAATCCACTTTCAATGCGCTTCTGCTAAGGAATCAGAGAGCTGTTAGAGCTACCCTTAAACTACAGTCTCCAGAATGCATTGGGGTAATAGAAGTGCATTGAAAGTGGATTAAAGCTATAGTGGAAACACAGCCCTAAATAGGATGAGATTGAAGTACCCAAATATATTTTCTAATAAATTTGTTTTGTACTGTATATTTTTGTCATGACCCAGGCCCTGCAGATTTGGCTCCGCCTCAGGCCTGGCCAGTCATGGAGCAAACTCCTCTCTTTTCTGTCTCTTTTTTTGGGACGGGAAAGGGGACACTCTACTCAATCACAGCAACACTAAAATCTTGAATTTCACCATTGTTTCCAATGGTCAGCTCTCATTCCTGCCCAGGAGAGGAAACAAGCAGAGTTGAGAACTTGAATCAGTGACTCGGACTCAAATCTCGAAAATGCATGATTTTGGATGCCTTGGTGACTCTGGAGTTGCCCGCATGGAAGACTCTGAAAAAGACTCAAGTCAGGGCCCCCCTGACTCAGCAGTCATCCCCATGCATGCAGACTCGAGTCTGCTTGCAGGTGCTTCCTTACTGTTTTTGCTGCGTGGAGCCAGCATTCTGATGGGGCGAGCAGCAGGGTGGTTCCAGCTGGGAGGCAGGAAAGGGTTAATGTTGCAGTGAATGGGGGGGCAGGACTGGGCTCTTTTCCCATCTCTGACGGGAAGGAAGGAATAGATGATCATTGGACAAAGGATGGACATTCTGATATTGTCATTGGCTGAGGGAGAGCAGGAGAGGAACCAAGGGGGAGGGGTTTCTTAAGATTGGCTGGAGAAGCCCAGGGAGGGAGAGGAGGGAGTTCATTGTGATCACACTTTGCACCTATCTAAAGGGAGGAGAAATTCTAATTGAATGACTGGCTACAATGGGACTACTTCTGAGTAGAGCTGCAAGGATCAAGTCATCCTGGTAAGTCTTGCAGCTGCTGAATGTGACCCTCCTCTCCAGAGGCGTAGCTAGGTCATCTGACACCCAGGGCCCATAAATTTTTGTCACCCCATATGACTTAATGAAATTAATTATTAAAGATTAATTATACTGTTTAATTAATTAATTCACTTTTTATACCACCCTTTCTCTAAGCAGCTCAGGGTGGTGTACATGGTTCCTCCCCTTATTTTGTCCTCACAACAACCCTGTGAGGTAGGTGAGACAGAGATAGTAATAGTCATGACATAGAATGAATAATAATAATGGCAAGAAAAATAAATGCAGTGAATATTTCCCCACAAGCAATGGGTGAAATTCTGCATCAAATTGTATATAACTTGATAGTATTATTCCTAAAAGCCACAACTTCCAGAATTTTGCTCTCTAAGGTGTTACCCCCCCCCCCCCCAAGGATGTCCCATTGGTCTGTTTTGAATTAAGGCAGAGGTTCTCAAACTTTTAACACTGGGACCCACTTTTTAGAATGACAATCTGTCCAGGATCCACCGTAAGTGATGTCATGGCTGCAAGTGACATCATCAAGCAAAATAAAATTATAAATAATTAAAGAAAAACAGATAAATAAGGGGAAGCCAGCCCTGTCTTGCCAAATGAATTTTCTCTGTAGCTTGCCAGCAATAACACACACACACCCCTGCCACACACAAATAAAGCAGTGAGATTTTCAGCCCTCCCCAGTGCCCACCTTACTAGCTCAAGCCTCTGGTTTATTCTTTGGGGGGAGCTGCCTTCTGGAGCATTTCTTGAGCTCCACTTTCATTAGATGGGGACCATGCAGCTAGCCTTGCATTCCTCTTTGCCTGACTTGACCAGGAGCCAAGGCACTTTTGCTTACTCGCAAGTAAACACAACTGTGTGGCTTCCTTTTGCTTTCCATCCTGCTCATTACATTCGTCTGCTTGAAGGGAGGGACTTCCTTCTTGGGTGTTTTTTGGGGGCTGCTTTCATTGGATAGGAACCATTCTGGTGTCATTGGACTCTTCTCAGCCTGCCCTTTCCAAAGAACTATGGCAAGTTCGCCTACTCATGAGTAAACACACGAGGGGGGGACTCAACTCAAGTCCTTTAGAATCACTAAAGGGTGACTTGGCAACCTAGAATGTGTTCCCATTATGACTTTGTCAAGTTGAGTCGCTGAGGGTGGTAAATTTAGACTCGAGTTGAGTCAAGCCATGCTGGGTTTTTCCATCCCTGGAAACAAGGTTGTAGGTTTTTGTTGTTGTTGTTGTTGTTGTTTGTTTTAAGTCCAGAAGCTGGGCAGCTGTGTCAACCTATCAGAGTCTATGGTAGAAAGCAGTTTTCTCTATTAACTTTTGTTGAAAAGTGATATAGAACAACTGTATTATTAAAAAAGATGTTTAATGGAATGTTTAGGTGTCAGCTGAAGAAAGACAAATGGAGGATGAAAGAGTGAAAAGCAGGGAATCTTCTCTTGGGGGGGAGGAAGGAGGTAGAGTGCATGCCAAAAAAAGTTCCCTTCAAGAAGGAGGGGGCAGTAAAAAGCTAGCTGAAGTGTATTCCTCCTCTAAGGGGCTGGGGACCCACTGCAACATTTTGTTGCATGCTGTCTTGTTACCACCAAAGGTATTTTGCCCTGCAGTATGTGTTCCAAGACCATGTAACAGTTCATACCGTTACATTCCTCCATAGTAGAATGGGGGGAAAAATGAGAACTTGGAATTGAGCTATACATGCAGGGAGCCCAACAGCCTGTGATTGCACCTGCCCCGTTTCCATGCCCTTGCTGTAGTCAGTCATGCTTGCCACGTATATAGTATGATCAAATGGATAATCTCTATTGATCTGAAAGATCACAGTGGAACGTTAAGGAAGCGTAAGATTACTCTCCCCCCTTCAATAACCTTTCATTATTTTCTTTTCAAGGTGTGCATGCCCCATCTTCATACAACTTCCTGCATTTTAAGTAGAGAAGCTGTTTTTCTCTTGATGGAAAGCTTTCCTTGCTGCAATAAAGGTTTTCCTGCCTATTGCTTTTTATACAGTTAAACTACTGTTACAAAATTGTGGCTAGGGTCATGGTAGCATTAAAGGAATTTTACTCCCATTGTTCCATACAAAAACTGTCTTTTTTGTTACAGATCAATTAACTCAGTGTTATGATGCAGATTAAAATAAATGTTATCTTTGAAAGGATTTTTTCTAACTTTTGAAATAACTACATTCTTTTTCAAGTCATCCAGCTTTGTGAAGACTAAGGATGTTAATATGAATTAGTTTTAAAACAGTGTTTCTCAAACTGTGGCTTGGGACCCATTAGGTGGGTCACAAACCAATTTCACAGGGGTCCCCATTCATTTCAATATTTTATTTTTAATGTTAGATTTGATACTACCATGGTACATGACTGCATTTGAGGAAATGTTACAGACCTGTACTTTTAACAAGCTACTATGTATATTCTTTTAACAATGATAGCAAATGCGACTTACTCCTGGTAAGTGTGGGTAGGATAGCAGCCTAGGATTGTTAAAGAATTTTCTTGCTTGATGATATCACTTCCGGTGGACCCTGTCAGATTCTCATTCTAGAAAGTGGGCCCTGGTGCTAAATGTGTGAGAACCACTGATTTATGCAATCAGATATACTTTACTCAGAAACCAGCCCATGATCTTTTTTATGGACTGAAAAACAGAATGTTAAAATCCTCTGGTAAATGTCAGAATTACAGTCAGTTCTTGTTATCTGCTAGGGTTAGGCTCCTGAAAAACCTAGTGCAGGGCTCTCCAAATCCCACCCCATGGGCCGGATCCAGGGTTTGGAGATAGCGCTGCTCATGCAGGGGAGGGCTTACAGTTCTGCCACACTGCTGCTGCTCTTAGCATCCAATGTCATTACAAGGATGCTCTGGGCAGTTGTGTCTGCCCGGACATCCTGTTGCAAAGCCTGCTGGGGCTACTGGCAATAGATGCGACTGCCAAGCACGTCTATGTGACAAGACTGGGTGCCAGGAGCCTCAGCAGTGTGGCAGAACTGTAAGCACTGGCTGGGACAGGGAGGGCTTTACAGCTGCGCAGCTGTCTCCAGTTTGGTATCTCTAGTGGATACCAAATTAGCAAATACTGAATCATTAAGTCTACTGAAAAAAATGAGGTTAGGTTCAAGGGGATGATCTTCACCATATACTGTATGAACTTTATGAACCTGAATCTTAACTTGAAGGGGGCTAGGTGATAGCAAGGGCTCATCAACAACTCCAGCTTCTGATGCTTCCTCCTCCATCTCACAGATGACAAGCTGCACCCACTGCATTTCCCTCCTCTACACAATTGTTAAAGGTCCAGGAGCCCTGAAGTTGAAAGGTTGGCCACCCCTGATCTACATGGTAAGTTTAGGACAGGATCTTGTTCATAACACTTGGCAGAATGATAGAATATTGATGGTTCTACAACAGCAGTGCTCAAACTAGTGAGCACCCAGAATGTGGTCCCTGTCCAGACCGCATCCAAGTGTTCTGTCTGGGTGCCACACAAAGTCCTCCTTGTTTGGAGGACAGGGACGCTCTGGGCAGTTACGTTGTCTGCCTGGCGTCCCAGAAGGCCACATGACAGGACATCCAGGCAGATGCAACTGCCCAGAGTGTCCCTGTCCCCCAATCAAGGGGGACTTCATGCAGCACCCAGGCAGAACCGAAAGGTCTGCTCACTGGACAGATGAAACGGCCCAAACACTGGATCCAGCCTCCAGACCAGGGTTTGTGTGGCCCTGTTCTACACAAGCAAATATGTTAGATCTGTGATGACTCACATACAAGACACCAATTTGATGTTACAATCATTCAAACATGTAGTAGGTAACAGTAAGGGTATTTACAGTCTTGGAAGAAAATCCCTCTCCTTATTGTCATTCCCTCTTCTGCTTCTTGAGATTTAGGGCCAAATGACGTTTATGGAAGCACTGATGGATTAGTTTGTCCACTTAACAGCAAGCCTCCAAATTAGGCTGGAGCTACTGTACTGGGAGGACAGTTGTTTAACCCTTCCTTCCACAAAGTTTTTCAAATCTAACTCCAGCCCTAGCAAGTAACTGCTTGTCATGCATGATAAATACATGCATGTTTGTTCTGCAGCAGACCAAATTCTGTTTTACCAAATTACCATTCCATGTTTCACCTGTAGAACTTAGCCCACTTTAAGCTAATTACTTCCCCTTCTTTCCCCAACAATGGCCATAGTTCTGCACTGCAGGACCCCACCACCAGGGTAGCTCACCTGTTCAACCTGCAAAGGTTCTCCTTCCTCCCCTCTCCCACCAGCAGCTTCTCCAGCCACCACAGGTCTTGGAAATGGCAGCCACACACCAATATCCAGCAATCTCCATATGATCCAGCAGTCAGTTGTTAGTCAGCCCATCTCTCCAAGGTCCTTCCTTCTGCACCCACACCCTTTCTTGCCCCCCCAGGTGCTGCTTTTATCCCTGAGGGCCTTGTTGTCTCCAAATGGCTGTAGCTGTGCAGAGCACTCACTGCATTCTGAGGCCCTGGTGTTAACCCCATGCTTCCCAGGCCTGTCAGAGCAAGGAGCCAAGGTTGACACACCATATCTCCTCAAAGGATCTTGCATGTTTCCACTTGAGCAACTTAGAAGTGATTTAGACTGGGAAAACAATACAGGGGATAAGACTCTCAGACATGTAAATGTGTATATGCATGCATGCGCGTGCATACCTCTGCTCCAATCTAATTTGCCCTCTTGTTTGCCTAATTGCAATTTGCCTAACTGTTTGCAAAAACAATTGCTTTTAAGTCAAAACAGATATCAGACGGTCCAATCATAGGACTCCCACATAATGCAGTATATAGTCTTGTCCTTAGTTTACTTCAATATTAATAACTTCTCATTATGGTCCTCCCATTTCTTCCGGATCAGTGGCATTCCCAGAGGGAGGAGGGCACAGCATTACGTTTTGCAGGGTGCCTCAGTGCACCTTGTAAGCTGCCCCTCCCCCTCACTATTAGAGCCATTCCAGGCAGCAAGAGCAACACAGAGGAGATGCCTTCACATTGCTCTCACTGCCAGAATGGCTCCAACATCGAGAGGGAAAAGCAGCTTACACAGCATGTTGAGGCACCTGGAAAAGCCTCAACTAAGAGCTGTTGAGGCTGTTCCCCCCCACCCCAGGAATGCCACTATTCTGCAAGTTCTTTTGACTAAAGCAGGGGTGGCCAACCTTTAAGCTCCTGAACATTTAACAATTGTGTAGAAGAGGGCATTTCAGTAGGTGTAGCTTGTCACCTTACAGATGACAAACTGCACTTGCTGAAATTCCTTCCTCTACACAATTGGCAAATGTCCAGGAGCCCTAAAGTTGAAAGGTTGGTCATCCCTGAACTAAACAATCAAAAACTAGGCCACAATTCTTTGCACACTTTTGTGGGAATAAGACACATTGAACACAACAGGAGTTACTTCTGAATAGCTATGCATAGGATTGTGCTGTAGAAAAAGCAGTTGTCTGAACTATTCAATTTTGACTTGGTTAGACAGGTTTGATATCCTGGTTTGTTAACTATGGTTTGGGTTTGTGCAAACCACCATTTCTTGTATTTGAAAGTTTCAGTTTTGAATCCTTTGCTTATGGTTTGTAAATGCTCTCATGAGCAACGGGGGAGGGGGAAGAAAGGGAGAACACCCTGCCCATTCTGGTAATAAGAAAGCCATTGTTAGTATCTGCATGTGGCCATTGCATTAGTGTACAAGACTTAGGGGGAGGGAACAATTCTCCCCTCTTGCCCACATCTACTCACACATGCTGGTTGTGAAAGCAGTTGAGCCTGCTTGAAATAATCCTTATTAATCAAATTCAAGTTATTAATATCCATGCAAGAGACTTAGCTATAGGGGGTAAACTGTGTTCTCATGCATGGTTCCGTCAAAAACTGGGAGCACTTTCTGACAATTACGCAGATTAGCACACTCTGTTAGCACATGAATTTCCTGTAATGGTTTTCTTAAAACATTCTTTCCCTGTCTAATTACGTAAGGATGAATTATGCCTTTCCCATACAATATTCTGATCCTGGAAATGCATATGCTACACAAAACCATCATTACTGTAACATCATCTACATGTTTTTGTAGATGGGATCTGTTATGTTATTTGCCATCACAAGGAGTTCCATAAGATTACTACCAAATTGGGGTACTATACTATGTGTTAGCATATAGCATCTTGTAGGCTAGAAGTGGATTGTCACAATCCAGCCCTGCCTGAAAACACAAGAGATAGAATCTGAAACCTTCTACATGCAAAGCATTAATGCTTTGCTGGATCAGACCAAGGTTAACCATATAACAATCTCAGAAGCCAGTAAGCACTAAGTGGTGCATCAAGAAACCACCATCTGTCTACTAGTGCTGTAGGCAGAGCATGACAGAATTCTTTTAATAGGACTTAAAATCCAATTTAGTGATGCATATATTTATTTTTGTGAGTTTTTATAAACAATGCTGAGTCTACAAGAACACAGTATAGCTATTTTTCAATAAGCAGACTATTTTTAAAATACGTACATTGTTTACAATCTTTAGATTCCTTTAAGGCTACAATCCTATACATGCTTTCCTAGGAGCAGTGCTTTTTTTGTAAATAAAAAGGTGCAGGAACTCACAACTTGTTAATCTTTTTATTTATTTATTTATTTTTAAACCATTTTTATTGGAGAAATAAAATATTTTTTATGTGCTTCCCCCCTAAAGATGAACTTACTTCTGAGTAGACATGCATAGGATTGGGCTGTCAATCTCCACATCCCCTTCCCCCTAGCTATTTTTTCTACACATGGGGAAAAATACTGTACAGGTGCACTTGTAGCGTGTAGTATGTAGTGTGGCACTACTTGGAGGAGAGGAAGCAGTAATGGATTCTGAAAAATTGGCTTACATGAGTTCCATGTAATAAAATTACTCTAAGCAACTGTGGGAGTAAGAACAAAAAAGGAATTCTTACAGGAGAGAGGTCCTTAGGTGCACATAGAAACAGCTACGTTTGCAAACAAGCGATTAAATATGGTTTAATTCAGGTATCAGAATACTCTGTGTCTTTGGGAAGGCGCTTGGCATGCAATTGTATGTTCTCTGTTGCCCTGAGCAGCTGCTGTGCATTGCTGGAGAGGAGCTGCAAACGCTGGCTGGCGGAGGGCATGCTTGTGGGGGAAGGATGAGGAGGCTCTCTGGCAAGGCTGGACAGCCATGTTGTACACATGTAGAATCCCTTTTCACCTGCCCTTAGCATGTGAAAACAGGTGCAGATATATATCTCTGCTACGATTAAGAGCCCAATCCTAGGTATGTCTACTCTGAAGTAAGTCTCGTTCTAGAGAATGGAGCTTACTCCCAGGAAAGTGCCTAGGATTGCAGCCTAAGAGCCCAATCCTATGCATATCCACTCAGAAGTCCACTTTAGTGAATGGGGCTTACTATGGATAGGATGGCAGCCTCAGGGCCCAATCCTGTGCCTGTCTCCTCAGAAGTCAGTCCCATTAGAGGCAGTGGGGCTTCCTCCCAGGAAAGTGTGGATAGGACTGCAGCCTCAGAGCCCCTCCTGTGCCTGTCTACTCAGAAGTCAGTCCCACTAGAGGCAGTGGGGCTTCCTCCCAGGAAAGTGTGGATAGGAGTGCAGCCTCAGAGCCACTCCTGTGCCTATCTACTCAGAAGTCAGTCCCAGTAGAGGCAGTGGGGCTCACTCCCAGGAAGGTGTGGAGAGGACTGCAGCCTCAGAGCCCCTCCTCTGCCTGTCTACTCAGGCTGCAAGGCTATGACACTTTCCCGGGAGTAAGCCTCATTGAACACAATGGAACTTACTTCTGAGTAGACATGCATAGGCTTGGGCTCTCAGGCTGCAAGGCTATGCACCCGTTTCCAGGAGCAAGCCCCACTGAGCACAATGAGACTTACTTCTGAGTAGACACACCTAGGCTCGTGCTGCAGATTGGCATGGGGGCTGCACCAGCCAGCTTCCTTCCCCTCCTCCTCCGCCAAGCCAGTACCTGGGCATTCCATGGGTGCCACAGCCTGTCTCCCTGGCTGGCTGGCTGGCTGTCTGTCCTCCTCCTCGGCGTCGGCGCGTGTCCCCCGTGCCCTCCACTGGCTTGGAAGCTGCGCTGGGAAGCAGAGCGCGGGGGAAGGGGAGGCAGGCTGGGCTCAGGTGAGAGCTTGGAGATGGGGGCAGGAGGGGGTCGTTGTGCGATCAGGAAGGGGCCAGGTGCCCGCCCACCCTGCACCCCCCAGCACCCACCCAGTGAATGCCTCTGTTTTGCTCCCCCCCAATGCCTCCAAAGGGGAGGGGCCCCTGCAAAAAGGTGCCGGAACTCCGTCCCCCCCCCTTCCATTAGAAAAAAAGCCCTGCCTAGGAGCAAGCCCAATTGAACACAATGAGACTTACTTCTGAGTAGATGTGCACAGGATCTTGGTTAGAGGCTTTATTCCAGAACTCCAATCCTTCCCCAGAGGAATGTGGGAACCCACAAAATATTTACTAGACTTCAGTGTTCCCCTGGTCTTTCATATTACAAAAAAGGATCAACAAACTTTTTTTCATAATATAAACATAATTATGTCTTAGGAACAAGTCCTACTGCTTTAGTGGAATCTATTTCCAGTACAATGTGCTTAGGAGTATAGATCAGGGGTGCTCAAACTTTCAACTTTAGGGATGCTGGATCTTTAACAAGTGTATAGAAGAGAGAATTGCAGCAGGTGAAACTTGTCATCCCACAGATAACAAGCTACACCTGCTGAAATTCTCTCTTCTATACACTTGTTAAAGGTCCAGCATCCCTAAAGTTGAAAGTTTGAGCACCCCTGGTATAGATCATTAATCACAAGTTCTCAAAAAAAAATAAAAAATTGTCAGGCATAGATGTCCCTGTTTTGTTGCTGGTTAGAGGTTTTAATAATAAAAAAGAGGTTAGTCCAACTAAACTTCCAATTCACAGATATTTACAGTACAATGAACTGTTAAGTTTAAGTTCATGGCAAGTGCCTTTTTGTCCATCTCTCTGATCTGCAATGCAAATTCTATGCTTCTTCATCAAAGCTGCCATAGCACTTAACAGCTCACCCACTGACCTAATATTTAACATCTGCTTAAAAAGGATTATTGAAAAGGCCATCACAGGAACAACCAGCCAGTGAGCTAATCTTGAAGAAAAGCCCAAGTTAGAAGGAAACTGTTGTCAGGTTATAAAATGCCTTCTACCTATAACTTCCTCTTTGTAGGAATTCATGCTGATTTTTCTGTAGTGGCTGTGCTCCCAAACATTTTGCAGGACTATTCCAAGTAGCATAGCGGGAAACCCACATGCTTTTCATGAGCACTGGATTGTACCAAACTTAGAATTTGCTTCTTCAAATATGTTATAAGCAGGAAACCTGCCAGAGAAGCGGTTGGACCTCTAGATGGTGAGGGAGGGAAAGGGGAAATAAAAGGAGACTTAGAGATGGCAGAGAAATTGAATGAGTTCTTTGCATCTGTCTTCATGGCAGAAGACCTCAGGCAGATACCGCTGCCCAAACAGCCCCTCCTGATGAAGGAATTAAGTCAGACAGAGGTTAAAAGAGATGTTTCAGACCTCATTGATAAATTAAAGATCAATAAGTCACTGGGCCCTGATGGCATCCACCCAAGAGTTATTAAGGAATTGAAGAATGAAGTTGCTGATCTCTTGACTAAAATATGCAACTTGTCCCTCAAAATGGCCACAATGCCGGAGGAGTTAAGGATAGCAAATGTCACGCCGATCTTTAAAAAGGAAAAGAGTGGGGACCCGGGAAACTATAGGTTGGTCAGCCTAACATCTATACCGGGTAAGATGGTGGAATGCCTCATCAAAGATAGAATCTCAAAACACATAGACGAACTAGACTTGCTAAGGGAAAATCAGCATGGCTTCTGTAAGGGTAAGTCTTGCCTCACGAACCTTTTAGAATTCTTTGAAAAGCTCAACAGGCATATGGATGCGGGAGAACCCGTGGACATTATATATCTGGACTTTCAGAAGGCGTTCAACAAGGTCCCTCACCAAAGGCTACTGAAAAAACTCCACAGTCAGGGAATTAGAGGGCAGGTCCTCTCCTGCATTGAGACCTGGTTGAAGACCAGGAAACAGAGTGGGTGTCAATGGGCAATTTTCACACTGGAGAGCGGTGAAAAGCGGTGTGCCCCAAGGATCTGTCCTGGGACCAGTGCTCTTCAACCTCTTCATAAATGACCTGGAGACAGGGTTGAGCAGTGAGGTGGCTAGGTTTGCAGATGACACCAAACTTTCCAGAGTGGTGAAGACCAGAAGTGATTATGAGGAGCTCCAGAAGGATCACTCCAAACTGGCAGAATAGGCAGCAAAATGGCAGATGCGTTTCAATCTAAGTAAGTGTAAAGTCGTGCACTTTGGGGCAAAAAATCAAAACTTCACATATAGGCTAATGGGTTCTGAGCTGTCCGTGACAGATCAGGAGAGAGATCTTGGGGTGGTGGTGGATAAGTTGATGAAAGTGTCGACTCAATGTGCAGTGGCAGTAAAGAAGGCCAATTCTATGCTTGGGATCATTAGGAAAGGTATTGAGAACAAAACAGCTAATATTATAATGCCGTTGTACAAATCCATAGTAAGGCTACACCTTGAGTATTGGGTCCGGTTCTGGTCACTGCATCTCAAAAAGGACATAGTGGAAATGGAAAAGGTGCAAAAGAGGACAACTAATATGATTGCTGGGATTGGGCACCTTCCTTATGAGGAAAGGCTACGGCGTTTGGGCCTCTTCAGCCTAGAAAAGAGACACCTGAGGGGGGACATGATTGAGACATACAAAATTATGCATGGGAAGGATAGTGGATAGAGAGATGCTCTTTACACTCTCACATAACACCTGAACCAGGGGACATCCACTAAAATTGAGTGTTGGGAGGGTTAGGACAGACAAAAGAAAATATTTCTTTACTCAGCATGCAGTTGGTCTTTGGAACTCCTTGCCACAGGATGTGGTGACAGCATCTGGCCTGGATGCCTTTAAAAGGGGATTGGACAAGTTTCTGGAGGAAAAATCCATTATGGGTTACAAGCCATTATGTATATGTGCAACCTCCTGATTTTAGAAATGGGCTATGTCAGATGCAAGGGAGGGCACAAGGATGCAGGTCTCTTGGTATCAAGTGTGCTCCCTGGGGCATTTGGTGGGGCTGCTGTGAGATACAGGAAGCTGGACTAGATGGGCCTATGGTCTGATCCATTGGGGCTGTTCTTATATTCTTAGAATATTTCAAATGTACTTTCCAGAATGGCAGTCATGGAACCTAGTCTGTTTAGGCCTTGATACATGGAAATCTAGAAGTTTCCCCCACCTACCCCCCAGTTATAAATTCCTGTGAATTGCAGTTACACTCAACCAGTTTGCCTTTTTCCATCTGTGTAGACACAGCAATGCAATGTGCTGAGCAAAATTCTTGGCAGAAGGCTACTAAAAGGGTGAGGGGGGATTTTCACATTGCAAGGTCAAGCTATGATGACAAACAGTTGATGTGCCTTTAAAGCACATTCCTTGTAGCTGCTTTTCATCTTCAGTGGCCTTCTGTCAGACAGAGTGTAGCTAGCTCATCCTCTAACACCTCTCCTTCCAATCTCTTATTTTTCCAGTGAAAATGCTATTAGCATTTGCTCAATGCATGCAAATTCCTCGAAAGCATGCAGCAGCAGCAGCAGCAGCACATTCAAAGATATACAAAGCATCTGAGGCTTTGGCTTGCCAAGCCTTGGGGGGAGGGGTGGGGGACTGGGTTGAGGGACAAGCTTCTCTAGTAACTGCTTTGAATTTCATAAGCATTATGGTGAGGACATTCATACTGATAGTGGGGCAAGAATGAATAACTACCCAAAGAAACTTGTCTGCCACAATGATAACAAGAACACAAGAGTTTTAGGGTTCAGTTCCAGCTGATTTTATTTCCTTAGGGAAAAAAAGGTTATTTACAGAAAGTATATTGACAATCTGACAGGCAGTGAAACTTGGCATAACTTGCCAGCGTTCCCCCATTCCCACCCCCTGGTTGTGTTCTGGGCAGATTGTTAGACAAAAAGATATTCCACACAGCATATTGCACAGGATGGATGACAAAATAAATTTCATTTAAAAAAAAAAGTAAAAACCCTTAACGGAACCTCCTCATTAGGCTGATGTCTTAGTGCCTGTCATGTTATATTAACATACATAAACACACAATCTTTTTTGCTTATTATAATACAGACTTAAATGTACAAAGATGTTTTCACTTTTTCTCATCTTAAACACAACAGCTATAAACCTGAATACATATGCTATCATCATGCCATAAGAGACTAAAACAATTATATTTAGCGACAAGTAGAAAGGATTAAATAGTCAAATACAAGAATGAAAAAACGCAGTACATAGTGTCGCAAACTCAAATCGGCATTTAGATAGATCCAGTGGTTTAAACGGCATGGTTTTTTTTCTTTTTCTTTTTTTTTGCTTATAAAAAAAGTGCAAAAGATGTGGTTTACAAGTTAAAGCTACAGGATCCCATTTTTTCTGACAATGCTCCAGTTGTTTCTGTACAACATACTATTCATTTTGAGAGGGGGTTGTTTGTTAGAAATTAGCCCTACAGTGAATTAGTTCAATCCCTCTCTCTCCCAACTCCTTAAGGTAAGAGTTGAATAGTGGATACAAGGGATGCTGTCTCTTTAAGAAGCCTGCAGACTGGAGTGTAAACATGATGAAAGTAGGGGCTGATTTTGTGTGTGAGAGATTAACCAGCGGCCCTGTTATAATCAGGAAATCCAAAACAGCAATTTACACCCCTTTATATATTTTTTACAAAAATACACTGAGAAAATAATCAAACGTTTTCATCTCTCTTCTCTTGTTTTTAAAAGTGTCAAAAGTCTACATTTAAATATAAAAAATTAAAAGTTAAAACTCTAGCCCTTCAGTGAAGGTGACATAAAAAATGGTGAGGGTAACAACAGAACTACCAAAAAAGGACAAAGTAATACAAGTAAAAAATGTTTGGCCAGTATAAATACTTCACTTATAAAATGGCATCCAATTACATTTACAAGGAAAAAGAACATTTCAAGGATGGATCATGGGTTTGAAAAGAAAAATCTTCATTTACAACTATAAAGGAACACACATTCACACACGCACACACACAGACACTGAGGAAAAATTTGGTCCTGAATTTTTTAAAGTCCAGCACAGATTTGAGTTGCGTTTGAATCCTTTAAAGAGTTAAGAATGAAAAAAGCTGGTGATAATTTTTGTAGGAATCAAACATAGCGCCATCTATCTGCTTTTTATATTATTCTAACACTATTCTTTTAAACTGCTCAACAGTCTTACAGAAAATCTCAGAAAGATAGACAGAATAACATGCCATATTAAACCCCACCAGTGAAATAATCCAACACCATCACGATTCTGAGTAAGAGAAAAACACATTTTTTTCCGCAAAAGAAAGAGCAACTGCCCTCCATTTCCCCTGTACCACATCATTACAGAAAACTTGGTATGTTCCATATCCATCTCCAATTTTTTTTTAAAGAAAAAGTTCAGTGTTGTTGAAATTCCACACATACTGTCATCTCTGTATATAAGGTGACTTAAAGAAAATCACTGCCACCTTTTTTCTTTATACGTGCAAATCCTTTTTTCAGTTTTATTATTATCTTCTCAGCCAGATTTTCCAGTTCATTTGTCCTTGTCATTGTTGTTCACCCCCCCCCCCAAATGCCTCCCTCTTTTCTATCCCATAGGATCTCAGGCTGCAATCCTATCTACACATTTTCCTGGGAGTAAGCTCCATTGACAATAATGGGACTTACTTCTGAGTAGACAGGCATAGGATTGGGCTTTCAGTCCAGTTCCTAGGGCCTCTCCTACCCCATCTGCTCTTGATGTCTAAGAGAACAAACACAAGCAAACCAGGACTCTTCTCTTTCCTATTGCAAGTCCTGCAGATTTGTTGGAAAAATTTCCCCCCCTTCCTTTGGAAAACTCTCTAACCAAACAGAAAAAGAGGGGGTGGGAGGGTGAGTAAAAAAAACTATAGCATTTCCAAAGCACACAGAGCATAATCTATTTCCCCACCCCCTTCGAAGTGGACTAAGGCTGCAATCCTATGCACACTTTCCTGGGAGTAAGTCCCATTGGACAGAATGGGACTTACTTTTGAGTAGACCTGCTTAGGATTGGACTGTAAGGCTGCAACCCTATACACACTTTCCTGGGAGCAAGGCCCACTGAACAGAATGGGACTTACTTTTGAGTAGACCTGCTTAGGCTTGGGCTGTAAGGCTGCAAACCTATACACACTTTCCTGGGAGCAAGGCCCCTTGAAGACCATAGGGTTCACTTCTGAGGAGCCATGTGCTGTAAAAGACAAACCTTCGAGGTGTGTGTGTGCGTGATTGGCAGTCCCTCCCGCACCCTAGTGTCTTTTTTTTCTTTTTCTTTTAAGCCACTTGATTCTCTCTAGTCTCTGGAATCCATTCTTGGGCTCTTGGAAGGTTGAAAAGGTGGGGATCCGGTGGTGGGGATCCGTCGAGCCAGAGACAGACACTTTTCAGGGGTTACTTTGAGGAAACAAAGTTTGATCCCTTCTACCATTGCAATGTTGTTTCAACGCCCTCCCGCCCCCTGGTCAGTTTCCCGAGCCCCCCACCCAAAGGCATTCAGTCTGAAGCTGGAGTGGGGGTCTCACCCCGGGTCTCTGCCGCCGCCGCTCCTGGAGCCATCAGTAGGTGAAGACGAGGTTGGAGATGCTGGACTCGAGCCAGTCCCCCGAGATCATCTCACTTACCTCCGGGGTGCAATAGTCCGGGAACTCGAAGTGCGAGCCGGAGCCGGGCTCCAGGTTCCAATCCAGGTCCCTGTCGAGGGCGGAGGAGCCGAGGCTGCCCAGGGCCATGCTGCCGTCGAGGCCCGGGCCGGGGTGCAGCTCCAGCAGGTCGTCTTCGAACTCGTCGTCCGAGGAGGAGGACGCCGAGGAGGAGCAGCCCGACGAGTGCGAGGTGGACGGCGCCGGCGAGGGCGCCCGCAGGCTGGTGTAGCTGCGGTGGTCCGACGGCGAGCAGGGGGAGGCGCACGGCTCGCCCCCCGCGTCCTGCTGGCCAGCGGCGGCGGCGGCGCCCGCCTCGTCATAGAGGCTGAGCGGGTCGCTGGCCTCGGTGGAGGCGCTGAGCGTGGGGCTGGCGGGCACGGCGCCGCCGGGCGACGAGTGCGGGAAGAGGTAGAGCCGCTTGGCCTTCTTCTCAGGGAGGTGTTTGCTGCCGCCGCCCGAGGGCGAGGAGGAGCCCGGCGAGGCGGCGCGGGATTTGTACAGCGAGTGGTGCTCCGGGGGCAGGAGGGCGGCGGGCTGCTCCGGCGGCGAGCCGCCCTTGCCGCCGCCGAGGCTGGGCTTGGGATGCGGCTTGCCCGCGCCGGCGCCACCGGGGGAGAGCTTGGCGGCACTGCCCTTCTTCGGGACGGGCTTGGAGGCGGCGGCGGGGGCGCTGCTGCTGCTGGAGACGGCGCTGCTGCCGCCGCCCCCTCCTCCGCCCGCGCTCTTCTCGCCCGGCTTGGCGCCCGCCTTCACCTTCTTCCTGGGCCGGTACTTGTAGTCGGGGTAGTCGGCCATGTGCTTGAGGCGCAGCCGCTCCGCCTCCCGGATGAAGGGGATCTTGTCGCCGTCCTTGAGCAGCTTCCAGCGCTTGCCCAGGCGCTTGGAGATCTCGGCGTTGTGCATGTCCGGGGACTGCTCCATGATCTTCCTGCGCTCGATCTGCGACCACACCATGAAGGCGTTCATGGGCCGCTTGATGTGCCCGCTGGGCGTCTTGCACCAGCTGGGGTCGTCCGCTTTGCCCCCCGTGGAAGCCGTCGAGCCCGGCGTGGGCGAGCAGGCGATGCCCAGCTCGATGCCGGCTCCGGAGTCCGAGCTCTCGCCGGCCAGGAGCGCCTCCGTGTTCTCCGTGTTGTTCGTCTGCTGCACCATCTCCGGGGCTCGCGCGGGGCGGCTGTGGGGAGATCGGCGGGGCTCAGCTTGGCACCGGGTGGAGAGCAGCCCAGCCCCTCAACTTGCCCGGTCGCTGGGCGGCCTCCGGCCCCCTTGGCTCCGTCCTCCTGCTGCTGCTGCTGCGTCCGTCCCCTCTGGGAAGTAGTTGTAGCTCCACACCGCTTTTGTCTCTCCGGTGCACGCTTAGTGTCCTGCACGCCTTTGCCCTGCAACTTTGCACAGAAGCCGGCTCAGAGTGCAAACAGTTGCTCGCTTGCTTCTTTCCTTAAGCCAATCCAAGTTCTCTCTCTCTTCTCCAGCCTTTCCCACCCCAGAGTTCACAAGTGCTTTTTTCACCCTCTTTCTCTGCTCAGAGGTGTTTCAGCAGAAACAGCACGCCCACTTGCTCAGTCTCTTTCTCTAAAGCGCACAGCAACAGCCAAAAATAAGACGGGGGAGAGGGGGAAAGTGCCCACACCACACATACATTCACCCCCCCAAAAAAATAGCTTCCTCACTCCAGGGCTGGTGCAAGAGGGAGCAGGAGTTGGGTGGACTGTTTTTGCAAGGGCTGGCTGCAGGCGAAGAGGAAGAAAAGCCCGCTCATGCAGCCCAGGAGCATTAAGAGATGTGTGTCTTCCTGGTGAGAAGAGCGGTGACTGGTGCAATCAACGTATGGAGTCCCGTCTCGCCTGCCTTGGGATGAGCCACCCCGAGGAGAGGAAAGAGACATGAACGAGCCGGGGCGAGCCAGCAGAGTGGCCTGCTGCTCAGTCTGGCGCGCGCGCCCCCCGCACGCGCTCACTCAGGCACACTCGCGCGCAGGGCTGCAGCTTTGAGCGGACCCCAATTCCGCCCCGCGCCTCTTTATCCTTTCACAGTCAGCCCCGCGGCCAATGGCAGCCTGTATCCAACGCTCCGCGGTGCCAAACCCCACCCCTGCGGCTCCCATTGGCTTGGAACCCAATGCAATAATAATCACCGCGTGCAATGAGAAGCTCCAAATCTGACCTCATTCCAATTTACACAGCAAACTTTTTAAAAGGGCCAGAAGTGCAGCTGAGATTTCTGAGTGGGGCTGGCTTTGGGGGGGGGGGCTCGTTTGCATTGCTCCTCCTCCATCTGCGTGTGTGTGTGCAAAGGAGCGTGCGTGTGCTGCTGCTGCTACTACTACACTACTATTGGGGGTAGTGGGAGGGAGGGAGCTCTGGCCGTTATGTTGCAGAAGGGGGATGGGGAGAGCCATCGCAGCACTGCAAGCCTTGACTTCTGCAGAAAAGCAAAACTGACTCCTTAGGAAGGGAGGAAAAAAAAACATGTTAATTTTTTTTTTTGCACCTTATTCTTTATGAACAGAAAAAATGCCCTAACAGGGCTAACCCTTATTTGCCCCGCCTAAGCTGGTCAATCATCTCTTACACACTTTCTCCACGCTTTCTCAAGGTAGTTCATGCGAGCAAGGGTCGCTTAAAAAAAAAAAAAAACCAAACAGACAGTTAATCTATGTAAGCAACACTCACACTACTAGTAGTGTTTACACAATAGGGTCGTTTCCTCTTCCTGCTTGCTTGGGAAGAATGCGCTGCAAGGGTTGCTGGTTGCTTCGTGGAGCCTGCTACCTTACACAAGCTATCCACAAAGCAGAAGGGTAAGGGTGCAGGGGGTTCCAGATCTGGCAGGGATTTCCTGCAAGCCTGAATGATGTATAGTGCATATTGTACCAGAGCTTCCTCCCCTCCCCCTCACCATTACAGTCTCTTGCAAGGAGGCAAAGACTCATCTATGGGAAGCTCTGATCAGCAGAGTGGCAAATGGAATGGTGTATACAGGAGGGATAAGGGTCTAAGAGCTCAACCCGATGCATGTCTACTCAGAAGTAAGTCCCATTATTATAATCAATGGGGTTTACTCCCAGGAAATTGGACAGGATTGCAGCATGTGAGCCCAAGCCTATGCATGTCTACTGAGAAGTAAGTCCCATTATAGTCAATGGGGCTTACTCCCAGGTAAGTGTGGATAGGATTGTGGCCTAAATCAAGTTTCCCACCACCACCATTTAAAAACTGTGTGCAGATAAATTGTTAAGTCATATGCTTTATTGTTTTATTCATTATTATTATATTGTCTATTAATATTGTTTATTATTCACCAAGTAGATTAAATCTTACATTCTATTCACTTTCCTGATGGAAAAAAGTTATACAAAAATGCATGTCTCTTGTCTCCATCCACAGTGAATAGCTCACCTATGCATTTCTTCCTCTGTCCAATAGCATAATGACATGTGGACACCATAGGTGCTATAGAGCCCATTAAGTCAACATTTGTGTTGAAAGTATGTACCAAAAATAAAAACTGGTGGAGCCTCACAATAAATCCCAGGATACCTGATATACTGCAAAAATATGTATTGTGCACAACAGAAATTAAGCACAGTCCTAATGTGTCCTCAAAATACTGATTGCGAGGACTACTGTACATCCTCAAAAGATAGGGTCTCAATAACCCAATGCAGTAGTCACCAAACTGAGCTGTGTCTCCCAGGGAGCTTCGGAAACCAGCCAGAGGAGCTGCGGAATTATGAAAAACCTGCTGCCCTATACACTGAGTAGGGTTGTAGCCCTAATGGAGGGGCCACAGCCAAAGGCCCAATAGGTCAAAGGAACTGCCAGTTGGAAAGTTTGGAAACCACTGGCCTAATGTAATTAAGGGCACAATCCAAACTGGCCTGGCACTTATGGAATGAGTGCACATACTCTCACAAATGTGCTGGAAAGCTCCTGGCACCAGTACTAAGGCCTGCACCGGCCTACCAGTGCCAGATCGTAGTGAAGCACCCAACAGAGCAGATAAGCTTTCACTAGAGGGTGGGGATGGAGTGGGGAGGGAGCTGGGCAGTGATGGGGTGGATTGGGCTCAGGGGGGCAGGAATGGTGTCAGGGGCTACTGCTATACTGCCATCCACCTTCCTGGGCCTGTTTTTCCAACACAGGGCTGCTTGCACTTGTGCCAGTCATTTTGCTGGCACAAGCCCAAGTGGATGGATGTTACTGATAGGGTTAGCTATGACAATGATGTAAAGCTGTTAACAAAAGTAGGTTCCAATGGAGCAATTATCTTTTCCTATTTAAGTGTGCACTTAGTCATTAAACTCAGGAACTAACAGTGCAAAGACACAACTTGCAAACTGCAGTGCAACTAGTACAAGCCAGTACACAAATAAACAAGTTTGGAGCAATGTATATCAATTCCCCCCAAAATTCACATATACTAGAATCAATCTGCATTCCAAATGTCCCTCCTTACCCAAATAATGTAAAACTACTATTAGTATTTAATGTTACTTAAGAAATTAGACAAATATGCTAAAAGCATATTTGATTTGTTATCTGGTGTGCTCCCTGGGGCATTTGGTGGGCCATGTGAGATACAGGAAGCTGGACTAGCTGGGCCTATGGCCTGATCCAGTGGAGCTGTTCTTATGTTCTTTTGTTATGTAAAAGCATTATTCAGTGCTTTTCATGCAGGCTTAGGGCACAATCCTGTGCATGTCTACTCAGAAGTGAGCCCTATTGAGTTCAACGGAGCTTACTCCCAGGTAGCATACACAAATTACTAATTTATATAGAGCAGTGATTCTCAAACTTTGAGGGAGCTTTACTCCCTCAGTAAGTCTTTGTGGGGGGAGGGGCTAGAGCAGCAACGCGATCCCCAGGATCGCACCGCTAAGGGGGGCAAGGGGGTGACTTAACTTTTGGAAGGCAGGGCTGCAGCTGGCTGCAGGAGGTATGGGGAGCCCTGCGCAGTCCTGCACAGCGCTCCCTGAGGCTTGGAGTGTTCAGAGAAAGCGGGCGCAAAGCACTTCCATTTTGCAGGATGCGCTTTGCGCCCACTTTCAGTGAAAGTTCTAAACCTAGGGGAGTGCTCTGCAGGGCTGCACAGGGCTCCCTGCACCTCCTGCAGCCCTGCCTTCTGAAAGTAAGTCACAAGCACCCCCTTGCCACCCCCAAATGGACAAGATCCTGGGGGTCACTTCCCTGCCTCTCCCCTTCCCCCGCCCCTTAAAGGGACGGGGAACCTTTACACAAACTGGTGGGACATGACCCACCAGTTTGAGAACCACTGATATAGAGTATTTTCAGACTGTGTTTAATAAATTATTATTCACACACACAGTAGAAGCTCATTTTTTCAAGCAATGTGATTTATTGTGCAAAACCACCATATTTTCTTTGAAGCTTGTGCCAATACATTTTTAGAATTACAGTTGATTGTCCCACTGAACAAAAACATGCAAGCTAAAAATAGGTATTGTGTACCCCATATTATTATTATTATTATTATTATTATTATTAACAGTATTTATATACCGCTTTTCAACTAAAAGTTCACAGAGCGGTTTACAGAGAAAAATCAAATAACTAAATGGCTCCCTGTCCCAAAAGGGCTCACAATCTAAGAAGATGCAAATGAATACCAGCAGACAGCCACTAGAACAGACACTGCTGGGGTGAGGTGGGCCAGTTACTCTCCTCCTGCTAAAAAAGGAGCACCCACTTGAAAAAGTGCTTCTTACCCAATTAGCAGGGGTGTAAGCAGCCCCATTTACTGCCAAGTATACATAGCATTAATCTGCGCATTCTAACCCTATGCATGTTTATTCAAAGGTAAGCCTCATTGAGTTCAATGAGTAGTAACTCTCAGTTCCCAAGTAGTTGTACTTCGCTTTGCTGCAACCATAAATGCATTTTAATGCACAAGTGTACTTATTTAGCATGTTTGCAATTGCTAAGTAAAATACCTTTTATATATGGGATTTTCTAACATATGAAACGTAAGGCGCAATCCTAACCCACTTTACAGCACCTACAGATGGGCAGTGCAGCTCTGAGGTAAGGAAACAAGCATTCCCTTATTTTGAGGAGGCCTCCATGAGTGCCACCCAACAGAAGGATGCTGCTGACATCCCACTGGCACTGCTTTGTCAGTGCTGGAAAATTGGTTAGGATTTGGGCCATAATCTAGGCCTTCATAATATTTACAGCCTAGGCATTTAGTCCAGTCCAGTACATTTGCTTGAACACAGATATGACATAACTAACACAGTAATGATTATTTTGAAAATTTGTGCTAGCACAGGTATTGGCAGGTCATACCTTGGTGTGATGGTGAGGCAAGTTTTTCAACAGGGGTATGCCACCAGATCCTAAAACATGGCACTTCAACCTAGGACTGGGCTTAAGGGCCCCAACACAGACAGAGTTCATGGAGCTACACTGGGAGCTAGCCCCAGCACTGAAATGGCACAGCAGCAGCAACTACTCTACTACTATACTTTGATTCCACTTCCTCTGAACATGGTGCTGTGTAAAGTCACTTGTGCAGTATTTCTGGGAGCAGATTTGGATTGCCCTTGCTGAAGAAAGGACACTAGTAGCCGTGGTAACACAAGTTACTGCTTCCACAGCCACCACACAGGGTGATCAGTCTGCCTAGCTGCAATCCATACACAGTACCAGTTCACTGAGGTACTTGTAGATCAGAAGCTTGTAACTGACAGCCAAATGTTCCTTTTATACCTCCCCACCAGTGCCAGATGTGTCTAAACTGCAAATAACTTGCAATTTATGATTTCAGAAGAATCAATAATATTCCCAGATTCAAAAACTGTATTACTTTATCATAAGCTACACACATTCTGAGTTCCTCAAGCAGTTTGAAGTAGAGGGATGTGTAGGTGGTGCTTTATGATAATGACCATTTACCCAATCCTGATGACAATCCTAAATAAAACATTTAAGATCGTAATGATCAATATAATAGGAAGGGTCAATAGAAATAGAAATCCTTTAAATACTGTTTACCAAGTTAACCTCTTCATGCACTCTATCAATGGTTATCATGTTGCATAATGGGAAGGAAACAATCCCTCCTAATCTTCTGGGCATACTTCTGAGCAGGAATAATGCATAACTAAGCACACTTCTTTTGAAGGTTTTTCATTCATTGAACTAAGGTCAGTTACATTTCCAAAGGAGACAATCAACTGTTGATTCATTATACATACTATTAACAGCCCAGACCTACCTAAACCTCTGCATAGTGATGCAGTGGCACCAGAGTTGGCTGCTGGTGGTCTCATTCAGGTAAGGGGACATTTGTCCCCTGTCCCAAGGTAAACCCCAGGAGCCACTTTGGGTCAGCTCAGACCTGCACCAGCAATATTACCGGTGCAAGTCTGCATTGACCCATGCAGGTACCACAACCACCAAACCTGCCCCCTGGGTCTAATCCAACCATTCTCCACTCCCATGAGACCTTCGTACAACCAAGGACAGTGGAGGCAGAGGATCAAGGACTACAGGCAGGAGTGAAGGATATGGGAGCAGAGGGAGGGGTGAGGCCATGAAGGATTTTGAAGGTAAACATAACAAGTTTGTTCTAGTCCAGAAACAGACAGGAAGTCAGTTGCTGGGATTTAAGGAGGAGTATGATGTGATCACAGCAACAAGGAAGATACATTATTTTGACATCTAAATGTAAAGTCAGTGAATTTACAAGAGACATGAAATAATCATATTACCAATGTTATTCATGCATACACGCAGTAACTTCAGCAAAGGTCTAACCACCCAGACTTAACTGCATGCTGAATTCTTCAGGGCTTCACCTCAGACCAGGTTTTCAATGTTACAACAATTCTGGAACATGTTAAGTCATACTAATGGGAACAGTTTTGCCAAAATTAAGCACTTCTTAGCCTCACTAAATTCAGTGGAAGAAATTTAAGCACATATTTTATAGCTCAATCCTGTGCAAGTTAACTTGGATACAAGACTTATTAAGCACAGAGGGGCTTGCTTTTGAGACATTAATGCATAAAAACAATGCAGTAACCCTCTCTCCCACTGAAGTCAGTTGGATTTAAAAGTACTTAACCCTAGCTTTGCATAGAAAATAGGCCCACACATACATTTTCTTCAATACCAAGAAATTTCAGTCAGCCCCAACACATGATCTGAGAGTAGAATGAAGAAATTTCAAAGCAGAAGATGTGACTTCTGGGCAGCTAACTCGAGAATGTCACATTTTGTATTCCATGCAGAGATGAACACAGATGAAGCCTGAAAGGTTATCTTCCTCATAGAGTTTAACAAAGGCAACCCCCCACACCAGTATCACTCCACAAAGCAGTAGACATAGATACAAGACTAGTACACCCAATGTGTGGATGTGCAATGGTGCACATAGTGGCTTTTTGTCTAACACCTGTAAGCTGGGTGGAAAAGAGGATAGGGGGATGTGGCAGGTAAGAAATCGCTCAGTGCTGCCCCCTCCATTGTTTCACCATGCAAATCCCCCTCATACTGTGCTGCTTTGCAGCAAAGAAACTGATCATAAAACCTTATGATTACATACATTTCTGAATGAAGTGCTTAGTTAGACCTTTATATGCACAAAATTATGCCTACACTGTATGTGAAACTGGGACACATCATATTATTTGTTATAGCATTATTTTTTTTACTACAAATATACTAGTACAGTTGGCCAGCATCTTAAGTGCAATAAATTTGCATGAATTCAACTTCACACAGTCAGCAAACAAAAACAGCAGTTTAAATAGTGCGAGCAATTCTACCCACCACTCCACTTACTAAATATAGGCAGAAGCCTGATATTGTAGAATGAAGCTGCTATTTAGTCTCATTCCCTGCCTGTGTCTTGTCATTTTTAAAGACACAGTATGCATTTTCTGGATTTCAAGGATTTTCAAGGCAATTTTGAGTATATGCAATTATAGCTTTATGTGCTGAATCTAGAACTTAACCTCTGTGCAAGATGCAGGCCAACTGTAATGGCTTTTTTGCCAGCACAATTGCTAGTCTTAGAGATGACTTTTAAGAATGCACACAAGTGATTTGTGTGAATGTAACATAAGAACAGCCCCACTGGATCAGGCCATAGGCCCATCTAGTCTAGCTTCCTATATCTCACAGCAGCCCACCAAATGCCCCAGGGAGCACACCAGATAACAAGAGACCTGCATCCTTGTGCCCTCCCTTGCATCTGGCTTTCTGACATAGCCCATTTCTAAAATCAGGAGGTTGCACATACACATCATGGCTTGTAACCCATAATGGATTTTTCCTCCAGAAACTTGTCCAATTCCCTTTTTAAGGCATCCAGGCCAGATGCCATCACCACATCCTGTGGCAAGGTGTTCCACAGACTGACCACACGCTGAGTAAAGAAATATTTTCTTTTGCCTGTCCTAACCCTTCCAACACTCAATTTTAGTGGATGTCCCCTGGTTCTGGTATTATGTGAGTGTAAAGAGCATCTCTCTATCCACTTTATCCTTCCCATGCATAATTTTGTATGTCTCAATCATGTCCCCCCTCAGGCGTCTCTTTTCTAGGCTGAAGAGGCCCAAATACCATAGCCATTCCTCATAAGGAAGGTGCCCCAGCCCAGTAATCATCTTAGTCGCTCTCTTTTGCACCTTTTCCATTTCCATTATGTCCTTTTTGAGATGTGGCGACCAGAACTGGACACAATACACCAGGTGTGGCCTTACCATCGATTTGTACAATGGCATTATAATATTAGCCATTTTGTTCTCAATACCTTTTCTAATGATCCCAAGCATAGAATTGGCCTTCTTCACTGCCGCTGCACATTGGGTCGACACTTTCATCATACGCAATCCTGCCCAACCTACACATCATCCATAGCTTTCTGTACCTTGGCTCATAAGTGCAGCTGCCACACTGCATCCAATTTCATTGGCTGCTATCAAGGCAGTAGCATCCATACACATAATGCCTCACATCAGCACAATGTTCTGTCTCCACTCATGCTACTAGCAAAACATCATGAGTTTTATAAGATTTACTCATGCAGCAGCCCTTTACTTGATCATACTTGTCAGTACTATGAATGATAGGGTCAGGCTGTAAGTATAACTTACCCATAACATTAGTCTAAGAAGTTAATTTTCTCTATTTAAATTTGTGGTGTAATGTTCAAAACACTGCAGATGGGAGGAACAGGAGGAGTGCCTGCTCCAGGTAAAGTCATGTAGAGGGCACAAAGGCAACATCTGACAGGCCCTGCAGGATAATATAATCTTGTAGGTTCCTTTCTGAGCATGCCCAGACTGCTTCCCACCTTCTTGACTCAAGAAAGAAAATGAATAAATATCCAATGTTTTGCAGAGTTAAGAAGAGCTAATCAGAACTCTGAGAGCACCCGAAGGTAAAGAACAAGCAAAACAGCATCAACAACCAAAACACCTCATGCAGCAACATAAGGCCTAAAACAGGTGGCCCAGGAGGCTTCATAACTCACTTTCAACCCAGAGTGTACTGGAGAAAGAAGAAACCAAAAGGAATAAAAACAAATGGAGAGGTGGTAAAAGCGGGGGAGGGGGATCACAAGGCCCTCCCAGTTTCACAGTGTTCTTATCTGGCTGCTTATCCTTCATTTTTGAAGTTGCCTGCATCTCTTGTTCTAGCTGGCTGTGCTTGCATCAGTGCTAAACTGTGCTAAGGACTATGGGAACATGCTAAAGGCACAACCATCTTGAACAAGAGGGAGCTAAACAAGATGCTAAAGAAAAAGTAAATTTTCTTTGCACCCTCGTAGTTTGAAAGACAGGAACTGCTGACCAGCAGAGTTTATATCCCTGTCACAGTAGTGCATCTTCTAGTCCATCGCAGTAGTGACCATAAAAATATTCCGTCTTCAATGTAACCACTGTCAGCTGTATATTTTAAACTGTATGGAAAGCACTGGAAACAGTATTTGCATAAAATTAGTATTGTGCAAATTTAATGAACCTTTGATATTTTTAAAAAGGCAGAACAAAACTAGTATTTTTTAAACTATTTACTAAACATGTTCTGACCAGCCAGATGGAAAAGTGAGGTCAATCAATAAGTGGCTAAGCCCACTAGTGGTACTGCTGTTAAGTCATGTTTTACTATTTAAAAAGAACTGGACATTCTGGCCAGAGTCCTCAAATCACTTTCTCCACAGGAGTTTGTGGATATCAACTGAATGAGACTGAAGTAAATAGCGGGAGGCTCTCATTTCTAATCAGATTTCTTGGAAATAACCTGTCATGGAAAGCAAGACACTAGGTGGCAGTGCTGAGCCTCTTCTGCAGAAAAAAATTATTTGACATGGAAACTTGGATACAACAAACCCAAGGTATTACTTTTTCCATGATTTATTGAATAGTATGCAGTTGAATATTTCAGACTGAGCTCCAAAGGATTTCATAAATGCTTCCTTAAGGGAAAACACCATACACCTACACAGTTGACAGTTGAAAGTTAACACAAAATATTACCATAGTGTGGGAAACTTATTTCATTTTGTACAAAGCATTAGTATTTATAAATTGTGATAAAAGAGAAGAAGTTCAAAGTTACCTCAACAGCCGGCTGCAGAACAGCCCTCTAGTCACAGCTTCATCCTAAGGCTATACACACCTACTTACAAGTGCCATTGAGTTCAATGACACTTATTTCTAAGAAACATGCAAACAATTGAACTACTCAGGTAGTTCTCATTAAACTAATAATGATGAGGAACTTAACATTATTACAATTCCTTACAAATTCCAAGATGCCATCTTCCATCCCAACTCCCTCCCTACTATACTGAGCAGGGACATCAAAATGAGGGCTGCTGGGACATGGAAACAAGGATATGAGGGCTGCAGTCTCTACCCAACAGATTCTTGGGGCTCACACCCATAATTTCTCACCTGCCCACACATCAATTCCACCTCACTGATACACAAACCCATTAGTTCTGCCTCAGTTAGGCACTAAAGCTGTAAAGATTAAAAACTGTTCTGGGAACTTCAGCAAATTGGCTGATCTTATACAAATACAGCATGAATATGGGTAAGAAAACATTATGTAGACATGCACACCCAGAATTCTTGCTACATCCTGGGGACTTCTAAAATGCATTTCCTTTACTAGTGCCACAGGCCTCAAACCACCACTACCACTCAGTCCTCCTCTTTCTGCTGCCAATGGTGGCAAATCATATAAGCCCACACTCTGCTCCAAATCCAATCACCATACTCCTCAATGTCCAAGCTGCTTTTCTGAAAGGCATGGGGAGGAAGTTGAAACTAACACCTACAGCCTCCTTGCCCTATGAGGTCCAATTATTCAGGAATCTGTAGAGTGCAACAGTTCATACTGAGGAACCCTTAAAGATCAAATAAGGCTCCCAGGCCTTATATTTTGATGCTCCTGATATAGATCAGAAAATCTTCTCAGGCTATGTTCTCAGGGCTTGAGAGTCAAAACGGTTTAAAGTACTGGTCTCATTTATATTAAAACATACTGAACTTCAAGGCAGCTAGTACAGTATAGTGGCTAATAGCATAATCTTAAGTATATTTGAGGAGTTAAATAGGGCTTACACCCAAGTGTATGCACAAAAGAGCATGGATCAAAATAGTTAGCTGGGACCTAGGAAATTCACAGTTCAAATCTTACCTTGTGATTTCCTCAGTGAGGTAGTCTTTCAGTCAGAAGTAAGTCCCGCTGTACTCAATAGGGCTTACTCTCAGGTAGGCAGGTATAGGATTGAAACCTATTGTGTATATACCTCATAGCCGGAAGCTGCAGTTTCCCAGTTACCTCATATAATATTTGATACTTGCAGCTGAAAATATGAATTGTCCATGTTCACAGTGACAGTTTTACAGGTATCCATTAAACATTTGGTAGGAATATGCAATGCAGCTGCCATTTAAGGAATCAATACTGGAGATGACCCATTCCATTCCTTGCACTGAGTGTCCCCTAACAATGGCTACACAGAAGCAGTGTTGGCACCAGGCTGCTTGAGGGTCTTGGGGCAAAGCCCTTTGTTGGGGCCCCAGTGGCACCCCCTGCCAGCACCTAATTTTTCACTTTTTTATACCTCTCTTCCTCCCAGAAGCTCAGCGTGGTGTACAAAGTTCCTCCCCTCCTTTTGTCCTCACAACAACCCTTGTGAGGTAGGGCAGGATGAGATAGTGACTGGCCCAAGGTCATCCCGGACGCTTCATGGCTGAGCTGAGATTCAAACCTGGATCTTCCAGGTATAAGGCAAACTCCCAAACTACTACACCATCCTGGCTCTCATCAGATACAACTACTGACCTGAGTCCACTAGCCTGGCTGAGTCCTCTAATGCAGGGTTCTCAAACTTCCGCCTGCCATGACCCACCTGTTCTGCGATGGAGGGCACTGTGACCCACCTCCCGTGCTGGGTCTCTGCAGGCCTCTGGACGCCACTTTCACAAATCTGGAAAGTCACTTTGTGAGCCCCGCAAAGGCTCAGTGTGGCCTCCAAATGCATCCAGAGGGCTCCAATTCGGAGCCAACTGGATGCAAGGGTGGGTGGAAGGGCCCAAGCAAGGACTCACCAGGCATTAGGACACAGCCCACCAAGTGGGTCCCCACCCAAAATTTGAGGAACACTGCTCGAATTGATGTAGGACCACCTGATGACACCCCTAGTCTGGACACTTTTCCATTTTTCTGTTTGACTTGATCCCAATTGGGTCTTTGTCACAGCTATGTGACAAGCAGAAGTTCAACAGATGCAGCATTCTCCATCACTGCATATCCATGGACACACACAAGGTTTCACACACAACGCTGGAAAAAAACTTGGGTTTCTCAGCTGAATGCGATCTCAACTGAAAATCCAATCCTGATGAGCATACATATATACCCCAGAGGTTTGTCAAACACACATTTTACTGTACTCCTTTAGATGTACACTTAGGCCCAGATCCTAACCTACTTTTTAGCACTGGCATAGCGATGCCAATGAGACATGCACTACATCCTGTAGTTGGGTGACACTCATGGAGACTTCCTCAAAGTAAGGGAATGTTTGTTCCCTTACCTTGGAGCTGCATTGCCCTTATGTCAGTGCTGGAAAGTGGGTTAGGATTGTGTCCTTAGATATACACCTAAAAACGGCACTGCTGGGTGGAGGAAACACTCAATGGACTATGGGGTCCACAATAAGCAAGTTCATGCATAGTTGAGTACAGTCCACCAGACACAGCACTTTCAGTAAACTAGAACTTTATTTTAACCTGTGGGTATTGCCCTTCAACCACTACCACAATACTCTTCCTACCTAGAACAGGGGTATCAAATATAAGGCCTGGGGGTTGGATGCAGCCTGCAGAAGCTTTTCATCTGACTCTTGGGCTCTCAGCTGCTGGGCACTGCTGAGGTGTCACTGCTGAAAGGGTAGCCTGCATGATAATTGGGCTCTTCCATATCTTGAAATATGATCAAGATTTGTGTTTTTTCTCTTCTGTCATTTGCAGCTGATGAGTTCCTAAGTGAGAAAAAAGTGCTTGTTTCTCGTCATGACCTGTTTAATGACATCATTTCTGACCCTCAGCAGCAGGGCCTCTGAGAGGAATTTTATCAGGGGGTACAAAGTTTCTTTTGGGCCCCTTTGCAAAGGGAGATGGGTGAAACAGAGCGGGGGAGGGTGCTGATGGGTGAGCAGAATAGGGCCAGGGGGGGCAAAGCAGAGTGAGGGGAGGGTAGAGACAGCTGGAAAAGTCTTTGGAGTCCAGGTCCACCCACTCATGTGGCATCAGTAGTGCTCCCAGCATCCCGTACAGGCAACAAGCCTGAGTAGATAGGAAATGTCAGATCCCAGGAAATTTCTGGGCCCCTCCTTTGGCTCCTGGTTCCCCCTTTTGACCTAGGCCCGGGTACAAATTACCCCCTTTACCCCCCCTCTCCTAGGCCCTGCTCATGACATGAGTGTTACACCCCTGGCCTAGAACAAGGGATTGCAATCTTTACCCACCCTGCATTCCTATCCTGATTTACTACCATGTTGATTTTACCAGGCCTTGATCCCAAGTGTGTTGGGAAGGGGGCAAACCGAGGCTAGCCCACCGATCTGATTGCAGTCCCTGTGGTCTGAGAGCAACCGCCTTGCTAAAATCTATACTGCACTATGGTGCCAAGTGCAGTCCTTGCTCCTGCAGGGCAGATGTTTCCCATGGTGGAAACCGCTGTTAGATCTCTGTTGCTTATGAACTGCTGAAGTGGGGGGGGGGGGGGAGAGAGAGGATGATCATAATCCATCTGCACAGGAAAAAGGAAAGCGAGCAGCAGCTCCAGCCCCAGCTCTTCACTGCTCCGCTCCGCTCCCCTTCCCTGCTTCTCCCCAGAGGGTGGCCATGGGGTCAAACTGGGAGCAGAGGAAGCTGCTGCAGAACACAGAGCCGCGGGGCTCGAGGTCAGGTCCAGGCACCTGTCAGGGCGGCAGCAGGTAAGGGAGAGGGCGGCTGCCGCTGCCGCCGCCTCCAGGCTTCCAAGAAGAGCCGCATCGCGGGAGCCGCAGTCAGGCGCGCGCCGTCTGCAGCCCAGCTGGCGTCACAGCCCTTCCCAGGCGGGTGGGAGGCTGTTTGGGTTGGCTTGTGCGGCTGCGCGCCTGACTCGCTCTGTGCCCCGGGACAATCAGCTTGACCTTTCCACGGCTCAGGCGCTCCACCCAGCGCGGGAGGGACGGGCGGCAGGGAGGGAAAGGAGCTTTCCCGGGGCAAATGAGGTTTCCCCGCCGAAGCCTGTTTGGCCCCTCCCGCCTGTTGCTGCCTGGAAGGCACGACGTTGCATTGCCCCGGCCCAGAGACACTCTTGCAGGGGGGGACCGAGTGGCTCGCCTTGAACCGGGGCGTGCGAGGGGCGCTGCTGGCAGGGAAGGGTTTAAAAAGCTGCACTGTCCACATTCCCCTTCCATGCCCGGGGTCAAGGTCGAGGCACCCAGTCCCCCTTTGGGTCGGGTAACCCTACCTAGAGGGTTGACTTGCAAGTAAGCAGCATGGGGCTTTTAGTGGCACTTACTCCCGAGTCATCCCGCACACGGGGCTTGCACGAGCCAGTTTGTATCGCAGCCCCACCTAGAAGCCGGCAGCTGCACCCTGCGCCGGCCAACTTTCCTCCTCCTCCTCCTCTCCCCACTTTTGAAATCCGAGTTGGCTTTGGGTGGGGCAAGCCGAAAGAGGGGAAAGAGCGCAGCGCAGGCGGGGTGGGGGAGGAGAAGCTTCCATACGGAAGCGCCACGCGACGCTCGGCTGGCGGGACGACAAGGGAAGCGGAGGGCAAGGCAGGCGGGAGGAGTCCCGCCGGGACAGCCCCTCCCCAGACTGCTACGTTCGCGCACGTGCTGCCAGCCCGACACTCCCAGCACAGCCCTGTGCTTGCCTGCCCAGAAGTCAGGCCCATTGTGTTCAGTGGGGCTTACTCAGGAAAGTGTGCATAGGATTGTAGCCTAAGGCTGCATACTATCCTGTGCATACTTTCCTGAGAGTAAACCCCACTGAGCACAATGGGGCTGACTTCTGGGTAGGCATGCACAGGACTGTGCTGTTAGGTTAATTTAGAAATCTGTCCACTTTTGTGGATCTTGGGCACTCCTAGGCATGCCTACTCAGAAGTCCTGTTGTGCTCAATGGAACTTACTTCCAGGAAAGTGTATAGGATTGCAGCCTTACTACACAGTCCATGAAACTGCTTCCATTGTATTTCAGCTTTGGTTTGAGGCTTTTCCCTTTGAGATGTAAAGCACTTTGACTAAGCAAGGCTGAACTTTGGCCTCTTGTCATTTTAGAAATGAAGCAGGAGTTGTGCCTTTGGTCCTCATTAACAGGCTCAGTGCAACTCCTCTGATTTTCTCTTCTTCCCTCATGGGATTGTCCATTTTGGTGTGTTTTTCTTCAAAAAAACAAGTGGCAGTGCTAAAGCTTTCTCCTGACTTTGCCAGTTTCACCACAGACCAGCACAGCATACAAAGTGTTGCCTCCCCCCACCTGGTGAGTTTGAAAGAGTGTGTGGAAGATAGGAGATTGGTGAGCTCAAGTTCTCACTACCTTTTCCAGTCTAGGGAGTGAGAGGAGCAGTGGAGGTGTGGATGGACGGACATGGGTAACCCCACCAATCTGCTGGCTGAGGTGTCTGTGAAGCACATTCTTCCAAAAACATCTAAATCAAACACACATAAAACAAGAAATGCCTCTATTGACCATGTAACACCTTTGAAAAGGCTGTAATGAAGGAAATGGCAGATGGGGAAATAATACAGAATAGAAGTTGCACACTCTCAGAGTTCCACTAACCACATATCATGACTGGACTGTATTCAAATTTAGTTGCAGGGTACTTGACTATCCCTAATATAGTTAAGTAACTAAGGGCCCAATCCTATCTAATTTTCTAGGGCCAGTGGGGCTTGTGCTGCATCCTTTGGTGGGGTGGCAGTCACAGGGGCCTCCTCAAGGGAAGGAAGCATTTGTTCCCTTATCTTCAGGCTGCATTGCAGTGCTGGAAAGTTGGATAGGATCAGGCCCTAAGAGAGTTGATTTTAACCTTATCCTTAAAAAGAAATAAAAAGAACTTTTTTATTTGCTAAAAAGGTTTGTGTGGTTACAGACCATTTGTGATGTATCTTTTTTTTTTTTTAAGTGCAATGAGGGATTGTTGAGAAGTAGTTCCCTTGCCAGATTTTCTCCATCAGTGCAGCATTAGTTACCATTTAGGTTGCCAGTGTTTTTTTTTTAAAAGGGCTCCTTTACCTATAACTGCAGGCAGCAAGACAGAAAAGGGTAAGGCAAGGGTTAGGTAAAGCCTTCCCTAAGACACAGATAAAGCAATGGGGAAAGTGTCATGTACAGTACTAAATATCTTTTTGTCAGGCAGCTGTTAATGCATCAGAAACCTTGCCACAAAAAAAAAAAACCTGTCAGTCCTATTGGCCATGCTATTAAACTGTCCATGTAGACAGATGGTACTATAAACATTTAGAATTAGGTTGCCAATTTATTAGACTATCAATAATGAGACTGCCCTTCATTCTAAATATGAACCATTTTAAAGTAATATATTTTTTATGTTTTTGGTTGTAGGATTATCCTTTTAAAATAGGCAAGGTTAGGTTACCTTATCTAGGTAATCAACAGTTTTCTTTTGCATTGCTACAGCTGAAACCACAATCTGTATTTATGCTTGACCTTAATGTGCAGGTGTGCTTATTTGATACAGGATGTTTGAATTTGCTTTGCTCTATAAAGTCTGTATTTAAGGTTGATGAATTGTTACCTTGGACAGTGTCTGAAACTAGGAAGTCTCAGTATCATATACATTTCCATAGACTACAGAACAGCAGTCATTTTCTATGAATCAAAGAACATACAGTTTCAGAGTTTCTTTCAATGCCTGTAATTTTTTTTTTTAATACAGAATCATTTTTATTCTGGGAGATGGACAGAAAATTCACAGGTGTTTGGTTGCTTAACAGAGCCATATTCTGCATCCCTATCCAGAAGTAAGCCTCAGTGAGTTCAGTAGTACTTACTCCTAGATAAATTTGTAAAAGATTGCAGCCTAAGTATGTAATATGCAAAATGTGCAATATGCATCCTGCCCAGCAGGGTTGGTTTTAAGCCAGCTGAACTAAATGCACCTAAAAGGGTTCCACACTAGGATAATCTACTCTTGTCTTGTTAAATACACAAGACACATTGCAGTGGACACCTAATTCCACACTGCACTACTTAATCAGTCCAGTCACTAAAACAAGTGATTTTGTAAATATTTGCTTTTCAAAGATCTACATATTTTCTTTATTTGCAGGCTTACTGTTTTGCCAAATTCTCCTTCCAGACTTGGTCTAGAAAACTTATGCCCACTTTAAGCTGATTAGTTCCCCCTTTCACTCAAAATAGCCCTAATCCTGCAGAAAGCACTACTGGACCTCACCACTAGGGTAGCTCACCTGTCCAACCTGCAGAGATCCTGCTTCCTCCACTCTCCCACCAGCAGCAGCTCCTGGCAGCCACACATCAATCTCCAGAAGCCCCTATTCATTCAGGCCCTCATCTAAGCTCCCTCCTTCTACTCACTCAGTGGTCCCCCCCCCAACTTCTACACACACACTTTTCTTTCCTCCAGTTGCTGCTTTTAATGCTGAGAGCCTTGTTGCCTCCAAGTGGCTGCAGCTGTGCAGCACACTCACTGCAATCTAAGGCCCTGGTTTTAACCCCATACTTCCCAGATCCGCCAGAGCAAGGAACCACTATTGACACCACACCCTATCTCCTCGAGAGATCTTGCACATTTCCATTACACTTACATGTATGCAATTTTATATTAAAATGTTCTTAGATCCATTTGGTCCATTAAATCACATGCATATTTTGGTTGCTTTCCATTCTGCCATAAAGATATAAAGTCTATAAGGAATTTTATTTATACCTCTAAGATTTTATATTTATTTTATTTTATACAGGTATTTATATACCGCCTTTCTTTGGTCGTCAGATTTCTCCTCAGACTAATCCAAGGCGGTTTACATAGGCAGGCTGTTCTAAACCCCCGTAGGGATTTTTACAATTGAATAGTTCTAGTCTTTCATAGAACTCCTGGTTGCAGCTGGATTCCTTCCAGGTCTGGCCTCTCTCTGGCCCTTCGCCTCCCACACTCCACTTGACAGCAACTCCTCTCTGCCACCGAGGGTCAGCTCATCAGTATATCAGCGTGTCCTCAGTTCTCGGGTCTTCCGGTTGTTTCGAACTGGCAGCCTCAGATCTACAGGCATACAAGGCAGCAGCTCTACCAACTGAGCCAGACCTCCTGGCTCACCAGTTTTATAGACATTGGCTGTGAATGTGGAGCCCTGCAAAAAATATTTTCAGTTGGGACCTGCAGCCCCTAAGGCCAGCCCTGCTGCCCAGAAATAAAAGATACTTGTTTCTGTTTATAATTTACCTAGTTATCTAAATCTGAAAATACGACTTGACTTCTTTAAAATGCGTTCGAATGTAGTAACCAGACTCCATGGATGGTTGGTATCTTGCACCAGGCCCCTTGGAAAACCTTGACCAATTTCAGCAAGAACAGCATTGGTTTATGAATTGTCTGTGCTATAACAACGTAAACAGTAAATACTGTTAATAATAATAATAATAATAATAATAATAATAATAACTTAGACCAGGGCTTTTCAAACTGTGGCATCGCGATGCCCCAGCCTGTGAACCCTGACCACTTTCCCCTTAAGGGGTGGGGTGGGGGGAAGGCAGTGATGTGATCCCCAGGATCATGTCACTAAGGGGGCTGCAGGGACTGGCATTTAATTACTAGTCCCGGCAGCAGTCTTCCTGGGGTGCGGGGAGCACTGCGCGAGGATCTGCAGGCTCGCCAGTTCTTGAAAAGTGAAAGCGCAGTGATCGCACTCCACTTCTGGTTTTGTGATGCTCCACTTCCCCCTTAGCGATGTGATCCTGGGGATCGCATTGCTGCCTCTCCCGCACCCCCCCCCCCAAGTAAGAAGAACTTACTGAGGTTCAAACTCTCCCTGAGAGTTTGAAAACAGCTGTCTTCCAGTGAAGGAGGGAGCTAACACAGCTGTCTCTGTTGATCAGTCAGATCTCCTCTGGTTACACAATATTCTAATTAATGGGGTGTGGCTTTGGCTGCCTGATTCTTTACAGTACCTAAGAGATCATTGCAGTACATTTTTGCTATGATTCTGTTGTCCTGTTTCTTTTACTACTTTTACCACTTAACTGCAAACCTGCCTGAATCTGCAGATGATATTCTGGAATGTGAGCTCTAAAGCTCATTTCAGTTCATTTCAAAATCAATCCATAATGTCAATTAGGCAATTCTGCCCAACCACTTCTGAGAATACTCCTATTGATCTTTCCAACCTTTCCTATACAGTAGAGGTTCTCAAACGTTTAGCACCAGGACCCACTTTTTAGATGAGAATCTGTCAGGACTCACTGGAAGTGATGTCATGACCAGAAGTGACATCATCAAGTAGGAAATTTTTTAACAATGCTAGGCTGCAATCCTGCCCACACTTAACAAGTGTGTTCCATTTACTATCATTGTTAAAAGCACATAGGGGCTAATCCTATTCAATTTTCCAGTTCCAGTACAGCTGTGCCAATGGGACATATGCTGCATCCTATGGTGGGGAGGCAGTCACAGAGGCCTTCTTAAGGGAACATTTGTTCCCTTACCTTAGGGGCAGCATTGCAGCTGCACCAGTGCTGGAAAGTTGGATATGATTGGGCTCATACATAGTAGCCTATTAAAAGTACAGATCTGTAACATTTCCCCAAATGCAGTCACATACCATGGTAGCATCAAGTCTAATATATTAAAAATAAAATATTGAAATGAATGGGAACCCACCTGAAACTGGCTCGCGACCCACCTAGTGGATCGCAACCCACAGTGTGAGAAACACTTATACAGTGACAGTTCATTTTGCAAACCCTTGAGTGATAAAGCTTATGCAGGAAGAGCTGTGGTAAAATTCTATTTGTATTTCATGTCAAAACTTGAGATTTTGGAATGCAAAGAAATTTACTAAGGGGCTCTTATCCAGGTTTCTGCAATTCTTCAGTTTCACACAATTACTTTTTTCCCCCAAAGCTTGTGGGCTGACTTTCAGGTTCAGTGCTGCCAGCTTATCCTGAAACACTGTCATCTCTGCCATCTTGGCTGTTTGTATCATTGCACAGTAATGTCAACTCATAACAATGATGTTTCTTTTTAAGACAGCTGGATACTACTAACATATAGAAATAGAGAGTGAAAGAGGACAAGCCAATAGTTGATTTGAGTAAGCAGTGAAAATGAAGTTATGGCCCAAATCCTAGCCAACTTTCCAGCACTGACATAGCTATGCCAATGGGGCATTGTGCTGCATCCTGAAGTTTGGTGGCAATCATGGAGGCCTCCTCAAGGTAAGGCATTGTTTGTGCCCTTACCTCGCTGCTGGAAAGTTTGTTAGGATTGCACCTTATGAAGAATAATGCAGCATAGGCCTAAGAATAAGATTTGACTGTTTCCTCCATTATCAAACATCCTGCATGTCTTTCTGTATGTTCCCAATTCTTCCTTGTAGTTAAAATATGAACACTCCTGGAACAATTACCCTCCAGTTTTTGAACAGTTAGAAGAGTTGCATAATAAGGAAAAGCAGGTTGTTTCACTGAACACTTGTTGTCTATCTGAAAGTCAATGAGCTGGATGGGTTCACCAGCATGTTCCAGTCTATGTAGCAAATGGTTTGTTATCTTTAGGCTTTCTTGTCTTGTAAATTGTTAGTTCACAAGGCAGACAAAAGTTTGTGCTTCAGCTGTTCCTACAAACAAACAAAAAACCTTTAAAAAACTATTATTTACCAAACTGGAAAATACAGTTTGCTACTCACTTATCAAAATGGCCAGTGTAAATCACAGAAAGCATTTTATAGAAGGCCAGGTGCAATGTTATCGCTCATTTGTTTTACCTACAGCTGCAACAGTTGGTGTCAGTTAATAGTTTACTTGCTATCAAGTATACTTATTTCCTTTTAGCTGCTTCCTGACTCTGTTCTAGTACATTGCCCCTAATGTGTGTGTATGTGGGCACTAGCAGTTGAATTTTAATGTCACCATTTAGAAATTAATGCAGTTTGTTGTTTAGCAATTGGAGACACTTGTGTGTGCAGTGAGCATTGCTAGCCTGAATGACCCCCGCTGAGCCTCACCCTCACGTCAAGCATTTGCACCATCTGGGGACCAAATGTTTTATCTTCAGCTGACAAAGTGGCTGTGCTCTAATACTGGGACTGGAACTAGAACTGTGTTTATAATGGCGGCTACATGATTTTTGATTAGAGCACTGAAAGCTGAGCTTCACATGTCCACTGTCTCCCTGAAATAAATCATTGCTACCAGATCAAGCACCACTGGGGGGGGGCACGGATCTACTCAGAACAGTCTCATATGGTTCCTTAGGCTAAAGATTTGCTCCACCGAGTTTCAATATGATTGTTTTATTAGACTGTTTTTTAAAGTATTTTAAAAAGCATTTTAAAGTATTTTTTTAAGTATTAAAAGGTGCCTTGAGCACCTTTTGATGGAAAGACAATTTAGAAATGCCACCAATTAATAGTCTGTTATGGAGTTCTGATGTTCTAGAATAATGTGAAATAAGCTCGTCTATTCTAGACAAGTTCTAGAATGGGTACAATATGCCATGATCCTATAAAAACACTGGAAAACGCACAAACTGTGTTGCATCAGTTGCAGAATTTACCTTCAGAATCTGAATTCTTGTGTCTTTAAAAAAAGGTCACTTAAATGTTGGGTTTTAAACTTATAAATACCCTCGAAACAGCAAAGTGAGCACTTATAGAGACACACAGCCCAAAAGATCAGCTGCAAAAAGTATATTCAGGCTAGCCCATCCAATGAAGCTGACTGAGGCCCCAATCCTAACCAACTGTCCAGCACCAATGCAGCCCCTTGGTAAGGGAACAAATGTTCCCTTACCTTGAGCAAGCCTCTATGACTGCTTCCCCACCATAGGATGCAGCACACACCCCACTGGCATGGTTGCATCAGTGCTGGAAAGTTGGATGGGACTGGGTCCAATTATATTTCCATAAGTGTGGTAAACTATACTTACACAAGTGGAGCCTCAGTATCTGTGAGGAGTCTGTTCTCAGAACCCCCACAGATACCAAAATCTGAGCAAATCTGCAATTTCCAGCCCCTTCTGCCCTCCAGAGGACTTTCTGAAGCCCGCAGAGGCTTCAGAATGGCCCATAGAGGCAAAAAACGCCATTTCCAGTTTACCAAGGGAAACCAGAAATGACTTTTTAATACCTTTAAAGGCATTTTGAGGCCCTGGAAAGCCCTCTGGGATTAAGAGGCTCCACCTCTATTTTTAAAAAAAGTTTAGGTCCCTTTTAGATACCCTTTTTCAGGAATTTCATAATGAGCAAATGAAGGGTTAATTAATTATGTGCCACACATCTTTTAAAAAAAAAGGAAAGCAGTTTTAGGGTGAACAACCATGAACTGAGAAATGGGGGAGACCAGTACTTAACACTTTTCCTATCTGCGGCACCCCCCAAAATAGCAATATAAATGGCAAAAATAGTAATATTGTTTCAATAAGCAGCTTTTCTCGACCATGTGCAGCACATGTAAGCAAAGCAAATTATTATTAAAAATCCAGAACAGGAAGTCCTCACTTAATATTGTTTCGTTCAACAACATTTTGTTGTAACAATGAACAAACCTGGAAGAGCCAACTGGCTGCTGCTGGAGCTCAAGGCCTGCTGGGGCTCTCCCTTCCTGGCTCACTGAGCAACAGTGACTCATGCACCAAGGCCTGGCAGACCTGGATGCAGAGTGGACTTGTAGTCCCACCTGGCTCTCAAGCCGCAGGACCCTGCTGAACAAGGTACACTCAGTGGCGCTCCCATTCTGGCAGGAAAGGGGAGCAGGTGGGACAGGGAAGTGGAAGGCTGAGGGGATGGAACCCCTCTTTGATGCCGCAATGGCCAGAAAGTGGGGTGAACCAACAGAGCAGTACCAGTATATATGGGTAACGGAGGCCTTTGATGACTCCTGTCTGCTCAAGGGCTGGCATCTGGAGGCTCTATCCACACACTGAAGTCCCAAGACAGAAAGGTTAACTTGGGAGGATGAACAAGTGTGCAGCAGCCCCTGTTCCAAGCCTAAGGCATCTTTGCATATCTCTAAGGCTGCACTACCAGGAAGGGCAGATAACACATATCAATTAGCTTATTGTAAATTTTGTTTCATTATAAGATGTTTCATTGTAAGATGTGACATTAAGTCACAGTTTCCAAGAACCTATCGACAATGTTAAGTGAGGACTTGCAGCACACTTAAGTATGCAATCCTATGCACACATTCCTGGGAATACACCCCACTGAACACAAGAGGACTTACTTCTGAGTAGACATGCCTAGGCTTGTGTTGCAAGTCTCATGTTGAAGGGCATGGTGCCTGTTGCCTGTTGTTTCACAATTCTTGTAGTAATAATTGTGTTTGGGGTTTTTGTCTATGTGTGCTTATATAAACCAAATGAAGTTGGCACTGGGCCTGCTTCAGATTAGTCAGACAGCAATGAGGCTTTGTGTGTTGGTTGCTTGGTTTGCTTTCTTTTTATTTATTTTTGTACCACCTCATCAAACATCAGTAGAAAACATGAAAACTGCTTCTCTCTCTCCCTCTGTGATTTTTACTGGAGAGCAGTAGCAGTTTTGTATCTATCCTTGATCTGGCTGAAAGCTGCTTGATCTCTCTATAATCTACAGCAATGTGTTATGGAAACACCCGTGCTGATATAAGATTGTTCCTTGTTTGGGATAACATTCCCTGTTGTATCTGTCAATGTGTCACAGCCCCAATAGGATTTCTGCCTTCATAAAAAATTCAGACCTTGATTTAAATAGAAAAAATCTTTAATGTAGGTCAGGTCCTTCTGTAGTGTGCTGTGTCAACATGGTTGTCCTAATCTGTGTTAATGAGTAGCCCAACACCTTTCTGTGCCTGAGGTGGCATGACAAATGTTGCACCCCCCTCATCTGATAGTGTGTCAGCAGTGGCGTCACTAGGATTCGAGTCACCAGGTGTGGGAGGCCTGCACGTCACCCCTTGTAGTGGGCGGGGCAATGCCCCAGGTGGGCGTGATGATGTACCATTGCCTCGCCCCCACTGGTTTTTTGGCTGTACCTTTTGTTATAACACAGATATTTCAATGTGGTTTGTTTTATTGCATTCTGCATGAAATTATGCATTGATTGATATATAACATGATGGTCTTATTCCTCCAAACTCTGATTTTAGTGATTTTGAAAACTTGTAGAGTCTCTCTCACACACACACACCCCTGCAAACTTACTAACACCTTATTGCAGCAGTTCTCAAACTTTTAGCACTGGGACGCACTTTTTAGAATGACAATCTGTCCAGGACCCATTGGAAGTGATGTCATGGCCAGAAGTGACATCATCAAGCAAATTTTTAAAAAAAATTATAATTAAAATAAAATAATTAAATAAGGGGGAGCCAGTACTGTTCCGCCAAGTGAATCTACTCTGAAGTAAGTCCTATTGTGGTCAATGGGGTTTACTCTCAGGAAAGTGTGGGCAGGATTGCAGCCTGTGAGCCCAATCCTATGCATGTCTACTCTGAAGTAAGTTCAATAATGGTCAATGGAGTTTACTCTGTAGTCTGCCTGCAATAACAACCCCCCAAAAAGAATCAATGAGATTTCCAGCCCTCCCAGTGCCCAGTTTAAAGTTCTTCTATTTCAGGCATATCGAGATAAAGACCCACCTGGCTTTGCAAGTGCAAAATAGAAAACATGCCCCTTGCCAGTTCAAGTCTCTTTTTTTGTCCTTTTTAGTGGGGGGGAGGCTGCCTCTGGACATTTGTTGCACCACAGCTCCATTGGATCGAGACCATTCTGATGTCCTCACATTTCCCTTTGCCTGGCCTGACCACCAGCCAAGACATGTCTGCCTACTCAAGAGTAAACGCGAGGGCTCCACAGACTCGCAGCTGGAAGGGGGGACCTCCTTCTCCATGCTTTTGGGGGCTGCATTCATTGGATCAGGACCATTCTGACCTCTTTGGAGTTCTTTCAGCCTGACTTGACTAAGGCAAGTCCGCCTACTTGCGAGTAAACGCTACCACATGGCTTTGTTTCGGGCTCAGACTCGAAGCTGGGAGGGGGGAGCTTGTCGGGTTTTTTGGGGGGGCTGCATTCATTGGATCGGGACCATTGTGATGTTGTTGGATTCCTCTCAGCCTGTCCTTTCCGACGGACTATGGCAAGTACGCCCACTTGCGAGTAAATGCGCGATATGGCTCACTTTCCCTTTCCATAGGGATCCATGAATTTTTTCCTTCTGGGTTTTTGGCCATAACGTTTGAACGAAAGGAGCGATTTCAATTCTGTTTTTTGCATTGCACTCCGCTGGCCATTCCACATCCAATGGTGCATGGCATGATGGGGTAGCTCCTAACACTGCAAAGTTACCGCGTCCCCCCAGGGCACATCACCCCCCTGGCGCGTCACTCAGTGTGGCCTGCACCCCCGCACCCTCCTAGCGACGCCAGTGTGTGTCAATCTCTGAGTAAGGGGGGAATAGAGGAGAAAGGAAATTGTAGAGGAGAGATGAATTAGATACTCTCCCCTTCCCTCTGCACTTCTTCCAATCTGGAGAGTGCAAGGAGGGGCTGTTGAGATGAGTGGATGGATGAGGTGGGCATGCCCTGCTAATTAGCTGTGTAAGAGGAAAGCCTGTCAGATGTGTGCATGGGCCAGCAGAACTGTTCTTTCTGCTTATAGTACATAGACCTCACTAATATGCTCAGTATTTTATCTGAACACATATCATTTGTAAAACTGGCTTTTAAAAGGACCTTAAGTGGTAAAAGGCCTGGCTACGTTTACTAACTCAGTGTAGCCTATGGAAAGAGCTTCACTTAGTCACCTGTATTCTAGTGAGAAATGTGTCAGGGCCCAAGCCTATCCACAATTCCAGCACCAATACAGCTGCAATGCAGCCCCGAAGTAAGGGACCAAATGTTCCATACCTTGAGGAGGCCTCTGTGACTGCCTCTCCACCACAGGATGCACTGCACGCCCCACTGGATAGGATTTGGCCCTCAGTTACAGGTCCAGCCTATTTATACACGGATTTTTTATACACGAATTTGACTCAACACAAATGGCCCCTGCAAATGAGAAGGAATGTGCTGATCCCTGGAGAAGGGGAAAAATACATCCCTTTAAAATCAGTTTAAAAAACTGAACAGTCCTTTAACAATAGCCTCCTTAATGAGAGAGAGAGAGAGAGAGAGAGAGAGAGAGAGAGGGTAGCTGGCTGACAATCCATCAATCCTTCTCTCTCCAGGCAACCCTCCCTTCCCGTGAGCAGGTGAAAGAAAGGTGATCACTTTGCATTGGTGAAGGGAGGGGCTGAGTGAAGCTCTTTTCTAATCTCTTGGAGGATGACTGATTGATGGATTGTCTTCTTAATGACTCTTAGCTTACATCACGAAGGTCAGCAAGGCTGTTTTTAAATCACCTGAGCAAAGAAACATTGTTTTTAAAAATGATTTGCTATAGTGCGTTTTTTGCCATCCATGTGAACCCACGAGAATAATGAGGCTCAACCTGTAGTGCTGAAGCAATGGCAAAGCCTCCTGCCTACCAGTTGGGTCTATCAAGTGGTTCTACCACTGCTACAGTACTAAAGGTCTGGGGATGGCCCAACCAAGTGCGCTCTCTGGTAGGTATGGGCCTTTGGGTAATTCTTGACCTGGCTGACCCCTAATAGCACCCCGTCCCTTATTTAACTTGCTTTCCAACAGAAACAATAGTTAACTACAAAAGTGGCTTACAGTGGTTCACATAGTGATTCACGCTGTACCCTGAGAAATGCTTACAACATGTTTAGGTTTCCTATCTCTTGTCCCACTGTTTTCTAATGTTCTTTATGGCCACTTTGCATCCATGGTGGACTTGGGGTGGGGTAGGGATGCAAATGCCCCAGGCTCTGTGCTTGCTGTGCCTCCACCACTGCTGCCTCCGCCTGCCACGCTGCTCGCCCGCCTGTCCAAGCCATTCTGTGGGCAGGTGAAACTCCATGTTGCACTAAGCAGCAGGCGAGAAGCCTTCTGAGGTTTCCCCCGCTGTTTTAAGCAATACTTCTGGTTTTGTCAGGAAACCAGAAGTATTGTTTAAGGCGGCACGAGAAGCCTCAGAAGGTTTCTCGCCCATTGCCGAGTGTCGCATGAGGCTCCATAAGCCCCTGTAAGTTTCCTGAGGAGGGGGGGCAGCGGTGTGCGGAAGAAGGGGAAGCATTTTGGAGTGGGGATGGCATGTTGCGAACCTGCCCCAGGGCACAACAAGGGCAGGTCTGCTACTGCTTTCCATGGACAGAATTAAAAAGAAAAGGAAAAAAACGCCAAATCTCTTCTATGTGACTTTCTTTCTTTATACTTACATGAACAATTCAATTTGAAACCATATTGATTCCCCATTTTTATACTTCCTTTGTTTCCTAACCTCTCAATCCCCTAACTGAACATCTGGCCCAAAGGATTACTGGGGAATATTTCTGTGCTGAAATATATTTAAGGAGGTGTGCAAATAAATACGAAATGCAATACCTCCTTATAGTAGGAAAAGCAGGGTGGTATAGTTCTTCTACTCATTATTGCTTAATAAATTAAAATAGAAATCTGTGATGACTGTGAGCAAAACCATCATTTAAATCCATGACCACCCAGGAGAAAGAAGGCAACAACAGAAGAAAGTTATTTTGCTGTTGAATTGATTGCAGTCACATTTACTGTATGGTTGACCTGACATTCTCATTCCAGATATTGTGTGTGTGTTGTGTGTAATGGACTAAGCAAGCAAAACAACATGCATTACTATGTCAGAACCTAGCAATAATATAGAATTACATGGACCCATAATTTAAATGTATTTTTATATATACTATATACACATTGTGCCAACCCAATAAAACACAAACCATGTTAAACAAAATGAATGTGTGCAAGGGAAATTAAAAATAAAAATGAAGTGTGACCAAAAAGTTGTGGTTATCCAGCATACTTAATATTGAACATTTTGCAATCTGAAAAAATAATTGACTAAGAGCCCAATCCTGTGGTCCGCGCCGTGCCTCCACGGTGCGTACCACAGTCACAAACGTGCTGTAAGGCACCAGCTCTGGATGGTGCTGAGCCACTGCTTGGCAGGCAGCTGAGTTCCACAGCTCAGCGGTGCCTGCGACTGCCGGGCTGCGGAATGGGGAATGGGGGCATTCTCAGGGGCGTGGGAGAGGCATTCTGGGGAGGGGGGAGGCATTCCCGGAGGTGTTCCCAGGGGCGGGGGAGAGGCGGGCACTCGTGGAGGGCTGCTCGCCCTACACAAGCGCCTTCACTTTAGCGGCGACCAGTCACCGCTAAAGTGAGTAGTCCCATTGCGGGATTGCTTCCCTTACTTGGGGGAAGGGGACGAATGTCCCCTTCTCCCAAGGAGCCTCCCACAGTAGCACGGGAGGCTCGGGATCCAGCGGGAGCCCTTTGTGGAGCCGCTGGGTCCTGCAGCTCTGGGCAGCTCAGGTTTGGGCTGTCAGACCACAATCTTATGCACAGTTATTTGGTAGTAAATCCTCCTAAACTTCTGAGTAAAAATATATAGGGTCTTGCTGTTAGTTAAACTGAGCGTAATAGTCATTTTAGCATTTTGTTTTTAATTGCTAAACTGTGCTGGGAAACATTTTTCCTTTAGGCCTCTTTCCAATATCCACTTGGTATTAGGGCAATGTGAAAAAGTAACAAGCAACCTCAGAGCTGTCTGAATTGTGGGTTGCCAGTTCTTGAATCACAAAATTCAGGACACCTGGGTAGGGCCCACAGTGTTAATGGGTGGTGCCTGGTGGGGTCAAGTGATGAAACCTGTACACCTGGGGGTAGAACGGGAAAGATCCCAGCAGTAATGGGGGTGGAGCATACAGAAAACTCTCTCTACACCAAGGTGTTCAGTTATTCCATGGTTTTGCAAGTATGCTGCTGCCAGGCAATATATATATTCATATATGATACTAGTCAGCATACCTCATTCTTTCATACTTCAGACTTCAAGTGCATCACAAGCACAGTGCAAAATCCGAAAGTCCTTAACTCAAGGACGTGAGGCCAGTTGCAGAACACACATTGTCACTTGGAATTGAAACTGGCTTCTGTGTGAAGTGTAGGCCTGCTGTCCGAACATTCAGACTGCTGAAAACTTGGCAGCCCTTTCTGACATTAGCTGAGAACTGCTGAATGATTGTCACCTATATAAAGGACTGTAGCTTGGGTCCCAATGTACAGAGTAAAGTTCCTGTGTTTGGACTCTTAGCTTTGGTGGTTTCTTTCTTGGCTCCCGTTCCCCATGACGTGCATTGCTCTATATCTGGGCCAGAGGGGCTTGTTCACCATTAAGTAAGAAACTCCCCCTAACAGTTCGTACTTCTCTGTTACATGCTTCTTGCTGTGCATGTGCATATTTATTTTCTTTGTGATGGTCTTTATAAATATTGTGATTTCTAAAGAATAACTTTATTGCAAAGCAGCAGGACCCAGGCTTTGGTCCCCAGAAGGAAGAACACCAGCCCCTCATGCAAAATAGCTCAAAACAACACAGCTGATACAGGGTGAACTGAACATATCTTAGACACCAGCCCCTTTTTGCTTCCTTGTGGGCCAGATTTGGCATGCCAGGTCATCCTCTGGTGCTCCCTTCGAAACTGGCCTTATTTTTAAAGAGGACATTGAATTATAACAGTGCAAGTCAGCTGACTGCTTTGTCACAGAGCTGCTGCTTTCTACATTATCGCAAGTGCCAGAGCTCTCACTGCTGCAGTTTTGTAGTTGCAGTGCAGCAAAGCAGATGCCTAGAACCGGGCACGGAGCAGCATAGGGTTTTTTCTTTAATTTTTTTTTTAAATCTTCCATCTGTTTTGCCATACCGTACCTTTTTACCTTTGCTAGAGTAAAGGAGCAGCAGACCACCTGGATGTGCACGTTGGCTTCTGACATGAAGCAGCATCTCTGAACAAGGCAGGCACTGCTCGGAGCCTTTGACCGAAAATGCCTTGGACGAAGAATGATTGGTTTTCTGCCTTGTGTGTGAACAGTTGCTTGTGATGCCACTACGACATACACCTGCAAGAACAGGACAAAGGAGATGATACCTGTTATTATCTGGGAAGGGGCCTCCCCCCCTTTTTCCTTGCTTTTTGCTGATGCTCTGCTGCTGAAGCCTTCTAAATGTCCCAGAGTAATATCTTAGTCCTGGTCCTCTAGATAGCCACAGTTTCTCCCATCCGTCAGAGCAAAAGCTCACACAAGAAAGCAGACTCCCTGACCTAAATCAATCCCAGTCCTTTTGGATGGATGCAGGGTAGCAGTCGTCTAGCAGTGACACAACCAGCCATCAAGTGGAGAATCTCTGGGATTGCAATCTGTTTTGGTTTCAGCCTGTGAGAATTGAACGCTCCACTTTGTTACCCAACTGCTGCTGATTTTTGTTTTAAATTTCTTTTCCATAAGCAGCTTTTTAATGGTTTTCGGGTCTCTTAACTATACATTTGTGTGGATTAGCCTGTCGCGAACACAGTCCCTGTGTGCTTCGTATTGGAAACGAGGGCACTGAAGTCAGCCTGCTTGAACAGTTGCTTCTTTCTGCGTGATGCTATGCAGCTAGAATGGGTTACACTGACAACAAAGGAAGAAGCACAAAACACCACTATCTTCTGGGTTTCAGAGAGAAAAAAATAATGCTTCTTCAGTGCAATGAGCTCCTTTTTTTTAAACCACCAAATCAAAGAAACTAACAGGCATCGTTGTGGATGTGGGTTTTGAAAATGCTATGGGAAAAATAAAGAGACAGCTCATGAAGAACTGCGATTTGAAGCAAGCAGCACATCTTTGCATTGTTGCTGATTCGAAATACCCAGTTTGTGAAGAGGAAGCCCTAAGGGACAAGTTCTGTAACTAAGAAAGTGATCGTAGATAAAAGAAATAAAAATGACAAGCGTAATGGAGGCTCAGCAAAAGAAACTGTCAGAGAAATCAGTGCCTGGATGGCAATCTCACCCAGCCTGAATAATTATGAATAATTCATAGAACAAAATTACTCTGCTTTCACCTTTTCCACTTAAAATGGCATGATGTGAATCTCTAATAAATTTTCAAGATAAAATATAATGCCAATTTGAATCTGAAGAGCTTTCTGCAGCCAGATGCTACATCCTGATTCTTCCAATACCTTTCACAATTATTCTCTGAGAATCCCACTTCATCACGAAGCACCATTACCAGTGAAAATTACTGTGATTACAATGGCAACAATAGAATGCCATCAAACAATTTCTAATTTACCTAATTTACGGAGGCTGACTGCATGGGTTTTCATGCCCAGGTCTCCATGCCTGGCACCTTGGATTCACATCAGAATGCAACAAAAAGTGACTTAATAATGTGCGTTGTATTCATCACCTTTAACTGCGACTGTAGTGGAAATGTAGCTGTGTGTTAAATTTGCTTACAACCATATACGTTACATGGTTTATGGCATTCTTGATTTTGTTGTGCTCTCAGGCGCAGGATGGCATTCTGTTACAGGTTTGTTTATAGCATCATGCTCAGGCACAAAGACTGCATCAAATTTTTAACTGTGCAACAATCTGTACAGCTAAAGCAGTGCATATACCTTTAATTAGATAAGGCTTGTTCTTTTCTTTTTTCCCGTTTGAATGGCTATCTGTTTCCAAGTTAGAAAAACCTACTCCCACCGCTGACAGTTATGGTTCAACTGCATAAGTACATAATCTGAAAATAGGTGCAGTAGACAAAACCAATGATAACTATGCACATAGCTTTCGGGATTTCTTTTATCACTATTTTGTCCAAATTTTGTGATTTTACAATTGTGTGTTTTGTTAACTTAATACGTGCTGATAATTTAAACAGAAAACATTTCTTGAACAACAAGTAAAGGAACAGGGGAGCAATATAGGGTGTGATCAGACTAGTAGCCTAATGAAAGGAATATATGTGATGAGCTGTTTTGGTACCAAATCTCTACTTGGAAACTAACCATAATTCAAGAAAAACCTAAGGATTTGAGCAATAACATGACAATATGACTTTAGATACAAATTGTTTCTCAATACAGTTTAAGTGATATGAATAGGTGGGGTGCATTGGTTTCAAAATCTGCATTTGAGTGGAATGTACTGTTCTTTGAACTTATTCCTCAGTATTCTCCTTCATTCTATCAGCAGGTTCATTCAGTCTCTGAGAAGTATTTTATAAAAGTAAAGAAGGTAAGCGATAGTTCTTGTCAACTACGAGACTGTTTAATTATGTACTGATTAACTTACGATCTTCGTGAAAATACCTGCCATTTGTATGTGATTACAAACTGGGCTTCTATAGCAAGAGCCTATTTGACAGAATATATTCAATATGCATTTCTGTAATAAGTCTGAAAATATTTATAATTGATATTGTATTTACATAGAGCATCTGTTGTTATCTGCGACAGAACTGCTTTTCTGCTGCTTTTAGGCTTCTTAAACATTTTAACTGAAAGTCCGATATAAAGAATGTGTCTAAATGTTTTGCATGGCGCCACTGAGTACATATCAGTACTATTTGCATAAAGCTACTTTATCCCAAGATACTACATGTGCTTAGTGGAAAGATGTGGGCTTCAGTAGTTTACAGTCTGATTCAAATATAAGTCCCCTTGTGAAGGTTCTTTTTAATTGGTTTCTAGCTGAAGTTTCGGCTGCAATCACTATTTGGGTGCAGATCTGAAGTAGCTTCATCCCACTGGTGCCAGAATAATGAGAAATCCAAACTTAAAAAAAATTTACTTTAATTGCAGCAGTGTAAGCCGTGGCTTGAGCCACAATACCCTGTTTCTGACAACTGTAGAGCTATCTTCCTGCCAGAGTGATCCCCGTGAAACATGCCAGAAAAAAACAACAACTCATGCCAGGTTGTGCTGTTGTTTGCAGTGACTGAGAAGCCCAAAAGGTCCACAAAATGTCACCTATTGCAGGGTCATCAATGGTGCCGCCTCCCTTCCGTTTCAGGCTGTGCGGCAGAAGTGTCTCTGCCTTTCACTTTCACTGCAACAAGCACCAGTTCCCAAGCCACATTTGGTGCATTGCACCAGTAGAGGGGGGCATTGTGCCTGATTGTAGGCCATCCAGGAACAGAGGACTGCCAGATAGAATTGGGCTGCAAAGAAACTTTAAAAGGTCTGTGATGAATGTGTTTATGTAATCAGTCTTAATATCAGCAGAGTCTTTCTTAAGACATCCTCAACATTATTCAGATGTTAATGAGAAAAACTATAAAGATTGTTGTTGCCCTTCTTTTCTGGTGACAAAAGGTTAAAAATTGTTGTAACTTGGCCAGCAGAAGCGTCATTCAAATCAATGAACACATTTGAATTAAACTAATTAGCCAGCATCTTGTTTGCAGATACTGTTAGCAGTAAAGTAACATGGAACAGGATTCATCCTGCTTCATGGAGTATGGTGGCATTGAAAACTGGAATTCAAAATATTGTTAGACTAATGCATTTTCAGAATTTGATTTGATACTGAACAGGACTCAAACGGAAATATTCAGTGCATGTATCTGAAATAATGTCAGAAGGTAAACACTGTGCTGGCACAGCAGCACCAATGTAACCTAAGCAGATGGTGCTGACCTCTCATTCCACCAAGAAATAGCAACCAGTGAAACACACATACTGGTATATCAAAGTGGTGATGGTGTGCAAAGGGCTGGTTGGGTATGTGGTGTCAGCTGTATTTCTTTCCAGCTTCTCTGTTGTATTCATCTCAAAGTATTGGCCGTTAGTCTTTCTAAATCTTAAGATTCCCACCTGAGATCTCTTGGGATTTGTAATCTCAACTCTGAGGGTAGTTTCAAAGTCTGTCTTATGAGAAAAAGGTAACTTAGATTGCAGTTCTTACTAAGAGTAAACCCCATTGAACACTGGGGTAAATATGCATACTCCTGATGAGATCTAATCTAGACAGCTGTTTTCAATTTAAGGCCTAGCCCTGGGAGTGAGCCATATGTTACTACATGCAGTGTAAAGGAGGGGGTGGACGGACATCAAGGTCCTGCTGGCCTACTAGTGTGGTTATAGTTGGTAGTATCCTACCAAGGAAAAAAAGGGGGTATGGAACCTGCCCTTTTGGCTTCAGAGCATCTGTGGGGAAGAGGTTAAGGCTGCACCCATGCCGTCCTCCACTGGCATTATCTGGGGATTCACTGAGGCCTGGAAGAGGCTCTAGTCTTGGAGGGGTTGTTCTGCTGTGGCCTACAGTATCCGGTTGCCCACCAGCCTCACTATAAGCTGATGGTAGGTTTTTGAACTCTGCTGCCCTTCATCTGCTTCTTGATGCCTGTGTGATACCTCCACTACATCTGCCTGAGGAGTCTCCACCTAAGGAGTCTCGCCTGAGGAGTGGGGGCATATCAGTTTTGTTCTTGCACAGCCTCCATATTGACAAGCAAGGGAGGAGCCAAGCCCTGCTTGGTAGAGATTGCAGAGGGAGCAGAAGTCTACTTCTCAGGGTCAGTCAGTGAGTGCGCTCCCAGACATGCAGGAAAAACCCGATACTCAGATTCAGTTTCTGTGTTTGCAACTTACACACCTTCCTTTTGAAAAGAGAAGGTCTAGAAGTGTCAGTATGTAAAGCTCACATGTGGTGGAAAGTCAGAGAGTGAGTACACAGGTGCACCTACTTGTCACTTCATTTCGTGTAGCACAAGTCACCCTACGGACTGTTATACCAGCACATCGATTATTTATGAGAGTCGTATCATAGCAGCAAGTCACAAACCATAACGTTATGCCAGCTGTGCAGGAATTTTATGGCACTGGCATAGACAGAAATGTTTGTACTCAGGGTGTTGTTGTTTTTTCATGTGTAAGTCACAGCACTTACATTTTGCACTTGCTGGTTTATGCTGTGGAAATTGGTGGCACTCCTGCAACTAACGTATATGTTTCATTTGCACATCTATTTAAAATGAAACAATATTCTTATAAGGATTCTAAGAGCCCCGTCCTATGTTGGTCTACTGAGAAGTAAGTCCTATTGTCTTCAATGGGACTTCAGTTTTGGCTGCAATCCTAAGCACATTTTCCTGAGAGTAAGTCCCATTGTCTTCAGTGGGGCTTACTCTCCAGAAAGTGTGCTTAGGATTGCAGTCAAAATTAACTAAGGTTGCAGTCCTCTGCACACTTACTTATGAGTTGTATACAGTGGAATTTACTTCCCCAGAACATTGCACTGTAAGTTAAGGAGTCTAATAAATACTCTTATAAGTGATATTTCTTTTTTAGGAGTCGGATTAAATTGACATTCTTGTGAACCATGTTGTAGGTATATATCAAGATATGTATAGGTATACTGTTTTTTCTAGGAGGATTCATTTGGGAAGACAGAAAGGAGAGGGACAGGGCTGAGGGAAGATCTATTTTGGATAGTACACGGTGTAACTAATTTTTGTTTTGTTTTCTGTTCTCAACATTTTCTCAGGTTGCAGATGGAGAACTTTCCTGTTCCTGAAAGATTATTTTGATTTAAATCTACAGCACCCAAAGGTATCTGTTAGCATTCAGTATACTTCAATCTATGTTTTTGACTGTCAGTGGAGGAATTTATTTAGTCTTTAGAATGTGGGATGGTTGCAAGGAGCTCTATACAAAAATGAAGGCCCAAATCCTAACCAACTTTCCAGCATTGGCATAGCTGTTCCAATGGGACGTATGCTGCATCTTGAGGTTGGGTGGCCCTCACGGAGGCCTCCTCAAAGTAAAGGAATGTTTGCTCCCTTACCACAGAGTTGTATTGCCCTTATGTTGGTGCTGGAAAGTGAGTTAAGACTGTGCCCAAAGTGAATGAGGAAGCCCTTTGCTCATAATTAATTAAAGTTTGTATATATTCATTTAAAAGTTTTCATTTCATCAATTTTTTTATGCTGTAGGTACCTTACAACTATGATTGAACACACAACACCCACTATTTATAAAAAAAGATAAAAAAAATCTCAAATGCATCAGGCATCCAAAGCAGCATACAAGAAGTTCCAAGCCAAACTTCTCTCAAATCCCCTCCTGAATAAAAGGCCTCTCTAAAAGAGATAAGGGATACAACTCCTGATCTGTCTCCTAAGCGAACAACCACACAGCAAGGCAGGGTTGCAAAACACTGGAGAACTCCAAGCATGTAAGGGCACAATCCTATCCAGCTTTCCAACACTGATATAGTCATGTCAACGGAGCGTCTGCTGCATCCTGAAGTGGGCAGGGCAGTCACAGAGGCCTCCTCAAAGTAAGGAAACATTTGATCCCTTTCCTCGGGGCTGCATTGTGGCTGCATCAGTGCTGGAAAGTTGGATAGGATTGGGACCTAAGTTGTTCCAACAAGAACCAGAAGAGGAATGAGGTCTCAAACACTCCAGGCCCAGACTGCCTGTTCCAAATTCTGTCTCTCTGCCTAGAGAGACCTTAAAGGGGCAGCCGTTTTGCCTGAAGTCTTGTACTCTTCCTTTATCCCATTAATGCTTGCCCATTGCCAATACCGAGGTGCAGGCTCATGGGAGCATGAACTTTCAGGTGAAGCTGATCCCTCAAGAACATCTGACTCGGTTTATGCTGGCTCTGTGGTCTTACTACATTCTGGGGTCTCAGGCTCCTGTGTCTCTGGCTCAGATACTTCCTGGCTGGTGAAGTCAGACCAAGAGTCTGGGGCTGGATCTTCTGACCCAACTTTCCCTTCCTCCTTTTAATTGGACTCTGAACTCAGGGTAGGGATTATGACAACGTATTTCAGTGAAATTTCTCCAGGAAGCATTTATACAGACCTGGAACTGTCACTGAAATAGCCATGCTCCTGGCTGCAGTGAAACTGACATAATGCAGTGAAAAAACATGGGGACAGTGCACACAAGACTGCTATTAATTTGCAAGAGATTGATAGATCCCAAGCTGTGAAGTGCTTTATATTAAAACCACCATCCTTAACTGAGCCCAGAAAAAAATAGGCAGCCAGTGTGAGTACTGCAGAAATTGTTGCACAGTATATGTACCTCCCTCTCCACATCCTCTAGGTAGGCAGCTCTACTTTGTACTTGCTGAACCTTCCAAGGCATTCTCAAGAGCCGCCCCACAGAAAGAACTTTGTGGCAATCAATCCAAGTAGTTGCAAAGATATCAGTGAGGATAGCAAAATTCTTCTTAGCCAAAAAGGGGCATTCTCCTATGCAGTAGATACTGGTTCTCACACTTTTAGCATTGGGATCCATTTTTTAGAATGAGAATCTGTCAGGACCCACTGGAAATGATGACATGACCAGAAGTGACATCATCAAGCAGGAAAATTTTTAACAATCGTAGGCTGCAATCCTACCCACACATACCCAGGAGTAAGTCCCACTTACTATCGTTGTCAAAAGCATACATAGTAGTCTGTAAAAATACAGAGCTGTAACATGTCCCCAAATGCACTCACATACCATGGGAGCATCAAGTCTAATATATTAAAAATAAAATATTGAAATGAATGGGAACTCACCTGAAATTGTCCCGACCCACAGTTTGAGAAACACTGCGGTAGCTATAACACAGGCCTACAAAACTGAGGGTCAGAAAAGTTTTTCCCAAACTTTATGGTGGTTTGATATGAATTTGGGGTGCTGATTCCAAAAATGGCATCCGTTTTGCCCTATCTAGTTTTGGAGATATAGTATAGCCTCATTAGTGAATGGTTCAAGCAGCTTCCTCATGAGGAAGCTATGGTGTAGGCTTCCTCATGAGGAGGCTGCTTGAACCATTCACTAAAGAGATTATACTATATCTCCAAAACTAGACTTGATAGGGCAAAATGGATGCCATTTTTGGAATCAGCACCCCAAATATACCCAGGAATTGGTGTAACATTTAAGGAAGCAAAATGTATGTTGGCCTGTAGATGGTATGCCCAGGCACTGTTGCCACCTGTGCCCCCAGGAGAACTTGAGGCATCACCCCACCTGCAACACATGACCTTCTGACAAACATCACCTCCATCTTTTGATTCAATCTCACTTTCTGTAATTACATCCATCTGACCATTTGTTTCCAAACACTGGTTTAGGATGAGGTAGCAATTGCTGGCTGCTTAGTTAATGAAATATAGAGCTGGATGTCATCAGTATATTGATGACACTCAACTCCAAGAAGTTCTGGACGATCTCACCCTATGGTTCATATAGATGTTAAACAACATATGTGACATTGACCCCTGTGAAACCTCTCACCATTAAATCCTGAGTGGTTGAGCTCAGCTCATCAATTACAATAATTTGAGTGCATCCCTCCAAATCCGACTGGAATCTCCTCAAGAATGAGCCCAATAATCTCCACCAGATGTTCTAGCCATTGGAAGAAGATTTTAATGGTTTACAGTGCTGGAAGTTGCTGAGAATTCTTGAACTACCAAGAGGGTGGAATTTTTCCTATTGGCTCTAGACACAGGAAGTCCACTACAGCTACTATCTCAGTGCCATTACCAGCTAAAAGTCGAATTGAAAAGATCTCACATGCAAGCCAAAACCACTGCATCAGAGCTATGCCAAGTGGAACTGGGAAGTCCCACTGATGCAATCAATTCATCTGCATGTAATAACTATGTGTAATAAGCACAATCAAGTGCACATGCCGATCCTGAACATTCTGCTATTTTTAATTTTATTTTTAGGAAGGAAAAGAGTTAGTACATTCAATAGACAAGACCAGTGGACATACATTGTACTATCATCTCACAGGGAAAAAAAGGAAGCATATAGAAGCACATATGAAATGTACCAAACTAGACTTGTGCCTAAAAGCACAACATAGCCCAACTGGGGGAGGAGGGGGCGGAGGTTATTAAAAAAATCCCCCACCCACCATGGTTTTGCTAAGTTTTATGGCCCCACTATTCATTAAAAAAACAAATACCCCCTGCCACATTGCACATTAAAGGCCCAGTCCTATCCAACTTTCCAGTGCCAGTGCAACCACAATGCAGCCCTGAGGAAAGGGAACAAATGTTCCCTTACCTCAGTGGTACTCAAACTTTTCCGGCCAGTGACTCCCTGGAGGGCTGGAAGTGTTCCTGAGGGCTGGAAGTGACATCATTAAACAGGAAGTGGTCAGAAATATTAACTATATTAAATATATTAAATATAATATTATAATATTATATTTATTATAATATAATATAATATATATATTAACTATATTAATATTAATTATATTAATCATATCATTAATTAAATGCAGATCCTAAAATATATTATTAATACACAGCAATATACATGCTTTATAAATGATCAGCTGCTGATCGCTGTTGGAGACAGGATGCTGGAGTAGGTAGATTTTGTCTGGTCCAGGAGGACTCATTTTTTTAAACTTGTAAGCATACCAATAGAATTGTTTTATCAAATGAACTTTGTGAACAACCAGTCTGACCAACAATACACACACACACCCCTGTGGACCCCAATCCAACTAGTCATTTCTCCCATTCTCCTTGGATAGGATTGAACCCTTTATTAATTTAATGAAATTAAATTTTTCCAGCAGCTGGTGGGGAAAACAAAAATACACCATGAAAATATATCAGAGCTGATAAGGGTTTGGTTAGGAAGCTGATTTGTCTCTTATACTAGGAGATGCACAGCTCAAGCCTATGCATGTCTACTCAGAAGTAAGTCCCATTAGAGTCAATGGAGCTTACTCCCAGGAAAGTGTGGATAGGATTGGGCTGACAATCACTTCATCAATGGCTGATAAGTATTCCCTTCAAATAGCAAGTTTCAAATAATAATAATAATAATAATAATACAGGTATTTATATACCGCCTTTCTTGGTCGTCAGATTTCTCCTCAGACTTTAATTCAAGGCAGTTTACATAGGCAGGCTATACTAAATCCCAATAGGGATTTTTACAATTGAAGAAGGTTCTGTCTTTCAAGAACCATAACATTTCAGATGGCTCTTTTATGATCTGGTATCACATTCTGGCCTCCATTTTCCTCCCACACAGGCTGACAGCGGCCAAAGAACAGGTGGAATAACTCGGCATAACTTGGCTTGGCTTGTCAGCTGCTTCAGGGTCTCGCCATTCACGGTGCTGGTGGCCTCGAACTGGCGACCTTTGGATGTTATCTTCAGGCAAACGGAGGCTCTACCCTCTAGACCAGATCTCCTGCCCTTCATAATAATAATAATAATAATAATAATAATAATAATAATAATAATAATAATAATAAACTATTTATATACCGCTTCATCACTTTCCTCTTCAGCCAAACAACAAGATTAATAAATCACTTTAAAAACAGTACCCTTTTTCTGCTCCTGACCAAGTAAAGTGTGTGCTTCTCTCTCTCCCCCCCTTTGCCAACTGCATGGAAGCAACTTTAGGAGCCCTGGTGACTGGTAAAACAGGAAGCGTTTTATTTGGGGAGGGGGAGGAAAGCGGGAAGGTTTGGAGCTTGAAAGGGGGGGAGTGGAAGAGGGAGGGGATTGAAAAGAGAGATTTCACTTTGATGAGAAGTGATCCCAGGCTGGGAACTAGGAACTAACCAGACAAGGATCAGCGAGGGTTAAGGACTGCAAGCCGAGCATGCTCGGAAGAGGGCGGGGTGGCAGCAGCCACTCTCGCAGCTGAGCAACTCCCGTTTCTTCTGCTTTTAAAAAAAAGTGCAGATGATGGGCAGAAGACAGGCTCGTATTCTGCCCAGGGGTGTGACTGTATCGTTGCGAGAGGACATCCCACGCCTCCCTTTTGAGTTCCTGGCGCCTCCCTAAAGAGCCGCACCGCACAGTTTGAATAACACTGCTTCATGTTATTGTTCACCATGACTGTTCACCTACCCCAGGATACAGCGCATGCCCCGTTGACACAGCTGCACCAACACTGGAAAATTAGATAGAATTTGGCCCAAAGGCTGCAATCCTAACCACACTTTCCTGAGGATAAGCCCCACTGAACAAAATGGGACTTACTTCTGAGTAGACCTGGTTAGGATTGCGCCTTAGGCACACATCTAGTGTGATCCTAAGGGTTAATATTCCGAAAGAGTGGTAGCCTGCTTTTAACCATGTTTACTCAGGCTTCAGTAGGATTTGCTTTCAATTAAGTATTTCAAATTGGAGCATTAGCCATTATTTCTTTTTTTTTTAAAAAAAGAATTCCTAATTTCTAAAATGGAGCTTTGCATTAAAGACAAATGTTTCTGAGAGCTAAAGGCTGGCATAGATGTAAGACTGGTTCCAATGTGACTTCTGGTAGGAGATTGAGGCAGAGCCATAGAAGTGTATGCTGCCATTGCTGACTACCAGCCAGCATTATATTGGTATGTAGTATATATGACTAATTTTACTTTTTGGATTAACACACTGAACAATACCCAGAACTGATATGATTTGCCACCTTTTCAATGAGACAGCAGTGGTTTATTATTTTTATTTCATTTATAATAGGATTTGGAGACTAGTAATCAAACACCGCCGCCACTGAGAATTAGAATTAAGTCAATCATTGCTTTTCAAGCTACTATTTAATGGAAGAGAGTTGCATAGGGGGAAAAAAATGTGGTACACTGAAGTTTCCTATAATTAATCCCATACCAAAGATGCTTTTTTTGGAACAGTGAAAACATTAAGGTATGTCTGGGCCGGAGCCATTTATTTCCTTTCTTAATTTAATTTTTTATTCAAAATACTTTACCCTGCTTTTCCCACAGACAGAATCCCAAAGTAGCTTACATATTAAAACGTTATGTTAATTTACCCGGTGTCATTTCCTCTCATTTGTTTCTATGCTGTTCTTTATGTTTTATGCTGCACACAGAGGAGTGAGAGACACAAAGCACAAATGTTCCATTTCAGACAACAGCCTGGGTTAACTTACTAGGGTACCTGAGGTAACTGACAACCTGTGGGTCTTTAGTTAGGTGTGCTAGATAGTTATTGTCATGAAAAGGGGAAGGACTCCCAGCGACCATCCGCCACTCCAGGGTAGTGATGCCTAGTGCCAAGCACTCATTCTATTCCCGTCCCTCACTCTTCCAATTGGTTTAACCTGCAGCTTGGTGGGACCAGACCTGGTAGATCAAGTTCACTGCCACCAGCCCAAGAGATCTGGTTCTCAGAGGGGCTCCTTGGGCAAAAGCCCCTTCCAAGAAGGCTATGCAAGATTGTTAAATGGTATCACTCCGTCAGTAATCCCTGCAGAGTGGAGAGGTTGACAATCCACTGATCCAGACCAGGCAGAGGTTTTGAACAAAAAGGTTTTATATACAGGTGAGGAAAAACAACTTAAACAGGCTTGGGTTGCAACAAATAAGCATCTCCTGAATGGGGCTGGCTCTGCAGGTCAAGACTAGAATGAGCCTGGATCCCACTCAGCCTGACTTGAACTGAGGCCACTAAGGGCCCAATCCTATCCAACTTTCCAGCACTGGTGCAGCTGCAGTGCAGCCTGTAGATAAGGCAACAACTGATCCCATACCTTGAGGAGGCCTCTGTCACTGCCTCCCCACTTGCACAGCTGCACCGGTACTGGAAAATTGGATAGGATTGGGGAAGCTCTGGATGGGGAAGGACAAAGTAAAACAAACAGAACCCAACACAACTAGCTTCTGTTTGGTCCGTTCTCTTTAGGGCTCTATTTCCTCAGCGGCTTTCCTTCTGCTTACCAGGGGCTCCCTCTGTCCTGCCCAGGCTGGAGGCTGCAGCAGAAGAAAAGAGAGACTCCCTCAGGCCCCACTCTCCAGCCCTCCAATTGGAGGCCACCCATTTCTGAGTCTGAGGGACCTCAGCCATTAGAGGGAATCGGAGGGAAAATCCCCAACAGAAACCACAACTCTTTAACTCTTTCATCACAGCTACTTGTTACTGCAATGAATTTTACCATACCTGTAGGATACAGCAAAATGTTCATTGCAGAAATTGTGTGGTGAAGTTAGCACCTTTCAAATGAGGTAATAACACAACCTTGAAATGTAAATCCAGCGCTGGGGTCAAGATTGTACCAGTCAGTCGTAGTATACCCTGGGACATATCACACAAATAACAGGTGGTGTGGATATGCACATCCATTATTTAAGACAAAGCAAATAAAATTCCAGCAGTTCTGCTCTCCTTGGAGCATCATGTTGTTTGACAATTTCCTTGATTTCCAGAGGTACCATGTTGTTTTCCTCAAAGAAAGTATTTCTGACATGCTTGAAGTTCAGTTCAGTTCATAAATTACAGACCTAGGAACTTCTGAACGTATGGAACAGATTATTTTTTTAAACTTGCCTGAGTAGTTATTACAATAAAGCTGTCCTTAGACTCTTAACTTTTTAATAACAAGACCACTTCCTATGTTACAGTCTTAATTCACAAGTCAGTCCTGAGAACAAAATATAATAACAATATAAGAAAGATTTATATATATATTTGCTTGCAAGAGTTGGGCATTTCAAGAATCAGGAGGTGTCCAGTTGTGGGGGGATCTTAAAAACATTTTGATTTAATATTCTAGGACACCTTCTAAATGTACCACTGTATATAAACCAATCGAGGGTGCTATTGTTTCCCTGGTGTGTAGGAGGAAATAATGGAAAAATTGGCCTTAGCATAATTACTCTTCTTCATATACACTCTCACAGATACTTGTGCTAACTTCATAGTAACTCTATCTTGGTCTCCTCCTCAGATTTCCACATTCCATTTGCCTAAGCTTCCAAACACCTAATGTTAACAGCTGTAGAACTGGACTAAAGCAAGGGAGAGAGGTTAATGGCAATCTTGTTTGATCCTATTTTTTCTTTTCTGGCTTAACTCCGGCATGTGTAAAGAGATGATTTAGTTCCAGCATGTGTGATGGTAGCATGTCTGAAGAGAGATAATTTGCCATTTTCCCCTCCCACAATGAAAGCAGCATGTGAAAGATTGGGGAAAAAAATTATCAGGAAAAATTCATTTTCCGATGTGTGGTCTCAGCTTGATGGTTCCTGCAGAAGGAGTCATTCTATATTTTTTGAAATTCGATGTTGCAATTTTTTTGATCTGGTATTTTTTGTTTTGTTATGAATGGTATTATTACAAGGGCAGTAACCAGTTGCCTAACAGGTATATTGTCATAATGCTACCATTGTTTCTACACACAGATAATGTCATGGCTCTATTTTACATTAAATCTTTTTTGTATTGTTTTGTGGTTTCAGCTTGATTTTCTGTTCTGTTATATGCACTTTATGTGGATGGGGCAAATTTAAGTGACGAGAGTAACCTTTATGGAGAAAGAGAAAGATAAATACTGGAGCAGCTCAGGTCCAGAATGAGGTAATACTTGAATTGGGCCTGAATAATGACTTGGTTCAGATGTGATGAGACTAGCAGCCCAATCCTATTCCCAGCCACTCTATAGCATGCAACCGCACCAATATAGTGCACACTGCATGCTGGGGGGGGGGGGGGTTTGACTAGAAGGCCAACAAGAGGTTTAGGTTAGTTAAAAACACTCTTTTACATACCTCCCAGAAGGCCACCTGATCACCTATAGCAGTGGATCCAAAACTTTTAGCACCAGAACCCACTTTTTAGAATTAGAATCTGTCATTCTTCCACTGGAAGTGATGTCATGACCAGAAGTGACATCAAGCAGGAAATTTTTAACAATCCTAGGCTGCAATCCTAGGCACCCACACTTACCCAGGAGTAAGTCCCATTGACTATCATTGTTAAAAGCATATATATAGTAGCCTGTACAGATCTGTAACATTTCCCCAAATGCAGTCACATATCATGGTACCATCAAGTCTAATATATTGAAAATAAAACATTGTCATTAAAATGTCATTATAGATTTAATGGATTTAAATTATCTCTAAATTTAATTAGAGATTTAACTATAGATTTAATGGAAATGAAGTTTAAAGATGTTGAGCTTTTGTCTTAAGTGGGACCATTAGACCATCAAGTCTAATACATTAAAAATAAAACATTGAAATGAATGGGGACCCACTTGATATTGGCTCACTCCCAGCCTAATGGGTCCTGATCCACAATTTGAGAAACACTGGCCTATAGGTTTCCTCATAGCTATATAGTTGGTATAAGTCTGAGGAGAGGAAAGGTGTGGGGTGGATTGGAAAACCAGTGCGTGACTTTGTCCCCAAGATCCACTCTCTGCAGCCCACTCCTGTCCTCCCCACCCTGATCCTTCCCCAAAACCTCCTCCCTGCCTACAACTACCACTATGCCACCTTACTTCCTCTGGGGTGGCTCAGGCAGCTGAGCCCAAGTATGAGATTGGGCTGTAAGGCTACAATCCTAATCACACTTTCCTGAGAGTAAGCCCCGTTGAACAAAATAGAACTTACTTCTGAGTAGACCTGGTTAGGCTTGTGCCCTAAGGCTGCTAACAAGTCAATAGTGCAGCCACATTTGGAATACGAAGGACAGTTTTGGTTGCCATACTTGGTTATAGAACTGGGAAAAGTGCAAAAGTGGACAACCAAAATGATGAGGGGGCTGGAGCCCCTGCCTAATGAGGAGGCTACAACATTTCAGGTGTTTTGCTTGAAAAAAGATGATTAAGGAGGGGGTATGACTGAGACTTGTAAAATTGTACACAGTGTGAAGGGGTGGATAGAGGTTTTATACCCTTTCTCACAATGCTAGAAATCAGGGATCATCCAATGAAAATGATTGGGGAGAGATTTAGAACAGATAAAGGAGGTACTTCTTCTCATAGTGCTTAATTATTCTGTGGAATTAATTACCACAAGTTGTAGCCACTAAAGCCACTATAGCCACTAAAGAGGGATTGTCAAATTTATAGCTACTGGCTATTATACTATGCACTACTTCCAGTGGGGGCTGGGGATAAGAATAGGCCCTCAGTTTGCCTGTACTTGTCGTAAGAGGCGACTAAACAGCCACCGGGTAGATGGGACTTGTCAGCCTGGGAAGGCAGCTCATCTGAGAGAAAGAAAACTCTGATCTCAAACCCCCACTGCCTTGTGGCTACATCCAGTTATGGAAAAGGCTTCAGGAGTCAACCTCGAGGCAAAATCCGGAGCCAGAGTCCCTGAGGCAGTTCATGGCTGAACACAGTCATGTTCTGGCAACTCCTGCGACGCCGCTGGAACCAACCGTATTGGCCTCTGCCTTTCCATTGGACCATTTCAGCGACGTGGAGAGGGGGGATTTGCTGCATGGGTAACAGCCTATCCTCCATACCTACTTTACCCAGGCTTCGCGCACTGGAGAGGACACTGTTCCAGAACCACTATTCAGAGCGTGACACCATAGTCTTCCGAGACTGAAGGATGCCAACAAAGAGACTTCCAGTGCAGCAGTAATGCACGTCAGAATACTAAATGCAAGAGAGAGAAATTATGGGAGAGAAATTTGTGTTTCTCCTGTGGACTTTCCAGAGGCAGTTGGTGAGCCCCTGTGGGCAACAGGACATTGGACTAGATGGGCATTTGTCTGATTCATTGGGGCTTTTGTAATTACCTCAGATAAACACATTGCTCCTATACATCCTGTAGTGTGTGCTGTGTGTTATTTGTTTCTTTTTATATTAGGGCATTTATACCATGTGATCTTGTTGCAGTGGTTAATTGTATTTCTTCCCTTCCTAAGAAAGTGAATTTACTCTTTATCGATGGTGCCAAACCGCAAAGCCTTGAAAGGCATATTGAGGGTCTGTTCGGAAAGGACTGGTTGGGCTTCAGCCATTCTGGGAAAGCTGCACTGACGTTCTTTATTTTAGCTGGCCAAATGCCCTTTGTTCCCACATTAACAGCTTCCCTGTAGTGCTTCTAACCTTGATGTTACTTTCATTTCTATACTAAATTCCCCCCCCTCCCCAAAAGATGTGAATTGTCTAATCTTAAGGGAAAGGAAAGAAAGCACTGTGTGTTTTATTAATTCTAAATTCAACTTGCCAGCAATAAAGTGCATGAGAATAACAACTTGTGTCTGTTGGCCCAAATTTCATTCATAATACTCAACAATTGTTCTCATGGGCATAACACAAACAATGGTTGTTTGGTCTCCTTAATTTTTGAGTTCTTTATGAGATGAATTTTGATTGTCCTGCCATTTAAGTTCTGCAAGTTAGATTCACTCCAGAAACCAAAACAAATATTACTTGCAAAGTTAGTTTTGTGCTTGGTCAGCATTGTGGCACTACAATAATGTACGTCTGGAATTCTGAATCCAATATTGTTGCCCTGCATCTGAAGCTTCATAGAGTGAAAAGCTGAGGGACAGTGAGGCAGGACTGTCTCCTACCCTTTTTCTGATTCCAATCCCCACCCCCACAAAGCAGCTAATTTTAAAAGGGCTGTGCTGGTCATGTTACATTCATTTTTGTATATCATTGCAATTTGGCCCCAAGAGAATTCCTTCAACAACTTTGATTTTATGTGGTGAATATGGGTGCTGACAAGGCTTCACTGGAATGAAAACAGGCCCAAATAAACACAAGAAATAAATAGATAATTGTTGATAATGTCTCTGGACAAGAGAGATGATTTGATTTTAAGGAACTGTTAGGTCCCAAATTACAAGCCTAATGGCCCATTATGATTTCTGTGCCTTGGAGCCAAGCCTTGCCAGAAAGGAATTATTGAATTGAAGGTAAGGTGTCCTAAATATGCTGACACAGCATATACTTAGATCAGAAAGAAAATCACTATGGTATCTTGATCTTAAACATCTTCACCAGCACTACTACTTGCTACATCACAGTATGTTTGCAACCATATATAGATTTATTTCAGCTGGGAAGTTAATACACACAGAAGAAAAACAACGAGGGCTGATCACAGGGGTCCTATTTCTATTATGGCTAGATGTTTCAAAAGCTGGAAGTGGCCCAGGCCTCTCTGGACTTCTGAGAGGCTCTGCAAGCCATATGACCCACATGCACAGAAATGGAAAAGGCATCACCAGCTGTGGGACTGCTTTTCAGAATGTAAATCACATTACACATCTAGATTCACCCTGAACACCTTTAGGTTTGCTATCATGTACCAATACCAGTTCTCGTCTTGGACCTTTAGAGGAGGGTGAGCAAAATGAGTAAATACATCCCTGAATTACATTTTAAGTTTGCCTTCAAATCATTATTCTAATACTGTTTTTCTATGAAATAAGACATAAATCAGTTTCATATTTTCCTTTGGGAGGAGGGGGTCTCTGAGCACAGTTGGCCAGAGTTGAGCACTGTTTTTCGACAGGAAAGTTAAATGCTTGCTTTGCTCTTTTGCACTCTCTCATAGAAATCAATGGCATTTCAATGGCATTTCTACCTACTTAACCTTAGGTAGAGTGTGCCCTCTTTTATTCTGAAGATCACTGTAGCATAGGAACCTCAACAGAATTGAACAGATCACTGTGATTAAGACAAGAGAAACATTTGTATTTCAAAGGTGTCATATGAGGGAGATCCCTTCAACTAGCTAACCAGGAGAGCCAAATGGAAAGGATATCTAATTACACCTTTTCGAAAGATAAGAGCTCCAGTTTTATATTATAATTAGAAATAGAATTTAAATTAAGGCTTTCTTAAAGATTAAGACAATACACTTTGATTAAAATTCACTGCTAAAGACAAACCTTACTTGTAACTCTAAGGGTAGTAGCATATCACGATAGTCTGTCCAGCAGAACATCAAATTGCTCTTCAGTTATATTTTCTAAATTGATCTGAAAACAGCTCTTAAGGCAGTGTGTGAAGTCAATTAAGCATCAGGTTTTTTATATGCAGAAATTTTGCTTTTGCATGATTCCACTCTTAAAATGTTAATACATGCACAAGAAAATTGTGTTTTTAAAATCTCTAAGACATTCTTATCTCAAAGAAACTATGCTTTTTTCTGTGCTTAATTTATTAGGTTTCTAGAGCATGCTACAACATTGCAATTGACTGGATATAAGTAATGAACTAATCTATGCCTTAAATGCAATTATTGCCTGTAAATCTCATTTAAAAACAATATAGTGGAATTTACCCATTACTAACAAAAAAGAGGGAGCAAGTCTGTCTGTATGAGAACGGAGGACAGTGCACCTTTATTGGATGCCAGTCAATCTCTTCTAGTCAATTGAGAATGATCTCCCTATTTTTTTAATTTAGGTGTGCACATATTCTATTAAGTACCTCAGCTAATTAACTCTTAAAATTCTCTCATTTCAAGAACTGGCGAAAAAAATGAGAAGGCTGAAGGGTTTTAAATACAGAATGAGTGCAGCAAGATTTGATGGTTAAGCCACAGACCTCCCAAAAGGATGGAAGTCACATGCAGTTAGTAGGCTTATTACAGGTGAGGTTGGGTAATTAGTATTCTCATGAAAATTAATAGTGATGAACCACTATTCCTATTATTTGAAATGAGGGGAATCCTTCTGTAATGCATCCTTTCCCTAAGCATCAGCATTTATATAGAGTAGACGTAGCAAAGAAGGTAAGATGTTGGCTTGGATCCTAACTTCCATTCTCCTGACAGAATAGAGCCATTTTTTTACCTCCCTTTTCTCACTGCAACCACTCCTGCAGGTTAGATGACCCTCTGAAATAGGACGACATAAGGCATGGGAGCTGCTAGAGGAAGGTGCGATTGGCAAAATTGCCTTCTGTTCATGTGAGCCATTATTCTTAATTTGGACTAGCTCCATATCTGTCTTTATACAGCCTGGAAGATTGCATATGTTTACACCAATAGATGATAAACCAAGAAAAATATCTTGAAGTTTTTATTTGAGACAGTAGAAGCAAGGGCATGTTGTTCCCGTGGTACCATGACCGAGATTCCTCTATGGCAAATTCATCTACATTTTCTTAGATATTACTTTTCCTTGGTGGCCTTAGGTGTGTATAAATTAAAAAGGTTTCAATCCTCATCACATGCCTGTATATCTACATCACCTTCTTCTACATTCCAGTGTTGGCAGGTATGCAAAGGCTAAGGCTGATCTACATATTACAATACATATGTTAGTTTGACTGATGTTTTTTTTTTTTTTTTTTTTTTTTGTAAATACCATGGTGAGTTTGTGTGCAAACCAAGGGTAGAGGCAGTGGCGGTTTGGGCAGTTTTCCCACCAGGGGCCACTTACCAACCCACTGCCCCTCAATCTGGAAGTAATTGCGGTAATGTTATCATCAGCACAATTTACTTCTGGTGCGCTGCCTCCTCTGTTCCCCCTTTGAATAAAGGGGGGAGAGTGGAGGCAGCCCAGGCTCTATGGAAGCCCTCTGTGCTGCTTCTAACAGTGCGAAAGGCTCCCACAGAGCTTTTTAGCACTGCTGGAAGGCACCCAGGAGGTGAGCGCCACCTGCCCCCGGGTGCCTTTCAGCGGCACGATAAAGCTCCAAAGGAGTTGTCTGTACCACTAGGAGTTGCACAAATGGCTCCTTTGGAGCGGAGAGGGGCACTGCTTCTGTTCAGGCCGTCTCCTTGGATGTTCTGAGTGCAACCCTCCCCCCCTGTCTTTAAAAGGGAAGAGAGGAGGGCGGCCCTCAGATGTGGTTGGGAACTGCGCCTAGAGTTCCTAGGCACGGTTACCAAGGGCACTTCAGGATTGCACACTTAAAGCCATATATTAAAACAGTATTGTACATTTAAAATGCCAACAAAATCCAAAAACCATTAATACAAAAAATCAGACATCACCCCAACCTCTCTGAGTCTACCACTAGTGCCAGCTTCACCCCAGTCTGTTAAAGGCTGCTCTTTTTACATTACATTTCTTTATGGAAACTAGTGCATCTGCAAAGGGGAATTCATCATAGAACAGATTATTCCCTTTGTACCTTCTGTGGCAGAAGCAACTTGTGGGAAACAGGATCTGGACTAGATGGACCTTGGTACCAGTCCATTAAAATAAGAGGGAGGGAGAGAGTGAGACCCCATTACAACATTTTCACTCTTCCACTCTTTCATGTCAGGATTCCAACAAATGATCACATCCATATCTAGAAATAAGGCTATGATGTGCGAGAATCCATAGGTGATAGTGTGAGAAGTCAACTCTTCTTATCTTCAACCAGAAACATGTATTCTGGGTGAAATGCTTTTGTTTATTTCTCACTGCATAGCAGCCCAACCCCCTCTGTTGTCTCTTAATGTCCTTTCAGGGTCATTTGACTTCCTTTCCCATCACGTCTGCTGTCTTTACATTTCCCTCACCTTCTTCTCTCCCCCTGGAAAACAGCTTTCAGCTACCGTGCCCCTTCCACATCAGGGCTTTTGGTCTAGATTTCTTTGACAATTTGGACTGGCAATGAACTGTATCACCTCCACACTGCCTCCATAAACTAAGGCACGATATATGTGTTTTGCCCTAGGCCTCTTTCATTCATTCACAACATGCATTGTGACAAAGGATGGCCGAAGATGTTGGTTCCCCTAAAATTCAAGAATGCAGCTGCCAGTGAGAGAATCTGCGGAAGCTCTCTGCAGCCAGAAGATGTTGTGCTTCTTCCAGTTGAAGCAGAACTGCACACATTAGAACTGCCGGCCCAACCATGAAGCCACCTGATGTTGTTTGTGTCAGCAGCAGATCACACAGAGGAGAGGGGGCAGCACAATGCATTTGGGGTGCCCTTCCCCCTGAGTCTGTTGCCACCTCCCTCTGGCCCACTGCAGATGTGAGCCACACCGATTAGCTTCCCACTCACTCAAGCAAAAATGCGGTTCAGTCTGTCTCCTTACTGTGATCCCTGTGTGATCACAGTACTGTGATCTTAAACCTGGAAGTGCAGGACTTCTGGTTTTATTTAAAGGGGCCACATGACCTCCTTTGTTCAAGCTTTAAATAAAAATGGCAACTCCACACTTCTGGATTTGAGAAATTGTGCAAGGTGCATAGTGAGGTTTCTTTTTGGCCTCAGAGTGTTGTGGCAAAGATGGCAGCAAGGGGCAGGGGTAGCCAAATAATTTAAATGCACAAAGTGAACAAACAACACTTCTTCTAGAAGCCAGCATGGTGGATAAAATGTTAGACTGAGGAGAACTGATTGCAAATCCCTGTTCAACGACTGAGACAGTGTCCTGTGCAGAAGTGAAGATTAACTCTATTTCTTGCATTGTTTTCTCACTGAAAATCACCGTCCCCCCATACCTTTGGTTGCTCCCAATTTGTTGCAAATAGCTGTCTTGGGTCAAATTGGGGGGGGGGGGTAAATTTTCAGCAGGATAATGGCTGCATTTTTGTTCTCAGTGCCAAAATGCATCCGTGGACCATATGATGCAGGCCTGTAGCCAGAATTCTAGAGGTGGGTGGGCAACTATTTTTTCAGGGTGGGCAGTTATGTTGGGTATCTATACCGGTGCAAAATTAAAGGATAAGTACGAAGAAACATCAAATACCCATAACACAACCAAATTTCAGGAAGAGAAAATAATTGGGGGGGGGATTTGAAAGACACAATCATCTGTAAAGCAATATAACAATAATTTGCATAAAATAAATTGGGGTGGATCCAGTGTGTTTGTGTTGGAGGGGGCCATGAGCACTACCTTAACTCCAGAGTCCAGGTCAACCAGGCAGGTAGACCTGGGCTCCTGGCTGAACTTCATCCTCTTTGGCAGAGGTTTACTGGGCAGGAAGACCTGGGCTCCTGCATGGATTTGGAATCATGGATGAACCTGCTTGTGGAGCTGCCTCTTCCAGTGATGCAGGTAGTATTTACTTGTATTGAAAGCTTTTCATTTGCCGATGACACATCCTCCCCAGCACTCAGAACTTCTGTTCCCTGCCAATTTTTTTCAAAAATGCTAGGGTGGGCAAACTGCTGACTCAGGGTGGGCAATGCCAACCTGACCCCCCCCCTCTAGCTACAGCCTTGTTTGGATGGAACATGGAGAGTGTCTCTGAACATATGCAGAATGCTGTTCTATTCCTTATGATGCACCATAACACAGATTTGCTGTTTTAAAAAACAATTGTACCAGTTCACTGTTTCAGAACGATAAAATAATTCAAGAGTAGGATCAATGGGCCAGAGCAGAAAAGATGTTCAGCTGTCAGTGTATTTAGCTTTTGAGGCTCTCAGTGTTTTGGAAAGCTAAAGATCAGTGAACTAACCCCTCCTTCCCCCAACACTTCCATGCTTTTCCCCGTCCAAAACAGCATCTCGAGGTCACTCTTGGCCGAAGGTGGCAAAAGGAACACGCACATATCAGTCTAGTCATCTGAAAGGGCAGAGGGCCTGTCAGTTTGAGAAACCTACAGTGGAAATGATGGCTTTGCTCCTGAAGCCTGAAGGTTGCTGTTCTTTGCCCTTTTTGCCTTCTGGGTTACACAGGCACAGAATCAGTGCCACTTTATGTCACAAAATGACCTGATTCTTCAGACAGACTATCTGGCACACCCTCACTGAATCTACATTGCCAAAACCATCTGTTAAACACCTGTCAGGCCAGTTGATTCATAGTCATGTCCATAAAATCTATAATATTGCTATTAATCCCAGTCTGTTCACATTGCCTGTTCCATTTGTCCCCACTTTTGAATCTATAAAAAAAGAAAGTACATCAGATGAAGGAAAAGGCATACCTTGTCACAACAGCCCTACTAAGTACTCCGCTCCATTTTGCCAGGCACTCAAGACACATATGCTGCAAAGCAACCGTTCAGTCCTTTCTTGATGTAGTGCATTTGACTTCTCCAGTTTCTAAGAACTTAGAAAATGCCATATGTGGTCATTTTTCTCCTCCACAACCAAGATATCCCTTTAATAGGAAGCTGAGGTTCATAGCTTTTTTGTGATAGCGTCCTGATTCTGGACTGAAAGCATTATATTCCGTGGTGGGGATTAGGCCTTGCAGTTTTCTAGACCTCCTGAACATAACAGGGCTGGAAAAGGCGAATGCAGCCAGCTGTACTCAACTCCTTAGAGAGGCATAAAGACACACGTTGAAATGCATGCCCTGAGTCCCTTTCACACAATCCAGCAACAAACAATGGAGCTTATTAAAATGTTGGCAGCTTCGACTCTCCTAGACAGGCACTCATACAGTGACCTCCAAATACATTCTGATTGGCCCAGCTAGAATTAAATGAAATTAATTAAATTAAACTAGCTCAGGAGCACAGAAAGAAGTGCCGGGTGCTCTTTCTTCCTCCCAAAGTAACTATTCATCCCAAGTAAGGCCAGCTGCACAAAATGCAGAACGAACTGGGAACACAGTCAAGCCCAAACAAATGAGAGTTTTTGCTCCATAGCAATAAGGCACCAACAAAACTACCATTTCCCTGTGGAAGAAACAGATATATGAAAATATCAGTGCTCAACAGTCCTAAATATTTTTCCCAGTTCTAGGCAGATATTGTGCTCTCTCTCTCTCTCTCTCTCTCATACAATAATGCTGGAAGCCAGAGCCATGCAATGACCTGATAGGCAGGAAATGTAGGACAAAGGGAAGCATTCCATAGCACAGCACACCACACACTAATTTGTGGAACGCCCTGCCTCAGGATGTAGTGTAAAGGCCCAATCTTATCCAACTTTCCAGCACCAGTGCAGCTGCAATGCAGTCCCAAAGTAAGGGAACAAATGTTTCCTCGAGGAGGCCTCTGTGACTGGCTCCCCAACACAGGATGCAGCGCACACCCCACCGGCACTGGAAAATTGGATAGGATTGGTCCCTAAGTCTCCTAATGGTTGCGAGTCATGGTGGGTTTATGTTGTCTCCAGGTTGAGAGTTTATGGCCCAAATCCTAACCCACTTTCCAGCACTGGCATAGCTGGGCCAGTGGGACGTGTGCTGCATCCTGCAGTTGGGTGGCACTCATGGAGGCCTCCTCAAGGTAAGGGAATGTTTGTTTCCTTACCTAGGAGCTGCATTGCCCTTATATTGGTGCTGGAAAACGGGTTAGGATTGTGCCCTATGCCTCTGAATGCCAGTTGTATGGGATCAGCTATGTGCCTGCATGTCCCGCTTTCATGTTTCTCAGAGACTGCCAGTTAAGCCATTTTGAGAAACAACACTGGACTAATTGGACCTTCGGACTGATCCAGCACGGCTCTTCTTACATTATTTCTGATTCTAATGCCAACGTTATTACCCAATTAACAGTGAGGTGATTCTGGCACAACCATATATCCTACACCAGAGGTTCCCACACTCCTACAGGGGAGTTGGGAACCAGGTAAGTGTTTGCATGGGTGGGGAGGGGGGCAGTGACAGTGCTGCATGTATTGCAGCGCTGCCACTGCCAAGGGGATTTTTTACTTACCTGGGGGACAGCACTGGCCTCCTGCAGGAGGCCCGCCCCCTTCTGATCTCCTCTGCAGCTGCTTTACAAAGCCATCATGCACGTTGGGGGAAGAATACCAGGCAAATCTCTAACAAAAACCCTTGACTTCCGACGGGCGGACTTCCCTCAAATGAGGAGGCTGGTTAGAAGGAGGTTGAAAGGGAGGGTAAAAAGAGTCCAGTCTCTCCAGAGTGCATGGAGGCTGCTTAAAACAACAGTAATAGAGGCCCAGCAGAGGTGTATACCGCAAAGAAAGAAGGGTTCCACTAAATCCAGGAGAGTGCCCACATGGCTAACCAGCCAAGTTAGAGAGGCTGTGAAGGGCAAGGAAGCTTCCTTCCGTAAATGGAAGTCTTGCCCTAATGAAGAAAATAAAAAGGAACATAAACTGTGGCAAAAGAAATGTAAGAAGGTGATAGGGGAGGCCAAGCGAGACTATGAGGAACGCATGGCCAGCAACATTAAGGGGAATAATAAAAGCTTCTTCAAATATGTTAGAAGCAGGAAACCCGCCAGAGAAGCGGTTGGCCCTCTGGATGGTGAGGGAGGGAAAGGGGAGATAAAAGGAGACTTAGAGATGGCAGAGAAATTAAATGAGTTCTTTGCATCTGTCTTCACGGCAGAAGACCTCGGGCAGATACCGCTGCCCGAACGGCCCCTCCTGACCGAGGAGTTAAGTCAGATAGAGGTTAAAAGAGAAGATGTTTCAGACCTCATTGATAAATTAAAGATCAATAAGTCACCGGGCCCTGATGGCATACACCCAAGGGTTATTAAGGAATTGAAGAATGAAGTTGCAGATCTCTTGACTAAGGTATGCAACTTGTCCCTCAAAATGGCCACAGTGCCAGAAGATTGGAGGATAGCAAATATCACGCCTATTTTTAAAAAGGGAAAGAGGGGGGACCCGGGAAACTATAGGCCGGTCAGCCTAACATCCATACCGGGTAAGATGGTGGAATGCCTCATCAAAGATAGGATCTCAAAACACATAGACGAACAGGCCTTGCTGCGGGAGAGTCAGCATGGCTTCTGTAAGGGTAAGTCTTGCCTCACAAACCTTATAGAATTCTTTGAAAAGGTCAACAGGCATGTGGATGCGGGAGAACCCGTGGACATTATATATCTGGACTTTCAGAAGGCGTTTGACACGGTCCCTCACCAAAGGCTACTGAAAAAACTCCACAGTCAGGGAATTAGAGGACAGGTCCTCTCGTGGATTGAGAACTGGTTGGAGGCCAGGAAGCAGAGAGTGGGTGTCAATGGGCAATTTTCACAATGGAGAGAGGTGAAAAGCGGTGTGCCCCAAGGATCTGTCCTGGGACCGGTGCTTTTCAACCTCTTCATAAATGACCTGGAGACAGGGTTGAGCAGTGAAGTGGCTAAGTTTGCAGACGACACCAAACTTTTCCGAGTGGTAAAGACCAGAAGTGATTGTGAGGAGCTCCAGAAGGATCTCTCCATTCTGGCAGAATGGGCAGCAAAATGGCAGATGCGCTTCAATGTCAGTAAGTGTAAAGTCATGCACATTGGGGCAAAAAATCAAAACTTTAGATATAGGCTGATGGGTTCTGAGCTGTCTGTGACAGATCAGGAGAGAGATCTTGGGGTGGTGGTGGACAGGTCGATGAAAGTGTCGACCCAATGTGCGGTGGCAGTGAAGAAGGCCAATTCTATGCTTGGGATCATTAGGAAGGGTATTGAGAACAAAACGGTTAGTATTATAATGCCGTTGTACAAATCGATGGTAAGGCCACACCTGGAGTATTGTGTCCAGTTCTGGTCGCCGCATCTCAAAAAAGACATAGTGGAAATGGAAAAGGTGCAAAAGAGAGCGACTAAGATGATTACGGGGCTGGGGCACCTTCCTTATGAGGAAAGGCTACGGCGTTTGGGCCTCTTCAGCCTAGAAAAGAGACGCTTGAGGGGGGACATGATTGAGACATACAAAATTATGCAGGGGATGGACAGAGTGGATAGGGAGATGCTCTTTACACTCTCACATAATACCAGAACCAGGGGACAACCACTAAAATTGAGTGTTGGGCGGGTTAGGACAGACAAAAGAAAATATTTCTTTACTCAGCGCGTGGTCGGTCTGTGGAACTCCTTGCCACAGGATGTGGTGCTGGCGTCTAGCCTAGACGCCTTTAAAAGGGGATTGGACGAGTTTCTGGAGGAAAAATCCATTATGGGGTACAAGCCATGATGTGTATGTGCAACCTCCTGATTTTAGGAATGGGTTAAGTCAGAATGCCAGATGTAGGGGAGAGCACCAGGATGAGGTCTCTTGTTATCTGGTGTGCTCCCTGGGGCATTTGGTGGGCCGCTGTGAGATACAGGAAGCTGGACTAGATGGGCCTATGGCCTGATCCAGTGGGGCTGTTCTTATGTTCTTATCATCTCCGATCCAATGTCTCTCTTTTCCCTGAAAATTGGAAGCAGCTTTAGATCGGAGATTCTATTTTTTGGTCTGCATTTTAGCATTTCTCACCCATTTATTATCAATATATAAATATTTAATCTGCACCTTTTTATGTCACTTCTCGCTGACACAGTGACAACATTTTCATCATTTTAAAGGTGCTAATATAGATTGCATTCAATTGATTGAATCTGTTATGATATATAGGGCCCAATCCTATCTGGGCTTTATGCTGGCGGATCTCATGATTGATCACCGTAACGTGCTAGCACAGCAAGTGTTCAGCTATTCTACAGGCCACTGCTGCCAGGGCAGAGTGCCACAGGCTCTGCATAGGTTGCACTGGCCCACAGAACCTCTGTGGCTGTCAGTAAGGCAGGGGTGGATCAGGGGAGAGTTGGGGCAGGCACTGAATTGGTCAGGGATGGTTCAGAGGCAGGAGGAAAGGTTCTTGCTGACAGCTTTGCCTGCTGCATCCTATCCTCCTTTCCAGACTTGGACCTGCCCTTGACTTGCACACTAAAAAACAGCAGGAGGCAAAACTAGGTGGTAAGGGGGAGTGGAACGGGGCAGGGAGGCTACGGGAAGTAGTTCCAGTGGCGATGGCTTGCCCTATTCAATCCAGAAGCAGCCTTTCTGTTCTCCAGGGACTTGCGCTAGTAAAATTCCTTGCACAGACGTGAGGAGACCCACTGCAGAGTAGGAGGCTTACGCAGGGGTAAGGGGTTTCCCCTTTCCCTGCTGAAGCCCTCCAATCTGCCCTCCCCCCCCACTGGATACAGTGTACCCATCTTTGGTGTGGCTGCACCAGCAGTGGGGGGGGGGGGGCTGGCGAAGGAGAGGATAGGCCTGTGAATCAATTAGCATAAACATGTTGATAGGAGAGGGACAGTCTGTTGTTATTTTGACATAGACTGGTGTCCAGGTCCAGTAGGATCTGAGCCAGCAGCATACTCAGTGGGCTAGGGGCCAGGCTCCAGAATGGGCTACAACAGTGGTTCTCACACTTTTAGCACTAGGACCCACTTTTTAGAATGAGAATCTGTCAGGACCCACCGGAAGTGACATCATCAAGCAGGAAATTTTTTAACAATCCTAGGCTGTAATCCTATCCACACTTACCCAGGAGTAAGTCACATTGACTATCACTGTTAAAAGCATATACATAGTAGCCTGTTAAAAGTACAGATCTGTAACATTTCCCCGAATACAGTCACATACCATGGCAGCATCAAGTCTAATATATTAAAAATAAAATAATGAAATGAAAGGGGACCCACTTGAAATTGGCTCGTGACCCACCTAGTGGGTCCCGACCCACAGTTTGAGAAACACTGGGCTACAGAAATCCAACAGGCCAGAGGCAAAGGGCATGGTCAAAGGCAGGCTGATGGTTAGGTTCTGGAGCTGGCAAATAGGGTGTCAAGGGCCAGAGGCTATGGTTGGGTCAAGGCCAGCCTGGCAACTGGGGTTTGGATGGCAAGGAAAGAACCCCTTTAACAGACCAGACCTGAGAGTCAAGTCACTGGTGTTGCTAGGGGGGTGCGGGCCGCACCGGGTAATGCGCCAGGGTGGGTGACACGCTAACTTCGTGGCGTTAGGAGCTGCTGGGTCATGCCATACACCATTGGATTTGGAATGGCTGGCAGAGTGCAATGCAAAGAACGGAATTGAAATTACTCCTTTCGTTCAAAAGTTATGGCCAAAAAATCGGAAGGAAAAAATTCATGGATCCCTATGGAAAGGGAAAGTGAGCCATATCGTGCGTTTACTCACTAGTAGATGTACTTGCCATCGTCGGAAAGGGCAGGCTGAGAGGAATAACAACACCAGAATGGTCCCGATCCAATGAATGCAGCCTCCCCAGAAGCTCCCCCCTCCCAGCTGCGAGTCTGAGCCTGAAACGAAGCCACGTGGCCGCGTTTACTTGCGAGTAGGCGAACTTGCCTTAGTCAAGGCAGGCTGAAAGGACTCCAAAGAGGTCAGAACGGTCCTGATCCAATAAATGCAGCCCCCAAAAGCATGGAGAAGGAAGTCCCCCCTTCCAGCTGCGAGTCTATGAAGCCCTATGGAAAGTGAAGCAGCCTCATGTCGTGTTTACTCGTGAGTAGGTAGATGTGCCTTGGCTGGTGGTCAGGCCAGGCAAAGGGGAATTGAGGACATCAGAATGGTCCCGATCCAATGGAGCTGTGGTGCAACAAATGTCCAGAGGCAGCCTCCCCCCCACTAAAAAGGACAAAAAAAGAGGCTTGAACCGGTAAGGGGCATGTTTTCTATTTTGCACTTGCAAAGCCAGGTGGGTCTTTATCTCGATATGCCTGAAATAGAAGAACTTTAAACTGGGCACTGGGAGGGCTGGAAATCTCACTGATTCTTTTTAGGGGGTTGTTATTACAGGCAGACTACAGAGTAAGCTCCATTGACCACTATGGGGCTTACGTCAGAGTGGACATGCATAGGAATGGGCTCACAGGCTGCAATCCTACCCACACTTTCCTGAGAGTAAGCCCCATTGACCACTATGGGACTTACTTCTGAGTAGACATGCATGGGCTTCAGCTCACAGGCTGCACTCCTACCCACACTTTCCTGAGGGTAAGCCCCATTGACCACAATAGGATTTACTTCAGAGTAGATTCACTTGGTGGCACAGGACTGGCTTCCCCTTATTTAATTATTTTGTTTTAATTATTTATAATTATTTATTTTAATTTGCTTGATGATGTCACTTCTGGCCATGACATCACTTCCAATGGGTCCTGGACAGACTGTCATTCTAAAAAGTGGGTCCCAGTGCTAAAGGTTTGAGAACTGCTGCAATAAGGTGTTAGTAAGTTGACATGGGTGTGTGTGAGACTCTACAAGTTTTCAAAATCACTAAAATCAGAATTTGGAGGAATAAGACCATCATGTTATATATCAATCAATGAGTAATTTCATGCAGAATGCAATGAAACAAACCACATCGAAATACCTGTGTTATAACAAAAGGTACAGCCAAAAAACCAGTGGGGGCGGGGCGATGGTACATCATCACGCCCACCTGAGGCGTTGCCCTGCCCACTGCATGGGGTGACACACAGGCCTCCCGCATCGGGTGACGCAAATCCTAGTGACGCCACTGAGTCAAGTCCAGGCATATAGGTCCAGTCAGGGGCCTGTTGGCTGCCCCAGATAACATGATTCTTTCTGAGCAGACTGACTGCAGTTTCTCTCTTGGCCACAGTCACAGGGTGCTGTGCAGCGGCAAGGTTCAGGCAAGCCAGTTCTTCTTCAGTGACATTGGGATGAAGACACCTGAGCCCAGTTATTCTCACTTTGAGGCCCTAGTACCTTCCAGTCAATTGATTCAGACCAAACTTGGTAGTAAAAGAAAGATTTGGTTATTTTTCCATCCTATTCTATTTTAACCAAAGCTGACTTGGGATGCTAACATGGAAATATTCATCCTATGTAAAGTTAGCAGGTGTGATAATTTGTTTTAAGCTGTTTCCCTTCAATTTCTTTTAATTACATTGTTTGGATCTGAGCGTCTGCAGCAGCTGCTCAGAGAATAAGAGAAATGCAAATGAAGATTAATACTTTTTGTTCAGGTAGGAAATTGAAACCCTGTCCTATACCAGCAGTACGTTTTCATTCAACAAGAAATGGCAGAATGTATATCTTGCTTTATTGCCAAGGTTCTATTGGGAACAAGAGAAGAGCAAAAGGAATGACACCGTTCAATATAGCTTGTTTTTTTGAAATGATTATGTGCATAGAATTATAATACAATTCCAGGAAATTGTTTCCTTCCTTTTCACATTTCACACATAGTCTTTACACAGGCAGATAAGCATGTTCTGCTGAAATGCAGTCCCTGGACTGCCCTAATAGGCTGCACAGCTGTTGTAACCACGGGACACCTGATCCAATGAAATCCCAGTCTGGCAACTGTGTGGAGAGCAACACGGGGTGAAATCAGAGGTCAGCCAGATGGGGTTGGGCCCTTGGCTATTACTCTATCAGGGGCCCAACAGTCCAGGCCAATCTTAAATAGACAGTACCTGTGGTAGTTGTAGTACTCAATGTGCCATCAGCGGCCAGGTGTGTACCAAGGGGGACGCAGTGTGGGGCTTTACCTCAGGGCCTTAACAACCTAGCAGCAACACTAGAACAGCTCTCCCTGACCACCCAGCACACTCCCCCCACCCTGGCTGACCTCTCATGTACACATGGGGACAGAACTGGACTGCTTCCCAATTGTGTGATTCATTAATGGCCCAATCCTATGCTATATTATGGCTGCAGAAGTCACCTTCCACTGCTGTAAATACAGCTGCGCTGGCACAAATAGTGTGCCACTGCCAGGCAATTTGAGGCCACCAACAGAACTAGCTAGCATCTCTGCACCAGGATCCTATCCCCTCTTTCCCAGCCTTTTCTACTCCCTCCCTCTCCTTGGAGCCTGCCTTGCTCCACCCCTCTCCAAGGAGGCATCCAGAAGATCTACCCAGAATATTGGAAGGGGGGGGCCAACTCTACCTGGCCACTAACCTCCCTGCAACGGCTAAAGGTCATTGGTACCATGACCAGATTGGGTGACACCAACCCTAATGACACCACTGTTCCAGACTGAGGGAGCTAATGGCCTGATCTCTACTGCAGTACAGCTCCTGTCTGCAATGGTCAGAGATGGTACTATTCCTGCCCAGGCGACCTGCAGAGCCAGCAGGAGCCTGGCTGGCTCTATATAACTCTTATTCTAGGCCCAGGTTCCTCAGTATAAGCAATGCCACTCATCTGAGGTAGCAGCACAATGCCTCCCCTTACCTCCTTTAGTACTTGGCTCCAACCTAGCCCTGACTTGCTTTTGACCTCTGATTATTCTGATCATCGTCTACACAATCCAGAACTTGATCCCCAGCCTGCCTTGACTCTATCTGCTGCCTCCGACCCCTTTGACCCGTGTCTGCCTACTGTGCATTTGGACCCCCTTGTGGCAGCATGGCTCAAAGTCGGGACAAGAACTGAGTTTGGATACAACTGTACATGCTGAACAATATGAAATACATCTCAACTAGGCTGTTGTTGAAGAAAAAAAAAGGGGGGGATTTTCCAGGGTTATTAGAAAAATCGTTATTAGAAGGCCTAGTGCAGTTTTCAAAATCTTTTTGAAGCAGAGGCTTTTCAGCATTCAGATATAGAGTGGGTTTTTTTTTTCCATTAAGAGCTTTAAGAACAATATTAGCTCACATGGAAATTATTTTTTTATCAGCTGGGAGTAGTTCCCTAATCGTTCCTGACACTGTTCTCCACTGTTGATATTCCATTCAGCCTGGCACGTTACAAACTACACCCAGTGTGTAGAGTGACCTCCATCCATAAAAACCCACATGATTTATTATTAATGGTAAAAGAGAGAGAGAAGGCTACAAATGGTCACTTGTGTACAAATAACTAGGGCAGTCACAATGGGACTTCTGCTGTCTGACTCTAGCCAAATAACCAGATCATATGATATGAATAAAACCATTAGTTCTTTTGTTGTGTTTTCCCTGACAATAAAATAAGAGCACTACCTTTTGAAATAATACTGTACATAGAAAAAGTCTTTCAAATTGCTTTGTTGGTAATTTACAATTTTCTAAAATCTGGGTGACCTTTTTACACAACCCAAGAGCTTATCAGAGAAAGTTATTTGGGGTGAAAGAGTTACCACAGATGACTTTCTCTTAATCACTAATCTTAGTCTCTGAATTTAGTGATTAAAATGGTCTTGTAATTAGGCTTCCATGTAAAGCAACCACAAGTTGATATGTCGGGACACACACACATACACACACACAAGCTACAAATAAGCAGAGCTGTGTCCAAGTCACTAAACTAGAGTTGCGAGTCACCAACCCCACTCAGAAGTCATAGCATGTGCCCATCATGACCTGAAAAATTTTCAAGTCACAGTATGAATTATTTTGAGTCATGAGTCACGAGGGCTTGAACAAAAATGCACAGAAAAAAGGAAGGTGGTGGTGGGATGTATAAGTAAGCAACCCACACACACACACAGAGTAAAGAGACAGGGACTCAAGTTATTTCAAGTTGATTCTTTTTTCAAATCACTGGCCCCAAGTCACGAGTCAAGTTGAGGTCAGTGATAGCCATGACTTGAGTCAACTTTAGTCGTCAAAAACAGCCACTTAGCGAGTCTCAAGTTGAGTCAACTGCCCATCCCTGCAAATAAGTGTTTTGTTGGATACTTGCAAACTTAGCAGTGTTGTGACCTTTAATAAGAACATGTTATCACGTGGACTCAATGTGGATCCAACTACAGTGTCATCGCAACAATTGTGTCTATGGGAGAGGGAAGGAGCATATTAAAGAAAATTAGCAGGGCCAAATTAATGTGATAAACATTCAATTTTTCTCAGCATACCATAATGCATCTAAATCTGATCTATTTAAACTAGAGTTCAAGAATGTGAGGGCTGCTGCTGCATGTTCTTCTTGCTTAAAATGATGTCTCCCTGTGGTTGCGTGTGATCCAGCAGCATTTACATAGTACTGAAAGCAGCAGGTATTGATGTATGTATTCACTTGGTGAGGCACTGAACAAAGAACAGCCCTCTGGATCCTTTAGGCTAGTGGTTCCCAAACTGTGTGTCGCAGCAAATTCACAGCAGCACTATGGGATGTCCCTCGCAGCCTCTTCTTTACTCCTTTCCTGGGCACTGCCATCTTGTCCAGGACAATATCGCGTGAGAAAACTGCATGATTTTGCAGTGCAGCACCACCATGACATGGCACTGAGAAAGAAGAGCGCAGTGACCTCTGAAAGCCTGGAAACTACTGAAGAACTACACTGTATCCTGACAGACTCAAGCCCCACTATACAGCTGGAGATATATTAATTTTATCTGGTGTGGAAGAATAAGGATGCTATGAAGGGTTCCCATGAATGGGGGGGGGGCAGAATAGAAAGTTAAAAATTAATGCCAACATCTACAGTTGCTTAAAGTGAAGGACTTTGCAGCCACCAGACCTTTATTATATCTGGATCCATCACTTATTTCTCTATTCGCTTTCTAAACCATACTTTGTTCCAAAGTAAATACATAGCAGTTCATTTATCCTGCTGTCCTGTAAGCATACCAGACAGTGACAGTGCGCTCTGTGGGGATATAAATACACTACAGTCAAAGGAGGCTAGCCTGTTGGCTACTATCCTTCAAGCTGCTTCAGTTGGCTCATTGATCTTATTCAAGTGCTGGGGCAGAACAGATCTGACAGTGTTGAAGGGAACTATTCCTTCAGACTTCAGAGAGGAATATTGCTGCTCTTTGACACTTTTCAGTCATCTTCTTTTAAGCTGTTCCTTTGGCCTATAAGCCAGCTGGCTTCATCGTAAGACAAATTTGGCAACTCTTAAGGCATCAAAGCCTGTGTGAGTTTAGCAAGGTATGATTTATAGCTCTTTTTTTTTTTTTTTTTTGTACAGTATGAGCTGAAGCCAAAAGTGTGTAATCCCTTCTTGGAAAGCAAGAATTCAATAGTCTGTCCAAGTAATAGCCAGCATGGGGCAATGGGCCCCCTATGCTCTTGGGGGTGGAAATATGCTTTGGCAACGTTCATTTTCCTTTTGGGGCTGATGGTTGTGGAGGGGATTCAGAATATTCCATGACTGATTGCCACAAATGAGCACTATAAGGAAAGTATTTATTTACATCCTGTCCTATCCTGAAGGCACAGAGTAGGCTACCATAGAAAGCTAAGTTTCTTCCACTATCGAAGAAACTTATCGTATGTGCCAGCAGCAGCTGGTGAGGTTTGAAGTTGGTGGGGCTGATGTCTTTTGCTCATGCATAGTGTACAGTACCTCACTACAACAATTGTAGTGGTTCATTGTAGTGTAGTGTACAATACACATGTACAGTTTTCTTAGATGTATGCACACTTTTGGATAACCACTGTATGCCAAATAAAGCCCTTCACTGACATTTTCCCCATAATGTATTTTTTTCAAAACCATTAATCTGCCATTCTAGCATGGCAGCTGACAGTCACTTCTTTCATTACCACACTAATGGTATTATTATCAAAAGTGTGAGCATTGGAGAGGAGTTGGTTTCTTTGTATATTTTGCTTCACAAATCCCCAAATGTGCAGTCTATTTATTGAAACCTTTACTTATTGAAAGCTGAGTATGAGCAGTGTTACATGTTGGCAACCTTCAGTCTTGAAAGACTATGGTATCCCGCTCTGAATGGTGGTTCTGGAACAGCGTCTAGTGTGGCTGAAAAGGCCAATTTGGGAGTGACAATCCCTTCTACGCTGGGAGCAAGTGCAGTCTGTCCCTCTGGCTATGGGCCTTCCTTCTTTGCCTCTTTGCCTGAGACTGTTGGCCACGTGTCTCTGCAAACTGGGAAAGGCCATGCTGCACAGCCTGCCTCCAAGCGGGCCGCTCAGAGGCCAGGGTTTCCCACTTGTTGAGGTCCACTCCTAAGGCCTTCAGATCCCTCTTGCAGATGTCCTTGTATCACAGCTGTGGTCTACCTGTAGGGTGCTTTCCTTGTACGAGTTCTCCATAGAGGAGATCCTTTGGGATCCGGCCATCATCCATTCTCACAACATGACTGAGCCAACGCAGGCATCTCTGTTTCAGCAGTGCATACATGCTAGGGATTCCAGCACGTTCCAGGACTGTGTTGTTTGGAACTTTGTCCTGCCAGGTGATGCCGAGGATGTGTTGGAGGCAGCGCAATACAGAGACAACCCAAGGCCTCAGTGCAGAACACTTGTTACCTTGCCTGGGGAAAGCCTCTGCCAACTCAATGGGTTTACATGGACCTGCCCCAGAGATTTCGCTGGCACAAGTTGTAGTGGGCCTGGAGGATAGGATATTGGTGGTGCTGATGCTGCCCCCTTTTGGGCCTCGACCCACACCCATTTGCACCCCAGACCCCAACCTGTTCCTCTCCCATCCCGTTCTACCCATCCCGTCATCATGCTGACTTACAGGTGCTGAGGCTTTTCCTGGGCCACTCACACAGCCATAGGTGCTCGCCACTTGTGACAGCAGCTCAAGTGTGCAGAATGGCATGTCACCTTTTGTGACCACTTCCAGTGAGCACAGTTTGCAGTTCTGCACAGTGATGAGGGTCTATTGCTCTCACGTGACTGCAGGAGTCACTTCACTGTGATGCACATCTGAAGCCAAGCTGGCCAGACCGCCACCCACCCCAAGCACATCCAGTGACTGCAGCTTCATGGGGATGAAAGAGCAAAGGCAAGAGGCAGGCAAGGCAGACAAAGGGCAGGGCAGGGCAGGAAGGCATCATGCATTGTGTTCACAAGCATGCCCTGTACACTGGGGAAGACAAAAGGGGAGCTGAGCTCTTGCCATTTTGATTCTGGACTATTGGGAGTGCCATAGAATTGGATACTGGACTATTAGACTTTTCCTGAACGCATGTTTGTTATGTCATATACAGTTCTCTGTATTCAAAAACAACATTATTTCCAGAGAGTGCTTTCAAAATGACTCCCATAGATACAAAAGTGCCAATCCTATCCAACCATCCAGCACTGATGCAGCCACAATGCAGTCCCAAAGTAAGGGAACAAACATTCTCTTACCTTGATGAGGCTTCTGTGCGTATTCCCCCACAACAGGATGCGATGTACTCCCTGTTGGCACAGCTACATCATTGCTGCAAAGTTGTGTAGGATCGGGCCCAAAGTAAGGAGAGTTTTACGGGTAAATATTATCTAGAGAAATACTGTGGAATGCTTATCAGTTGATAGATTTTTAAATATCTTGGATGCACTACTAAATGCACAGTGAACTTTCCATTGTGACAGCAAGTTATGTAATTATCACCAATTTTCTCACATTTATATGTCTGGTAGAGTAATATTGACACATATGTATTGAACTCAGAATTGAGGCTTTTGAAACTGAATATCAGAAGTGATCTTTTTGTTGTTGTTGTTAACATGTAAATCATTATTCTCAACAAAATGTCATACTAGTGCTTTTTAATTTTTGCTTGATAAACATTTGCCTTTGTTTCCTTTGTCATTTACCGTATTTTTCGCTCCATAAGACGCACCTGACCATAAGACGCACCTAGTTTTTAGAGGAGGAAAACAGGGAAAAAAATATTCTGAACCAAATAGTGTAATAAAATATTTAATAAACTATAACAGAATAACATTTGAACCATGTAAAGTGAACAGCAGTCAACAGTGGCATTAAGAACCATTATCACTGTCATTAACAAATGGAGAGACTTAAAGGTTTGAGTACTCTAGTTTTCTGGAAACCCCAAGAACTCATCATCGCTAGAGTCAGAATTTATGAAGCTCACAAAAGCAGGTGCACACAAATAGGGGATCACATTATCTTTCTGCTACAATGATGTTCTGCCAAATCCCAATCCACTGGGCCTTGTGCCCGCTTAAGGCTGATCAGTCCCCTTTGTGCAACTCACCAGTGCAGCAAGCAAAAGTGAGTCCAGTTCCAGTCCACAGATGCCAAGTAAATCAGTCCCATCAATCAGAGTTGCCAAATCAGAGTCCAGAACCAATAAGCCAAATTACAGTCCAAGGTCAGTCAAATCCATCAGGGTATCCAAGTCCAGTCACAATCCACAGTCGATTCCAAATTCAATAAACCCAGTCAGTCTCCTCTCCAACCTGCACTCCTTCAAGACCCACAAACCCTTTCTGCCTCAGGTACTCCTTATATCCCTGAGGGCCCTATTGCCTTCCAGTGGCTGCAGCTGTGCAGCACTCTCTGCTGGATGCCCAGGCCTTATCCTTAAAGGGGCCACTGCTGACACCACATCTACCTCCTCACCAGTTCTTCCGTGATTCCAATACAAATGAACAAGTGGAAAGTCCAACCACAACTTGAATTCTCAAGACACAACAAACCTCTGGATTTATGGTGAGAACCGAGCATTACCTGGGGCTTGTGCAATAAGCAAACATTGGCATTCTGACCAAGGAGACAGTTTTTTTTTTGTGATGGGGGGGGGGGGGCTTACATTCAGATGCTGGAAGAGGTGAGTGAAAGCGCCCCTCCCCTGCTGTGTGAGTGTGTGGGGGGGCAGAGCATCTGTGTGTGTAAGAGAAGGGGGCAGCCTGTGTGTGTGAGAGAGGGGGGAAAGTGTTTGTGTTGCAGAGAAGTTGTGATGCTCCAGGCTTGGGGTGGGGGAAAAGAGAGGCTGTGATGCGCCAGGCTTGGGGGATGGGAGACAGGCTTTCCTGGGAGTAAGCCCCCCTGACTCTAATGGGACTTACTTCAGAGTAGGCATGCACAGGATTGGGCAGTGAGACTGCCACACCACCCACGCTTTCCTGGGAGTGAGCCCCAGTGACTCTGTGACTTACTTCTGAGTAGACAAGCGGGCTTGGGCAGACTGCCACCACACCCACGCTTTCCTGGGAGTGAGCCCCAGTGACTCTGAGACTTACTTCTGAGTAGCCTCTGACTGCCCGGGGAAGCAGAGCAGAGCGAGCGGGCAGGGGGCGGGGCCAGGATGGAGTGTTTTTTTGTTTTTGTTTTTTTGTTTTTGTTTTTTTGTTTTTGTTTTTGTTTTTGTTTTGCAGTATTCGCTCCATAAGACGCACACACTTTTCCCCCCACGTTTTTGGGGGGGAAAAGTGCATCTTATGGAGCGAATGATACGGTACTCTTTGGTAATAATACTGACTTCTTATACATTACAGTGCTTCCCATTTTTCTATTATGTTAGTGTATGTATACATACCTTGGACATCCTGTCTCAATAATATTTGGCATTCCCCTGCCCTTTTCGAATAGTTCTGCTTTTTAAATGTAAGTCCTCTTAATTCCCACAATTCCCTTTAGTCAATTGCACAACATTTCTACACATTTATCCTGACTATCTGTGCAACAACCCAGTTGCAATCTTACTTCAGTCCAGTGGCATCGCTAGGGGGATGCAGGCTGCACTGGGTGACACACATGGGGGGGGTGACACCACTACTAGCCAAAATTTTTAAAATCTTTATATTTTCAAATAATATCATCATGTTATATATCATTTGATGTGTAATTTCATGAGGAATGCAATGAAACAAACAATGTTGAAATATATTCTATCAAAAGATATAGCAAAAAACCCAATGGGGTGACACAATTGCCATGCCCACTGCCTAGGGCATTGCCCCGCCCACTGAATGGAAGGCGGTCCATCATGGGCATGATGTGCTGGCCTCCCACACTGGGTGACATAAATTCTAGTGACATCACAGCTTCAGTCTACTTTAGAAAAGTTCCTCTTGACAATTTTATTTTTATTTTTTCCACACACTTTTATGTCACCCTAACATGGACTGTTGGGGCCAAATCCTAAGCAACTTTCTAGCACTAACATAGCTGTGCCAATGGGGCATGTGCTGCATCCTGCTGTTGGCTGTCAGTCAAGGAGGCCGCCTCAAGGTAAGGGAATATTTGTTTCCTTACCTTGGAGCTGCATTGCCTTTACCTTGGTGCTGGAAAGTTGGTTAGGATTGCGCCCTTATTCATGCTTGGTATCTTAACAGCCTGCTCAGACTATGCTTGTTGAAAAATCCAGTAAGCTATCCAGTGAACTATTTTGCTGTATTACTTCCTTTGCGTTATGTTCCCACTTTTTTAGTAATGAAAACCTCATTTTGCCTTATAGTTTACTAAACATTTAAACAATTTACCCACCCATTTTTTATTGGCAATCTGTGCAGCTATGGACAGAGGAAGCTGCGAGCCTCCTAGAGGCTGCTGGAAGCCAGCACGACCACCCAGATAAGGGTAAAAGCCCTTGGCTCCTCACAGTGCTGTGATAGTTGCTGCACCATTGGGGCACCTATTCCTGGGCCACTACCCTTAACGGGGAATGACTCATTTCTGGTTCCCCTGGTGGGTCGCAACCTAATAGTTTGGGAACCATTGCCATATACATTTGTTGGTGTAACATTTTGGTATTTTATAGTGTAGACCAATCTCACTTGTCTTGGAGCCTCAGCTGCTCAAGAGGTGATATGTCAAACAGCAGTGGCCCTCTGAGAGATAATGCACCATCCATTAGAATGTCAATGTCTAAATTGCAATATATATATTATTTTTCTAACTATTTCAAATTTCGTTTCAGCTCTAATATGTACTGTTGACACAAATTAAGCATATTCTTGCTCCACCTGTAATAGTCTGTGAACCTCTTGGTTTCTCCAAGGTAATTATTCTAGCATTAACCTTGCCTTGGGATTTTCCATCCTATTAAAATAACTACACAATTAATAGAGTCACATTTTCAGAAAAGTAGCATGATAGATGCTCCAAATAAGGAGACAGGCAATGAACCTGTCTGTATTTCCTTTGCATAAATGCCGAATTTGGATTAATCAGGAGCTACCTTGTGAAAAGATGAAAAGGTTGACCTCTTCATCAGGGATCATCAAAAAGTAATCACAGCAGTTTACTGCTTCCTTCCCCCTATGTATAATAATTGCCTGATGGAAGGAATTTAATTTTCATAAATTAAGGTCATCTGAAGTCATCTGTTTTATTTAATAGAATTTAGTAAAGAGAATAATTGAGTTTATGTCAGGCAGCAATGAATATTAGTAAAAGTCAGTTACAGGCTACAGCATATTCAGTGTTCATTGTATTTATAAAGAGATAGTAGGTGTGCGCACACAATAACAGCGAATATTACATAATTATTTTTCTCTACTTTTGCACATTCATCCTGAATATTTTTACTGTATCAGTCAAGCTGAAAGGTCTTACCTAGGTTAAAACTGAAGACTGGAAACTGATCTAAAGATCACATTCAGCCTATATTCCTTCATCACTCCCTTATTAATGTAGAAAATACGTGAAGTATGAATTTCCCGTTCTCTTGAAAAGTGGAACCTGAAAATGTTCAGGGACCATTGAGGACCCACGACCATCAGAGGGCCCATTTGGCTGGGCTGACTTCTAAATCCTCAAGTATTCATAGTAGTGACACCTCCCAGTGCATCATTAGGGGTTGGGTGAGAGCCACTACAAAGTACCTAGTGCAGGGTTTTGTTCCAGGACTCTGACTCTCCATTCATTGCTTTCTCTGCTCAGTTCTTACATACATACAATGTTGCCTGCCACCCTGTTCCTCCACCATGCCCTTATTCAGTAGGCACAGGACGTTGCTTTAACAGGGTTACCATTTCTCCAGAATATGAGATATTTCAGCCTTTCGTGTGAGATATTTCACTCTCTTTTCTCATAGTCCAGAAAAGGGGAGGGGGGAAGTGAAAGAAATGGTTTAGAGCAAGGATGTCAAACTCATTTCATACAACGGGTCAAGTAACATTCATGATGCCTGTAGAGGGCCAGAAGTGATGCAATTAAGCAAGAACTGAAGTCATTAAGCAGGTCATGATCAGAAATAAGCACCTTTTTTCTCACTTAGAAATTAGCTGCAAATGACAGAAGATAAAATATGCAAACCCTGATCATATTCTCAAGATATGGGAGAGTCTGATTATCACATGGACCGGCTTTTCAGCAGTGACACCTCAGCAGCTGAGAATGGTGCTGGGTAAGCCTGAGGGTCAGATAAAGACCTTCTGTGGGCCTGTCAGCCTTATGTTTGACACTCCTGGTTTAGAGCAGCGGTCTCCAAATCGTAGGACCACTGCGTTAAGAAAAAAAAACTTCCCCATGTGGCATGGCGCTTCTCATTCTGCATTACTGCCTCTTATCTTTCCAGAAACTTGCACCAGGCAGCCACTTCCACTGCCCCAGTGGGCTTTGTGCCCCAGTTCCAGGTGGAAGCAGCTGCACAGTGCAAGTTTCTGCAAAATCGGCTGGAAAGATAAGAGGCAGCGGGCAGAACAGAAAGCGCTGTGCCGCATGGGAAAGGCCTTTCCTTAACACCAGATCTGGCCTGTGGGCTGTGGTTTGGAGCCTGCTGGTTTAGAGGGTTGCCTGCTCCAAACACAGAATCATCTGGAAACAACTCTGCCAAACATTGGATTCCAACTGAAATTAAAGCACTGCTTTTTAAAATTTTGTTTTTAAAATAAAGGCCATAATTTGTTTCCAGCTGGTACAATTGTTAAGTGCTCACAATGTCTCAAGAAACAATATTCTCCTTTTCTTTGCAAGAAGGTTATTTATTCTGTCACCAGTACTTCTATCCAAAACTATTGTAATTTTTAAAAGTATAAGATTTCAATTTGCAATATGAAAGAAAAATAGCACTGGAAAAAAATTAAAAACCATTGGCATTTCTGCAAATTGCAAAAAAAAAAAATAGCTGGCTAATGCATTTTGCTTCTCGAGGACTAATTTTTCATATGCTTTTGTATTTAAAAATGTCAACAGCTCATCTTCTGTCCTGTTTGCACTGAACTTCTACAATTTCTAGGTGTTATTCTTTGCACCTCCCAACTCTGAAGAACTGGAGAGAGAAAAAGCACCCTCAAAGATTCAAGACTTGATAATACAACCTGGAGATGTAGTTAATTATCTATGTAATGATCTATATGGTAATTTGTTCATCAAAAATATTATCAAGAGAAGCAATTGGTGCTTCTAGAGAGTCAACATATTGGTGGATATTTCTTGGCTTTTTAAAATGTCATTTGCATATCCTTTTGACTGCAACCTTTCATACTTTTCTCCAAAAACAAATATTTAAATAATTGAAATAAATTGAATAATTAGTGTTCAGTCTGTAATGATCAAATAAGGCAACAACGGCAAGACACAGATGGCGGAAGTGCGCTATTGGTGCAGCCATTTATCTTTATGAGCGTTCCAGTTTAATTTTACTTACTACATTTTGTGCTCTCTCTACCCAATTTGAATCTACAACCGTAAAACTTGCAAAAAGGTCCTTACAGAAAGGATTTTTCTGCAAGGCAGAGAAGATAAGTTTGTGGATTGCTTGTTTTTCATTGTTAAGCTGCCACCAAGAAGATAGCTCTCAGTCAGTCCCCTGCTGGAATTGGCTTGCAACCATTGATTGGGGATGCAAGTCCACCTGATCAGGTCAAGGGGCAAGAAGGATGACCCTGTGGCTGTAAACCCTGCAATCAGATGAAGGCATGACATTATAAATTCTAGGGTTTTTTAAAGGACATACACAAGGATGGTGGGGTGTCTCATCTTAATCCGGCATTGTCAACCTTTTTTTATCTCACAGCACACTGACAAGGCACTAAAATTGGCAAGGTACACCATGTTTTTCCCCCTATCAATAAATGAGGGCATTTATTACTATTAATATGGGCCCCAACTGACATATTAATAAATGGGCTCCAAACTCCCACGGCACACTGTGGACTCTTTGTGGCACACTAACGTGCCACATCACACTGGTTGAAAATCGCTGACTGAGGCTCCAATCCTATCCAATTTTCCAGCACCCAGTGCAGCCGCAATGCAGCCTTGAGGTAAGAGAACAAATGTTCCCATACCTTGAAGGTGCCTCTGAGACTGCCTCCCCACCACAGGATGCCATGCATGCCCCATTGGCGCAGCTGCACCAACGTTGAAAAATTGGATAGGATTTGGCCCTTCATCACTGAAAGCAGCTGCTGCTTTACAGAAGGCACACCCACTGATCTTGTGGCATTTTTGTTGTACATGTTGTTTGTACCTGTATGTATGCCTTGCTTTGCAATCCCCCTATCCACACTTCTATTGTTTTGTTCTTAATAAATTCCTTATATTTTTTGCTCCTATAAATGCCTGTGCACTGAATAAGTTGTCTTCACTGGAATCATGAATCTCTCCAACCACTTTTTCTCCCTGTTCAAATATTCGTTTGCACTGCAACTTTCTTTTCAAAAGCCGGAACAATATTAGTCCATTTCACTCTTAAGCGAACATGTAGACATATGGCATGACTGAAACTCCTCTGCTCCACTAACACTAGCATCAGATTTAATTATATGGACTGTTTCATTATAAACAGCCCAAAGCTGTCCACAGGCAGTGCTTCCAAGCCCTTGCAAGCCTTTGCTTCCACACAGATGGCTTAAGAAACAGTTGGTAAGAATGTGTAAAACCATCAGGTACCTGCATGATTTTTAAAATAAAAGTTTATTTCTATCAAACTTTGTGAGTGTCACATCCAATAATCAGTCATTTCTCAAACTGTGGGTCAGGTTGATTGGTGGGTTGCAAGCCAATTTCAGGTGGGTCCACATTCATTTCAGTGGTATTTTATTTTTAATAGATTGATGCTACGATGGTATGTGACTACATTTAGGGAAATATTACAGAGCTGTATTTTTAACAGGCTACTGGGTACAGACATACCCGTTATCTTAGGGGGTTCCATTCTGGAACCCACTGCAGTTACATGAAACTGCAGATACAGGCAAATCCCTCCCTCCCTCCAGAGCCAAGGAGAGCTCTGCCCCCCCTGCCCCCAGTGGGTCCTCTGAGTCCTGCAGAAGCTGCAGACATCCATCTGTGGCTTCTGCCAGGCTCAGACTGAGCCTGACATTAAAAAAACGCAACTTCTGGTTTCTCAGTGAAACCGGAAGTGACTTTTTAATGCCTTATAAGGCATTAGGAGGCTCGGGGAAGTCCTCTGGAGGGAGCGCGCACTCAGAGGGCATGTGCTGGGGACATCCAGACTCGATCCATGGATAAGTGAATTCGTAGATACGGGATCTGTGGATACAGGCCCCCATATATATGGTTTTAACAATGATAGTCAATGGGGCTTACTCCGGTGTAAGTGTGGATAGGATTGCAGTCTTCGGAATGTTTGGGGAATTTTTTTTTAAACAGACCAGCAACAGCTTGGGAGGGTTAGGAGGGTTCTTCCTTATTTTAAATAACCTTTTTAATCTTATACTTACTTATACTTAATTTACTTAGGCCCAAATCCTAACCAACTTTTCCACACAGACATAGCTGTGCCAACGGGGCATGTGCTGCATCCTGCCGTTGGATGGCAGTCACGGAGACCTCCTCAAGGTAAGGGAATGTTTGTTCCCTTACTTGGGAGCTGCACTGCCCTTACCTCAGTACTGGGAAGTTGGTTAGGATTGCGCCCTTACTTAATTTAATGGGAGATGTGAAAAATTTTCCTGCTTTATGATGTCATTTCCACCCATGACATCACTTCTGGTGGGTCCTGGCTGATTGTAATTCTAAAAAGTGGGTCCTGGCACTAAAGGTTTGAGAAACATTGCAGTAAATAATACAGTGGGGGGGGGGAATATTTCTCTCTCTTTTCACACACACACACACACACACACACACACACACACACGCACAAAGAGAGAGAGTTATGGCAATACTTAATAGTATGATTGTAATAAGGTCATATGTGAAATGCTTTGGACACTCAGAACATGCCATACAAATAATAATAAATAATAAAAAAACTTTATTTATATCCCGCCCTTCTCCCTAAAGGGACCCAAATGTCTATGAATAATTCTTATTATGATATACCGTATTTTTCACTCCATAAGACGCACCTGACCATAAGACGCACCTAGTTTTTAGAGGAGGAAAACAGGAAAAAAATATTCTGAACCAAATAGTGTAATAAAATATTTAATAAACTATAACAGAACAACATTTGAACCATGTAAAGTGAACAGCAGTCAACAGTGGCATTAAGAACCATTATCACTGTCATTAACAAATGGAGAGACTTAAAGGTTTGAGTACTCTAGTTTTCTGGAAACCCCAAGAACTCATCATCGCTAGAGTCAGAATTTATGAAGCTCACAAAAGCAGGTGCACACAAATAGGGGATCACATTATCTTTCTGCTACAATGATGTTCTGCCAAATCCCAATCCACTGGGCCTTGTGCCCGCTTAAGGCTGATCAGTCCCCCTTGTGCAACTCACCAGTGCAGCAAGCAAAAGTGAGTCCAGTTCCAGTCCACAGATGCCAAGTAAATCAGTCCCATCAATCAGAGTTGCCAAATCAGAGTCCAGAACCAATAAGCCAAATTACAGTCCAAGGTCAGTCAAATCCATCAGGGTATCCAAGTCCAGTCACAATCCACAGTCAGATTCCAAATTCAATAAACCCAGTCAGTCTCCTCTCCAACCTGCACTCCTTCAAGACCCACAAACCCTTTCTGCCTCAGGTACTCCTTATATCCCTGAGGGCCCTATTGCCTTCCAGTGGCTGCAGCTGTGCAGCACACTCTGCTGGATGCCCAGGCCTTATCCTTAAAGGGGCCACTGCTGACACCACATCTACCTCCTCACCAGTTCTTCCGTGATTCCAATACAAATGAACAAGTGGAAAGTCCAACCACAACTTGAATTCTCAAGACACAACAAACCTCTGGATTTATGGTGAGAACCGAGCATTACCTGGGGCTTGTGCAATAAGCAAACACTGGCATTCTGACCAAGGAGACAGTTTTTTCTTTGTGAGGGGGGGGGGGGCTTACATTCAGATGCTGGAAGAGGTGAGTGAAAGCGCCCCTCCCCTGCTGTGTGAGTGTGTGTGGGGGGGGCAGAGCATCTGTGTGTGTAAGAGAAGGGGGCAGCCTGTGTGTGTGAGAGGGGGGGGAAGTGTTTGTGTTGCAGAGAAGTTGTGATGCTCCAGGCTTGGGGGGGGGAGAGAGAGAGAGGCTGTGATGCTCCAGGCTTTGGGGGGGAAGCAAGAGTCTGTGATGCTCCAGGCTTTGGGGACGGGAGAGAGAGAGAGGCTGTGATGCTCCAGGCTTGGGGGGGGAGAGAAGCTGTGATGCTCCAGGCTTGGGGGGAGAGAGGATGTGATGCTCCAGGCTTGGGGGGGGGGAGAAAGGCTTTCCTGGGAGTAAGCCCCCCTGACTCTAATGGGACTTACTTCAGAGTAGGCATGCACAGGATTGGGCAGTGAGACTGCCACACCACCCACGCTTTCCTGGGAGTGAGCCCCACCTACTCTGAGACTTACTTCTGAGTAGACACCCAGGCTTGGGCAGTGAGACTGCAACCCAACCCACGCTTTCCTGGGAGTGAGCCCCACTGACTCTGAGAGTTACTTCTGAGTAGACATGCGGGCTTGGGCAGCGAGACTGCCGCCCCACCCATGCAGAGCAAGCAGGCAGGGGGCGGGGCGGAGAAGTTTTTTTTTTTTTTTGCAGTATTCGCTCCATAAGATGCACACACTTTCCCCCCCACTTTTTTTGGGGGGGAAAGTGCATCTTATGGAGCAAAAAATACGGTAGGCATGGTTTCAAAATTTATTTTTTCAAACAATCTCACCTGTATTTGAATTCATACCTGTTCTCTCTGCCTCTGTCTTCTCCCTTCCCTCTGCTCTCTCCCCCTCGGTCAAAAGCCAGATGCTGTGTTCCCCAAAGCAGGGATCAGATTTTTGCTTATGTTTTTTGCTCACAAAGTTCACTTTGCTCACATTGTATTTTTGCCCACAAAGTTCACTTTGTGAACTTCTAAGTACACTGATTATATGGCACACATGATAAATCACATTAATACCAATTTATTGCAACGCACAATGTAGTGCACGCATCTAAATAGACTCTCACGGGGAAGAATATTTCCTGTGACCCCTGCTTGGGGGTCTGTCTTCTACCAAGTGTCAACACCCATGGCTTGCAAAAACAGCAATTAACTCAACCATTACAGTGTGGTGTATTTCATGTGACAGCAGCCCTGCCCAGTGACTTCTCTCCAGTCTCCCACAGTCAATAGTGATTATTCTTGGCATACATTTTGAGTTACAATGCAGGCACTGATACATGCAAGCACTGGAAAGTCCCTAAATTCCAGGAGCTAAGATTAGCCACTTTCTATTAAAAAATGAATCTCACACTTCCCAGCTCAGTCCCTTGGTTCTTACTCACTCACTGCTTTGGCATGTGAATTGCAGAAAACTTCCAAAGTCCGTTTCAAATAAGCTGAGAGCAACACATGGCCCCACACACCTCCTTCTTCTTGTGTTTGTATAGGGATGGTGATCAAACAGTCACTTCAGTTATCTTGTTTTTATTTATGAATCGCCCCTTGGTAGCACTGCTATGAGGTCAGGACATACCTGCTCTCCCTTGGTTACTGTGAGGGCTGGGAAATGGTGCATACTTTGACTTTGCAATGAATGTGAGAGCTGCGCACCTGGAGGGTATGGATCAATTTCTGCCCTCTTGGCAATTGTTTTCAGATCCACTTCCCACTTTCAAACCAGTGATGTAAACTCATTTTTTTGTTCAGTGCATTTTAGAAATTCAGGGTCCCCTCCTTCCCATTTTGAAAAGGAGAACTCTACATGAGGGCACAATAGAAGCCTTTAAAACGTCCTGATAAGGAATGCTTCATGTGCTAGGGCAACCACGTAGGAGACGAGAAGTGTGCTCAAGTGGCAACAAACAGAAGCCGGAAATATAACATTTGAAAGTTGCTTTCTATGTGGATTGACTCTATTGCATGGAATATCTCCACTACGCTGCCTTCCATTATCTCTCTCTTTCTCTCTCAAACACACACATACACACACACATACATACACAGAGTGTATGCGTGCCACTTGCCATTAGAGATTTTTTTTTGTCAGGCTGCTTTAACCCATTTCTGCCCAGCCCACAGCTGTACACATTTGACCCATGTTGTGTATATGGGCAGAACTTTGGGCAGAAATGGCTTATATACAGCAGTTGAAAATCCTCGTAGGCCTTTAAAACAAGTTATGGTCCCTTTGTGGTACTGTCCCTTGCCTTTACTTTTTTGTCATGCCTTTATTAGAATATTTATCACCTTCTCTATGTTGCAAAATCCAAAAGGCAGCTAACAAACCTCCTAAAATCTATGATGCACATTAAAACAATCACAACAGTGTCAAAAGAACAAACGAAACGCAGCAGTCAGTTTACTGAGCACCAGAACTCAGCAGAACAGTTTGTCAGAAATGTAACTTAGAAATCAACAACCTCTACCTCTGAAATAAAAAGTGCCGGAAAGCCAACAGAGATAGAGGAGAATCTCCCTGGCGATGCAAGTTCATAATTTGGGTGCCACTGCTGAGAAGGGCTGTCCCAATTAACCACCCATTATACACCAGGAAGATCTTAAAAGTGCACGGGTAGGAAAGGTAGTACTTGGTGCACTTTCTCAGCGCTGAGATGAATCACAAGTTTTTGGCATTATTTTATCCTTAACCTAAAGTGCTATGTCAGACTCCACCCCCACCCTCATAAAACTCCTGAGAACTCATGTGCAGTTAAAACTGTTGTTTAATGGCCAGGGAAATTGTGAGTCCACAACCTGGTATGCCCCTAGATCAGGGGTGTAAACCTCCATTCATATAGTGGGCCGAATAGCATTCATGGTGCATGCTGAGGGCTGAAAGTGACATCATTAAGCAGGAAGTGACATTGTTAAGCAGGTGATGGTCATAAATAAGCTCCAATTCCAGCTGCATGGCTGGGCAGCTTAAAGGAAACACTGACCCCCCCCCCACACCACATTTGGTTCCATGTGCAGCATCTCCTCCATGTGGCTTTTGTTTGAAATGGAGCAGGAGCTGGGAAGCATGTGCTGCTCCGGTTCATTCAAAAAGAAGTGGCACAGAAAAGGTAGCAAGGTTGTGTGCTTCACATATGGAAAAAGATCTTTGGGGTGGTATATATGGGAGAGAGGGAAGATGCGCTGTTGCTTCTCAGATGGTAACTTTCTTCTCCTGGCCTCTTGATGTTTGGCCCTAGGAAGGAGATTTCTAGACCGTGAGCTGCAGGCTAAGAGCTGTTGCCTTTTGGCTCTTGCCAAGGACTTCATGCGTTAGCCAATCCAGAGGCTGAATTACTTGAACCAGATGTTCCTTAGGGATCAGGTGTTCCAACTGCCCCCACTGCAGCATTCTCCTTATTGTTATATTATCTTTTATAATATTGTGATTCACCCTGGGAATCAAATATGGTGAGGGGCAGGATATAAATGAAACTAATAAAGTGAGTGAGTGAGTGAGTGAGTGAGTGAGTGAGTGTGTGTGGCTCCATATCATCCTGGTTTGCATGCCTGTGTGTGTAATAATGTACCAGGGATGTACCGATCCACGCCCACTTTGACTCAACTTGAGCGCGAGTTTTAATGGGTGGACTTCACAACTTGGCCAGAGCCTTTTTCGGATTCTGACTCAAGTCCAAGTCTTTTTGATAAACAAGTCAGGTGTAACTCCACAGAAAAAACAGTTGCTGGTGGTGTGTGTGTGTGTGGTGGAGTTTAACAGTCCCCTGATGTCCAAATCCCAACTGTAAACAAAAATACTGCAATTTTTCAAGTTAGTGCAGCAAGTGCCAATCAGTTCCTTATGAACCCGAGTTTCCAGTTCGGCAATTCGAGCCCAAGTCTTACACATCCTGTCTCCCACCAGCCTTCAGGGAGGTACAGGGTGCTCAGATGGCGGTTTCGGTCCATTTTACACTGGGTGTTCCTTCTCCCAGCCTCAAGGCCTCCCTTCATTACACCAGTTGTTGCTAAGCAAAAAGCGGAGTGCTTTTTAAAGTGGAAGCTGCTGAAAAAACACATTGCTGTCGCTAATCACCCTGAAAGCCTATTAAGGAATGCCAGGAATTCTGCATATTGTTCAGGAAGCACAGACTGACTTACTGGGACTAAAACAAGACCAGAAAGCTACCAGAATAGCATTCAACTATTTGTCACTGTCTCTTTTAGGCACATTTTCTGGGTATTTTTTTCCCCCTTTCCTTGTCAGTGACCAAAAAGCTCTTGGGCAGAACAGTTTGCTTATAAGCAGCTTCCTGAACAAGCCTGCCTTAATTACTTTAAAGCCTCTGCAATTCAAATACTTGGAAAGTTCTTTCTCAAACCACAGCAGCATTAACAGAACAGTCAGGGTGGTCTTCTTACTTGAAAGCCCTTTGAAAATTCACAGCCCGCAGTCATCTTGACATGTCAACGTCCACAGAGTCAGAAAGGCAGAGAAAAACAGCAATGGGAAAGGCCTCTTCAATGCGCTCCACACACATGCCACCCTCACAGCCGTATAGAACTGGCTGAGATTATGAGCCCTGTCAAAAACAGGTATTTTAAGCCACTTGTATTGTATTCTGCACAATAGCAGCATTGCCCTCCGCTCTTAGTTGGATGCAAGGAAAGATTTCTCTCTTTCTTAATGGTTCATGTGGCAGGGCAAGGGAAGGGACAGTTGCTTTAGAGGCATTATTTATGAAGGGCATGACATGAAACACAAAGCAAAAGTGAGTCCTCAGAGCCTTTAAAAACACACCCAATTTAGGAATACAGCCTTCAGTAAAAGTAGCTGGATACACTAAGCAGAAAATAATAGAAGTTCTAAATGTTTCCTCTTCAAAAAATTCAAATTTTTATATCAGAGTAAGGTTTAAGATAATAGTATCCAGCAGTTAAATGGCATTAGCAACAAGGCCACAACAAAATCCAGTTCCCTCTATGTTGTCCATGCCCACCTGAGCATTCAATGGAACTGTATACACCCAGGCAGTAATAAGGTTTAAAAATTAAAATTAATAGAAAATAAAAGGGTTTTCTCAGGTTTTGTCCGAAGGCACCAATAGATGAACCACAGGCTTTACACAATAAGACTCCTTCACACACAAACACACGATGCAAGGGACCCACTTCCCCCTGTTATGATCCCACATAGTTGTGATATCGGTGCCAGTAGTGCTAATTATATGGGTCTTCCCTGCTTGAGGGGGAAGGGAAGGAAAGCAAAAATAGATTGAGGACAGCAGATTATTTTCCTAGCTTAGTTGGGAAGATGTGGAATTCAAAAATTGCTTGGTCTTGTCACAGTAAATCTTTTAATGCCTTTAATGAAAGTTCTTCCATCCCTTTCATGAAGTATTTGCAAATTATGGCAAATTAATGCAGCATTTCCAACATCCTTACCATCAGGTTTAATTGGGGCAATTCCTCCAGTGAATGAAAAGATGCCATTTTTCTTCATTCTGAAGGTGGAACGTTCAATGGAAAGTAGGGCTGAAATGTCAAGGTAAAATAATGCCAATCATTATTCAGAATGTTACATTATCCTTGACCTTGGAATTTAAAAGGTAGGGATGGAGGCGTTTTGTCAAAAGTCAGGAAGTCATCTAGAGACTGCTGACATTTATGATTAATGAGATTGGGTAACATGAGGGAAACGAGGCACACAAGATACCATTGCACTCCCGCGTGTGAGGAAAATCCATTGCGATATCATTATAGAACCTATACTTATCAATCATGGCACATCACTTATAATCTGGGCAGCTGTGCATTTCAAGAACAGAATGTCAAAACGTATTTGTTACCCACAATATAAGAAATATAATTATTTCACTACACAGTGCAGAGAAAAAAAATCCAGGGTTTTATTCATATAACAATTATTTTATTTATTTTTTCAGATAAGACTCACAGATAACATATTATTAAATTTCTTATAACATGCCAATTAATAGCAAATATTTGCTGTGCTGGTTTGCACTTCTTTAAAAAATAACATCTTCTAGGAGAAAGAGATCCTAAAGGGTAGATAGCACCTTTTATAATAGTTTTCAACCATTTCAGATATGTCTTTTCTTCCCACCCTACAGCATGCAACAAAAGTCAGTCTTTTTCTTGCTTGAAAGTATAAGGCAACAGTTGGTAACCAGTTAGGCTGTTAAACCAGTGCAATAGGTCAGCCAAAAATTCACCCAAATTCTCTAGGATATCATAAATGCTCAACAGCAAAATTAGTTAAGAACCCAGAAGAGAACCATCTTAACAGCTTTTTTGTCATTAAAAAAGGCTTTTTTTATGGTTCCATATCTGTGCAAGTGGTGGGCCAGTGAGCAGATTTGGGTCTGAGAAGCAGATTTTAATACTTAGGGGGGCTCATACAGGTGGAGATTATCTCACAAATAACTCGGATCCAGGCAAGGGCATTATCAGAAATCAGTCAGCTCTGGCACAGGCTGAGGGCCCACCTGGACAGGCAGGCCCCTGAACTTTGGCAGTACAAGCACGCAACGTAACCTCAAGATGTAGGCTGTACCATCAGCTGAATTAATAGTTTCTCTTTCTTGCACACACGAGTGCTTAGATTTGTTAGTTTTTAAGAACCATTGACTCTTTTTTTCTGCCATTTGCAAGCCTTTTCAGGTCCAGATATTTCTCTATTCTTTGTTCATCTTTAAGTTGTATTTGCCATTGTAATTAATCCTTCCTTTTGCTTGTTTTCCTTTCAATTTCCCTTCAGTTATTGTGTTCTATACCAAGTCATTCTGGAAAAAAAATCACCAAATGGCAGGCAAATCTGATATACTTTCTCTAGGACACCATATATACTGAGGGTTGCCACTTTCCATCTGCTACATTAGCGGGCCAAGGGCGCAATCCTAACCGGCAGTTATGCCGGCATAGGTGGCCCTGGAGGGTCGCAAATGTGCCGTAAAGCACGTTTGTGCCTCTGTGAGGGGGAGCCGCGTCGGCGCATCTGAATGCGGGTGGAGGCAGAAGCCTCTGCTGCGGCTCCCGCACTGCCGCTTGTGTCGGTGCAAGTGCGCTGACACAAGTGGCAAAGGTAGGCGTGGGGGGCATGGGGAGGGTGGCCCTGGGGGAGGGCGTGTGGGGAGCCGGGGGTGGGGCTGGGACCTGGCAGTTATGCCGGATCCCAAACCCTGTCCCTGGGGTGAGCAGAGCGGCTTCAAGACACTCTGCTCTCCTTGGACTTGCGCCACCTCTGGAGGTGGTGCAGGTCCAAGGAGACCCATAGGGGCGCACAGCTCTTGCCCACGGGTAAGGGGAAGAGCTTCCCCTTGCCTGTGGCTGAGCCTCTGCTCGCTGCAAACCCGCGTTGGATGCAGCACAAGCCTCCTGGCTTGCCTGTTCCAGCGCGGGTTTGGATTATGCCCCAGGATGCATAACAGAGAGGCCTTGATAAAGTCGAGAACTTCCAGACAGGAGGTGTCTAATGTGATGTTTTTGCCGTTCCATTACATTCTGTATCACTAGTGATAGAAGCCCAGTGATTATTGCTGGCAAGTGTATGATGATAGTTTCCAACAGTTACAAATTGCCAACAGATACTGCCAGGAATGTTAGAACCACATGCTACAAGACAGTGACCTCCAAGGTCAATCTGCATGGAAACTCTTAAACAATGACAACAAGATTTCAGCTGTCCAAAGTGCATGTTCTAAAGACTGTATCCTGCCTGGAAGAGATATTCTGTTATTCCACAATTTTCAACCATTCTCCTTTGTTCAGTGATGTGCATATTATTGGCCCATTTGAATAAACTTTGACAGGCGCTGCAAAGGCAATACACGACATAAACACATGAGACACAAAGCTTTGCCAGTTCTTGATTATTGATTTCACTTCCTCCCGTTATTGGTTTCTTGAGGCCTAGACTTTAAATGTGCTACTGAGCTTAGGAAAAGTGAGGAGTTGCACCTAGTTGGTACCATGTTTAAACAGGGGTGCCCGTGACTGTGTGTGCAGTATTTGCCATGCTGGCATGGCATAAAGCTGGATAATGAATCTTATGTCCTATCACTGCATGCATAGGTCCCAGTGACATGAATGAAACTCGCTGCTGGCTGCATAGGACACCACATGAGTGTGTTTTTCTTTGCACACCTGGCATTATGTTTTAGCTAGTCTGGAATATCAAAGTGCTTGCCAGTTTCAACCCTGAACATTTCTGCTCCTTCAAGCTGATCCAGTCACAGCATTTACCTGTGTTGTATAAAGCCAGAAACCTGTCAGTTACCTCTGTGGAAGAATGCAGGAGGTCCTCTTTTGTTTTTGGTTCCATTTAAAATGGTCAAATGGTTTTGGCATCTGGGTACTAGACTTTTCTCCAATTGCTGGGTAAAGATCACTCATGACCTCTAAGCGAGCCCAGCTTGTGTCATGTGCTGGCTTGCAGCCAGTCCTGGTGAAAAGGAAAATGGCAAAAGGGCAATTAGAACTAATTTTCTGCCACAGTGGCATATCTGGGGGGGGGGGGTTATACCTGGGTGGCATTTTGTGGTCCTGGCCCCAGGTGGCACAACATGTTCAGCCGCAGGAGTATATACAGAAAAACATCTCTGAGTAAAGGTGCCATAATGTGGGAAGTTGCTCTCAGTGCCTGCTAAGCCATAGCTGCGACAGAGAGTGTGAACATTTCCAATTCAAGAAGAAAATCTATAGAATACAGACATAGAGCAGTTAAACAATAGATATTTTTCTTTTCTCAGTTTATGAACATCCCAGGAAATTTTTTTTCAAGCCCAGGAATTCGTACACTACAGTCTGAGAATTATAATAAAGCAAGTTTCATCTAATACCATTTTCCCTACATAAAAAGAGTCTCTGGGTAGGAGAAAAAAAAAAGATTTTTTTTTTTTTTGCAATGACACATGTAGCATGACTCAAGTATTTTGTGCTTGGCCCTTGCTTTTTTGACAATTAGCACATACAGTGGTGTGACTCCCAGCTCCATGTTCTTGCAGCACATGAGACACAAACCTCAGACTTCACACTAGGTTAGTGTAGGAAAACTGTAGGGTGCAAAGCCACTCTAAATTACAGATATACCTGCACTAGCTTGTCTTGAGCAAAACCGCAATGTGTAAATGAAGAACATTTCAACCCTGCATGAGCTTTGAAGGCAAAATGGTGGAATGAAACAGTTCTTCTGTATCAGAGCACTCAACAACCTCTCAAAGTGGCTTATTGGAGTTGCAAAGCCAACCATTTCTGCTACTAAATTCAGAGCATTAGCACACAGATAGCATCTTGGTTTTTCTAAAGAGACATATTGAGCTGTCCAAAGGATTCTGCCTCTTTACAAGATTTCAGCAGCTCAGCAAGTTTGTGCTGAAAGAAAAAATTCACTTTCAGCAGGCAGGAGTAATTGCAATGCACACTTTAAAAGCAAACCTCTACCATTTCAATGTGGCACACTTACATTACTTCATTCAGGTAATCAAACTCAATCTGTAAGAGCTTTTTCCTCCCCTGTGCTCTGTTCTGTTGCAATATACAAAAGTACACTGCCCTCCTCTTCTTGCAGTTTGTGACCTAGAGGTGAGGCACTTAGTGCTTTGCCTTGAAGGAGCTGTGGATACTTAGTCTGTGGGTGCTAAGAGGTGATGTGGGCCAGAAGAGCAGGCAACTAGGGTCTGGCTGAGGCATCTCATTTGCAGTGCAAACACACACAAATGATAACAGGTCCAGTTCCCTCCATGCTACAGCTTGGATTCTTTTCTCAGGAGATCACAATTACCATCTGCAACTGTTCTCTATCTGCCTGGAGCTCTTACTTGTGGGAAGACCTCATGCTCCAGAATGGCATTTTGACAACTCTTATCTTCAGCAGCCACTTATTTTTAAGCAGGTCTCAGAATGAAGCTGTGGCATTTGCTTGCAGCTTTTTCTAGAACATAAAAGACCAAGGTCAGGGAACTTGGAAAGCAGGCATCATGCTGCCCGCCGGACACTGGGGGCAGTTTATGGTCCAGGAGGTAGGTGACTCAGTGCTCAGCTTTCCAGTGCTGGTGCAAGTGCAATGCAGCTCTCAAGAACAGGAACAAATGTTCCCTTCCCTGGAGGAGGCCTCCATGACTGCTCCCCTACTGCACATGCCTCGTTGCCATGGCTGCACCAGCGCTGGAAAACTGGATAGGGTTTGGCCCTCAGGGCTATCTAGCTCAGATCTTGTCTTCTTTGATCTGTGGGGCATGTCACTACTTGGCCTCCTTTCTCCTCTTTTCAGTGTCTGCTCTGTATCTTCCAAGGTGCAAGTCTTCTTTCCATGAACTCTTAATCCACTAGGCCATGAGGTCTCACACTTCCTTGAAGGGACTTGCTCTAGGAGTCTCTGTTCCAGAGACGTTTGCGAACTTTAAATACAGTATCCCCCCCCCCCCCAGAAACCTTTTTACTGCCTCTGGTCCTTTTTTATTATTAGCAGGAAACTAGAGGAGTTGCTGGGGAGTAATCAGAAAAAGGGTCTTCTGCCATGTCTTTTCCCAACACCTGGGAGTGCTTCTTCTCTCCAGACAGTTTTTTCTGGGTAAGAATTGTATCCTGCTTGCAAATCTTCAGCCTGCCACAGGTTGTGTAATGATCTTCAAGTAATTGTTAGCTAGGCTCTATTTCTAGAGCACAGAAAAATTAGCATCCCATGACACCTGCTTGGGGACTAACCAAGCCATACTTTTGGCACAGAGATTAATTAGCTTTAATCTGCTTGCAGAATTGTGTTTGTTTACCACATTAGCAAGTTTGCTGGCTGCCTTGTGTTCATTACCCAGAGCTGAGGCAGAGAGCTGCCTGCCTAGGTGCATCCTCATGCTGTTACTAGCCCATTTGGTGAGTCTCGGTTGCCTTTCCTTCAAGGAGGACCAGCCGTCCTTACAGCTCGGAGACTCCCACAAAAAGCAGTCTTTGCTGAAGCCTGATGTGCCAGCTGAATTCCAGGAGCAGTTGCTGTCTCAACAGCCAGCCCTGTTAACTCTTCTGCAGCCCAAACCTCACTCCTGCCTCTATAATTAAGCAGCCCTCCTCCTCCTCCTCCTCCTCCTCCTCCTCCAGCTTATCCCAGAAAACCGATGGGTTATTTGGAAGAACTGTCTGCAATGGCAAGAGACAAAATACTGGCAACAGATAAAACAAAGGGATGCACACAAAAAGCTCTTTAATTAAAAACTCCTCAAAGGGATAGGAAACGTCAGCAGAGATTTTAGTTACCCTGCTGAGGCTCTGTCTGATTAGCTACAACACATCTGCTTGGTTTCCTAGTATCCATCTGTAGTGTTGTGGAGAAATTTATTCTGGCTACCTCTGTTCACAACATAATAAGTCCAAGATGGCAGGTTCAGAGAAACCAATAGTCATGCATGCTGACAGAGTATTGGTAAGCATGCCTTGCTGGGCTGACAGAGCACTCATCTTCAGTGTACATTTGCACATTCACACCTACACACAAACACACACCAATTTTGCATATCACCAGATAAAGAATCATTTTTCCCAGTTTCTGCTGTGCTAGATATAAATATTAAGGTGGTTTGTAAAATGGAGAGAAAGATGCAAAATATCATAACAGTGTTCTAAAGACTGCAAGGCTGGTCCCTGTACAAATCAACAGATTTTTATTAAACAATAAGAGGAAAGCCAAAGATACAAGACTAAGGATCTTAGTTTTTGCAGTGATACATATATACAAAGTACTGTTTCTGTACACATCTAAATGCCTAGCAGATGATCTAGTTCCTGTTCCTAACTGAATTATGTGAAAGCTTACAATGCAAGGTGGTAGTGCTGCACGGTGTCTTCAGGGTTCAAAACAAACTCAGCAGACTGAAATTGTGGTGATTTCCAAGTCTTTATTCATTGCCAGCAATGGGCTTCTCTCAGTGGTTCAAAATGGGGAACACAGAGCTGTGGTCTCTCAGTGTCCCAGAGGAAAAAGCAACATTCCCTGCTGGGTGTGACCTTATATACCTGTAGAGTCTTTGTCTCGAGAAAATCCCAATCATATTCGTTAGAGCCCATGATGTCAGAAATGGGGATTTTCATTGGCTATTGCCATATCTGGAGCATACATTTAAATATCTCAGATTACTGTATTCTCCATTTTGGAGAACTCCTCCCCTTTCTGTAATGTCAATACTATTCCAAAGGGGGCAGTGTGCATCCATCTTAATTTTCCTAATCACACTAATTTTGTAATTATCCATTTATTTTAATCCATGTTTATACTTATTTTAATCACCATTTTATCATCTTTTCCAATCTAATTTAAAATATTTTATATCTTTTCCCCACAAAAAGTTATAAAGTGATTTCTGATTTCTATAAAATCTCAGTTCTTCTCTGATATAAGTTGCATTTTCAAGAGAAATCTCTAGCTGGAGGCCTCTCTCCCACATTCCTGAGGCATCTTCCTTATCGGATTCTGCCAACTTTGATACGTGTAGTTCCACTAGTTTCATATCTGTTCTGTCAATTTTGATTTTGAACAGACTTCCTGCTAATGAGTCTGTCTACCAAGATTAATTATTCTCATTACTAGAAATATTCTTAAATTCACTATCTATTCTGGCGCCTAGGAAAGTCTGGGCATTTTAGTTAGTTGTCAAATTTGAAATATTCCTGCTTAGATAAGAATTCCACATTCCAAATTAGCTGTACAGCATCTAATTTTGTAAGCCTCACTCTAAGGCAGACTCAAATCCTTTTAATTTAGGTTTTCCCTTATTAATTTAACTAATATTCAGCAAAGAATATACTTGCTAACTTCTGAGTTTACAAACAATAAATTTTGTAACATTCTATGTGCTACTTTCCTTTTTAAATGACTTCAGAACAGCTTTTAAAGTCCCTATTTGGTACTGGAGCTTCTGTATCAAACTGTTCAGAAGCTGGCATTTTCATTTGTGGACTTCATGTGGCTTCTGTTGACCTCTAATCTATCCTACTAATTATTTTACACTTTTACACAAACAACACACTTCTGCTGGCTTTTGTTAAACTCTTATGGCTGGCAGTTTGCTTCTGTTTATGACTTCATCAGTTAACCCTCATTACCCCTATTAGGGTTCATCAGTTTATTGCATGGCTTAATCTTGCTACTGTTTAGAGATCATAGAAGGCTCTCTCTGTCTAAATGTAGGCCTTTCTTCTGCAGCCTAACTCTTAGATGTTACACTGCTTCTCTGTAAATATATTTTAAAACTTGATTTGGTTTTTAAAATAATCCAATATGCCCTTCTGTGTGTTTTCCCCTTCTCTGCTTAATACTGTCTGGAATTGCAGATGAAGAGGGGGGGATTCCAGCAGCAAGCAGTTAGAGCTCAGATGTCATAAATCTGTCAAGGGGGATTCTTTGAAGCTTCAGCTTGAATCTATAAATTTTACTAGTTAGCTTGACAACTAATAGCTGTTATCTTGATTGTGTCAAATTGGTTTATTGCTTAAGCAATTAACTACCTCTGTTGGCTATCTGGGACCTCTGTGTTTGCTAGTATTTCGTTAACCCAGCTCTGACTCTGAAGGGTGACACAGAGCTCATTTGATTTTACTGTATTCTCTATTTCCAAACTTATTTACCCATTTCCTCTACTTATTAAACTTCTCCTTTAATTTTGTTCTTATAAAAGAGCAATTTGGGGGAAGTATCCTTGATTCCTTCCTAACAGACTTTTCCTTGAGGACTCCCAGCTCGTAGTCCTCCCTCTAAGGCTTCTGGGTAAAATGGATCTAAACTCTTCTTGGCAACTGTGCTTGTGAACATGCTAACATACATATTTCTCTCTAACATAACATAACATTTGATTGATATAAATTCTGATATCCCAAATGCTCTCTCTCATGAGTCTTCTTTGTGAGATGTATTTGAATCTAAAATATTTTGGTTCAGCATAATGGCTACATACAACTTGTAACTTCCAGGGCCTTTCCTCAGTAGGACTCAGAGCACACCTTCCTGGGCTGGGGCACCTTCCTTATGAGGAAAGGCTACAGCATTTGGGCCTCTTCAGCCTAGAAAGGAGATGCCTGAGGGGGGACATGATTGAGACATACAAAATTATGCAGGGGATGGACAGAGTGGATAGAGAGATGCTCTTTACACTCTCACATAACACCAGAACCAGGGGACATCCACTAAAATTGAGTGTTGGAAGGATTAGGACAGACAAAAGAAAATATTTCTTTACTCAGCGTGTGGTCAGTCTGTGGAACTCCTTGCCACAGGATGTGGTGACAGCATCTGGCCTGGATGCCTTTAAAAGGGGATTGGACAAGTTTCTGGAAGGAAAATCCATTACGGGTTACAAGCCATGATGTGTATGTGCAACCTCCTGATTTTAGAAATGGGCTATGTCAGATGCAAGGGAGGGCACCAGGATGCAGGTCTCTTGTTATCAGGTGTGCTCCCTGGGGCATTTGGTGGGCCAATATGAGATACAGGGAGCTGGACTAGATGGGCCTATGGCCTGATCCAGTGGGGCTGTTCTTATGTTCTTATGCAATCCTAACCTTGCACTCTGCTGGTTCAGTGGCTGCTGTGCAGGCCTAGAGTGTTGCAAACATGCTCTAAAGCATGTTTGGGATGACTTGGGAGTACGTTGTGCTGGCAGAAAGACTTGCCGCACCCCATTGGCACCAGATCTGAACTGGTGGCTGACAGAGCAGGTAAGGTCTATGCTGAGCAGTGCAGGGGTAAGGGTGGAATGGAGGCAGATTATTTGGGGGGCTGGGGGATGGTGCAACAGGGGGCATCTCAGGCCCAGGAGGAGGCCAGGATTGGCAAGGCAGACTTACACCATATCCTATGTCTCCTGCCTGAGCCTTTCCCCACCCCCGACATTGTTTTCTCAGACTCGTGCCAGCTATTTAACCAGCAGAGAACGAAGGAGCCCCATTGAGCAGGGACGTGCGGTCATTAGAGGCAGGTGAGACAGAGTACCCCCTGGTGCAGCCATGTTCCATGGCATGGCTGTGTTCAGAAGAGCTTCTGCATGCAGCCTCTCCGGCCCTCAGGACACCTCCAGATGCAACTGGGGGGGTTCTGTTAGGAGGTGAACCAGAAGTGATGTCACTTCTGGGTTGCAGGGCACCATGACATCATGTGCCTCACCGGCACAAGACGTCACGGCACATCCGTGTCATTGAGCAGGACGGGGCCTTACATGAGTTAAGGGGATGTCCCCTTACCCAAGTAGACCTCCAGCATGCTCCTAACCAGCAGAAGATACACTGTGGGCTGCTTGGCCCTGGTATACTGGCACTGGTTAGGCTGTCAAAGAAATAAACTTCCCACCACAAGGAAGGCAAAGCTGTTCAACCTCCACAGTACCAGGAATGATTAGGGTTTCTTTCCATTCACACCATGAGGAACCTCTTAAATTGGTGTCAGTCCGCTGCCCTCAAGTGATTGATAGCCTCCAAGGTGTCAAATGAAATTGTTCTGGGTCCAGGGAAAGAACTGGGCCTTGCAGAAACAAGTCCAAATGAACTGGGAGTCTAGAGAGAGGTGACTGATATTTTTACTAACATCTAAAACCTTAGCCAGCCAATGACACCTGAGATCTCACAAACTGAGAAGGCTTAAAAGTTAGCTGAGTAAGATTTTCAGCTCACTGAAACTAAGCTAACACTGTTTCAGTTGAGTGGGGGACACAGTGATATTACTCCTACCGTGGCTAATAAAATGGAATTATGTAAGATATCAGAATAAACTGAGCAGAACAGTGCAGCAAATTAGCTCTATTTGTATAGTCCAGTGGTTCTTAAACTCTCGAGGAGAGTTGGAGCCGCAGTAGGTTCTTGCGGGGTGGAGGGGAGGCAGCGACGTGATCCCCAGAATTGCATTGCTAAGGGCCTGTAGGGACTGGTAAGTAAATGCGATCCTTCGAGACGCGATCCTGGGGATTGCATCGCTGCCTTCCCCTTCCCCCGCCCTGTAAGGGCCATGACACCCCAGTTTGAGAAGCCCTGGTATGGTCTATACAGGTCACAGAATTTGGCTTTCCATGGCACAGAATGTGGATGACCTCCACACTGAATTTCACTCTCTTCTTACAACAGTGTACATTCAAGACGTGACCATCACCTCCATAGCAATGCAGAACTATCAGAAAGTTTTCTGCCCAGAAGAGCTTATCTGCTGCGGATGGATGGTAGCCCTAGTCTAAACCCAACAACCACTTGACCAAAAGACATTTGAGGCCCATTGGTCCTTTATACACACCACTGGTTAAGCTCTTGTATAATTAACTGTGGAGGTGAAGAAATCTCTAGGCACTGTCCTACACAAATGTAGCATAGTTTTTTACTAACCCCATCCACATGTATGAAAATGTGGTGGTCCTAAATATTCCTCTGTACTCAGCTGGTGCCCAAGGGAGTACTTAGCTGGTGCCCAGGTGGTGTACTCACCTGGTGCCCAAGGGAGGGCACCAGCATGCAGGTTTCTTGGTATCTGGTGTGCTCCCTGGGGCATTTGGTGGGCCACTGGGAGATATAGGAAGCTGGACTAGATGGGCCTATGGCCTGATCCAGTGGGGCTGTTCTTATGTTCTTAGCTCCTGCAAAAACTGGGAAACTCTTTGCACAAGCATTATGGGAACTGCTATGTTACTTGATAAAAACTTCTCATGGGTAAAAAACAAACAGAAAAGTGTTCTGTTCACCATGTAGCCTTTAGAATTGAACAAAGGGACACAAAATTGATAATGGAAAAGGTTAAATACTTGACATTTTTTTAAACTTTATTTCTCAAGTATGAAATACTTGACATAAAATTGGAACTAGGTCATGTTGAGGTCCCAAAAGCTTCAGAGACCTGAATAGTGTAACTGTGAGAAATGACGGAGCCCTCTCTAAGAGATGCTATTAAAGGCCCACACTCTCCAACAATTGGGCATTACATCTTTGGGCCCATGAGGATTTCCCAAAAGCACTGTTATGGCTGTGCAATGATGAGAGCCTCTGGCATGCTGGAGAGGCACATGTCTTTGCAAGAATGTATAGGAAGATTTCAAGTGGGTCTGTGTATAATATGAACAACTAAAACATTCAAAGGCAACATCCATGAAAAAGCACTTTGGAGATAACATGATCAGCAAATGGCTTTTCTGCGCTCCCACGCCCCTCTCAAGTACATATACAAGTATTTCTTGGAAGTTGGTAGGGAAATTCCCAGGTGAATGGATTCTCTTGGAGTTAGCACTATTGTGTAGATAAAACTACTCAACATGGAGCCAGAGAAATGGAAAGTGAGATGTTTTCACAGATTTCTGGCTGGACAGCTAAAGAAAAAAACTTCACACCTGAGAGTAAGTAAACCCTTCAATGTAAGACTTTGTGCTGAACTAGTGAAAAATTTTCCTCAGAATCAGAACAAATAAGTAAGAACAAACATTTCCTTTTGAAGATTAACTTCACAGCTGATTGTTTATGTGAGAATGTTCATTCTTTCCACGTAAACAATGCAAGGAGACATTTTTATACAGCAAGTGAATGTCCCAATATAGCCACTTCCTCACAGATGTTTTAGTTCTAAAGTCCAGGGTCTTTAGAAGATATGCCTAAGAATAAAAATATATAACCTTCTTAAATTCACACAAAAGTGACTTCATTATAGACTTCTGCTCCTGCTGGATAATTTCTTGTCTGAGCTGCTACATGCCTTCTGATGAAGTCACTAGGCACGTGAACCAACTTAAAATGATTCTAGAAGTAGTAGATTCTGTATTTTATACACAGCTATGAATCCGTTACTGTTCCATTGCCTGACAACGTGTTGTGTGGAAACTGAAAGCTTGTGTACACTTTTTCTAGAATAAAATGGTTCAATTAAGGTGCATGCGTGTACATAACCATACCTATAGATCTGTTTATATCTACGTATACAACCTTACATATTCTGCATATATCAGTCTTTGGGATGAAAAAACTGACAACTCTAGATTAATTGAAGAAGAAAGTGCAACATTTCAATTGCAGAGCAGTGGACTGCTAAAGGGCAAGAACTCGGTGTCTCGGTAGAACTATTGCTTTGACCTTCATTTTAATCTTCTGGCTTGAAATTATTTTAGGATTTTATTTAAGGTGGTTGTACCCTGCTCTTCAGCTGGAACTCCCTGCTGCTCACCTGGTCAGAATGATGGCACCACGAGGTTGTCCGTGCCGCGAAAAGAGTAAGCAAATACACAGGCAGACTCAGCATGTTTGGGGACGAGTGCTGAGTCAGGGGGGCCCTGACTCGAGTGTTTTTCAGTCTTCCATGTGCGCAACTCACAAGCCAATGCGTCACCAAAAATGCACATTTTTGCAACTATAGTTCAAATCACTGACTCGAGTTCCCATCCCTGCTAAGGAAACCTATCGAAATACTCTCTCGTAGTAGATGTATGAGGTTCTTTCTTTTATTTTGAGTTGTGTTTTATATTGTTCCAACACCCACTGTCAACAGAAGAGTTACTACCTAGCCTCATTTTGTTCTGCTGTTTTGTAATAACTACTCTTCTGCTAGTAGCTTTGTCTGTTTCTTAAAACTACCAAATATGTCTGTGCTGTGTGTTTTATAGCATCTTCAAGATTTCCTGCCCATCTTTCACTGCTTTGGGATTTCTGTAATGATAGGTGATCAACAGCACCAAGAATAAGAATGACCATTTTATTCACTAAGCTGTCAGACTTCTCGAGTCAGCACCTTGCTGGTTGGCTTTTCCCTCCTGCGCTCTCCCCCTTCACCTGCTATCTCTTAGGATTGTTTGGCCTTTTGTTCACTCTTGCCAGAGAAATTTCCAGTTACTGAAAGTGGGATGCTGACTTTCAGGATTCATACAGCCATCAGACATCCAGTTTAATTCAAGCTACTGATCTTAGGAGTTTGCACCTTGCTTTTCACTCTCTCTGAAGGGTCTTTTTAAATGTGATCCAATATTGTTGGATCAGTTCACGTTATCCCAGCCAACATGGAACCTTGTGTTGCTGAGTGCTGTTGGGGGTCCCAGAAAGCTAACTGGTTGTTGGTTCAGGCCTCAGGAATATGTGGCTACCAACTCCTCCCCACAAAAATGCACCTATCAGCAGATTCTTATATTCCGCTGTTAACTATGGCAGAAGAAGACTATAGCAAAGCACACATTATGGTTATGAAAGTAATCACAAACTACTCTTTTCTAAAGAAACTAGAAGTTTTTTGCTTTTAGTAGCAACACCCTTGATTGATGTCCAGGATGTTGCCATGATATGTATGGGCCATTTGGAATGATCACTGTCTTACTAATATTCCCCATGTCTTAGATTCCTGCAAACCTGTCATAGCACTGAAGTATAACATTTACCTATTTTGTTAAGCATTTAAGGGCATAAGCCTAACCCACTTTCCAGCACCAACATAAAGGCAATACAGCTCTGAGGTAAGGGAACAAGCATTCCCTTACTTTGAGGAGGCCTCCATGACTGCTGCCCAACTGCAGGATGTGGCACTTGCCCCACTGGCACAGCTATGCCAGTGCTGGAAGTTTGGTTAGGATCTGGGCCTAAGAGAATTCAGTTTGCCATTCAGAGCAGAGCTTGCCAGTTATTCCTTTGCTTTAACCCCTGCTTTAACCTCTGCTAACTGGTTAAGAGGCACTTTTTCAAGTGGGTGCTGCTCTTTTATTTAGCAGGGGGAAGAGTAATTGGCCCACCTCACCCCCAGCAGTGTCTTTTCTAGTGGCTGTCTGCTGGTGTTCTTTTGCATCTTTTTAGATTGTGAGCCCTTTTGGGACAGGGAGCCATTAGATTTATGATTTTCTCTGTAAACCGCTTTGTGAACTTTTTGTTGAAAAGCGGTATATAAATACTGTTGTTGTTTTACTTCCACGGTCCCAATTCACAGATGCATGTATGAAACTGTAGAATGATGTTCACGTGCTATGGCAGGTATACAAGGATCTACCCATGTCCATGTGGCTGAACAAATGGCTGATGCAAAATTCATGATCCAGCAGGTCAATACTGCTGAGTTTTTCACTATACTGATCACACCTTGAAAGAAAAAGTCAGGAAGGAAAGACTGACTTTAATTCAATCAGGTAATGACCTTCTGTCCAGCTTTGCAAACACAATCCCAATCCAACAGTTGTGTCTGTTCATACAGCCATAATACCCTTGCTGGATTTGAATGCTACCTTCAAATAGCATTTGGAAGCCTTTGCTACTTTGGAAGCCTTTGCTACCAAATATTTTGAGAGCAAAAATGTCTCAGGATATTGGTAAGCAGCTGCATTTGCAGACAGGCACATGGAAACCACAGTGTTCTCTACAGGGCATGTTTTTTTTCTTCTCAACAAAATAAAATCATTTTCAATCCCAGATGCATTTTGCTAGAGAAAAATTGCAGTTCTGAAAATGAAATCAGGAGGAGGCCCAGATGCCGTGGGATGTCACAGCATGAGCTATTTTGCTTCCTCTGTGCTGCCAATATATTTTTCTCATGCAAGACAAGGGCTATGTCCAACCTCTTAGGAGTATTTTTATACTAGCGTCCTTGGCAAACACTAAGGGGGGTTGTATTACACCCCAAACTAGCATGACTAGTAATGACCAAGGGTCATGCAAATGCTAGTTGTCAGCACCAGCTTACTCAGTATGACCAAAGGCGGAAATGCTACATAAAGAATGATTGTTAAAAAACAACAGACCTGCATTCTTTCCCTGTGCTATACTTCCATGTGCAATGCATTCTTTAGGGATGGCTTGAGATGGGAATATAAACTGTGCCTGCAAACTTGAATGTCAGACAGCAGGCTGCCACTCAGAGTTTGGAGAAATCCTGGTTAGCAGAATGAACTGTATTGTGTGCATGCAGCCTCCAAGTACAAGGCAAGCAGCAAGAGTCAGAGAGAGCCTGTCTCAAGTGCTTCACTTTAATACCATGCCCAAGAAGCAAGTATACCTCCCTATTAGCCCTGAGTACACAGGCTTGATACTGCTCTAGTTCTTGAACTTATTAAGCATGTGCTTACAGGTTTTCTTTGGATTACTAGATCTATCAGCATGTTCAGTTACAGACATCTCATAGGTTTCATTAAGGTCTGTAGCCCAGTGTATCTTAAAACCATTCAAGGGGAAAGCTGTGTTACAGCAAAATCCTATGCATGCTTACTCAGAAGTAAGCCCCATTAAAATAAACAACTCCCAAGGAAGTGTGTATAGTACTGAGCCTTGGTCTGTTGGAGCAAACACACCATAGGATTCCCTGATGTTTATTTTTACTTTACAATCAGAACCATGAAAGTAAAATTTAGCATATGCCATTATACAAATTCTCCCTGGTTTCCAGCAGATAAAATTCCATCTCATTCCTCCCTCTGCAGCCATGTCCTGTTAGAGCTACTTTAATAAGAATAGAATATATTCAGGCTGGGATGAAGCACAGAAAGAGAATAGGTCATAACTAAGTTAATGAGGTGAGTCTAATACCCACCAATCCTGCCGGCACCAGGTTATTTTGCAGTGGGAAGTATGTTTTTAGGGTACTACATTGAAGAGCTGCCTTCTTTAATGACTTTTCTTTTTTAGTGAGCCCAAACACTTTCAGGTGTTATCTGAATAAGACATAGGCTGTATGGTAAGCACTGTGTTCTGCACCAGCATCATAGAAAGCAGCTGCAGAGACAGCGAAAGACACACACACATGCACAGAAAGACAGACAGACTACAGAAAAGTGCCTGCTGCAGGTATCTTGTTTTGCCAGTGATCTGGCCTTAATAAGAGGGCACTTTCTCAGTCTCATGTTACCATAACATATCACAAAGGTAGGTGAACACAATATCACCAGACAGAAGTGGCAGCTAGGGTCAGGTGGAATTGGCCTGCTCCCTTCCTGAGCCCTCAAATCTTAGTCCAATTTTCTTCCATTTTAATGTGAATCACCCATCACTCTTTCGGGTGCTGCTATGACAGTATTATTGTTACGACCACTGCTTGCCTTTTCTAGTTTCTAAGTGGAAAAGGGTCACACAGTTCCCAGCACTCACATTCTCACACAGTCTGAGGTTTAATTGATAATTGAAGGGAACCAGACCTTATGAGCACCCTTACTGAGAAGCAAAAGTCCAGGCGATTTCTACAGTTGCACACAGCTGTCAGAACCCTGCTGTCTAATGACACTGCTTCAGGGTCTGATCCCTATCAGCCCTGCAGGAAACCCTTATCAAGCCCCAGCCTGGAAATCTTTTGACGCCATGACAAAATTCACAAACTTGAGCTGCTCAGTAAAGCCCTGATGGAGCACAGCAGAAGCTTGGAAGGAAGCTGACTTCGCATACAGTACTCAAATGGGAGGCAGGTCATTAGGAATGCAGTTGGCCTCCAACAATAATAAACAACTTGATGCATCCATCACATTGTATTTGACCCCACACTGTCTTCAACCAAACAAACCAGATCTCAAGCTCTGAAATTTGTGCTCACCAATTCCTAGTTCCTACCTGTAGGGCCAGGGCCCCATTTTCTACACACTGCTAATCTTGTACTCTCTCATACCAGAATTAAAAGCAGCAAACTGCAATCCAAGATGTTCCTGCTAACACATGATTGTCAATGACAATGGCAGCCCTTTTTGAGGCCACATGTTTGTGAGGAAAACCATATTTCTGTTTTCCTCACAAACATGGTGGCTTCGAAAAGGGCTGGGCCATAATGGTTTCCTGCAGTAACATGGCAGAGCACAAGCCTTGAACACATTCTTGCACAGGAAATTTATTACTATGTGTGGAAACTAGCCCTAAAATAAACTAGCCAAACATACAAAACTAGGAGGCAAGCCACAAGAAAGTTGCTTCTTTCACACACACACCCAACACCACCTGGATGGAGAATTTCCTCTTGAGTTCCTTCTTGAGGCTTGCCTTCTCTCCAGGCACGTCATCCCACATAACATCTGCTGGCATAGACCTGCTTATGCAAATTAAAAGAAAAAAGAAGTACAATACCCACACAAATTCTTGAAGTTGTTTGTTAACAGATGTAGTCCTTGCTTTTCTATAGCTCTTGAATTGTCTGAGAAGCCAGCCTTGCAGGAGTTCCTTTTTGCTCATTGTGTAGCTCATTTTAGTGACCAGAGGTTCACAGAAGGCCTGTGGAGTCTGTGCTGAACTGAAAAGCTAATGGATTCATTTTAATTGTCGATGCCAGGTCCTATGAATACTAACGAAGCAGTAGCAATTATGAAGCGGTTGCCTAGCCAATTGTTATATTAACAAAAAGATTTACAACAGAACTAACTGGCAATCTTGCAACTATTCTTTTCCATGAGAAAGGGTGATCCAGTGGAAAGCCATTAGTAGAGGTGTTTGTTTCAGGTGAGTAAGATAGGATTACAGCCCAAGTCTTACTGAACACAATGGGCTTACCTCTGAGTAAAATAAATAATACCATTTTTAAACACCTCTAGCCATCAGGAATTGGAGCCCTGATTCAAGTCCCCTGGTACCTTTATAGATTTCTGTGTATCTTTGGGCAAGTCGCAGTTCTATATCTGAGATTCCCATCTCTAACACCACAGACATGTAACAACAACAATTTACTACACAGACTTAAGAAGATAAGTACACTACAGCTGTGAGACCAGAATGCAGCAGGATGATAAAAACCCTGATACAAATGTGGCACATATCAGGGATGGGAACTCGAGTCAGGTGACTCAAGTTTGAGTCATGAAAATGTTTTTTGCTGACTCATGTACACTTGAATCATGTGCATGGAAGACTTGGCAAAACACTTGAGTCAAGGACCCCTTGCCTCGGCACTTGTCCCTATGCACAAAGACTTGAGACTGTTTGTGTCTGGGTGTGCATGCTTACTGTTTTCAGTGTTAAAAACCTAGTGGAGCCATCATTCAGACTGGGCAAGCAGCAGGAAAGTTCCAGCCAGAAGGCAGGGAAGGGTTAATGTTTTGCTTTTGCAACCAGTAGGAGGCAGGAGCAGGATCTCTTGCCCATCTCTTAAAGAACCAATGATTAGTGGACGAAGGATGGGTAGGCTGAGAAAGGGCAGAAGGGGGAGCCCAATGGGGTTCTTGCCTTAGGATTGGCTGGAGAAGCCCAGGGAGGGGGAGGAAGCAGAGCGTAGCAGTCATGTTTTCCAAATGCATGGCTCCGTTGCTACTTGGGAGGAAGGAGCCTCATTTGAACAACCAGTGCAAATGGAACTATTTCTGAGTAGAGCTGCAAAGGATTGGGTCAGCTGCTGCGTATGACCCTTCTCTCTCATGCCACTTCTCACCCACTCTCACAAAGTCCCTCCCCTCCCCTCCCACCTTATTTAAAGATGGGATTGGGACAGCAGGAGAGTGTTTAAAGTGAACTCCGACACATACGCAACCCGGTAGCAGCCCTGTTTTTTCCCCACATCAGACTTTTTAAAGGGAAAGACTTGAGACTCGAGTCTTTGACTTGTGAAAACGCTCTGGGCAACTCAGAAAGTGCCCTGTTATGACTTGTTTTCAAGTCGAGGAGGAGGTTATGACTCATGGCTTGATTCGAGTCAAGCGGCACTGGACTTGCCCATCACTGGCACCTATTCAAAGAATTATCTATAATTCTGTAATTTTCATAGTTCTTTAAAGTTCTACATCTTATTCCAACTAGCTCTGTTTGTCATCCTTCAGGGTAACTTCATTTTCATCTGGGCTAAGGTCTGCTGTGGGTATTAGGAACATTAGTTAACGTTCATTAACTGCCTATTCTTATATAGCAGTGTATGTAACAGCAGTGGGCAAAAGATCACATTACCAGTGTGTCAGAAAACAGCATTCTCTAGAAAAATGAATGAGTCAGTCTTTGTGGCACTTTGAATTTATACACATTATGACAAGCCATTTTTAAAAACACACTGGCTACTTACTTGTTTTTGTTTTTTAAACAGATACAGCATATTAGGAAACATCCTGTGTGTGGGCAGACCATGCTGCTCCCTCACACGTATTTGGATGTACTGGAAATCTGGAGCTTTTAAAGTTGTCAGCCCTGCACACAGGGCATAAGGAATTCTATTTTCACTCATACTACAGTGAGAGATTAGCAGCTTGAAATCACTTTGACAGTTTGTTACTCCATTGCATACTGCAGGGAATTTTAATTCCAACCTGTGAAATTGTAATTGCTTCTTGAGAAGAACAGAGGAATTCTGGGTAATGGCAACAACCAAGCTCAATATCAGAGTTGCCAGTTGCTGCCACTTCAGATATTACTTACTGTTATTCAAAAATCACTCCAGCTTTCCATATGGGAAGCTGAACTGGTGAGTGAGACTAAATTAACAGGAGCTGTCAGATGTTCAGAAATCTGCAGGCAAAAATGTGACAGAGGTGGCTGGGCTCTCTCTCTCCCTCACACACACACACACACACACACACACACACACACACACACACACACACAGAGAGAGAGAGAGAGAGAGAGAGAGAATTGTGCACTTTTGCATATTATAGTGTTCATGGAACTCACATGATTTGAGCGTATACTTTGTAGCATTGCATGGAAGACTAAAATGTCAAACTTTTTTGAATGTATACATCAAAAAATAAACAGAATGAACAAACTGAACAACTATTTAGGCAGGGCAAGACAATTTCATTTTTCATGTTTCTTACAGCCAATTCATACGGTTATCTTCTTCTACTGAGAAATGACTTTTATAGTTACGCTATGGAAGTTTTTCATATAGTTTCCAGAGCTGGGCATAATTCAATGTGTGATATTACTGAGACAGTGGAAAGACCCTGGATCAGGTTAGCTTGGTGTTCCAAGAGAACCCATTCTTAGTGCTTTGTGAGATCTTTCAGTGATCTTTTGCTGATGTTCGGTTTTGGAGCTTGCTCCCATGCCTGCTTTGAATACTTTCTCCTAAGTCATGCACTTTATCCAAGCACTGACATTGCAAGTTCATTGTGGGAATTGTGGAATGTGGGTGTTCATTGTGGGATCTGGGTTCCTTTCTGGTCTGCTTTTGCGGGGATTTAACTTGACAGATAGGGGGACTCCTCTATGACTGTAGACAAACCAGTATGTCTAAATATTCCTGAAGACTCCCAAATTGTTTGGCCCACAGAGGAAGATTCCTGTTCCTCGGTAGCTCCATGAGGTAGAGGAACCCCCACAACGTTGCAACTTTTGCTGCAACCAAGAGGAACCATTCTGGAGGAAGAGAACAACCCAACAGAGCCTTTGCTTCAACTAAATTCAAGATTGCATCACCATCTTAGAAACTAAATCCAGGGCAAATATGATTTGAATAAGTCCTGATGTTAGGAAGCATATAAGGATTGGCTATGTTGGTCTTTGACGGTGAAGAACATCAAGTGAAAAAGGCACAACTTTAATATTTTAACATTGCTTTACCTCACTTTGAGTCTACATGTATTTAGGGGAATCTAGTCTGTATATTTATGTTTCAACCTTGCTGTTGCATTAGGATTCTGAAATACTTGTGTTCCCATGAGAAGGTGAAAATTAATAAATAAATCTCAGAAAAAAACAATAGAAACAACTTTTGTAGTCCAACAGTTCAGAAATGTTAGAACTGAGTACTTTGTTGCAATATAAAAATTGTGAATTTCAAGATGCATTAAGAAGTTTAATAAGGTTTCAAATGCTCACAGTACAAGGAAATTACCAATTCCTTCTATTAAGAAAAATACTTTAATAACTTAATTTTCTAAAAACTTTCACCTATTGGAGGCAATTATGAAATTGGTGTGCATAATAGAGATATGCTCCCCCCTTTTAAAGGGAAGATGTGGAAGTCTTCAAGTACAGACTGATACCTTGATTTTGAAGGAAAAAAATTAAAGAACTTATTTGAACACAGGAGTCTCAGCTAGGTTGTGATGGAAAGGTAAGGCCATGGAGTACCAATTATTGTCCAGCTTTTTCCTCTGACATTTTCAATCAGAAACTGATCTTTCTTGGCGAGATCATCATTCAGTTCAGTTTTCCACTGACAGACTTCCATAGTAAAAGGCAACAAGAACTGCAAGAACAGCCACGCTAAGTGACAGTATCTTCAGCACATTTCCCCCTTGTTGCCAAGGCAACTGCATCGCCATCCTGTGGCTCAATGGTACTTTCCATCTCTTAGCAGATGGACAGGCTTTTGATTCTGAGCCGTTCTCCAGTGCATGTCTGAACTCCTGTGGAGAAATGCAGAAATTAAATCAAGAATAGATGCAAAGAACATTTGGCATGTATCAAACACAAATGACATCTTCCTTCATCTCTGCATAAGATTACCCCTCTTGTATCCTAAAATACATTAAACAATTAAATTGTACAAGACAAAGAATGTATGCTATTGCCACGCAGAATTGGTCTGTTCAGTGAAAGTAACTGCCAAAGCAATAAAGCTGTTAACATCATCAGAGCCTAAAACCCCATTGGTTGTTGTACAGTCCTGCCAATTCCTTGCAGATTTGTATTTCTGGTGTTTCTATGTCTCCTTAAAAGGCAAAACTGCAGTCAGTGATACAGTGGCCCAGCAGCATTGCTCTCTGTCCTTTTGTACAGCACCACTAAGCCTGATAATTGTTTCTGTGCTGCAGGATGCCAGCTCAGCAGCATTCTAACATCCTCCCTACAGTTCTTTCTCTCAGGAGGCAGCTACTCTAAAACATTCACCTTATTGATTGTACCCAGAGCCATTTTTTCCATGTAGAGAAAAGTATAAATATATAAACAGTAGCATGTGAAAATTGCATGTGCATCTAGTTTGCTGCATGCTAAGATAGTGTACACACAAGGGGAAGCAACAGCTGGGTGCAGTTTCTGCATACCAGTTTCATGACCGCCCCCTTACAGTTGTCAGTTCTGTCAGCCTATGGCCCAATGCTGACATTTTTTCAGTTTTGATTATATTATTACATTCTTCCTTTCTCCTTTCCTAACCCATGGACCTGAGTTAGCTGTCTGCCTTGTATTTCCCTGTCATGAGAAAAACTTCTGAAGAAAATAGCAGAATATAACTACTTTTTACGTTGAAGGAGTAGATACATTCTAATCTGTTCTAATCAACTGTGCTCACAGAGACACCCCACAAATCCATCTTTTGAAATCAATGGCATGCTGAGATTGCCCAGATCTGGTGTACATGAGAAGTTTAACAAGAGCCACATGGGCAGGTAGACTGACAATGTGTGGTTTGCTACATGACTTCCTTTCTTTGGCAGCTGCTCTATAGGACCAGTGATAACAGCCAGAAGAGATACATGTGTCTGCTGCTGCTTCCACCATCATGTATGGAAGTCTAAGCAGTAAAGTCACACATGTGGAGCAATAAGAAAAGAAAGAAAATGTTTGGTCACATGTACCAGCCAATGACAGAAGCTGAGCAGTGTGGGGTGGCACCTGTCTTTGATTTTTGTACACCAGACAGCTGGCCTGCTGGACCAGCTCAAGATAGGGATGGCAGCTGGAAGATGAGTAAGTGGGCAAAGTCCAAGGAGGGACAGATGGGAGCAATTGTGGGGGGGATTTCCTTCTCTTTGCATCTTGAACTGTGCTCGCTGTTCTGACCTCCAAGTCAACTACATCAACAATTAAGTTGTCTGGGGCAGGTTCCCTATCACAGCCAGTGTTCTTTCCCTATGTTGTTTTCTCTCAGATTCTGCTCAGTTTTACTGCAAGGGGAAAGTCATGGTGTTTCAGTGTCTTACGTGTACCATCATGAAGAAAACAAAATATCTGTGTTTTAAACGTTTCACTCCATTCATATGATGTACATCCAGTATCTTTTATTTAGATAGCTGATTTCTCAAATTGCACCCAACAGCCTCTAGGCATGTACAGAAAAACTAATTTCTACACCAGCATCTGCTTACATGCTCTTTGCATAGTAACATACATGCCACATACAGTTATATTTTGAGAAAAACTGGCATTTACCCCTCCGCTTTTCTTCTTTGTAAAGAAGATTAATCAACAAGTTATTGTTTAAAAATGAGATTTTAGGTTGCCTGCTTCTTTTTAAGTCTTGTTTTACTTAGCCAACACTTCTTATGCTCCTCATTGGGCAGCCCAATCCTGAGCTGCCTGGGGCACCCAGACTCGGCAGCACCAAGAAGGGCTGCTGCCGGATCCTGTGTGCCCCGGGCTACCACGGGAGGCACCTTGGGAGAAGGGGACAATAGAGAGTAACTTTTCAAAAATCACTAATAACTTGTTTTAAAAGTTGCATCATGATGTCTAAAATCTTTTTAAATGTCATTTATAGTTTAAAACTATAGCATGTTGAGGTGCTTTGTTACTAATGGGGATATTTTTTTCCAGGCACATCACAGATTTACATGAAATCCTTGAAATGCTGCAAGGCTGTTTTTTTCCATAATTATAGAATTTTAATAATTAATCCTTTCATTTTTTTTGACAATATGGCATGAGATATGCACATTTTTGCAATGAAAGAAACAACTGAAAACAGACATCTCTGTTCAGTTTAATGGGTGCATAGTTTGGACGGAACAAGAGAAAGAGGGAAGAAAAAGACAAGTGTACACTAAAATGTGGGACTGCTAATTAAAAAGGGAAACTGATTATGTTTCTGGAAATTCCTAGCATCCAATGTAAAATTATCACCCACAAGGCAAGCATCTACTATATCCACAGAAGTAGCCTATCAACTTGTTTTGGCAGCGACAGCAGAAACATACGGCTTTGCTAACTAGGTATAATATAAATTATTAAAACTTCCAGTGTATGATCAAATGCATTTCAGATTATTTTCTGAATAATTCTGCCCTGATATGTGCCACTAATCATATATTTTGTGTGCTCTTATGCAGTCTCATTGATCCCCCTCTTTCTGATGCAAGTGAATTAAACTGCAACCCAAGGATCAAACCTGCCATCAAAACCCAAGATTTGCAGATGCCAATCACTGCACAGGTTTCCATTAGATCTCGTTTTATGTCACCACACTGACATCCAGAACCAGCAAGCATGGAAATGGCTACCTGCACACAGATAACCATCTAAAATGTCTGTGAATGTGTAAGGGCGCTAGACATGGTAAACAAAACCGACACATAGCAACTGTAGGTCTCAGTGTGGGTTCTCTGGAACTCAGTTTACCTCATCATATTAGTTGGCTCCACAAGATTTGACAGTCCTACTAGTCTCCTGTTGGGGGAGAGAGAAAGAATATGGGGAGGGGGAAGGAACCCATTCCAGGCCTTTTGACTCCAACAGATAATCAGTTGTCAAAGCTGCCTGCACTGACTATATTTTTTTGTGAAGGAGATCCTTGCATGCAATATCATACCGGCACCTTCCCACCCATGTTGTTGACTCTCTCACTGCCTGTCAGAGGAGGTAAATTAGTGGGAAAGGCAGAAGGGGTGGGTGGAAGGTGTAATGGGGTGGGGAGAGGACAAAACTTGGTGAGGAAGGGGGAGTAACAGGGGCAGGAAGGCTGTGGGAGGGGGTGGATCTGCCTGTGATGTTGCATGTCAGATCCTATTCCCCCTTCCTCTTCTCAGATTTGCGCTAGTGAAATAGCGAGTGCAGGTCTGAGGAGACCCACTGCAGTTTAAGAGGCTTACAGAGGTGTAAAAGGATTTAAATCCCCCTTCATGCCTGAAAACTCTTGATCCCCCCATGGATACAGTGTACCCATTTTGGCACAGCTGCACCAGCATGGGGGATGGAGGAGGAAGAAAGGATTGGGCTTTTAGTCCAGCAGAGTTCTGCTTATGTTCTTGATTCTAATATAACATAGCTATATAAATGAGTGTGTACATGTGCGTTGGGGGGGTGTTATCAGGGTAAGAGAAAAATTTGGTATGTTTCTGAAATTAACAGGTAAGTCATTCTCCCCAAGGCTAAGGAAAACTAATCAGCCTTTCAGGTCAGTCTTATAGCCCTAGCCTATAACACCTAATTTTACACTGTGCCAAGGCCATCTTAGTGAGGATTAATTATTACTTTACCTTTGCAATGCAACTTTCATTTGCCCTTTGGATGGCTCCCATGCTACACTACTATATAGGAATGTTTGTATTTAGTGGAATCAATGTGTATATTTTTTATGTTAATGTCAGAAGTTCTACTGGCTGACTGTGGAGTTGAGCATTGGTCAAGTAGGTGTGCCTCCAGCACAAGGTCCTGCAACAGACCACATTGTCACTCACTGAGTATAGCATTAATAATATATAAAGTTCTTTATATTAAACTGACACAGATCCACGTCTTTTAGTGCCCCTAAGTAGCTAAGGTGTTTTCTGTGCTGGTTGGCATATATCGAAGCACCTGAGGGAGTGACTTGAGAACCCTTTTTAATTTCATGCTCAGTCAAGTTCAAAAGTTGTTAACAGGAACTCTTTCACTGGGAACATCAAGTTCTGGGAGCCTTTTTAAGGTGAGGAGGAAAGGTTTATCTGATTTACTAGTACCAGGGTAATCTCACAGAAATGCTCCTAGTGCATGTCAAGGAAGACTGTGCTCTCTTGAATGACAACAGCTTTCAACTACTTGGACAAATCACAAATAGTTGGGTTTGAGGGGTTTTTCTGCCTGTCTCCGGATCAGTGATGAAGTGGTGGTTTTCATCATGTTCATCCTGTCAGGAAGTGGTGTCTTTTAAAGACATGATTCTTTTACATATTTCCAAGTCTAGTTTTAGACAAATGATTTTGATTCTTGAAATTCTTCCTATTCAGTGGTGTCAATGGGAAATAATTTCTCCTTTAGCTTTAGCTCGATTTCATTTTATCAGTTTTAATACAAATCCTTCCAAAAGGGTTGAGCAATAAAACTTTAACTACCAGGCATACATTATCAGGACTTGAACTCCCAAGAATGATGATTCCAGAACCTCTGTTTGAAACCATATAGCAGATTTTCAGAGAAATCTATAGTGACTGGCAGAAGGGGAAGGGACAAACCTGTTCCACAAGTTGAGTTCCACTTACACTATTCTGGATACATTTCAACCTGTATAAAAAACATCCAAATCTCAGGGGTCTAGGCAATATCATTTCTTGCACAATAAGAAACAGGATTAATCAGAGCCTTTTCTGTTGTATTCACAAGCTTAGCAGGGATTGTGAGAGCCAGCTATCTCTGTTTATTTCTGCTGCTTTTGTGAAACCACAAGTAGTCTCATGGATTTTGGTTAATGCCAAAACCACCCATAAGGAGTCCAAAGAAAGAAAATGGGGAAGAAAATATAGGAGATACACCAAGAATGACAACCATATGAGACAGACGCAAAGGAGAAAGGAATACAAACTTACAGTACAATCACCTTGTGACCTTGGCTGGTTCATGTTTTCAGATGTTATGTTTGGGTGTTACTTTCACAGACTCTGAAGGCACCATAACAGTAGCTTTATATACGAAAGTGATCTCTGAGGAAATGCAAGTATGATTTCTTCCTCTGAGGGAATTCAGGATTATTAATCTATGTTTACAGTGTTCTCTGCCTCTTTGTTTATGTGCAGACATGCATATTAAACAGTCCTGGTAAAAAAGAAGCTTCCAACAAGATAAGCACAATTTCTAATCTTTATCACACATAATGACCTCAGAAAGAATTGTCAAGATATTGTTCCTATAAGAGGCCTGTGTGTAAAATGATCGGATTCCCTGACACACTTTGTTCATAAGCTATTTCTAGCTCAAAGTTTCCAAGAAGACACGAGCCCTGTTACTGCCCTTTTTAGAAGCTAGCTTTGGGGACATTTGCAACAAATTTTCCTTCTCACTCTTAGGTTTTTTCTGTCAGCAGATGATTTCCAAGACTGAATACCTGCCCAAATGAGTTGTGAGAACTTTAGAGAAAAGCTGCCTATCTGGGGTCCTGGGTCACAAGATATACTCAGATTAAAAGAGGTTGTTCTTGGTGTGTGCCCTGGTGCATGCATATAAGTGGACAGGCATCAAGATGGGTCATGAAAATTGCTGGGAAAATTCTGTCATCTGCTAGGTCTCATAGAAGGCTGCTGTTTAACTGGGTCTCATAGACTATACATGCTCAGCGTGCCAAGGATCTCTCAGAGATACAGTACAAGGTCCCCTTGCAGCCCAAAGACTGCCACTCAAGAGTAATTTCAGAACTCAGTCCAAAGAAGATCTTGGGTGGCATCCTGACAAGTATTCTCACCGATGGGAGCTTTCTCCATAAGTGATATCTCTTTCTGGTCTCAGGGAAGGAACTAATTCAGATGCTACCCATTAATTTTCATCCATAGACAAACATAGTCAAATATATCAAAGCATGTATCAGTTACAGAGAAACACTTTAGGCCATGAAAATTAATATATGATGTAATTAGGCTGTAATCCAACGCCCTCTGAAGTTCTGCAAGTGGCAATGGCAGGAAGATGCTTAAGGGTATCCTGCCAAGAGATGACATCCAATCACAGGGCAATATAGTTTTGTGAGAATAGGCTGGTGATGCAGCTGGATTGAATCCTGCTGACTGGGGGATCTGGAGCAGGGTATGGAAGACAAAAAGGATGGAAACTCAAGCTAGGGGATTGAAGAGATAGGGGCTGAGAGTGGAGCTGACAGGAGAGGTGGTGAAAGAGACGAGAGCAGCAGTGTGAGGAGAAGATCATGAAGCCAGACCAGCCAATCTCAACAGCTCACCTCCACCCAATCCCAATCCCACCCTGAGTCCATGTAAAAAGTCAACCCAACAATAAACCCTTCCTAGCAGCATCTTCCTGACTCCCCATCTCCTATATGTAGTTTCCATCTCCCTATGATGTGGACCACCACCATGGAATGGGGTGGAGAGAGAAGAGACATCCACAGGGCCCACATAGGCATTACAAGTCATGAGTATATTGATGGTAAGGTTGCATTGAAAAATCAGTTTGTGGACCATGCTCTTGCTTCAGTTGCACTTGAACATGTTGACAAGAAACTGTCATTGTAGCATCACAATGTGTGTGTATAAAAATGATAATTTTAAAGACAAATAAATGATTTAATTTATCAAAATTACAAATAGCATGGCAAAAGAATATTTGAAATATCTAAACTGTATTAGCACTAGAGTTATTCTTGTGTAGTATGTAGAACAGAGAGGGAAAAATTGGTCACTGTAAAATATTACAAAAAGACCCCCTGCTGCGTGTGAAAAGTGATGAAATGAGAAAGGAATGTTCAAACTGGTTTTTCACAAATGGGTTACATTTCTTTACCATTTCTCAGTTTTATGCATTCAGCTTTTATCTGCCTTCAAAAATATCCCATTAAAAATGCTTTATACATTGATGCTCTTAAAAGGAAAGGTTAAAGGGCAGAATAAGAGTGTTAATGGAGGTTTTCATTTATCGATAAAATTTGTATTCCACTCTTCAGTAGAAAAATATTCTCAGGGTGGCATTACAATCACTGGAAAGAAATTTAAATAAAACCATTCAGGTTCCAGTGACCATAACAGTAATAAAAGACAGGATGCATTAGAACTGTAAGGGCCTGCTTGCCCTTGTTGTCCTTCATGCACCTCTTCCTAGTGTCCTTTACACCTTGGTGCAGCTTCAGAGCTTAAGTAATTGGTAGCTACAGGCCAGGCGAGGTCAGAACAAGATCCACTCGCTTGATCGTTCTGAGCCTGTTGGTGTGGGGTGCTCAAAGAGGCCTGCTTGCTCTGAGCCTGTTGGTGGCACACTCAAAGGAGACCTGCTCATCTGATCACACTGGGCTGCACTTCTCAGTGGTATCGCTTTCTGCAACTGGTTTCCCTTATCTGGGAGTCAGAGGTTTCCCAGACCATGGTAAGCACATGGTTGGGATGAGCAGTCCCATGGGGTGTGGGTCTTTTTTATTTCCTGGGTGGTTTGGGGAGGATTATATTATGTGGGTGGGTTTCATTAAGAAGTCTGGTTGAGTTTGGAAGGAGAGTTAAAGGTTGGCTGCTCTAGTGCATTTGTTGACATTATTTTTTTTCTCTTTTCTGTGTTAAGTGGAATTTCTGTGTTTTTCATGGGGCTGGGAGATGAGAAATAGGGGTTATGCTATTTGGAGATCTTCACAATCATATCAAGATCCCTCTGGATTTTCGATAGGAGGGACTATATACAAAATATCACAATATTATTATCCAAGCCTTTTCCCGCAGGGAGAAATGCTGCTTTACCTGTGTGCTCTGCCCCACAGAAGTCAGCTGAAACAAAGACTATCTTTAGCTTGTGAACCTAGCTTATTGTGTGCCCTCTAATAGGACTTAATAAAGAAGTGACAGACATTTCAAAAGAAGCAGTAGCTGAGCAAGTCAGCACGGTAATATGCCTCTCTACCACAAAGACTGAACCTTAAGAAAAAATAATTTAAATGAATAATACATATGCATTAAATATCACCAAAAACCCACTTCTTTCCAGCATAGACCATTCCGTCCATGATATTTCAGTTTTGCCCTCTAAGGCAGGGGTCTCCAAACCCTGGCCCAGGGGCCAGATTTGGCCCGTGGCAAGCCTCTATCTGGCCCATGGCCAGCCTCTTGTCCCCTGAAAGCCTCTGGCCCACTTGGCCGAACATGAATGGAACTATGCTCTGGTTGCATCTGGAGGGTGTTCTAAGGGCCAGAGAGGTTGAATGAATGAGCCCATTCGTTCATTTAGTCACTCATCTAAGTTCCATCTCTAATTTATTTATATAAATTTTATATTCAAATTGTTTTTTCCGGCCCTCAACACTGTGCTAGATATTTGATGTGGCCCTCTGGCCAAAAAGTTTGGAGACCCCTGCTCTAAGGCATAGTATAAAAATAGTATGTGCTCATGAGCCAACACTGAAAATTGCTGAATCTCCCCATCAATAAGCTACATAAAGTTTCATGGATCACTGCAAACCACATGCTGGCTTACCTTCCATGGACAAGAGATATCTGATATATACCACAGAATTTGTTGCTAAAAAGCCTGCCTGCAGTGGCTCATGCACTTTCATTGTTAACTAGTTGCCCTTCCTGCAAAAATGCAGACCAAGTCAAGCACTCACTGAAATCATTGGGACTTATAATGCAGTCAATCCTGAACTGAATCATGTGCCTTTTCAATCTGTTTGAACTGATGAACTCACGTCAGAGATCAGATTTCGTCAAATGAGGAAGCTATTTTTTTGTGTGTGAACTGTCACCTATGAGAAACTTGTATTATCAAGGATGCCAACTGTATCTGGCACAAACTTCTTTAACCAGGAGCAAAATAGGTTTTCAGTTACATTAACATAGTAGATATGGTCACTTGGCTCCTTCATATGTAACAACTGCTGATAAGCCTGGAAATGGGGCGGGTGGCAACAAGGTACAGGTTATGCCTCATTAGTCACTGGGGTTCCATTCTGGAACCCTCAGTGCATAAAAAAATCAGTGGATACCAAATCAGTAGAAAAATAGCTTTAAAGACCTTTTCTGTGTTTCTTGCTCCTCCGTTGTGCATTGGTATAGATGCTATACTGCATTCAGCCACTAGATGGGGTAAATAATGGAATTTAATTGAATTAAATTATTAATGAAATAATGGAATCTAATTGAATGAAATTATTCAATTAGATTCCATTATTCACCCCATCTAGTGGCTGAATGAGGTTTAACACCTATACCAATGCATTCTGGGGCGACAACGGAGGAGTAAGATTCCCAGAAGTCAGTTTTTAAAGCTATCTTTAACCCCGAGAAGCTTCCAGTCAGCCTGGTTTAACTTTGTGAAGGTTGGAAATTGGATTTTGGTGTTTTTTGTTAGGAGGCATTTAAAGGTGGATCCGGGTATCAGTGGTGAGTCAAATCAGTGGATGCCAAATCAGTAGATAACGAGGTATGACTTGTATACAAAAATGTGGATTGAACAGTGAAAGTGTTAACCAAGAGAAAATGTTTTCCGATAACAGAAAAAATGGCTTATAATTTTTGAAATAAATAAATAGATTGGCCCAAATAAATAAATAAATGGCCCAAATCAGCTCCAAGTTTAATGTAACTGACTATATGCTTTTGTGCTCTTTGTAGAGGTGCAATCCTCCCAGCATTCAAACAGAAACAAACTCATCTATACTGAAAGTTTTATTTTCTTTTGGTTGTCTGTTCTAACCTTGACAATGAAAGCCAAACTAGGAGAGAATTCAAGAAGCAGGCCATGAAAAAAAATCGTACTAATGGTAAATGTAGAATTCAGGCAGAACTGGTTCATCCAAAGGTTAATAAACACATGGAGTGAGTTATAATGAAATGCAAACCAAACCCAAAGAAAAATTAATTCCAGAGATGCAGCTATTTCCAGTGTGTGAGCATTTCAGGTTTGAATGAGGGAATGAGGACGATCACCGAAAATGAACATGCAAAAACTTGCTATTTTTATATACAATTTGAGAATTCTCATGAAGGCATCTCAGACTGGTAGTATTCTTGTCTGATGATGCAGCTGGATTCTTTCAAGATAACCCATTATCTTTTCCCAGGGATCATTAAAAGCTACTCTCTCCTAACTAAACCTCCATGAAAGATATTTTAAAAACAAAACAAAATGAACATCCTTTTTGACCACTGGATACAAAACATGCTTCAAGATGTGGCATGATTTTTATAACTGCAGATGTCATAGCTATGTTTCTAAGACTTATTCAACCTAATATGGCCTGTAGATTTTTAAACAGAAAGGAACCCAGCTGCTGGTTCCAGTTTCAATCTACACAATTTTGGGTTACATCCAACCATTCATGTTAAAAAAATAAATCTCAGGGAATGAACCCAAATGGCTAAAGATCCTCCTCTTTCTTTTGCATTAACACAAGATTAGATGATTGATATAGCATCAAGTAAATGGGATCTTTTCTAGAATTTATGTATCTTGGGTCAGCCAGGCTGGGTACTGGTCAGGCAAAACTCTGAACCCTCCATCCCAACAGTAGGGGTAAGTGTCTCACAGGAGGCAAGCAGGGAGTGCTAAGGGAGGCCCACTGCAGAGCTCTGATTCAGAGCCCCTGGCAACACGGTGCTGGTACTGATGTTTCTGACATTAAAAATTTCTGACCGAGTTTTTAAATGATAGTGTAAAAACACAACACTAAAACATGCTTTTAAAGATTAAGATATAGGTCAGTTGAACTCCTTGCCGTGTGTCAAACCATTCCTTATTCTCTCTACCAGTGGAACTGTCAATTTCACAGCAAAAATATTAGCAACTTCAATCTGTTTGTCTTCATAAAGTTATTTTCTTCCTGTACCTCTGTGGCATATGCTACATGTTAAAGGTGGATGCCAAAAATTTACAAAGTATTTCTGAGCTAAAATTTAAAATGAGTTCTCTAGTCCAGTGTTTCCCAATGTTTGGGTTGTGACTGACTAGTGGGTTGCCACCTGATTTTTGGTGGGTCATGGGCCTGCTGCAACCAGGAAACTGAAGAGTAAAATGGTGCAAGACCCAGAAGTTGCTTCCAGGTTGTTGTGGCATGAGACCTGCCTCATTGGCTGCATCGTGCCACTTCTTGGTTCAAAAATCAGGTCATGGCCCCCTGGTTGGTTTGAGAACTGTGGTGTGACTCAGCCACTGAAGCGGGTTGCATGCTGGTGCAACCTGGAAGTCACTTCTGGGTTGTGTGCCATTTTACTCTGGGGCTTCCTGGTCTCAACAGGCCCCAGATCTACCATGGACAACGCAGTGGGTTGCTACAGTAATAAATCTGGGGACCCCTGCTGTAATTTATCTATATGGAAAATAAAAACTAGTCGCATGCTACTTTCAGGTACTGCTGAGCATTTACTCTAAGTAAGGGCCCACCTAAGTCATTGCCCTAGTGGTTAGAGGCATTCTTTAGCAAGACAGGTTGGGGACTATGTACCAAACTAAGCTTTCTATAATTCTGCAGTCACTGTAAGCAAGTAGCAGTGTAAGGAAGTAAGCAATTCCCAAACTGGCTGGTGCCCAATTCACATAGTTACAAAGCCACCAAGTGTTCAGACTCAATCCAACCTGAGAAGAGGCTCCTTGACATGGTGAGCCACTTAGGCGCAACTACTTGCCTTCCAGATATGCCAGGATCACCACAGCAATGCAAAATCATTTTTAGCATCGAATAATTTTTCGTTTATTGTGGTATGGTGAAATCTACTTGGCAGGTAATGGATCCACTTGGCAAACAGCAACGTAATGACAGCTTGCCATGAGAAGCAATCTCCACACCACTGGGATTTCAAGCAGACGCTACACAGCTGTTATTTCTCTGAATATGATCTTCTACTGAACTGCAGTTCAAGGTCTAGGAAGGTAAATGGGGCTTTTAAAACTTTGCAATGAACAAAGCATAAATATCTAATTATCTGAAAGAGCAACTTCCCCAGCCAAAGGGTTCGGAAACACCAGTTTGGAATTCAGATCCTGATTGTTACTCTGCATCCAGTGGAGGAGGGGACCAGCCATAAAGAACTAACAGGACAGCAACACATGTGAAAACTCTGCAACCTACTTACATTAGCATCACAGCTTATACAGTGAAAGCAACAGATTTCCTGTTGTTTTTAATCATTATTTCTGCCCACCTCTCATTTTCAATATAAAATATATCAGTCACATGCTGGTCCTTGGTCTACAGGTTTATTGGTGGCACATATTCCTCACAATGGCAGGTCTGGTTTAGTTCCAACAACAAAAATAAGTGCAATTCTAGGAATTCCTACTCAGAAATAAGTCTCCTTGTGTTCAGTGGGGCTTACTCTCAGGAAAGTGTTATAGAATTGCATTCTTACAGCCCAATCCTGAGCTGCCTGGTTTGCGGGGTTGCAGCAGTGCTAAAAATTGCTGCCTCTGCATCATGCGCTCACCAGGCAGCCCATTCCCCTGGGGCAGTGGTTTCGTCCCATTCCCCTGGGGCAGTGGTTCTCAAACTTTGAGGGAGCTTTACTCCCTCAGTAAGTTCTTGCGGGGGAGGGGCTAGGACAGCAACGCGATCCCCAGGATCGTGTCGCTACAGGGGGGGGGCAAAGGGGGGTGCTTGTGACTTAATCGTGCTTGTGAAGGCAGGGCTGCAGCAGGCTGTAGGAGGGTGCGGGGAGCCCTGCACAGCCCTCTGCAGCGCTCCCTGAAGCTTAGAACTTTTCCTGAAAGCGGACGCAAAGCACTTCCTGTAAAATGGAAGTGCTTTGCGCCCGCTTTCAAGGAAAGTCCCAAGCTTAGGGGAGTGCTGTGGAGGGCTGCGCAGGTGTCCCTGCACCCTCCTGCAGCCTGCTGCAGCCCTGCATTCACAAGCACATGCACAAGTAAGTCACAAGCACCCCCCTCACCCCCCATATGGATGCAATCCTGGGGATTGCTTCTCTGCCTCTTCTTTCCCCCTCCCCTTAAAGGAATGGGGGAACCTTTGCACAAACTGGTGGGTCGTGACCCACCAGTTTGAGAACCACTGCCCTGGGGAAACTGAGTAGCCCCGCAATGTAAGAGCCTCTGTGTTGGGCGGCCAGCCTGACACAGAGGCTCTGGATCAGGTGGAGCAAAGCTCCACCAGTCCTGCCTCCCTCCCACCCTGTTCCCTCCCCTGGAATGCCTTGCCCTCTCCCTACTGTCCCTCCGCCTCCCCCCAACCCAAGAATGCCACCTCCCCCCACGGCCCCACCTCCCCCTCTGCTGCTTGGAGGTTCATGCGACCACTGAGTGGCGAAGCTCCAGCACTCCACTGGTGCTAGGGCCCCGCAAATGTGCCTTATGGCACATTTGCAACAGTGCACACCAGTGGTGAGCCTGCGTGCAAAGCTTAGGATTGGGCCCTTAAGCAGGTACAAACTGCACTGAGAGATCACTCCTGCTGAAGTTGGGTTTTTCCTTCTGTTTTTGTAATGAATACAGTAGTATATAACGTGTGCTAAGATTGTCATTAACTATGGATCGCATTCTGTGCTGTCCACATGTGACTGCTTTTTATGAAGTGGTAAACTTTGGTTTACCATGCTGACTGCTGGGAATTCATTCCAATATCTCTCTGCGATTAGAATTCCAGAGCAGTGGTTCCCAAACTGTGGGTCAAGACCCAGTAGTGTGTCATGACCCAATTTTTTGTGGGTTGTGAAACTGATAAGCTGATAGCTGTCAAGGAAAATGTTTTGAACCCTATGGAAAGCAAAACTGAGCCACACATGCCCGTTTATTTGTTAGTAAGCAACCATGCCTTGGCTCTACCAGGCAAAGAGGAACTCCAGGCCACCATAATGGTCCTCATTTGATGAACATGGAGCTCAACAAATGCTCCAGAAGGTGGTCCCTGCCACCATAGTTAAAACAGAGCGGTTAGTAAAGTGAAACTATTTTTCTTAGGGTGCAATCCCAAGCCTGGTATTCAGCCAGCACGAGTCCCTTGCATCAGCCCAGAAGTGTGTCTCCTTGTAAGACAGGAAGGCTAGTGTGAGAATACGTGCTGGCCTCCAGGTGCAGACTGGCAAAAGGGAGGTTCATGCCCAGCCTAGGAGGCTGGCATGGAGGGTTGGAACAGGAATGTTTCAGGGCAGGGGGAGGGTGGACCGGTGGGTGAACTGAACCTAGGAGGGGGTAGGACTGGCCTGGGAAATTTAGGCTGGATCCTAACCCCTCCCCCGCCCAGCCAGCCTGGTATTACACCAGGCTGCGTGGATTTGCAACAATTATTTTCCTGGTGCACATCTGAGTAGCCCCATTGGGGTGGATGCAGTGCAACATGGGGTAAAGAGAAATAAATCCTCTTAGTTCCGTGGCAGCCATCTCTTACTCTCTGGTGGATACAGCACAGGCCACTCAGAGCAGGATAGGATTGGGCTGGTAGTCTCATAAAGTTAGATGAATCCTGATCGAGTGTCATTTTCAAAAGTGAGTCCCAGTGCTAAAAAGTTTGGGAACCACTAGAATAAGGAAATTACAAGCAGTGGAATACTCTGTAAGGCTCACTCTGCAATTAAGTATCTCTGGGATTAAGTTGACTGTGTGTCTTGAGCCTCCATCTTTCAGTAGTCTTGCAAAAGGACGTATGAGGAGGCTGCTGGCAGGCTGGCCAACTGTTCAAACTTGGAGCTCCATGCTAGCCCATTTTGCTGTTTGAAGCAGAGAATTTTAGGATGCTCCTCCTTATCCTCCCTTTCTCTTCCCTGTCACCTTATTTCCTATTATATTTGGATGGGAAGAAGAAGAGCAGCATTTTATCTTCCTTCCTTAGCAGGCCATCGTGGGTACATGTGTTGGATGGGTGACATGCCATCCCTGAAACTCTACTGCCTGAAATAATCAACTTCAACTGGATTCATGGTAAGGCCAGCTCTGTCTGGAGCTCACTTACTGCGACTTCCTGTGCTCTGTGTCTGTGCATCCACTTATTTTGATTATCCCTCTCTCCTGCCTCTTTCATTAGCCTCTTTCCAAAACTGTTGAATCCTGCCAAGCTTTAACTGTCTGTCTGGCTCCTGCTTGGACGTCTTAGTCTTGGCCAAACATGTATCCCAGGTTCCTAATTCAATTACGACCCACATCCCAGCAAACTCGACACTACCGTTTAAATTGCTGTCCAGATGGACAGAACTGACCAACTGCATTTATAAAGACCTCCTGTGGATCAAACTCTTGGCTACCAAATGTGACCTTAACAGAAAGGTTCATGCATGCCTCAAGAAAGTACCCAGACTTCAGTGGAATTTCATCTTTATCACTGTACAACAACCTCTGAGAATTATTCCCTACATTCCCTTACTGTTCAAACATAGTGCATGGCTGGTATTATCAGTAAGGTTGATCCAAAAGGAGAACATCTCTGAGTACCAAGGAGGTTATAGTCAAAACCAGTACGCTAAAATTGTGATCACATGGCCAACCTTTCCATGATGTAAGCAATGAGGTTTGCATCGAGCTGTGACTTGAGTTCACCACTGATGGAGCTGCTCTTAGGATCAGAATGTGGGGATTCATCCCTCTGCCTCTTTAACTTGCTCATTCCTCCTGCGGGCTCTTGAAACAAAACAGGAAGTGCAGAACATGCTAGCAGCACTCCCTCCTTTTTTTGTTTTGTTTGGTGTTTGGGTAATGATTGATGTCTGCCTTCTATACCTCTATAATAATGCTTGGGTCCAAATAGTCCCCACTGAATTTATCATTTTTATTGATTACTTTATTCACTGTTTTCATGTACTGTACATTTTAGTGTGGAACTTGTAAGCCACCTTAGGAAAGATGGGATATAATTTTTCAAACAAACAAACAAACAAAACAGTCTGTGGCAGGGAAAGGAGCAAGGTAAGATTTGCACAATTTTTATTGGGGTGTATGGCATGGGCAGTGGCAGCACAGCGTCAAGCTGGGCCTGTATGGTTGGGGGATAAAGGAATTCAGTGCAGCTCCTGGAACTCTGTGACCTGCTTCTGGTACCTAACCAGCAAAGGAACCAAGCACAAATGCCAGCTGCTGCATCAAGATTGACTCAATGTCTGCAAAACATAGGGGAGGTTGAATACCAATCTAGCCCTAAGAGAGGAGTACCCTGGAGAACACTCAGCTGTGAAGCATCAATGTGGATGGAATTTTTGGAAGTGTGCATGCTTGGACTTTGTTCACCCTGGCCACTATTCCTCCTCACTGCCATAAAATTTAACATCATGACTTAATTAAACAACATGACAACTATCCTTCTACAGTGCCAACAATTTGAATTCCTTCCCTTAATCATATAAGCCAGCTGGGCAGGTGTCCTATACCATTTCAATATTAATTTCATCTCCAATTCTCTAAATTTTTCCATTCTAATCTCCAATATTCCTTTCATTATTCTGTCTATCTCCTGTACTGACATTCCCACCTCTCTTTCCCATTTAATTTGTATTAACCTAATCATATAGTCTCTATCTTTATTCATTAAATTATATAACTGTTTTGCCATACCCTTTTTATTATCCTCTTTAAGACTATATATTTTTTCAAATTGAGTATCCTCTTCATTCTCGGGAGTATCTTTGTTTTAAAATATTATATACAGCCAAGATCCTTAACCAGTATTTTCCTCCCACTTTCTCTAATAATTCTTGCATAGGAGTCAATATCCCCTGAGGACTGTATAAATCCTTCACTCTAAAACAGGGGTGCTCAAACTTTCAACTTTAGGGATGCTGGACCTTTAACGAACGTATAGAAGCGAGAATTTCAGCAGGTGCAACTTGTCATCCCACAGATGACAAGCTGCACCTGCTGAAATTATCTCTCCTACACAATTTTAAAGGTCCAGGATCCCTAAAGTTGAGAGCACCCCTGCTCTAAAATAACCCTTTTCCTTTAACTTCTCCCAAAAAGTTTTTTCAATGTTTTTAAATTCCTCACTTAAAAATTCAAGTGGGGTCCATTTAGAAAATTTTGGCATCCAATTGGGTTGCATTTCCCCCCAAACTTTTAATGCTAACTGTCTTGGTCCTATTGTAATTTTAATTTCCTTTTTCACTTTCTGTGTAAATATTCCAAAATTACCTCCTTCTCTATTTAATGTATCTTCCCATCTCACCCATTTATCCAAATTTTTTGCATCTATTTCCATCAACATCTTAATTTGAAAAGCTTCATAGTAACTTTCCAAATGTGGCAATCCCCATCCTAAATCTTCCTGGGGTGAATATACAACTTTCCTTAAGATTCTAGCTTTCTTCTTCCCAAACACCCAATTTTTTATTTCTTGATCCCATATAACTAATTGGTTCCTGGGTATCCACTCTGGAAGCACCTGAAATAGATATAGCTTCTTAGATAAAATGAACATTTTAATTGCCCTTATCTTCCCCAAAATGCTTAAATAACTATTATTCCATTGATTTAATTTTTTTTGTACCTTCCTCCATGTTGTTTTATAATTTGCATCCACCAAGTTTTTGGGGTTCTTTGTTATTATTATTCCTAAATATTTAATTCTCTTAACTCCTAATTTCATACCTATTAACTTTGCTACTTCTTCTTGTTCCTTTAACTCTATCCTCAACATTATTTCTGATTTCTCAATATTTATCCCTAACCCAGAGTATGATTTAAAATCCTCTAAAATTAGCATTAATTCTCTCAACGCTTCCAGAGGATTCCCAAGAACCAAAAGCATATCATCTGCATATAAATTTAATTTAATTTCCTCCTTCCCTACCCTATATCCTTGTATTCTAATACTATTCCTGATTCTATCAGCTAAGGGCTCCATCGCTAAGACAAACAACATTGGGGATAAAGGGCATCTCTGTCTTACTCCTCTCTGAATTTGTATTTCCTTAGTATGACCATCATTAACTTTAATCATGGCTTTGCCTTCCTTATAGATTTCTTTTAAAGCATTCAAAAAAACCCCTTCAAAACCAACTTTACTTAATACTTGAAATAAATACCCATGATCTAACGTATCAAATGCCTTATATACATCTAATTTCAAGAAGGCAAACCTTCCATCAATACTTCCTTGATATAAAGTATTAATATTCCTTATAGGGTATCCAATGTATCTTCCCTTTACAAAACCATATTGATCCTCTCCTATTAACCTTGGGAGCAGTCTCTCCAGTCTATTTGCTAAGATTTTTGCAAAAATTTTATAGTCCTGATTTGCCAGGCTAATAGGTCTGGCATAATGGGTTATTATGCCCATAATGTCCATTGTCATATGTCATAATGGGTCATATGTCATAATGGGTTATTATGCCCATCTTTGGTGGGAATGTTCTAAGGTAACTGATTTTTGGCAATTGATATTTGAAAAGGTGGAGGAATTATGTAACCTTAAGCTGGAGCTCTCTGGGAAAATGTTATTTATGGGAGTTTTGGGAAATAATAAAGTAAAAAAACATAATCAGGATTTATTCAAAGCTATGATTCTAGCTATCCATGCAGTTATAGCATATGGGTGGAAAGATGCATCAAAATGGACTGTGGAAAAATGGAATTGGTATTTATATGAATGGATACAATCAGACATAGTATCAATACTGAAACAGGATAAGACATGGGAAGATAAGAAAACCGAGATAAAAAAGAAATGGTTGAGATATATAAGATGGGTAAGGGAAGAGTGGGGCCAATACTGTTATAATGGATAAAATCCAAAAGGTGTGCTTATGGCTGCAGATATAAATACTTAATGTTAATGGTCGCTGTTCATGGGGGGAGGGAAAAAAGGGGGGGAAATTGTTGATCTATGATTATGTAAATATAAGTGGAATATATACTTTAAAAAATTAAACATCAATAACATTAAAAAAAATGACAACTGCCTCTGCAAGGCACAGATACAAAGCTAAGCATAATGGTCAAAAAAATCTTCTAAATTCAGTTTTTATTTTGTAAAAAAAAATGTTAAAACCTTATCTATACATAAAGAATACTGAACAAAATTAAAAAAAGCAGAACTTTGAATCATTATGGTTGCACAGTTGCAGTTGTACAAGAACAGTAATGTCTAAATGTCTTCTACTCACCTCTGTTAAACCAGAAACCTCGCCTTTGGCTAGTGGCCTGGTGACAGATGGCATGAATATTCTAGCATCTGACACAGGCTGTCCCTTCAGAAAGTGCTTCCCTGCTTCGTAGACATCCACTTCTACCATTTTACCCATGATCTCAGGGTTCTTTGGCACGAGAACCTTTAAAAGAAGGATTAAGACAGTTTTCATTCAATGTATACAGAAACCCTCAGAAGCTTAGATCTCAAGCATTCGTGTGAACCACTTTAAAATTTGATAAACTCTTTATCTACCTTACCAAAATGTGATGCAGCATCAGAGCTCTCATTTTTCCTGGTTAAGGATATACCTCAGAAATCCCGGAAGAAATGGAGATCCAGTGCTACAGAGAATTTTGGTAAGCAAGATAAAAGATCAGGAAAATAGTGAAATGTGAAGAGATATGTGTAGGTCTTTATAGACATTTGTGCCTGAAGAAACAGGGGTGGAGTCTGAAAGTTTCCTGTAGCAAGTAAGGAAGAAAGGGAACCTTTGGACGTCACCCTGGGAGTGTGTTCCCATTTTCCAAGGCAAACAATACTTTGCAACAGAAGCAAGTGATGAGCCTACCCAAACCAACTGTATGTGGTACAGCACTCCTGCACAATAGCATTTCAGAATGCAGGTTGGGAGACTGTTTTCTTGAAATCTCTAACATACAGTCCATTGCCCAGTCTTGCCCAAGATGTGATCACTTTCTACATGCATGGAGATTTCGTTATGTAGGGGTGGGGGAAAATTCAATTATTCAATCTCCACCCCCACATTGTGAAGTAATACAGCATTGTGAAGTAATACAAAACAAATCTTGCTATGTCTTTTATCTGGATACACACATCAGGAATTATGTATATGTTCAACAAAATTGCAAACTTGAGTCTTTGCTATTACTACACCACTGCCAATTGCAGTTTGACAACTGCAGGATTGGACAGTCCCTCATTTATTATTATTATTATTATTTAATCCCAATACAAAAAAAAACAGCTCATCAAAGACAGGACTAGACTAGAATTTTTTTGCATTTGCTTTATAGTATTTTCACTATATTGGCTTTAAATAGATGTTAAGTGGCAAAAAGAAATAAATAAGAAAAAAAGAGAGACTGTTTCTCCTCTGCCTTAAAATAGTACCTGCTCGTAGAATTTATTATGAGCAACATAAAACTTGGAATCAAACGATTCTTCTGTGACAAGAACTTTCTGTTTCTCCCCAATCTGTGAAATAAAAAAAGATTATAGATTATAGTCAAGATGTGAAGCCATATTTGAAAAAAAGAAGAACCTGAAAACTTCTCTCACAATTAACAGGCTTGCTGGATAATTTAGTACCCCACTGAGGGAAAAATGTATCACTTCAGTTTATCCATAGGACAGTTAACAGATAATCTTGTACGATTACAAGAGATTAGCAGAGTTTGAATTCACAGGGTAATTTATTTTTTAAAAGGATAGCTTATAGTGTGCACCTCAAAAAAGACTCTACAGCAGTACATTTTTATGTGCAAACATGCAGGTTGCACATGTGCCTGCATAGCACAGACCATGGAAATCTCAAATTTTCAAAGGTACTGCTCTTCATGCATAACCAAGCCCCATTTTTTGCAGCAGTATTAATTTATATGCTAATGCCGAGAATAAAAAGGTAGGGAGAAAGAGAAGCCATATACATCATTTCTTTCCTTTCAAGAGCAAGAAGCAATGGTGCTATCACTATAACAATGGGATATAGACCACGATAAGGCCTGGACTCTGTCTTCCCACTGTAAATTCCTTGGAAGAAAATGCAGCAGGAGGTTCTGATATATTTCCCCTTTGCGGAGGAATACAATAAGTGCCCAAGAGATCTGGACACTTTACAGATAAATACACACCTTTTCTCACAGATCGGGTCCATGTCAAATCCTGAGCTCCTTCTCAGGCCTCATCTGCCTGCACAGAGCAGCAAGGGTTTGTGCCACTGATTGAGCTGGCATAATTCCAAGATGCCCTATAGCAGATGCTGAGCTCATCCCAGGGCAAGGGGACACATATCCCCTTACCCAAAGGAGGCCTCCAGGAGCCTAAAATCTCTCACGGGATGCAGTGGACGTCATGCCAACGCCGCTGCATCGCCACACAGGGATTTAGGTAGAATTGGGCTGTAAATCAGTGGGTCCACTGGGGTGGGTCAACTAGGGGTGGTTCCAGAGGAACATGTGCCGAGGTGGCAGAGGGGTGAGGGCGGCATTCACCCCCTCCATGCCTGCTGCCTTTCCCCAGAGGAGTTCTTCTAAGGCCTTTAAATGTTCTAAGGTCTTTAAATGTAAAGGCCTCCAGAGGGCCTTTAAATGTCACTTCTGGTTTTTTGAGATCATGTATGTGAAACAGAGTGTTTCACATACATGATCTCAAAAAACCAGAAGTGACATTTAAAGAGTACTGAGGATCACAACGAAAATTCTGTGAAGGTTGTTTGAATACCACGCAGGTATCTATTCTGGCTATTTATAATGGAACAGATTTGTTAGCACTTGAGGATTGTTTTAGAACTATCAAGTAGATGATGTGCTTTATATCTGCTGATTGTCTTCATTCAAAAGTTTCCATGTGCATTAATGGAACAAAACTCATATGTTTACGAGGAGAGAATTCTCACATTATCTTACGAAAATGAAGGTGGCTTTCAACAACAAAGCGCATGCTTTAAAATGCAGTTAATACAAGTTTCATATTGCTGGCATTGTGTTCTCTGTAGGACTGCTAACGAGCAACCAAAACATCCCTCCCCTGTTGTGTTTCATTTCTGCTTACAACACAAGAAATTTTGACAACATCTGCAACTCAGCTTTGCTGCTTAGAGAACACAAAATTTAATTGTTAACTGGTTTTCCTAAAACTAGATAAACAATAAGGAAATGTAAAATGGTGCCAACCCCAGTAAAATTATGTTTTTCGTGAAATCTGCTAAACCCTGCTAACTGGATAAGAGGCACTTTTTCAAGTGGGTGCTCCCCTTTTATGTAGCAGAGGGAGAGTAACTGGCCCTCCTCACCCCAGCAGTGTCTTTTTTGGTGGCTTGCTGCTGGTGTTCTTTTGCATCTTTTTAAATTATGAGTCCTTTTGGGACAGGGAGCCATTTGATATTTGATTTTTCTCTGTAAACCGCTTTGTGAACTTTTCATTGAAAAGCGGTATATAAATACTGTCAATAATAATAATAATAATAATAATAATAATAATAATAATAATAATAATAATAATAATAATAATAATAATAATAAATCTAACTAAAGGAAAAGGTTAAAATACAAGACACTGACCTTAAGCTGAGAAATATTTTTAACATTATCACAAAAGAATGACTCACAAACACCTTTATATTTATGGCTGTAATTTACATTAAGAGTGAACCACAGTAATCACAGTCTGCAGAAAAGTATGATCCAAAATTTCCTTCAAGCTAATGAAAAGGATAACCTTTCTGTTCCAATTTCTCATTTAAAACAACCAGAACATACAATGTGCAGACTCCAAACGATACAGTAATTGTGTTAACCATTTATGCATATATTGTATTTGCTTTCAGGCTTATCAGGGAAAAACAGAATCCCTTAGGTTAAGTATGTATGAACATTCATAAATTGTTTCTTGGATTTCTCTACACATGGAATGTTTCCACCAATTTTTAAAAAATACACACCTATGTAATGAATATATAGAGCTGATTCATGGGGGGGGGACACTCATAAACACTCTAGATCAGTGGTTCTCAAACTGGTGGGTCGTGACCCAACATATCGTGTAAAGGTTTGTGCAAAGGGGAAAGGCAGGGAAGCGATCCCCAGGATTGCGCCCGTATGGGGGCGAGGGGGGGTGCTTGTGACTTACTTTATGAAAGGGCTGCAGCAGGCTGCAGGAGGTGCAGGGAGCCTGGTGCAGCCCTCGGCAGCGCTCCCCAAGGCTTGGAACGTTTGGAGAAAGCAGGAGCAAAGCACTTCCATTTTGCAGGAGCTTTGCACCCACTTTCTCCGAATGTTCCAAGCCTCGGGGAACGCTGCAGAGGGCTGCGCAGGGCTCCCTGCACCTCCTGCAGCCCTGTCTTCATAAAGTAAGTTACAAGCACCTCCCCTTGCCCCTCCCTTAGCGGCATGATCCTGGGGATCGCGTCGCTGCCCTAGCCCCTCCCCTGCAAGAACTTACTGCGGGAGTAAAGCTCCCTCAAAGTTTGAGAACCACTGTCCTAGGTGCCTAGAATCATGCAGAAGCCATTAGCAGGTTTGCAGATGAGCTGTGTCCAAGTATGAAAAGTGGTGCATCTTTTGAGGACCTATGCATGTGGCCACAAATATTTCTGCAACAGTAACAAGCGGCTTTTTTGGGGGGGGGCGGTTTACTCCTGCTTGGAGATCTTAGTTCTCCCAAATGGTATCTCCACATGAGCAGCTCTGAACCTGCAGACAACACCCACGTTCTCTCAAGGTGCTTTATAGGGCTGCTATAAGTATGAACCAGCCCATAGAAACATTGGTATATCAGCAGAATTCTAATCAACTGGAATGTAAAGTCTGCATTTTGGATGCTAAATGTGCTTCAGTTCCAGAGGCTGCAAGTTCCAGACTAAGCTGCTGCATGTATATTGAAACAAAATACACAGATTGTATCACTTCTTCTTTAATCAAGCTATCATCATTCTGTCAGAGAGGTGTGTAAATTCCTGGAGAATTGACAAATTCCTTGTCAAAAAGGTTCAACCTTCTCATTCTAGCCCCAGCTAATTGCTTTGTGTTCACCTACATATTGATTAGCCATTGTGAACTGGAAATGATAAAACAGAACAGACATTCATGCATTTAGAAAATAACATAATTATATCATTCTTCCAGTATTTTACATAATTCTACTCTCATTTCATTGTAGGTGATACTCGGCACCCCAGAATCATAGTAATCTCTACTACATGTATTTTGACAACCAGTCTGAAGCTACTCTGTATGTGCGGGCAGTAGTGAGCTTGTAACAATGGAGACATGGAAAAATTAATACTGCACAAAGATTACTGAATGGCCATTTTACTGGCTTGGAGAACTGTGCACAGAAACATTCTGTTTGTCACAGATGGATAGTAACTTTTTAAGGGCCCAATGCTAAAGAGCGTGCACTGTCACAACTGTGCCTTATGGCATGTGCATGCCCTAGTGCTGGTGGAGCACTGGTGCTAGCTCAGTGTTGGCTGGTGCTGGGCTAGTGCCGGTGGAGCACTGGTGCTCCATCATGCAGACCACCAGGTAGAGGAAAGGTAGGTGGGGGCGTGGGGGGAGGGAGAGAGGAGGTGTTCTGGGATGGGAGAAGGTGGAGGGAGGGCTGGGAGATGCCAGGGAGGAAGTGTGCCGGGGAGGGAGGAAATAGGGCAAAAAGGGAGGCTGGACTGGTGGAGCTTTGCTTCACCAGCTCCTGAGACTCCGCATTGGGCCATCTGCCCAACATGGGGGCTCTAAATTCTACAGCGACCCTTGGGTTGCCATAGAATCGAGAAGCCCCATTGCGGGGTTACTCGCCTTGCCCGGGGGAAGGGGATGAAAGTCCCTTTCTCCCGAGAAGGCAGCGGTGGCTGCCTGGGGCACGCTGGATGCTGCAGCAGCCATTTTCAGCACTATGCAGCCCTGCGCACTGGCAACTCAGGACTGAGCTGTAAGTTCCCTATCTGAAAAGAAGATGGTAAAGGAAAGGCAGTTTGCCTTTCATTCAGAATATTTGCTTGTCGTCGCAAAGAGGTATGGGCAGTGATGCACTTCATATAACATAAGCTTCAACATTTTACACAGACCATCAGGATGAATTCCTTTACCAAGTATCTGATATGATGGCAGAATCCAGAATCCTTTACCAATAATCTGATAAGCACATCATGGAATGTGTTGTTTGGCAACATGGTTGACATGTTGCTGATGAAACGGTAGGTCTGTGTTTACAGTCAGATGTGCATCCCTGCCATTGGCGTAGCTTCTCTGATGTCACAGAGGGGGCAGGGCAGTCTCAGGCTAGGTAGCTGCTAATTGTGGCTCCAGACTTAGACCAACAATTTTCAACTTTTTTTCATGTTATAGTATACTGACAAAGCGCTAAAATAATCAATGAACACCAACAGTTTTTGGACACTTGATAAGGCACATCACAGTGCCAGCAGGGGGCTCACATCCTCAACAGCACTACTAATAAATGACCTTCCCCCACACTTCTGCGGCACACCTGCAGACCATTCGTGGCAAACCGCCCTGCCCCCTCTGTGACTTCAGAGAAGCTATGCCAATGGCAGGGATGCACATCTGACTGCAAATTCTGGCACAATGGTTGAAAAATCACTTACTTAGACATTAGAGTAGGAATCACAAGACCAGCCAGCAACTTTCATTAAGCCATGTAATTATTTCCTATGTATTATGGCCTTTCAACAAGATTACATCTTGTTTTTTCATATAGAATTTGGAGCTTCTCAACAAAAATAGTCTGACATACAACACTTGTTACTTATGTTGTTACAGGTCATGTTACAGGTTGTTACAGGTCATCAGAGAAGGCCTTTTTACAAGTGCCGCTGCCTAAGGAGGTACGTGGGGCGGCAGCAAGAAATAGGGCCTTCTCAGTAGTGGCACCAACGTTGTGGAACTCCCTTCCCCTTGACTTGAGAATGGCTCCCTCTCTGGAGACTTTTCAGCGAGGCTTGAAGACCTTGTTGTTTAATCAAGCCTTCTGACTTCATGGCCTTTTAAACATATTTTATACATCTTTTAGTTGCTCTTTTATTCTGACTTTTATCTGACTACTGTTTTTATGGGTTCTGCTAATGTGTTTTTTAATGTGTTTTTATCTGTTTGTGAAATTATGTTTTAATCTGTTTTATATGTTGTTAGCCGCCCTGGGTCCCTTTGGAGAGAAGGGCGGGATAGAAATAAAGTTTATTATTATTATTATTATTATTATTATTATTATTATTATTATTATTATTATTATTATTATTATTATTATTATGTTATGCAATATTTAATTAGGGATACTTTGGGATGATATGTAAGAAACACATACTATTTGTCACAGCTGTAAACAACACTAGTATTGTGCCAAGCTCTTAATCTTAGTCAATTATTATACCCATCTAATAGAAAGGTAATAAAAAGCACCCTGGGAGTTATCGCCCTATTTCCCTGTTATCTACTTTAGGCAAGATTTATGCAAAATACCTCTTGGATAGGCTATTTGGTCAGTGTGTCCTAAACTGTGGGTCGGGACCCACTAGGTGTGTCGCGAGCCATTTTCAGGCGTATCCCCATTCATTTCAATTATTTTTAATATATTAGACTTGATGCTACCTTGGTATGTGACTGCATTTGGGGAAATGTTACAGACTTGTACTTTTAACAAGCTACTATGTATATTCTTTTAACAATGTCAATGGGAATTACTCCTAGGTAAGTGTGAGTAGGATTGCAGCCTAGGTTTGTTAAAAATGTCCCTGTTTGATATCACTTCTGGTGGGTTCCGACAGATTCTCATTCTAAAAAGTGGGTCCTGGTGCTAAATGTATGAGAACCACTGATCTAGGTGGTTGAAAGAAAACAATGTTATTGACCCAGAATAAGCTGGCTTTCTATCTGATAAATCCATTTTGGACAGCAGCTTAGTCTTATCCCACCTAATCTTCAAGTATGCTAGGTCTAAAAATTCCCATCTCTGTGTTGCCTTTTTGGATCTAAAAGGCGCATTTGACACAGTCGATAGGGAATTACTATGGCAAAAACCGGATAATTTCAGCCTAGACAAGCAACTTCTTCAAATCAGAAAACTTTACTCAGAGACCAACTGACAAGTTAAATTATCACCAGGTGGGAAGACATCAGCCTCAATACCAACTAATTTAAGAGTCAAACAAGGATATATTCTGGCCCCTACACTGTTTAATTTATTTGTTAATGATCTGGCCCCTCACTTATCCTCGATTGATGCCCACTCTCCTAAATTCGGCAATTTATCACTTCCCCTCTTCCCCGTCTAATTATTTCTTGCATAGAATATGTCATTTCCAACAAACTGCAACTGCATTTTGGGAAGTCCAAAATTATGGTTTTGGTTTCTCAATGGAAACCAAATTCATGGTCCTTTGGGGGGAAGGCAATTCAACAGGTTAAAGAATTCAAGTATCTTGGAATTCTGTTCCATCACAGGCACAACTGGACTCACCATCAGGCTGCTATTCTTTCAATCAATTTATCAGCTCACAAGCCACCCTGCAATTTTTTTTTTTACTCCTGGGGTAATTCCTATATTCCAGTGGTGATGCAGATTTTTAAGATTCTAGCACGATTGCAGTTTGGTATCCCCATTTGGCTTTCAGCTGTTTCTATCCTAGTAGGGCATGTTCAAACCAGATTTCTCTACATGGTACCCCACTGCATCCCTTACGCAGCATTGTGCCTCAATTCTGGCCTGCATAAGATTGAAACCCTGGCCTGGCTAAGACTCCTGAAATTCTGGTTAAGGGTCTGCTTTGAGGCAGATCAGAACATCATACTCAGAAATATCCTAGCTGATGCTACCCTTTCTTCATGCCTAACCCTTTTCTACAAAAAAATTACAGATGCTTGGCCTAACGCTTGACCTCATTGGTGGATTACCTTTGCCTGCTGCCTTTAAACTCAGTTGCATTAGTCTATTTGATATTGAAAAACAGAATCTACAAGCTGTAGCCCTAAAATCATGTTCCCCTTCACATCTTGGGCTTTCCTGGCCCTCTGATGCTGGTTCAAACTACCTTTCCTTTTTACTTTCTCCTCAGGTTCACAGATCCTTTACCAGATGGCCAGATTTAATGTCATGCCTACGAATGTTTTGAGTGCCAAATTCAATAGGTCACTGGAGAGCTCTCAGACTTGTTCGTGTGATTTAACCACAATTGAAACCTTGAATCATATGCTACTTTACTGTCATCACTATACTAATCTAATTTTTAGATAATTTTTATCCCCATTTCTGCAAAATTTTCACAGAACTGATTCTGGCACTGTTTGTCATTTGCTGGATGGGAGAAATGAGTCCTGCTCGCTTAGTGTTATATGGCTTACACGGGCCCCATGCTCTCCCTCTCTCCTTCACTGAATAGAATAAACTGATTTAGGCAACAGATGTACAAGGTGCAAACCTCCATCTTTTCAACTATTTCTCTGCCTGGCTTGAGGCTAGAGAAGCAGGAAGGATTAAATAGAAGTCAAAGAAAGCAAGGCTTGAATAGCATCTAATTAGCATAACAAAAGGAAGCGCCTCAGTTGTTAAGCGTTGGGGCAATGCATCTCATTAAATACAAGTGAAAGAACAATTATTTGGCCCCCCTATGAATAGTGTTTGGCAGTGAGATATATATCAGAGAGAAATCACATGGCCATTGAGAGCTTCTGCTTTCCCAGCCCAGTGATCCCGCTTCAGGGTAAATAGCCTCCTTCCATTACTGTGCACCTGCATCTGACTGCTTCATTTTGATTTGGTCTCCTGCTGTGAAAATGTCGCTTCTTCAAACACATACAAGCCATGAAATGCAGCTCCTATGAAAATTATATTCAGAGATGTCAGTGGTGACCTAAAAATGACAACTTGGCCTCCATCTATCTGCTTCATTTTAAATTATGTTTCTCTGATTTCCATTCCTTTGATTCTGTTTTCTATAATGCAAAAAAAAAAAAAAAAAATTAAACTAAAATTTTGTCCTATCAAATCATATTTTTTTATTGAGCATTAAGTAATAATTTTTTTAAAGTACTTTTCCTCTTCATGGTTCCAAAGATTGCGTTTTCTGATTTGCTTTACCAAACATATGTTCTTAACCCATTTTTGCCCAGCCCACAAGCGTGCACGTTTTATCCCTGTTGCATATATGCTACGTTGGGCAGAAATGACTTAAGATGGGTAGGTAGGAATCAAAGGACTCAAACACAGCAATTCTAACTAACATGCATTAATTATGACTTGAAAACCCAACTGTCCAAAATTACCAATAGCTATTACAATATATATATTTTCATGCTAATTATCTACTTATTTGAAACAAGATAATATAGGCTGCATTGTTAGGCTTTGTTGGTGCTCTTGTGCTAGGGGTTGCATCAAGCCTCACTGGAGATGAAATGTAACGCAACAGTGCTGGCACCGAGTTCCTGGAGTAAAGTCCTGTGCAGGGAGCCTTATGGCACCCCCACCTGCCCCCAATAACTTGACTGGATGCTACCACTGCAGCATGACTGTGCTTTCAGGGATGGTTTTGACCAGGTGGGCCTTCTGATGGGTGTGAGCTCTTGGGCCAGTGTCCAATCTAGCCCACTCCTGCTGCACAATAGGGGACTGGGAACATCCTTTGCGGGTTTCCTTCTACTCTCTCATGCAGGCATTTCTCTGCCCGTACCCTAATTATGGTTTGTGTTACTTACGACCAGTGTTTTCATTAACCATAGTTAATGCCAAACCAGCATTTTCAACGTAGTTTCAATTGGGTGTGGCACCAAGTACAATTAGGGAAAATGCTGATGTGCACGGCATACTAAAACAGTTCCAAAGGTGAAAGAATAACACAGATGGAAGAGCAATTGAGTGCTCTCAATTGTCTAGGAAATCAGGCAGCATTACATCTGTAGTGAGTCAATGCCCTGAGCTGTTTTTAATTACCCTGGTATAGGGCACATTATAGAGCACAATTCATCAGCATTTCTCCTGTAAAAACTTACTTCTATGGTCTTATGCAGCTCCCATTTCAATGAGCTGCATTCTGCAGAACTTACTGAGGGACTGTACTCTTCATTTGCAGGAAGGCCCACATGGACGATATATATTTTTTCCAGTTAGTGTATTTTGCAGTGAGACTGCTTTGCCCTTTGGGGAAAAGGCACATTATCTATCAGGTTGCATTTGTTTGACATTTTCCCTGTCAGTGCTTAGAAGACAGTAAGAAGGGGAAAAAAGATGGAAAGGTGAAAGATGAAATAAGGCCTAGAATACTATTCAGCATGGATCACAGCCTTGATCAAGATTTATAAAACATTTATTTGCTAGCACTTCTGCTCAATGTCCAGATCAGAGAGTCAGACATACACCTAAGGTTAAAAATATTATGGGAAGATAAAGACTACAACATCTTTTTGTCAATAAAACGATGGATGAGATTTTTAAGTGAGAGTATAGATTTTGCCATTGCTGTACAACCCAATTTTTAAAGACATTCATTTTGCTGACACACCCTGTGGAAGGCAACAGTTTGTTAAGTACAAAGCAGGGTTGGGAAAATCCAGCGGGGCTTGAGTTGAGTCTAGAATCACTGCCTCCTGTGACTCGACTTGAAAAAGAGTCATAACGGGGACACTTTCTGATTCTCCGAGTCATCCTTTAGTGACTCTGAAAGACTAGAGTCAAGCCCCCCCTTTAAAAAGCCCACCGCAGAAAAAACAGGGCTGCTGCCAGGCTCTATATGTGTGTCGGAGTTCTTTTTAACTACTCCCCTGCTGCCCTATCTCGTCTGTAAACAGGGCGAGAGGGGCGGGAAGGACTCAGTGAGAGCTGGGACAGAAGCGGCAAGAGGGAGGAGGGTGACACGAAGTAACTGCGAGGCTTACCATAATGACCCGATACTTTGCAGCCCTACTCAATAGTAGTCCCACTCAGTTGGTCATTCAATGAGGCTTCCCCCTCTCCTCTAGCTATGTGGTGCAAACCGTGATCACAATGAACTCCCTATCCTCTTCTCTGCCTCTTCCCCCCTGTGATTCTCAAGCTAATTGTAAGGCAAGAACCTCCTTGGCTCCTCCTCCTGCCCTCCCTCAGCCAATGAAAATATCAGAATGCCCATCCTTTGTCCAATGATTATCTATTCCTTCCTTCCTATCAGGGAAAAGAGAGCCCAGTCCCACCTCCCCTCATTCATTGCAAACATTAATGCTTTCTTGCTTTTCCCTGCTGGAACTTTCCTACTGTTCATCCGGTCAGAATGATGGTGCCACGAGGTTTTTGACGCCGCAAAAACTGTAAGCAAGCACAGCCAGACACAGGCAGACTTAAGTCAGCATGTATGAGGACAAGTGCTGAGTCAGGGGGGCCCTGATTTGTGTGTTTTTCAGATTCTTCTATGCACATGACTCATGAGTTACCCAAAATCATGCATTTTCGTGACTCGTCTGAGTCACTGACTCGAATTCCTAACCCTCGTACAAAATAAGGCTCATCTGACGGCCAAAACAAATTGGCCCATTTATTAGCAAGGTAAAGACCACACCAAGTGACTTTATAGTCGTAGAAAAACAAATGCCAGGAGTTCTTCACTAGCAAGCAAGATGTTCATAGAATGCCTCTTAAATATCAAGCAATAACTTTCAAAATACAACCAAAGTGACCACGCTTCAGGCAAATTCAGATGCAATTAATGAGGATAAGACAAATGCACTAGTTTGGCTTTCACAGCTGAAAAATGTCATTGCTACAGATTGGCATTATCAGGTCTCACCTGGGTTCAAGCAATATACGCAAGATCAGATCTAGAGTAGAAGCAAGCCAGGGTAGGTAGAGAAAGAGATAATGAGTAGGCGAACAGACATGACTAGGAAATAATTCTGGGAAGAAAGGAAGCTTCAAGGGACAGGTTCAAAAACCAAGAAAAGTTCAGAAATCTTTACAGAACCTAGAAAAGCTCCTGATATTTTAAGGCTCTTAAATGCAAAGAATGGCCCAGAATTACCAATTTTTATCAACACTAACACTTCTGACTATGCTCTGATGTTTTTCAAATTTGCATATTTAAATATGCAAAAGGTGTTGTCTTCATTCGTTTGAAAAAAGGCTTATAAATATTTATGTATTCTTTACTCTTGCAAGGCAGCATCAGACTTTTATACTACTACTGAACTGTTGGGAATTGGTCACTGTTTTGGCCTGTTTTAACAAATGTATCAAGTCAATTTGTTCCATTTCCAGAGACAGTGTGAAGCAGTAAGGAACACAGACAATTTTGTGTGCATTTATAGGAGTCTTTCAATGCCCTTACTAGAAGTTAAAAAAAAAAAAAAATACATTACCCACAAACACATCTTTCTGTTGATCTGAACACCATATGTTATGAACTTTCAGTGATTACCAAAATCTGGTGAGTAATAAAGACCCTGTAGCCTTGCAGGTGCTAGCTGTAAAAGGGACCAAAGTTTACCTGCTCAGCTAAAACATGAAACGGTAAATCCCTTCACCACAATGGTTGCTTCTGTGACAAAGAGAGCCTGAGCCCACATTCTCCTTCCAATAGACAGGGAGGGCAGGGAAGCACAGAGCTCTTTGATGAACTGACTCTGACCCAAATCCACTTCCGCACACCCTGCATTATTATTATTATTATTATTATTATTATTATTATTATTATTAAGAATATTTATATGCTATTTCCTTCTGCCCTCACTCTGAACTTACTGGTGCTGTGATCAAATTGTCCTGAATTTCACTGGAAAACCGAGACACTCTCCACTGCATTAAAATCTGCAAATCAACAGGAGTGTTTGTATACATGGGTGTTTGTGCTCTTATTCAATTCAGCCCAGTGCCAGCCCAAGACTTCTTGGTGCCCCCCCCCCAATTTGGTAGTGAACCAGCAGTTATCTCCAAAACTCTTTGTCAAAAAGAATGCGGAAAACGCTCTAACCCACTCCTCTCCTCTACACTTCTTGTCCATTCTGCTCCCTCTGCCTTTTCAAGGATGAATACAAGGAGGAAGAGCAGCAGAGGAGACATCCCTACCAATCTGCTTTGAGGCAACTGCCTCAGAGCTCAATCCTAACCAACCTTCCAGCACCAATTCAGTCTCAATGCTGCCCCAAGATAAAGAAACAAATGTTCCATTACCTTGAGGAGGCCTGTGTGACCACCACAAGATTCAGCGCACACCCTGATGGTTCAGCTGTATCAATGCTGGAAAGTTGGATAGAGTTGAGCTCTCAGTCAATCTCATGGATGGTCTGACCTTGAAAGATAAAGTTGGATTTCAGATGTCTCATGTGCTGTCAGGCAGATTCAATCCTAACTATGCTTTTACTATATTTCAGCGGGGACAAAACTAATCATTTTCTGCAATATTAGGTGGTATTGGAAAATTACATAAATACATTCAGAGTTGTGTATTAGCACTGCCAGTGCAACTTAACTTAAAGCAAAGCAGCCAACTTGGAAATGCTTAGAAGGAAAATTATTTTGCTGTCATGCTCACAATGGACACAACCCTTTCTATTTTCAATAGCAATGAAGAGCTTGTATGGAGACACTACACAAGAAGAAACTAAAATGTAACATGCAGTGGGAGGACATGACCAAAAGAACAGATTATGCTCAATAGCTTTAAAATGAACAATCCCTTTATCACTGAATTTTGTCCGAAGGAGAAAATCACATGACGGCAGTTATACAGGACACTGCAAACCTGAGAAGAGCTCTATTATGAGACAATATATGACACACACAAGATCTCACTGGAGCTTTTCAAAAGCTATCTTTTTCTGTACCAAACAAATTGCATAAAACCCTGAGTGCAATTTAGTGGAAAAGTGATTAAGGTTTTATAAACAAACAGATGCTATAGTATATATTACTACTACCTGTACTATAGTATAGATACTGTACCCTTATCAGTGTCACCAGGTAACATGATGCTTTCTAGGCTAAAATGCTCTTTTCTACCACAGATACTGCTCAGTACTTAAAATTACAAAACTATGTTATACAGGGATTCACTTATCTGTGAATTGGGTCTGGCATGTTCCCCCCACGTGCACCCTCCAGAAGCAAAGGGAGCTCTGCTCTCCTTGCCTTCGGAGGGTCCTCTGAGCCCAGCAGAGGACACAGATGTTTGTCCGTGGCCTGTGCCAGGTTCAGACAGAGCCTGACAGTGGAAAAAAGCCCCTTCCAGTTTCTCCATGATGTTTTTAATGTCTTATAAGGCATTAGGAGGCCTGGGGAAGCCCTTTAGTTTAGCATGGTTTAGCAACCAGACATGTATTTGAAAATGGTGGTCCACTTACAATTGCCCTTACTGATAAAGACTTTGTTATATTCATGCTGTATGTTCAGGAATGTTATGAACCATTCTCATGCTAAATATCCACTTTCTATGGAATATGAAAAATTAATATACTATAAAATGTCAGATTGTTAGGACCTTAAAAGGAAATTAAACTGAATACTGTAATCTTTCCTATGAATGGTTTTACCTTATATACACACACACAATGCAATACTGCTCTCTTGAGTGTTGCAGTCCCAATTAAATTGATTCAGTCTGTTTGGCTCAATTGCTTCACTTTTCCAGAGGCTGAAATCCTACTCTTTTCAACAACTGCTGAGATGAGCCTAACCAGTGGCTCTGTCCAGTGTGTAACCTAACTGTCATCTGGCCAGGAAATTAGAATCCTTGTCAGCTGTTCCAAAAACTTCATCACAGATGATCTGTCTAGTCTAGTTTCTTCCTTGCAGAACAGAAATCAGAGAACAGATGTTGGGTTTTTATATTCTACATTTCCACACTGAGAATGAAAAAAAAAATCTGTTGAATGTGAGAAGTTAAAGTATGAGGGGAAATCATCTGGATCACTGATCAATGAATACTTTAATGCTTTTGATTACATTTCTGTATTAATTTTACAAGGCTTCATTCAAACAGTATTTTAGACTTTTAATAAAACTTATTGCAGAAGACCAAAGTTAGTTACTTATACCACCCAACTAGCAGTGATAATCTCAGAGTGCCCAAAGAGAGGGATAAGCATAAGCCCAGAAGATTCTGAGCAATTCAAAATGATGCCTTCCACAGCTACAGTATAAACCAGTGATTTTCAATCTTTTTCATCTCATGGCACACTGAAAAGGCACTAAAATTGCCAAGGCACACCATCAGGTTTTTGACAATCGACAAGGCACACCATGCTGCCAATGCGGGGCTCAGATCCCCCGCTGGCCCTACTAATAACTGATTTACCCCCAAATTCCTATGGCATACCCGTGAACCACTCGTGGCACACCAATGTGCCACGGCATTGTTGTTGAAAATGGTTGGTCTGAACAACAACATTTTTGCTCTTTTGTAAGCTTCATCTTATTAATGTTTAATAATGCATCAGTCCAAATTCAAGAAGTGAGTGACTGTTAGAATTCTACCATGTAAGTCATTCAAAGCATTTCAATACGAATCATTAAGAAATTAGGTCGGAATATCAATACACTTCAGTGAGTGGCCCATATGCCAGAAATTATGTAATCTAGATGTCAATAAAATTATGCACATCAGAGAAAATATACATGCCTGTGATTTCAAACTATAAGGACACTGCTCCTTTTGCAATAGTTACAAGTGCTGGAGCTGCCCCTCCTGCACCTTTCCAGGTAGGGCCCCGATATCTGCAAGGGTCCATTCTTGAACCCATTGCTGATACCAAAAATTGCAGATAAGCAAATCCACGGTTTTCTGCCCCTTTCTCCCAACAGGGAGATGTGTTGTATCCTATGGCAGTTATGGAGGCCTCATAAACATTTCTTCCCTTACTTTGGGGCTGCATCGATGCTGGAAAGTTGGACAGGACTGGGCCCTTAGGCTGCAACTGTACTATGTGTAATGCACTATGTAATGCAGTACTCAGTGCAGTGTAATACAACATTGAAAGGGCCTCTTGTTAAGTAAAACTTAGAAGTCTTCAGTTGACCTACAGAAGTAGATTATTGCAAACGGAGTTATAAGAAATTCTATCATTTCCGCTCAAGCAGTGCCTTCCCTGGACATAAATAGATTTTTGTAATTTAAAAACCACAACGGATGCTACTCTCAGCTATAACAGATTAGCCCACAATGGTTGGCAATGGTTTATGGTCTTTTTGCAGAACTATTTGAACTGTTCATTTGCCTCACTGACTCACAATGAATTATCAGCAAAACAGAACTGAAAGTGGTTAATATAATCTGAACACCACTGTGGAAGTTACCTGGAAAAAAAAAAAACATGTGGCACAAACATTTAGAATACAGAATTAGACTGGTAAGTGAAATTTTCAAAAATGAAATCTTGTATTTAAGAAAACTGACAGTGCAATCCTGGGAAGGTTGACCCAGAAGTAAGTCCCACTGTGTTCAATGGAGCTCATTCATAGGGAAACATGCATAGGATTGCACTGTAAATCACAACATCCACAAGTTTTAAACAAGTAACTGTAGAGATCTGATTGCCTACAGGCCTCCTCAGACCTGCACCAGCAATTTGCTGGCGTAAGTCCAAGGAGAAAAGGTGTATGGAGAGTTCAAAAAGAGGTGATAGGATCCTGACACAAGTCATGGGGCTGCCTATGAAGATGATCTGGAAGTTTCAATCAGTACAGAATGTGTACAGAGCGGCTCCTTGGTTCACTGAGGAGCTGCGAATGATGAAGCGGCAGGGCAGGCGTCTAGAGCGACGGTGGCAGAAAACTCGTGATGAATCCAATAGATCTCATTATAGAGCCTACTCTGTGGCGGTGGTAGCAGCGAAGAAATCATTCTTCTCTGCTACCATTGCGTCTGCTGATAGCCGTCCAGCAGAGCTGTTCCGTGTGGTGCGGGGCCTCCTCCATCAGGCCCCGCCAGTGGACCAGGAGGAATACATGGTCAGCCGCTGTGACGTGTTTGCGCAACATTTTGCAGATAAAATCGATCACATTCGTTACGACTTGGATGCCACATTGACAATGTCTGATGATGTCCCCCTGGCAACTGCTTGTCCAGTGTTGTGGGATTCTTTTCAGCTTGTGCAGCCTGAGGATGTGGACAGACTCCTTTGGAGAGTGAGGCCGTCTGCCTGCCTGTTTGACCCTTGCCCAGCTTGGCTGATAAGAGCTGCCCGGGGTGGACTGGCTGAGTGGACGGGGAGGGGGAGGGGACATTGGGGGAGGGGACACTGCCGCCTGCTTTGAAGCGGGCGGTGGTTCGCCCCCTCCTGAAGAAGCCCTCCCTGGATTCCACTGTGTTGAACAACTATCGGCCAGTCTCCAACATCCTGTTTCTGGGCAAGGTAATTGAGCGGGTGGTGGCGGCCCAACTCCAGAGGGTCTTGGATGAAGCGGATTATCTGGATCCTTTTCAGGCCAGGCTTTGGGACGGAAACTGCCTTGGTCGCCTTGGTGGATGACCTACGCTGGGGACTGGACGGGGGAATGCGTCCCTGTTGGTCCTGCTGGACCTCTCGGCGGCTTTCGATACCATCGACCATGGTATCCTTCTGGGTCGATTGGCCGAGCTGGGAGTTGGAGGCACTGTTTTGCGGTGGTTCCGCTCCTACTTGGAAGGTCAGTCCCAGATAGTGGTGCTGGGGGATGCCTGTTCGACACCCTGGCCATTGAGGTGCGGGGTGCCGCAGGGTTCAATTCTGTCCCCCATGCTATTTAATATCTACATGAAACCGCTGGGTGAGGTCATCCGGGGGTTTGGAGTGGGGTGTTATCAATACGCTGATGACACCCAGCTTTATCTCTCCTTTCCTCCAGACTCCAGGGTGGCGGTTGAGGGCCTGGAGCGCTGTCTGGAAGCAGTGAGGATCTGGATGGGGGCTAACAAGCTGAAATTAAATCCGGATAAGACAGAGGCTCTCCTGGTTCGGAAATCCTCGATGCAGGTGCTGGATTATCGGCTTGCTCTGAATGGGGTTGCACTCCCTCTGAAGGAGCAGGTCCGCAGCTTGGGGGTCCACCTGGACCCGCAGCTGCTCCTGGATTCCCAGGTGGCGGCTGTGGCTAGGGGGGCCTTTGCTCAGCTTCGGCTGGTGCGCCAGCTGCGTCTGTACTTGGATCGTGCAGACCTGGCCACAGTGATCCATGCTACGGTGACATCGAGGTTAGATTATTGTAATGCGCTTTATGTGGGGCTGCCCCGGAAGACGGTTCGGAAACTGCAATTAGTGCAGAATGCGGCGGCCCGTGTGGTCACTGGAGCTAGGCGGTTTGACTCTGTCAGCCCGCTTCTCCGGGGGCTGCATTGGTTGCCCATTCGTTTCCAGGCCCAATTCAAGGTGCTGGTTTTGACCTTTAAAGCCCTATACTGCTCTGGGCCAAGTTATCTTAGAGATCGCCTACTTCCGCACAATCCGGCTCATCCTCTCAGGTCATCAGAGAAGGCCTTTTTACAAGTGCCGCTGCCCAAGGAGGTTCGTGGGGCGGCGGCAAGAAATAGGGCCTTCTCAGTAGTGGCACCAACGTTATGGAACTCCCTTCCCCTTGACTTGAGAATGGCTCCCTCTCTTGAGACTTTCGGCAAGGACTGAAGACCTTGTTGTTTAACCAAGCCTTCTGACTTTATGGCCTTTTTAACATCTTTTATACATCTTTTAGTTGCTTTTTTACAGGCCCGATTCCTCTAAGAACCGCTGTTTTATGCTCTTTTATTCTGACTTTTATCTGACTACTGTTTTTATGGGTTCTGCTAATGTGTTTTTTAATATGTTTTTATCTGTTGTGAAATTATGTTTTAATCTGTTTTATATGTTGTTAGCCGCCCTGGGTCCCTTTGGGGAGAAGGGCGCGATAAAAATAAAGTTTTATTATTATTATTATTATTATTATTATTATTCTTATTATTATTATTATTATTATTATTATTATTATTATGTGTGGCTGAGGTGCTTTCAGTGACCTGCTGGTCCAAGCATAACATGTTGCTACTTTTTAATCTACACTGGCTTCAGATTCGCTTCTGGGCTCACTTCACAATACTGGTAATAACCTAACAAACCCTATGTGGCATGGGACCTGGAAGGCCCACCTCCTCAAACATGAACCTCACATATTGTGCCTGTCATTAGAAGTCTTGGCTCTACATCCCTCTACTTGTAGAGATGCAATTGGCAGGGATACAGGATAGGGCTTTTCACTCAGATTAAATAATACTCTTGCTTGGAGACCTGGTTGGTCCCATCACTGCTGACATTTTTCTTGAATCTGTATCATTAACAACTCTAGACAGACACATGCATCAATATGTTTGGATTGACTGAAAGGCCAGTGCTTTCTAGTCAAAGATCTTTCCTTTCTCCTACAGGTGATGTTGTCTTTACTGAGGTACTCCTTAGACTTTCTCCCAGCACGGCAGAACCACTCCTGCATGGGTGAGAGAAAGTTTAAATGGCCCCACTGCTTGTAGTTAAGGGGCTCTCAGGTGGTGAAAAGAATAGACAAAGAATAGCTCAGTGCAGTTTTTAATACAGAAAGTCAACCTGCAGCACTTTGGGAATTTAAAATTTCGAAATGAATTATACAGTGCTGCTACATCATATTGCACACTAGTACATCATCTTAAATATTTTATGCACTAAGATAGGCAGATAAATGTTAATTTTAAATTTGTTTTTAAAAATGTTTCTTCTTCAAATACCAATTATTAAAATCTAAACATGTAGTCATATAGTTATCCAAATTGAATATTAAATACCCTCTGGTAAGTTAAATAAATGGTAGGAAAACATATTATTTATTAATTCCCCAGAACAGGGAGAAATCATACTTGTACTGGATGCTGAAGAATGCCACAGAGCGTATAATAAATTTTTAAAAAACAAAAAGCTTGATATTTTGTGAAACTTGACAACGTTACAATTAACAACGTAAAACTGTTAACTCCCAAAAGGTATTTTGTGGACTATGGATTTTCTTTTTTTCTGTCTGTTGATTTTTTGCTTTCCTTTCCATTATTGATAAAAAAGGGTAAATGTTTGCCTCCTCATTCCTAGGTTCCTGCCTCAAACGCTAATATTCAGTTTATGCTGTATGTGAAGTTTGAAAAAAGAAATCAGCTAGTAGTTATGAGTACAGAGTGGCTTCAACCTTCCACACCAAACTGTTTGGAGGACTAAGAATTAGCTCTGTGCTCATGTTCTCCCTCCTCCCCTCTGACCACATTTTGCTGATGAGTCCAAACACAACAGGGTTGCATGACAGAGTTTTCTGGGCATTGAGAAATGCCTTTCCATGCATGAACCCCAATACTTGTTCAGGTCTGAAGTGAGGCCTTTGATTCAAATCCATTTATCACTATGGCCCCCAAAATGGTGGAAAAACCTTCCTGGGGTTGTATGTGTCTGCACATTCCTTTCTTGTTTTAGATTGACCTTTATGGATTAGCTCCATTTCTCTTACAGCCCAATCCTAACCTGCCCTGGAGCAGACAGACCGACTGGCCTGCCCTGCATCCAGAGCAGGGTTGGAGCCAAAATTGGCTCAGCCAGGGGCAAGGGGAATCACTTCCCCTTACCCTGTGTCACACTGCAGCAGCCCCAATGGGGCTACTCAGATCTACACTACCTAAAGAGGTGGTGCAGATCCAAGCAGCCCAGAGCTGACCCAGGCTGCCCGGGACTGGGGTTAGGATCCGGTACAAGTGCTGGATTCTGGGTCCGCCCCCCTCATCTGCCACCCACCCTGAAACACATCCTCCAACCCTCCCCATGCCCTCCAGTCTGCTGCGCTGATCTGACTCAGCCAGCATGGGCTTACCTTCTCTGTCAGCTCAACGGGGCTTGGGCTGGTGTACGAAGGATGGCACATGTTCATGTGCTGGCCTCCTCCTCAGATGGTGGCGCAAAAGTGCTTTAAATCACTTTTGCGACACTCTTCGGCCGGCACAAGGGACTTGTGCCAGCTGAGGGCACCCTCAGGATTGCACCCTTAGTTATGTACTGTGTAATATTACACTTATTTTATTTTTATGTTTTTCTTTTTTTTTTTCCAATCATCATTAATTTTGTAAGCTGCCTTGAGGAGATGGGGCAACTAAAATATTCAAAGATGACTTCAAAAAATAAATTTCTAAAAATAAATCATAATGGAAGTCTTGTAACAGCACAATCCTATGCACATCAAGTAGGAAGTAAACTTCACTGAGTTTAACAGGACTTACTTCCAGGTAAGTGCACACAGGATTACAGCCTAGGGGCACAATCCTAACCCCTTATGTCAGTGCTTTCCAGCACTGACATAAGGGCAATGCAGCTCTGAGGGAAGGGAGCAAACATTCCCTTACATTGAGGAGGCCTCCATGAGTGACACCCAACTGCAGGATGCAGCATATATCCCATGGACACCGCTATGTCAGTGCTGGAAAGCACTGACATAAGGGGTTAGAATTGCACCCTAAGAGTAAGATTCTTTTCTGGTTCTCCCCCCCCCCCCCCCGAAAATTGTAGTGGAAGTATTTAATGCTATTATCTGGATATTTCCCCCCCAAAGATTCCTATATGCTGCTTCTGATGGATAAGAAACGTTTGTGTTGGCTAGCTAAAATGCCAGATTTCATAATGTTGCTAAGTTGTAAAATCTCATAATTTCTAAGAAACATCATTGAAGTTTTGTCTGCCTGCCCATTTGCTTTTAATATGACCAGAACCGGTTGTTTGAAAGAAAAATAAGTCACATTAACTTGCAAATCAGAGGTTCAGGAAGCCAAGACATACATGAATGAAGAGATTGGGAGAAAAATATTATTTCTAGCATGCAGGCAATGCAGCCCAGCAGTAGAAGTTTCCAGAGCCTGCAGCTGCCCGACTTGCTGGCTTCCATCACCACAGCTTGATGTTTGTCCCCTGTGTAATGAGGAGGTAGCATATCGGATTCCTGCAGATGCTGGCAATGGAAAGCAAAGCTTTGACATCCTGTCACAAGGATGACAGGACAAAATGGCACTAAACAACAGTTCGAGAAGGGTGACTTGATGTATTGAGTTCTTAAGCTTCTCAGATGCTGAAGTCAGCTTGGCATACAAGATAAGGGAAGAACATTTACTTTGCTGGACAGCCTGGTGTTAGGTGGAACGGAGGGAAAGGGAACGGAAACTTCATGAAGAAAAAAAACTGTAAAACTTGTTTTTCGAACCACACTCTTATCAAGTAAAATGAAAACAATAAAGATAGATGTTTAGGATTTGAAAAATGTCACTTTCCAATAAGTTTTAGTCATTTAATAGTAGTGTAGCATTGCAAAAATCATATATATAAATGTACATTCAACTGTTTTCCAAATTTCTCACTAAAAAAAAATATTTAAAAGCAGCCTGTAACATTAATTTACAGTTACTTATAAAACTAAAACAGCCCAGCCTCCACAGTAAGGATTTTTGGTTCTCCCTCCATTGCTCTGAGGCTTATACTGAACATAAATAGTGAGGGCGTGAATGTATGAAATGTTAGAACAGCCATTTTAACCATAGCACAATGGTGTGCCATGAATGGTCTGCAGGTATGCCACAAGTGTTTGAGGGACGACCATATATTAGTAGGCACACTGGGATATGTGTTTACCCAACGAGTAATTAGTTTATGGAACTCTTTGCCACAGGAAGTAGTGATGGCATCTTGCCTGGATGCCTTTAAGAGGGAATTGGACAAATTTCTGGAGGAAAAGTTCATTATGGGTTACAAGTCATAGTAGGTATGTGCAAACTCTTGGTTTTAGAGGCAGGCTACCTCTGATTGCCAGATGCCTTTTTGTCTGATTGCCAGATGCAGGGGAGGGCACCAGGATGCAGATTGTGACTGTTGTCTTGTGTGCTCCCTGCAGGATTTGGTTGGCCGCTGTGAGATACAGGAAGCTGGACTAGATGGGCCTTTGGTTGATCTAGCAGGCCTCTTCTTATGTTCTTATGTGAGCCCCCTGCCGACAGCACAGTGTGCCTTGTCAATTGTAAAAAAACTGATGGTGTGCCCTGACAATTTTAACACTTTCTCTGTGTGCCATGAGATTAAAAAGAGTGAAAATTGTAGTGTTAGAGCATGCCAAAACTTGTGCCTTCTTTTCTGTTGTGGGAATCTGCCAAAGCAAGTGAAATAGGTGTATAGGTTTTCACACAAATTGGGAGAGGATAGGGCACAATCACAATTATTCCTTTTACAAACCAGACATCTAGAGTGGGGTCTCCAAACCCTGGCCTGGGGACCAGATGTGGCCCACAGAGTGCCTCTATCCAGCCCGCACCCAGCCTCTGATCCCCTGAGAGCCTCTGGCCCAACTGACCAACACAACCAGAGCTGTGCTTGTGGGTGGGGGAATGGGGGTCCATTTAAGTGTGTGTGCTTTATTTCTTGGGCTGTGTTGGTGCTTGGAGAAATCCTGGACATTTCAACCCATTCATTCCTTCATTTCAGTCATTCGTCTAAGTTCCATCTCTAATGTATTTATTTAAATTTTATATTTAATTTCTTTTTCCGGCCCTCAACACCATGCCAGATATTTGATATTTGGCCCTTTGCCCAAAAAGTTTAGAGACCCCTGATCTAGAGAGACAGTCTTAAAGAGCAATAGTACAGGGCAAGGTTGAGGCTCAAGGACTCAATTTGGTTCTCTGTGTGCCACCTGCTTCCCTTTCTCCCCATCGCTTATTCAGACAGCAGAGAGGTATGAAAGTAGTGGCTGTGACAAGTTTTGCTGACAGTCCACCCTGGGAAACAGAGTTGGTCCTCATCAAATAGGAAAATAATTGCTGGCCAAACACATAGGAAAAGCACACACAAAATCTCTCTAAGCCTTGAGATTGTCCACTATATTCAGAACAGTTGGGTGTAAGCCTATATCATACTTCCACCACTTTGTAGTGTAAAAAGATTGGGAAATTCAGGGTGATATCACCGGGTGATGCAAGGGAGAGAGGAGAAAGGCATGTGGAGTACTGTTTTCAGGAGTTTTGTGTTTGTCTTGCCTATTTCTAGCCTCAGACTTTTTTTTTTTAAATCAAGATTATGAAGAATTGAAAATACGCATCTCTCTCATGCTAAACAAGCTGAAAAACAACATCAAAATGGTGACTAAGCCCCATCCAGTCTTTAACACAGTAGACTACACTCTGGTGTTATTCTACAAATTAAGTAATCCTCACTACTAAAGTAGCTAGAATTCCTGCTTTCAAAATGATATCGGTCCCTCACCAAAGGCTACTGAAAAAACTCCACAGTCAGGGAATTAGAGGACAGGTTCTCTCGTGGATTGAGAACTGGTTGGAGGCCAGGAAGCAGAGAGTGGGCGTCAATGGGCAATTTTCACAATGGAGAGAGGTGAAAAGCGGTGTGCCCCAAGGATCTCTCCTGGGACCGGTGCTTTTCAACCTCTTCATAAATGACCTGGAGACAGGGTTGAGCAGTGAAGTGGCTAAGTTTGCAGACGACACCAAACTTTTCCGAGTGGTGAAGACCAGAAGTGATTGTGAGGAGCTCCAGAAGAATCTCTCCAGACTGGCAGAATGGGCAGCAAAATGGCAGATGCGCTTCAATGTCAGTAAGTGTAAAGTCATGCACATTGGGGCAAAAAATCAAAACTTTAGATATAGACTGATGGGTTCTGAGCTGTCTGTGACAGATCAGGAGAGAGATCTTGGGGTGGTGGTGGACAGGTCGATGAAAGTGTCGACCCAATGTGCGGTGGCAGTGAAGAAGGCCAATTCTATGCTTGGGATCATTAGGAAGGGTATTGAGAACAAAACGGTTAGTATTATAATGCCGTTGTACAACTCGATGGTAAGGCCACACCTGGAGTATTGTGTCCAGTTCTGGTCGCCACATCTCAAAAAAGACATAGTGGAAATGGAAAAGGTGCAAAAGAGAGCGACTAAGATGATTACGGGGCTGGGGCACCTTCCTTATGAGGAAAGGCTACGGCGTTTGGGCCTCTTCAGCCTAGAAAAGAGACGCTTGAGGGGGGACATGATTGAGACATACAAAATTATGCAGGGGATGGACAGAGTGGATAGGGAGATGCTCTTTACACTCTCACATAATACCAGAACCAGGGGACATCCACTAAAATTGAGTGTTGGGTGGGTTAGGACAGACAAAAGAAAATATTTCTTTACTCAGCGCATGGTCGGTCTGTGGAACTCCTTGCCACAGGATGTGGTGCTGGCGTCTAGCCTAGACGCCTTTAAAAGGGGATTGGACGAGTTTCTGGAGGAAAAATCCATTATGGGGTACAAGCCATGATGTGTATGCGCAACCTCCTGATTTTAGGAATGGGTTAAGTCAGAATGCCAGATGTAGGGGAGAGCACCAGGATGAGGTCTCTTGTTATCTGGTGTGCTCCCTGGGGCATTTGGTGGGCCGCTGTGAGATACAGGAAGCTGGACTAGATGGGCCTATGGCCTGATCCAGTGGGGCTGTTCTTATGTTCTTATGTTCTTATGATAGGGAGAAATTAGATACAGTTTTTGATCTTTGTCCTCTTGAAGAAGACATACAAATACTGCTGGAGTATATATTGTGATTTTTAAGGGGTATGGCTTGGAAAGCATTTATTTTTTATTTTTTTATTTCCAGCACTGAATTTGATCCCATTTCAGAACACTGCTAGTGAAATAAAATGTCTATTCTGAACACTGCATCGCTTGACAATAAATTTCACACCTCATTAGTCAAGGAAATCTTAAACTTTTTATTAATACTTGGTGGACTGATATTCATGATACATTGCATTCATCACCTCATTTAAGATTCCATGGCTGGAAAAATTACTCACAAGAAGAAAATTCTGATGCATGCTGTATTTATTCAACCTACATGATGGGAAACCACAGTGAGAATACACCAAACTTGGAAATATTCCCCTTGGAAATATTCTTCTTCCACTACACTTGTCAAATCAAGATCTTTTGCAAAAGCATCATGGACATGACTTCTGTCTCTCAAACCAACTAACTAGCCTCCTCAGTATTATTTTTCAAGCCAGCTGTTCTGGTCATGTTGCTGTGGTATGACACTAATAGTCCAAATGGGAGATTTTGTTATAAAGAGAGGGAGATTTTATTGATATGGTGACACGAACATTTTCAAGGCTTATGGCCTCATCCACCTCAAGAGTCACCTTTAGCTATAGCAGAAATTCAAGCAATGTTTGCCACTAGCAAGCTAAGGGCCCAATGCTATCCAAATTTCCGGCACTGGTGGAGACGCAAAGCAGACCCAAGGTAAGGGAACAAATATTCTCTTACGTTAAGGAGGCTTCTGTGACTGCCTTCCCACCACAGAATGCAGTGCACGCCCCACTGGCATGGTTGCACCTGCACTGAAAAATTGGATTGGGTCCTAAGAGAGTTGGGGGGAGGGAGGGAGGCAGGTCCGTGCAGCTCCGCTCCACTGGATCCAAGGCATTTGTGTGGGGCTTGGAGCCCTACACTAACGCCTTTACGCCTTTTGGTCGGCGGTAAAGCGAGTAGCCCCATTGCGGGGCTGCTTCCCTTACCTGGGAGAAGGGGATGAAAGTCCCCTTCTCCTGAGGTGCCAACTGCAGTAGCCTGAGGCACACAGGATTCGGTGGCAGCCGTTTTCAAATCCCAACCAACTTCCTCCTTTCTTTTACTGAGACCCAATCCTAACATTTCCTGTCCACTAAAAAATCTAACCAGTTCTTTCTTCTCTAAGCCCTTCTTCTAGTTGCATCTGTCCCTTGATTCTCTACACACTTCTAACATAGCCATTCTGGGCCTCACCTAGAACCACAGCTCAAGACTGGTTTGCGCCTTTCTCTCCCTAGTAAACAGTAGCTGTAATGGCACCCAGCAGTCCAACAGAAGATCTGAATTTGCACAAATCAGACTATTGCACGATACGAGTGCAAAGATGGCAATTATAAAAACCAACTGTAAGCAATTAAAATCCATTCTCTGGGCTCAGTAGGAGCTCATTCATTCAAGCACTATTCAAATGAGATACCTAACTGAACAAAGGAAACAAGCTATTTAAGAGAGGAAGATCCATCTTTCCACATCTCTCAGATAAATCTAAAGCAGGTCATCATAACATAAACCATTTTGGTGTGTCTTTGTCAGGCAGCAAGGCCACCATCAATCTAGTCTGAGTGATGAATACCAGTCATTTACCTAATGATTTTCTATGGTCTTTCACAAGAATGAAGGAAAAAATTGCTAAGCAGCCAAGATCATTTGAGAAGCTGGGTGACATGTTAACAAAAACTTGTGAGAGCTTATGGAGGTTTATTATGAACTATTTCAAAATCACAAAATAAGGCTGACATTATTATGGGGCCATTACACTAACAGCTCTCCAATTTCAGCAAAAGCTTTTCAAAGTACAGGTTGAGACTCATTATTCATGAGGGTTCCATTCTTGAGACCTCTGCGATTAAAAAAATTTGTGTAGATCTAAACCGGAACCGGAAAAGACTTTTTTGTAAATTTACGCAATTTGCGTAAATTTACGCAATTTGCGTAAGTACATTCGTAAGTTATGCAAATAATGTTAGATTCTACCATTTGGATACGCAAATTAACTAACACATACGTAAATAGTGCTGCAGCCTAAACCAACATTTGGGCAGCCTATAGAAATTTACATTTAAATAGAAACCACCCAGGACAAAGGAAGAGGACTACAGGCAGGTGTTTAAAATATGAACAGTTTAATTTTACAGGTACTGTACTGTAAATACTGTACTGTAACATGCCTCATTAAAGTATGCAAACTGTTGCTAAATTGTAAATACAATATCCTATAAAAGTTAGTGCAGTACTGTACCACAATTAATCACTGTAATAAATACTTGTACAAGCATGGTAACTTACTATTCATTAACACAACTTATGAGGGCACTGTACTGTATCAGTACTATAAAATAAACATAAACTTGCATAAACCTTTGTAAATGTCTTTTTTAAACTATTTATAGCTCTATTAAGGTGCTCCATCTGCTATTCCTGCCAGTAACATACACCTGGAAAATTCACAGTCTTGTCACTGGTCACTGGTGTATTGCCATTGAATATGGAGGTTCTCTTAACTACTTCAATTGCAGGCGCTTTTCAGGTGGTTCAAGGAAATAGATGTCAGGACCTGTGGAGGCTGATAGGTTAGGGATTGTGGAGGCGGAGGCAGAGGGATGAGGAGCTGTGGAGGTGCAGGCTGTGGGCTGAGGCTGCACAACTGCAGGTTTTACTTTAGTGAAAAACAGTTATGGGAAGCTACCTCTTCCTTTTCTTCTCCTCATCGAATAAATCGTGCAGTGGCTGCAGGCATGCTGTAATGCCTCTGGTGATATGAGCAGCTCTTTCCAGAGAAGGATCAAAATCTTGAATCATGTCCTTCAGTAATTGGTGGGCCTGCTGAAACACTGCTGCAAATTTTTCCAGTGTCCACATCTGTGGCTCAGCCTCCTCCACATGTTCTGTGTCACCCTCACCCTCATCCTCTTCATCTGTTGAGGAGCTCAGCAGGTCTGCCAGTTCCTCATTTGTCAGGGCTTCACCTTGTTCCTGAATGTGCTCCTCTACATCTTCCTTTGCCATGTCAAAGAAGCCTTCCCCACCAAATTCCCTGGCAATCTCCATGATAGCCCTGACCTCTTCGTCAATATTGGGGAAGCCCCTAAAATCATGGACAACTTCAGCCCATATTGCCTTCCAGCAAGCAATGAGGGTTTCAGGCTGAACAGCATTTACAGCCTCTGCAATGAGAATAATTGCATCAGCAATTGTAAAGTCTTTCCAGAAGGCCATGATGCTGCTGTCAGGACTGGCATCAAGGGCAGCACGGATCCTCCTACAGGTTAGACGGGTATAGGTAGCCTTGATACACTTGATCACACCCTGATCAAGTGGTTGCAGGAGGGATGTCGTACTTGGAGGAAGGAACCTCACCTCTACATTATCATCTTCAAAGCAGAGAGAATGGGATGGCCAGGAGCACTGTCCAGTAATAAATGGACCTGGAATGGTAGCCCCTCATCCTGAAGATAGCGCCTCACCTCAGGGACAAAACACTGGTGGAACCATTCTAAACATAAAGTGGCTGTCACCCATGCCATTTTGTTGTGCTGCCAGAACACAAGGAGGCTGTTTTTGTTTTTAAGGGCCCTGGGATTTTTAGCTTTGTAGATAAGGCAAGGCTTTATCATGTGCCCTGCTGCATTTCCACAGAGCACCAGAGTCAGGCAGTCTTTCATTGCCTTGAACCCCGGGGCCTGTCTTGCACTCTTATGGATGTAGGTTCTTTTGGGCATTTTTCCCCAAAAAAGACCTGTCTCGTCACAATTAAAAACCTGCTCTGGAAGACTGCCCTTGTCCTTGATTATTTGCTGGAAGTGCGCTGGAAATTCTGATGCTGCCTGTTTATCAGCGGATGCAGATTCTCCCGTGATTCTGAGGTTTTTTAGGTTGTACTGTTTAATGTAGCTACCCAGCCATCCTTTACTTGCCTTGAAATCCTTCCTCTGGCTCTCATCCCTCCCTCATTGTAGTGCTGATAAGAACATAAGAACAGCCCCACTGGTTCAGGCCATAGGCCCATCTAGTCCAGCTTCCTGTATCTCACAGCGGCCCACCAAATGCCCCAGGGAGCACACCAGATAACAAGAGACCTCATCCTGGTGCCCTCCCTTGCATCTGGCATTCTGACATAACCCATTTCTAAAATCAGGAGGTTGCACATACACATCATGGCTTGTAACCCATAATGGATTTTTCCTCCACAAAAATGTGGATAAATAATTCGTGGTTAAATAGGTTACACCTGTATCTTTGACTTAGAGGGGAAAATGATAGTTGGAGTCCTTGGCTTGATCCTGGAAGGAGGAGTCTGGGGAGGATATCAACATTACCCATAATTACAAGCAAGGAAAATCACGCACACTGTAATTTTTCCATTATGCCCACCAATATCCTCCCTTTCCCAGTCCCTTTTAATTTTTTTTATAGCACTCAGCTTGAAAAATTCTTGCTGTGATATTTTAGTTACTCTTAGGGCGCAATCCTAACCCTTTATGCCAGTGCTTTCCAGCACTGTAAGTTGGGTGTCACTCATGGAGGCCTCCTCAAAGGGAATGTTTGTTCCCTTACCTCAGAGCTGCACTGACATAAGGGATTAGGATTGTGCCCTTAATAAAGGTATTCTACTGCTGTTGCTTTGTTGTTGTTTTTCCTAAAGGACCACAGCTACCTGAATTATGTTCTGTGCTGTACACAGAAATCACAATAGGCTTTGACTGCAAAATGTTTAATCTACACATCTTTATGCCAATAAAGATTCCATATTTTAAAAAAATCTACACACCATTATCTTTCTGAAACATCTGAACATAATACTAGGAGTCAGTACAGATGCCACTTTCTGAATACAGAAATGTCAAGTGCTAACAGAGAATATAATTAGCTAGCATGATAAAACACCCAATTTCTGACTTGATAAACAGCAGCTACATGATGACTTCAGCATGGATGGGATTGTCAGGTTAGATCAGAGATGGGCAAATATAGTGTGGATTGACTTGAGTCAAATCATGAGTTTCTGCTCCCTGTGACTTGACTCAAAAACGAGTCCTAACGGGCACTTTCTAAGTTGTCCGGAGCATTTTTGCAACTCGAAAAGACTCGAGTCTTGAGTTGTTGCCTTTAAAAAGCCAAAAAATGGGGCTGCTGCAGAGTGTGTGTGCGTGTGTGTCTCCTGCTGCCCCATCCCACCTGTAAACAGAGCAGGAATGGGTGGGAGGATTGTGTGAGAGCCAGGAGAGAAGTGGCAAGAGGGAGGAGGCTTCACACTCAGCAGCTGTGAGGCTGACCAGGACAATCTAATCCTTTGCAGTAGTTCCATTTGTGCCAGTTGTTCAATGCAGCTCCGTCCTTCCAAGTAGTAATGGAGTCATGAGTTTGGAAAGCATGATTGCTATGAACCACCTCCTTCCCCTCTCTGGGCTTCTCCAGCCAATCCCAAGGCAAGAACCTCCTTGGGCTCCTCCTTCTGCCCTATCTCAGTAAAAGAAAATATCAGACCACCCTTCCTTCATCCAATCTGTTCTTTCAGAGATGGGCCTGCCACCTCTATTTGTTGCAAAAGCAAAACATTAATCCTTCCCTGCCTCCTGGCTGGAACTTCCCTGCTGCTCGCCCAGTCTGAATTATGGCCCCACGACATTTTTCATGCTGTGAAAACAGTAAGCAAGCACACACAAACTCTGACTCGAGTCAACTGACCCAAGTTCCCATCCCTGGGTTAGATGATTCCCAAAACCTGAGATAGGACTTGACAATATCACAAGACTGTCACCCCTTGAAATAATGCAGAAAAAAATCTGGCATGGGGATGAGGCCATGGCAGTAATTAAAAACTTATACTACTGACTTAGGACCCAATCCTGTCTAGTTTTCCAATGCCTGTGCAGCCCTGCCAATGGGGCATGCATCATGTCCTGTGGTGGAGAGGCAGTCACAGAGGCCTCCTCAAGGTATGGGAACATTTGTTCCCTTACCTCAGGGCTGCATTGTGGTTGCACCAGTGCTGGAAAGTTGGATAGGACTGTGTCCTTAAATACAAATAAGAGGTCAGTGGAAAGTGCCTTATATAAATACCTCTTGAACCAATAAGATACATACAATTGCAGTAACAAGAGAATTGGGAAAAAATGCAATTTTAAGATGCAATTCTTGCAACATATATATATTTTGATTGCTGATTCCCTAAGACTGCAATTTTGCACACACACTTTCCTGGAAGTAAGTCCTTTTGTACAGAATGGGATTGACTTCTGAGCAGACACACATAGGATTGTACTGTAAGAGAATGATGCACATTTTATGGCATTGGACCTAGGCAGTCTCTCTGTATAAATTATATACAGAGCAAGGAATCATTTTTATGAGCTTTAATAGGGGATATACAGTTAGTCTAATGCTGCAGTTCCAGCTGTAGGAGATTTGGGTTAATTTATGCAATCAAAACTCAGGACTGGTTAGTTGGCAAAGCACTAGGTCCAAGTATCTAGATTATTTTCAGTACATGGAAATAACTGCATGATAGAAAATAAATCAGATGATCATTTTTTTCCACACAGTCAGCAATAATACAGACTATAAGAACAGAAATTAGTGTAATTTTTTTGTGTGATTGGCCATATGACATTAAGAGAAGTTTGCCTTCAAAAGGTAAACCTGCAGGATGATGATGATGATGATAATAATAATAATAATAATAATAATAATAATAATAATAATAATAATAATAATAATAAACAACTTTATTTTTATCCCGCCCTTCTCCCCAAAGGGACCCAGGGTGGCTTAACACATTTTTTGTTTCATATGGACCAGAACTGAACACATTTTTTGTTTCATATGGACCACGGACCCAAATTAACAGTAATGACCAAAGTGCTAAACATATGTTTTTGAAAGACAATCCAACTGATTTCAGTAGAGCTTGAATCCAAGTGAACACACTCTGAAACAAACTTTTTGGAATTAAAATACACTGAATCCAGGTTCAATGGCATTGTACTTCTGAATACCTGATTCAGGTTCCCGTGGTTCCCTGGAACCCCTATGGATACCAAAATCCACAGATGTTCAGATCCATGAATTTGGGCACCTGAAATGCTCTGGATGCAACTGGAGCTCTGCTCCAGTTACCTTCAGAGCACTTTCTGAGGGCTGCCTCTGGAGGGCTGTGACTTCCAGTTTTTGGTTGAAAACTGGAAGTTATGGTTCTCTCCTTCTGGAGGCCTCAGGAGGGAGGGATGGTGCAATCTTCTGAGGGAGGGTGCAGGCTGGGCCCACTTGCAGGTTCAGAAACCATGGCTGATCAAATCAGTGGCTACCAAATCTGCAGCTAACATGGGCCTCCCAGGAAATGCTGAAATGAAAGGACAGGTCAAACTTGTAACAGTAAAAGCAGTAGAGGCAGAATCAGAAAAATGCTGAATACTAACAGTTATAAGTGAACCAATAAAACATTGCTGAAAAGTAAACAAGTCCTTTCTTTAAAATGGTTTCCCTTCAAATATTGAAAACTGCAATTTAGTTATTTGATTTTTCTCTGTAAACCGCTTTGTGAACTTTTAGTTGAAAAGCGGTATATAAATACTGTTATAATTAATAATAATCTTTTGTAGAACAAAGCAGCACTGGAAAAAAAATGAAGTAATATTAGCTCACAGCGCTGTTATAATTAAAAACAACTCTAATAAAAGTTATATTTGAGACAATAACAAAGACAGAAAAAATTATGAGTTCAAAGCTACTTGCATATTTGTGAGTTGGAATCTACTAACTTTCTTTCTTCAAGAATTACAAATAATAACCCAGATATTTCTTTTGTAATTAAAATGTTTTTAAGGGCTGCTGCCAAGACTATCTAGAGCAGTGGAACTTTTAGCACTTGGACTCACTTTTTAGAATGAGAATCTTTCAGAACCCACCAGAAGTGATGTCATGACTGGAAGTGACATCATCAAGCAGGAAAATTTTTAATAATCCTAGGCTGCAATACTATCTACACTTACCAGGAGTAAGTCCCATTTACTATCACTGTTAAAAGAATATACATAGTAGCTTGTTAAAAGCACAGATGTGAAACATTTCCCCAAATGCAGTCACATATGATAGTATATCATCATCAAGTATAATATATTAAAAATAAAATATTAAAATGAATGGGGACCCATCTGAAAAGGGCTTGCGACCCACGACCCACAGTGTGAGAAACACTGATCTAGAGACAATAACAACAGTGACAAGAAACCCATTTTGACAGCTTCCCTATTTCCAGCATTCAGAAATCGAGGTGTAAATTCAAGTAACAAAGTCACTCAAACTGTTCATAAAATGTCATATTATTATGAGAGTCCACATAATTTTTCTGATCCTGCTCTGTCAGCCAGACACAAGATTATCCCTTACACGACAGTAATTCTGACCAGATATATGTTCAGAAACAAGACACACCCCAAGCACAAATGCCATACTGTTATGACAGCTTCAGTGGCAAAATGGATCAATTCTTCTCCTTTATGCTCTCTAGGAGGCGGCAGATTGCTCCATTTTTGAAGATAAATAAAATGTTTATAGAACAAGAGAAAGAGGAGACAATATGTACCAATATGCTTGAGGGAGTAATTTACAAATCAATGATTTTATTGGAGGCGGTGGATGGGAAATGATGCACAAACATTATTTATAATGTTAAATGTGACAGCTTTAATACACACCACTGAATTTTTTTCGTCCAGTTTGTCAACTGCCTGGCTGAAATAAATTTCTTTCTAAAGGAAAGCTTCAGAATAAAAGATGACATGATACGGAATTCAGATTTGTCCAGTCACTGTGTGTGTAAACTTTACAATTCTACCCATAAAGGCAAGAGGGAAACTGTGACGAATGTTTCCTCCTCCCTGCTTCATGCAATGGGAAGAGATTCGCAGGAAGGGACATACTATGTATCTTCCAATGTATGCAATGTATGAAGATACTATGTATCTTCATGGCATCATGAATACTGAGTAAAAAAAAAAAATGGGTTTGACTCTACTTCATACTAAGTTACCTTTTACATTTCTGACCTGATTCTGTTTTCGGTTGTACAGCAAGGTCTTATCTGGATTTAAAAGGAGGAATATAGGTGTGGGTAATATAGGTGTGGGTAAGACATAGTGATGGTGGGTATCACTTATCACATTAGTGATAATTGTACAGGAAGAAAAAAAACTTGATCGAGAAGTTACAAGAAACGTAAATTATAAACCTGATTTAGGCAAATTGTAGGTCAAAGTACAAGTTGCAAATGTTACCTTAGGTCATGAACGGTTAATGGGACTTAGAAAATAGTAGAATGAGCTATTTTAAAATGTTTTACAGGCATCTTTTTATTTCCACTTTCTCATAAGAAAAAGGTTGTGCACCCAAAGACAGGACTGGAGCACGATGCATTTTACTTCTCAGCTGACCTGACTCTTGGTGGTTTTTAAACAATTGTGGCAAATTTCTGTGGTTAAAACTAAGAATTGTCTGTGTTTGCTGTATTATGTCTCTCATACTATGCGTTACTCATATTAGTAACACATTAGACACAAAGGAGAGAAAAATAGTTCTAAAAATGGTTGTCTACTCAAATCTTTGATTTAAACTGAACGTCAATATGATATCCTGGTCGAATTCACAATAGCTGGTATAATTTCCCCATGGGCGTCTTGGTCTTCTAGCTTCCTGAGTAACTTAAAGGTAATCTAAATAGTGTGTATATCTGCCTATAGAAAGCCATCATGACAATGGGGCCAGTATGTGAAGGGCTGATGAAAAAGGAGCCACTCTTTCTTCCTCTTTCCCTACTTTTGGGGAATATGTGAAGTGACTGACTTCAGGAGAACAATTTTGTCAGTTCTCAAATTCTATGTATTGCATTTTCCACATCCTACACAGTGGGTTGTACCTTAAGAAAGTTAGTCATAGTTAAGCTCTTTGAAATAAATGAGAAGTTGGTTGAGACTAATGAAAATCCAAATAATTTCAATGGGAATTAGGAAGAAACACTGAGGGCATAATCCTATCTTGCGCTGGAACAGGCAAGCCAAGTGGCTTGCGCTGTATCCAGTGCAGGATAAGTGCCTGAAGTGGCTCAACCAGAAGTAAGGGGAAACTTTTCCCCTTACCTCTGGGTAAGCCACCCTGGACAGTATGGGTCTCCTTGAACTAGCGCCACCTCCTGAGGTGGCACAATTCAGAGGAGAGTGGAGCTGCTTGAAGTCACTCCAAACTCCCCGGGAATGGGGGTTCGGATCCAGTATAACTGCCGCGTCCCAGCCCCACCTCCCGCTCCCCACCTGCCAACCCCCGGGGCCATCCAACACCCGCACTCCTCTTGCCCCTGAATGCCTCCCTCCCGCCTCCTCCCCACCCACCCCAGAGCCTTGTGTCGGCCCACTTGATTCAGCCTCCAAGTGCCAGCGCACCTCCGTGCACTGGCGTGGCTTGCTTGTGAGGAGTGCAAATGTGCTTTACGGCACAGACCCTCTGAGGCTGGAGCACCCACTTGCACCAGCATAACATGCAGTTAGGATTGCGCTGTAATTTATTTAAGATACAACTCATGACATTGTCAATAGATGTGCTTTTAATCTGTTCATAATATTCAAAAGTTGGTTAAACTTCAAATTTAAAAGGAAAGGGCAAATACCAAATAAGATATTATCAAATAAAGCAGGGATTTTCAAACTGGGGCGTCATGATGCCCCAGCCTGTGGGCCCTGGCCTCTGCCCCCTTAAGGAGCAGGGGCAGCCTGGAGGCAGGGAGGTCGCGCTGCTCAGGGGGCCGCAGGGGCTTGAGTGCACTTACCCAAGCCTCCTGTAGTCTCCCTGGGGTGCAGGGAGCCCGGTGCGACCTTTGGCAGGGCTCCCTGCAGCAGTGAAAGTGAAAGCAGAGCGATCGCGCGGGGATCCTGGGGATCGCGCTGCTGCCTTCCACCCCCCCACTGCCTCCCCCCCACTCCTGCAAGCACTTACAGTGGCTCAAACTCTCCAAGAGTTTGAAAACCACTGAAATAAAGTAAAGCAAATACAGGTAGGACCTCTATCTACTGATTTGGTATCCAATGATTTGATTTACCACTGATATTGTGGTCCACCTTTAAATGCCTTGTAACAAGGAAAAAAAGCACTAAAATCCAATTTCCTTCCTTTGCGCTGTTAAACCACACTGGTTGGAAACTTCTTGGGGTTAAAGATAGCTTTAAAGATACACTTCTGGGTTTCTTGCTCCAGAATGCCCCAGAATGCATTGGTATAGACAAAATACCAAATTCAGCCACTAGATGGGGTGAATTATGGAATCTCATTCCATTAGATTCCATGATTCACCCCATCTAATGGCTGAATATGGTAGAGCAAATATACCAATGCATTCTGGGGTGACAATGGAGGAGCAAGAAACCCAGAAGTGGGTCTTTAAAACTATTTTTTCACTGATTTGGTATCCACTGGTTGTTTATTTTAAACCACTGGGGATTCCCGAACAGTACCCCACTGGATAATGAGGCACGACCTGTACTTTAACCTGCATGGGTGAAATCACAGAAACTAATTAAGAGATGGGGTGAGGGGGAGAAGATAGCCAGCTCTTAATGTGGGAAGGAAAAATTGTTTCTTTCACCATTAAGTTTCATTAAGAATTAGTTTGTAGCTGATGAGAATTGAAAACATGGAGGGGGGAGGGCAGCAATGTTCAAGTTTCCTTATGGAGTGGGTCCATCAAGAACAGGGACCTTGGAGTCTATAGGAACCGTTGGTTATCTCCTTGTCTCTTCTATGGGGCAGGGGTACAAGAAACAAGTAGAATTCTCTTCTTAATTCATGACAAAAGTACAATATAAAACTTTATTCTGATTGGCCAGTAGTATCTGGGAATGGAAAAGGGCTTTTAAGCCCATGCACATTGCTTTATTTATGTTCTAAAAACAGTCAAAACTAGCAACCATGACCCTGGTTGAAAGGCAGCTGCTTCTGGTGATCAGCTACTTTCAATACTTAATTTGAGCAAGAGTTCAATTTCATAACTTTTTAATGAAAAGGAGGAGTCCTGTAACACGTGAAACAACAGCAGAGATAGAGGATCTCAACATACCTGGGGTGAGTTCCCTACATCAGAAAGCAGGTGGTAGAGTGAGTAGGAAGCAACATCTCTTGATTCCCTCCCTCTTTTCTAACAGTATTGCTGTTAAACTTGCATATGTAAGATTAAACCATCTTTAGATAAAAATATCTCTGGAACTAGATAGGTATGGTCTAGAGGGTAGAGCCTCCATTTGCCTGAAGATAACATCCGAAGGTCGCCAGTTTGAGGCTCCGGCACCGTGCGACCTTGAAGTAGCTGACAAGCTGAGCCGAGTTATTCCATCTGCTCTGAGCGTGGGAGGATGGAGGCCAGAATGTGAAACCAGATCAAGAAAGTAAAATCTGAATGTTGTGGTTCTTGTAAGATAGAACATTCTTTCAAAATTGTAAAAATCCATACGGGGATTTAATAAGCCTGCCTATGTAAACCGCCTTGAATAAAGACCAAGAAAGGCGGTATATAAATACCTGTATTATTATTATTATTACTATTATTATTATTATTATTATTAGAGATAGGAAAACACTTTGTTTCAGTACCTGAAGAGCTGCAAGAAAGCTAATGGTCAAGATGTATTCTTAACTTCGATTCTGTCACAGGCAGCTCTATGTACAATAAGCAGAAAAGTCAGAAGACAGTGGGACACCTCCATCTACACCTGTGGCTGTAGCAGCAACATATATTCGGTAAGGTAAAGCATGACAAGATATTATCATCATCCCCACTGTATTACCTTTATAAGTCAACTCACTTATAATTGGACTATTTCTATCCCTTGTATTTCCCCACCCCCAAACATTCATTAACAAATATTTCCAGCTGCGCAAAATATTAGCATCATTTTCGAGGTGCAGATGGTGTTAAAATACAATCTAAAATATGACTGAAATCGCAAAGCTAAGAACCCCATCTAAAAAGGGGGCATTTTACACTCTTCCAAGGAAGCTTGTTTGAAGTTAATTAGATTGCATGTTATTCAGACCTCAATTACACACACACACACACACACACACACACACACACACACACACACACACACACACACACACCTGTTCTCTGTTGCAATTCTGAAAGGTTAGTTTTAACAAATCTTCCCCAAGTAGCCCAAGAGAACCGGGAATTCATATGGTACATTGTATTGTCTAGCACTTGGTTCAATGGCAAACTCAGTTAACTGGAATGCCAGTAAAGCAGACACCAGTTCAAAAGCATGAGCTGCTTAACAGAATGTCAGTTAAGCAGGTCTCCCAAATTCGCCCACCAGGCCTCCCTTCCCTCCTTCTTCATGAGATCTCCATAGCAGAGTTCTCCACAGAATGTCCTGCTGGCCAGATCCGGCACCCTGTCTAATCCCTCCCCCACATGAATGGCACTTACCATTCTGCGGGAGAGCCTCCTTTCCCTGCCATCAATTTCCCCCAAACTGCATTCTGGCCACCCGCTTCTGAGTTCTGTTGCCCCAGCAGCCACTGCACCCTTATTTTGGGACAGACATGGTTGGCCTGTCAGGGCATGGTTGGCCTGTCAGGGCATGCTTTGAGGGGAGATTGGCAATGGGGAAAGGAGTCTCCCTAGCGTAACACTAAGCACCATTTGTGCCAGGGATGCCTTTCCTGGTGCGCAGCAGTCTGGAGACCAATGCCCTACAGAATGAAGAGTGTGTCTTGTGAGTGAAGAAGGAAGGAGGGTGGACTGGCAGGGGCTTGAAGTCAGTGTGTTGTGATCGGATACACTGAAGTCAGTGTGTTGTGATCGGTTGCCAAATAGAGTCTGTATTTTATGCTCCACTATAGGAAAATGGGTGGGGTAGAGGGTTGCAGGAGGTTGATCTTCTGCAATTGTCCCTTTCCCCATTGTTTGCTATGGGTTTATGCCTTCCTATACCAGCTCTCTTATTCATGTAGCGTTTGAGTTGGGGAAGGTATCTTTTGTCTGGATAAGATATGGCATATGTTGACTCCTCCTCATCCCTCACATTATGTTCCAATCTCATCCCCATTTTGGCTTCTCCTCTGGCAGAGTAGTGCCAGTGTCCAAACTACACTGGCACAGTGTTTTCCCTGTGATGCACTAGTGTCCATGCTGCATCTGTGGGCAGGTGGATTTCTGTGCTGGCATTCATGGATATTCACTGGTGGATCTCAAGGATGGGATTGATCTGTTAATTGCTTATGCTAGCTGCCCATCAGTGTGACACACGTGAGGGTAAAGGAAGAGCCTACAAAGTTTGTGCCCTGTGCAAATCTCAGGGATATCTATTATTCTATATAACAAATAGTACTCATTCTAATTAATTAGGTATTAATGATTCCATGGACTGAACCTGGGAAACATTCTGCTTATTTAAGGGTGGGCAGTCTAGCCATCTGCACCTCCCTTTGAAATACATGAGGTTGTAAAAGAGCTTGCTTAGTAGACAATCCTGCCAGTAATCTATAGTCAAGGTCAAATTATGTAAACCCAAAATGTTCTCTGTGTCATGTATTATGCCATAAAACAAACACTGCACAATAGCAGGGTTTGAGAGTAAAAAGACTAATTCATTTTAATGGGTTGAGGTCTGAAGGTTTGTGTTTTAGCGTTAAAATATTCCTTTGATCTTTGCCATAACGAACAAACAATTCCTGTGCTTTCATCTGTAGAAAACTGACTTGACTTCTAGTGAACGAAGGTTGTGATCTTTCATTTCAAAAGAGAAATGTGACTGCACTATGTCACCCAGAGTCACAGAACATAACAGCACCACATCAGAAGAGTCAGACTTATGGATCTACAGGAGCTTAGGAAAACAGAACTATTGTTGCAGTCTAGCAAAACTATACAAGTACCCAGGAGTTTGGGCAGGGTGCACAAAGATGTCCTCAAATCATTCTTGAAACCAAAGAACCCTCTCCTCTCAAATATTCTGAAGCAAGTACAGCAATAAGATGGGTCCTGACATTACTTCTGCCATTAAAATACCTTTTTATAACATACATTCGAGAAATGTGTAAGCCAGCTTGCTAGCACTTGCTATGGAGCTCTACAGGTGGGAAGCGTGTCCATTCCACATAGGACAAAAGGAAAGGGGAGGGAAAGCAGCACTAGAGGTTCTTTTTCCTCATATGTTAGATCAGCATTTCCCAAACTATGGGTCACAACCTGATTGATGGTAAGTTGTGAAACTGACAAGCTGATAGCTGACAAGGAAAATGCACTAACCTCTATGGAAAGTTAAACTGAGTTGCATGTGCGTGTTTACTCACAAGTAGGCAAACGTACCTCAGTCCACTTTGAAGGGAAGGCTGAGAGGAATGCAACGCCACCAGCAGTGGTGTAGCTAAGGATCCTGTTGCCCACTGCGGAGCTCAAGATGATGCCCCAGAAGTGACATCACATCTGGAAGTGATGTCACTCCCTGGTTTTGATTTCAGACTCACCTTTTTTAAAAAGTGCAAAATAAAAAAATCTGCTGCATCCCCCAAGCTGTTTGCTGCCTCCCCCCAGCACTAGCTCCCTCCTACTCACCCCCAAGCTGCTGCCACTTCTCTAAATGAAGAGGTTGCTCCCCATCTCCATTCCCTCTGAGTTCTTACACTGGGCTGCTGCTGGGGGGGGGGAGAAGCAGTCGACCACCAACACTGGCAAGCACCCCACCAGCCAGGCACATTGGACTACAGGGGGCAATGGGCTACACTGAGGAGAGCCCTGAGCACGTGTGAGGGGAGGTTGGGGTATGCCTCCCACCGCCGTTTTGTTTGGTGGCACAGTTAGGGTCCTGCAGCTGCCTAGCGGGGGGGGGGGAGAGGAGGCTGTGGAGAAGCCACCAGTCTGCTCACTGGTTCACAGTGGCTGTGGGTGAAGGAGAACTCAGGACAGGCAGGTGGGAGGAAGCCGCACCTGACTGACTGAGACTCCAATCCTATCTACACCTAGCTGGGAGTAAGCCCCATTGACTATAATGGGACTTACTTCTGAGTAGACCTGCCTGGGCTGGGCTCTCAGGCTCCTGTCCTAGCCCCACTTTCCTGGGAGGAAGCCCCATTGACTATAATGGGACTTACTTCTGAGTAGACATGCCAAGGATTGGCTCTGAGTGGGTGAGTGAAATGAAGGCTTGCTCACTCACAGCGGCTAGGGGGGAGAAGGACTTGGGGCAGGCAGGCAGGAAGAAGTTGTGCCTGACTGACTGAGGCGGCAATCCTGTCCACACTTTCCTGGGAGTAAGTCCCATTGCACACAATGGAACTTACTTCTAAGTAGAGATACATAGGATTGTGCTCTGAGGCAGTGCAGGAGGTGGCGGCAGCAACGTGCCTCCTCCCTCCCTCCCGCTGCTGCCTCTGATGGGAATAGTGGCAAGCAAAGTGGAGGTGGTTGGCAGCCCCACCTTGCCTCAGCACCCGCAGGCAGCTGTTGGTTCTCAGCAGAGGGGGGCTGTAGCACCCCCCCTGCATTGAGGTGTCCTATGAAAGCCTCCCACAGCCCTGCCGAGGTCTCAGACACAGCAGAACCAAGCCGCAAACTTTCTCTGCTCAGTGCCTGCTGTCGCAGCCTCAACCCCCTTCCAGGCTCCACCAACAACAGACACGCAGCGCATCTCCTCACCTCTCCTTCTCAACCAAACACAAAGTAAAAGAGGCCCAGGTGGGGCATCTCCAACCCCCCTCCAAGGAGGTTCCCCGCTCCCTCCTGGCTGCTGGGGGGGTGACAATGTAGCCCATTGCCTCAGGAGCGCATATACTCAGCTTCTGGCCAATGTGCCTTGTGGGACTGCAGCAGGCCAAGGTAACTCACATGCAGGCGTAGTTGCCTCAATGTTGCCCCCCAGCTCCTGATGTTGCCCCCTCAGCAGCTGTAGCCCGGTTCATTTGCTACCCCCTGCACCCCCTTAGCTATGCCACTGGCCACCAGAGTGGTCCTGATGAAAATGTATAGAAAGCAAAACTGATCTACACACGTGCATTTACTCATGAGTAGGCAAATGTGTCTCGGCTCTTATTGAAGGTCAGACAAAGGAGAATACAAGGCAGTGGAGAAGTATGAAGGAGTGTCACCCCAGAGCACACTTTCAGGGGCTTCCCTTTGACCTTGACTGCTCCCTTACCTGTACCCCTCTGAACGTGACCAGAGTTGTGCTACGGTCATGTCTGGTGGGGGTTCTGAGGCCCTGATGGCCTTAGATTATCACTTCTGGTTGTGCCTGAAAAATTGGAAGTGATGTTCTTTAAAAGACCTTCTGAGGTTTGGGGAAGTAGTGCGTGGCCTTCCCAGGCCTCAGAAGACTTTCTAAAGGTCTAAAAACATCACTTCTGGTTTTGCCCGAGAAACAGAAAGTGATGAAGACTGTGCAGCTCCAGTCATATTCTGAGGGGGAGGGGGGGTGACCTCCACTCAGCTATGAAATTGATGCAGGGTGATCAGAATGGCTGAGATCTGGTGAACGTGGAGCTCAACAGATGCTCAAGAAGCCAGTCCCCCACCACAGTAAAAAGGATAAAAACATAGGCTTGAGCAGTTGGTAAGGTGAAACTTTTTTTTGTCTAGGTGTAAAGTTAGTTTACACCAAGTTCCATTCTGGATGAGCACTTGGGATCACTCCCTGGAGCGGATTCAGGGCATGTTCTTACGTACAAATCCTTGGTATGCTGGGTTGTGTACCTTATGCAGTGCTCTGCCTAGAAGTTGAACTATTTTGGCTGGAGTCCATGGCCTGGTTAAGATTTCTTAAATATTGGCTTAAAATTCATTACAGATCTGATAAGAATAGTCTCCTTTTCTGTCTTTTACAAGAACCAGAGCCTTCCAGGGAGATGCTCCTTTTTGAAAGTAAAAGTAAAATATGATTTAGATATTATTAGCTCACTCAAATTGGAGTAAGCTTACCATTTGATTAAACGTAAATGACAAGATATCAAACAGCAAGATTTGCTGAGTGCTGCCAATAAGATTTGCTCACCCTTCCATCTGCAGCTCCCAGTTAGTTGTGGGCATATGGCTAAATATTTTTATTTTTTAAAATGCCCTAACGAGCATAGAGATTTCTCTCTTGCAAGAAGTAATGCTATGCCCTCCGAGGTGCTATATGGCAGATTCAGAGGAACCCCTCCGGAGGTGAGAATATGTGCTTGCTCCTTTGGTGTGGCTGAATTCCTGTACCATATGATTCTGTATTGTCCCCTTTACAAGGACCTCCATTCAACCTTTCTTGAGGGGTCTCCTTGACAGGAGGGCGGATTGGGCTGACTCAGGAAAAATTCAGTTTATCCTTTCAGGGGATAATAAAGATCTTTCTGTTACAGTGGCATTTTTATTGAATTTAATTATTAAGAGAAGGAGGAGGCGGTTAACTGCAATTAAAAGGAAGGATAGTTTTTTAAAAAACTGTTCATGGATTTTATATATGTTTATTGTATGTTTACTATGCCAATAAAGGTATTATTAACTAAATGTAAAGACAACACAAGAACTAGAAAAAGACTAAAAATGAGGAGGAAAAAAAAAGGAAGAGAAGGTGTAAAAAGATGACGTTCCATCATTTTGTACGAGGTTTCCCTGAATATAGATTTCCACTCAAATTTATAAATCAGCTTCATTTATATCCTACTTTTCTATCAGAATTGGTTCTTAAAATCATCTATAACAGTTAAAAACTGTCTCAAAGTATACAAATTAAAATATAATAAACAAAATGTCTGAGTGACAGTGTGCCTTCCCTTTTATGCCCTGGGAATAGGCCACAATTCTCACTCAAGTCCACATTTACACGGCAAAATCTCTAGCAAATACCACAAAATCATTCCAGATTTCGGGCATGTCTACACTGTACATTTTTATTTTTGACCCTTTTAAAGTTTAACATCTTCTTTCCATCATAAAAATGTCACCAGGGTCACTTTGTGAGCTAGTCTGAGCAGACCTGTGAAATGGAGTCCCAAGGCCAAGCCAGACATTTAGCCACTACTGCACATGAACTCTTCCACAACTATAATTGACTTCTCCTCCAACCAAGTATCATTTACAAATGCTTCACTTTTAGAAGAAAACCAACATATATATTCTCTCTCTCCGCCCCTGAAATATCTGCAAGTCCTAGAGACAAACATCATTAAATATGATTTTTATTCCTTGTGTTGTTTATCTCCCGCCATCTCCTCTTTTTTTTCTGCCCCAGAAATTCTCAGTAGAGAACTTCACTGAAGGTTATGAGAAAGAAAAACAAGTTAATAACAAGGGGCCACTCTTCTACAGTTAATATGGCCTTGGGCAACTAATAAGAACAGAGACAACTCCCAATAGACATAACTCATCATGGCTAATGCAAAATAATTTATTGACTATTATTACAGACAACACAGCATCTTAGCAGTAACCATGTCCAACATTCAAATGTGAATTATCTTGCTGTAATTATGAACTGCAAAGTTATAAATTAAAGTGCTTTCACCCATCTTCTAGCTAGCACTGTTTTACATCAGTGTATGTGAAGAACTCTATATTATGCATCTTTGTCAGTTAATAATATATGCCTTGATTTCACTTTGCAGGGGGCTTCGTTCCTAGATAGTTATTTTCTGTACATTTCTTTAAAATAAATTTACCTGTGCTTGTCAAGAGAAATGACAAGCAAGTTCCCCATGAAATTGTTTCAAACTGTTAGCTTCTTCTAGGAAACACAATGGATTTTTTATCTTACTATTACAGCTCTCGAATAGTGTGAACATAAATTCAATTCTGCTTTTGCAATGTGAATTGCATAAAAGTTGTGCTGACAGTAAAATATATTTACATGACTTAAAGTAACATTTTAAAAACAGTCATTGTCCCAACAATTTATGCTATGCTTATCACACTTGCAGCCTGATCTTAGGATATATAGTCAGAAGTCATTCCCACTGAGGTTTTAGACAGTGGGCTCTCCTTATAGGTGGGCTCAACGTCTACGGATTTCAGTATCCACAGATGCCGAGGCTGTGGCTGGAGTATCTCAGAGGACCACCTGGATGCAAGCCAAAATGCCTTCCGGTTGTGTTCTGAGCTGTGAGGAGGTTGTGTGCAGCCTCCCTGTGCCTCAGATGGCCTTCTGGATGCAACTGGAAGGTACTTCCTGTTCATGCTGGTGACTTCCAGTTGTGTCCGGAGGTGTTCTGAAGCCCTCCAGTCATTGATTTAATTACCCTCGGGCTGGGGGTCCTGGGGGGGTCCCCCGGAACAATCCCCCATGGAAATCCAAGGCCCACTGTACACTAAACATTTTCACAGTAAATGTAGTGCTACCAATAAATATTGAAAGGAAAAGGCCCCTTTGTGGAATTTGAAGTTCACTGAATGGCCTGTCAATAAAACAAAACACCCAAATAAAACACAGTAATACAGAAATGGACTGTCCTTAAATGCTACAATACTTGCCAGTCTAAAGATTATTTTCCTTTTATTAACTGCCCAGTTTTCAACTGGTTGTTTAACTAATGGGTGATATAAGAGGGCTGATTTTCAGACTTATCAGACTAGTCTAACATCCTCTCTCACCTAGTAAAACAGGAAAAGTATGTATCACCCTAGCGCAAGTACTATACTTACATAACAATGGTATTTGCATTGAACATCCTTCCTAAGTGACAGTTTTACATATTCCCATTTTATATCTGTCTGAGGTATTGTTCTGCCAGATTCCCAGTCCAAGCTCCGCCTGGAGAATTCTGCCCACTTTAAGCAAATTAGCTCCCCTTCTTTCCTCAAAAATGACCCTAGTTCTGCCCTACAGCACTGCTGGACCCCACCACCAGGGTAGCTTGCCTGTTCCATCTGCAGAGGTCCTCCTTCCTCCCCTCTCCTGCCAGCAGCTCCTCCCACCACTACAGCAGCACTGGTCCTCCATAGCTCTTGGGCATGGCAGCCAAACACCAATCTCAGTGTCTCCAGCAGCTTCTGCTCCAGCATCCTCCAAAGTCCATTCACACATCAATCCATCAGCAGTTCCAGTAGTCCATTAGCCATTAGTTCCTCAGTCCATCAATTTGGTCTCACACTTTCCTCCTTCTACTACTCACCCCAAACTCTCCCTTCATCAGATGCTTTTACACCTGAGGGCCCTATTGCCTTCAAGTGGCTGCAGCTGTGCAGCACACTCGCTGCTGAATGCCCAGGCCTTAAAGGGGGCCACTGCAGACACCACATCCTACCTTCTTGCCAGATCTTCTGTGATTCCAGTACAAATCAATCAAACATATATTTGAACAGCAGTCTATGTTTAAAATACAAATATAGAACCAGTATTTTTAAGCAGTTAATGAAACAACTTTTTATTATACAGTAGTATGGGTAAGAAGAATAGGCAGTGAGAGTTAGGAGGAATATTCCTGGACTGGAGCACAAGGGGCCTAAAAGCTCTGCTATGGGGCGGTCAGGGCTGCAGTCCTCTCTATCGGTCCTCATTCTGCTGATGCCTGCTTCTGGTTCAGCACATTTGAGACTAAATGTGATCGGGAAACAGGGACTGTTTTCAGGGGACCTTAGGCAAATTCCTGTGCTGGGCCACTTTTGGAGCTTGGGCATGTGCACAAACATTGGTCATCTCCCCTGAACGCTTCTCTCTTAGTGCTGCTTGGATGCTAAGAGAGACTCCCGATCGCCCAATTGAAGGGTGATCGGAGTTTGTTTGGCCTGGCCTGGGACACGAGAGTCTCCTCCCAATGGGGAGTAGAAGGGGGCTGGCAGCCTTTTAAAAGGCGCTAGACCCAGCCCTCTTCCTCCTTTGCATGTGGGCACAGTGGGAAGACCCACCCAGCCGCCCTAGAGGCAGTCTGAGTTTAACTGGTCGCCTTTTGGGGCCAGGTAGGAACTTTTTGCTGCCTGCCAAGATTGGCCAAAGGGCAGGCAGTTTTTTCACCTACCCCAGACTGTCATGGGTCAGGGGGTTGCCCCCCCTTTCCAGCTGCCATTGGTCACTTTCAGAGGGCAGGTGGTGTGGGCTAGGAGGCATGAATAGGACTTTGGGCATGCACCTTCAGGCGGCATAGGCGGGGCAGAACCCAATTTCAGTCCTCAGGGGCTCGGCGGCACGAGGACGTAGACAGGGCCCTGGCTGGGACCGCGGGGCACACCTCAGAGGCTCAGCGGCTTGAGGTGGCACAGCCCACGGTCCGGCTGCCTTCCCCTTAAGGGACAGACATGGATGAGATGCGCCGCCCAACAACGGGACGCGACTTGGAGTCGGGTGCATGCCTGCCTGGGGGGCAGAGGTGTTCTGGTACCACCCAGAGGTCCTGCCTCTGCACCACAGGGGGCTTTCGCTGCCTCGGATGCTGCAGGTCTCAGCCTCCTCTTCTGCTGTAACCACTAAATAAAGTGGCCCTTTCTCCCATATCTGTTGTCTCGAGTGTTCATTGGACAGTGCTGAAACAAACATGGGAAGTTCATTCCTGTTCTTTTCCCAACTTGGACTGCTAGGAAAAGAGAGTGATCTCTTATAAAACACTATGTGCGAGACTGCCAGGGTGCTGAGAGAGATGTGTTTGGAGATCACTCTGCTCTTTTTTCCCCCAGCTGTCCAAGTTGGGATGGGACGGCTGGGAAGGAGGAAGGGTGATCTCTGGACACTCTTCTCTCAGTGTCTCCTGTTTGGGAGTGAGTGCCCACTGACATCCACAGGTACCATCTGCAAATTGGCCTTATCAGAGGCCTCACTGAAGAGGCCTCTTTGTTGTGGAACGAAATGGGGAAAATTGTTGATGGTGCAAATTGCTCAACTGCTACTCACTGGCTGCACTGGTCAGTCAGCTAGTTGGGCTCTCAGGAGCCCATGGGTCTTCAACTATGGCCCATGGTGGCTGAACCCTGATGTATCTTTGATACTAGATGTATCTTTTGATCAAAGAACAAAGGTATCTTTGATACCTGATGTATCTTTGATACTAGATTAGCACTTTCCATATACAGGACTTGATTTGTGATATAGTTGTCAAGAAGGCTGACTACAATTTCTCTATAGGAAATATTTTAGACAACCTATAACAAATGAACTGTTGTCCCTAATCATCATCCAACCAGAAAATGACCCAAATCTAAGAGCAAATTGAAAGCTTTCTGCTTTCAATTTCTGCTATTCTACAACCATACTGTACAAAGGGCAACTGTAGCACTGAGCACAGAATTTAGCATTCCGAGAATTTTGTCATTATTATACACCATGGTAGGTAGGTAGGTAGGCGCTGAAGGTGGCGGGGAGCCTGAATGCTGCTCCCAGTAGCCACAGGGTGAGATCTGAATACTGTCTTTGCCCCTCACATTACTAACTGAAGCAGAACACATCACAAAATAAGTAAATACATGCCATTTTGATTAATTCTTACATGGTGCAGGATTCATCTTTTCTTCAGGCAGAATTATGTTATCATGGGAAATGAAGTCTTCGTTCAAAAAAGACTACACAATAGCCTATCGCTAAGACTCCTTTCTGTTTATGAAAAAGGCCCAAAAGGCACCTTTTATTAGCAACAGATATTAAAAGATACATGCTTATAACCTTGCTCATAAAAATCAAACCTTAAAATAAAATTATTTGTAACATCTTATTTTGAAGTCCTTGGGTCATTAGCCTTGCTGATCTCTCTGGCGAGAAACAATAAGGCTCTCACAATTGTAGGTGCTCAGGTGCTCAGCAACAAATGTACATCACTTTGATCAGATTAAACAACAATAAATGACAACTAGTGGGTATGATATAGTGGAAAATTGTATGTAGGAGAAAATGCCGCAGAAATATACATAAAGTGGTGATTTTAATTGTAAAATAGTGTTCTATTTTAGGCATGTGCGCAGAGCCTGTAGGGCGGTGCACTTGCCTAAGCCTCCTGCAGCCTCCCGGGGGTACGGGGAGCCCTGCGCAACCTTCAGCAGGCCTCCCCAGGTCAGGAAAAGCGAAAGTGGAGCGATCGCACCCCGCTCCGCAAAACTGGAAGTGGAGCATGATCGCTCCGCTTTCCCTTCTGATGGGGCTGCAGGGATGTGGTGCACCCTCCAGTCCCTGCAGCAGCCATCCCTGTGTGCGGGGAGCCCTGTGCGGGGAGCCCTGCGTGAGCGCCTGCAGGGCTCCCCAGGTCAGGGAAAGGGAGAGTGGGGTGATCGTGCTCCGCTTCCAATTTTGCGGAGGCAGAGCAGATCGCTCCACTCTCCTTTTCCCTGACCTGGGGCGCTCTGCAGGCGCTCACGCAGGGCTCCCTGCACACAGGGACGACTGCTGCAGGGACTGGAGGGTGCACCCCAGTCCCTGCAGCCCCCTGAGCCCCCCAGGATCGTGTCGCTGCCTTCCCCCTGCCCCTGCTGCCTCCTCCCCCACCAAGACTTACTGCGGGTTTCAAACTCCCAGAGAGTTTGAAAACCACAGCCTTAGGGAATCAAATGCAGTGTAGAAAAATCAATAAAAACCTACTAAATAATCAAAGCCTCCAGGTATGTTAAAATTAAGGCCACTAAGCTATCATGGTAGAGTATGTAATGACTGGAACACAGTTTCTCTGAGCTGGCTTTGTTCTGCACTGTTAGCAAATGGTTCTTCCAAGTTTTAGACAACTTCCTAATACAGCCTTCATTTGTCCCCCAACTATACTTTTTAATTATAAAAGAGACCATGCCAAATGCCTCCCAAAAAACCTCATAAATATTTACCCTGAAATAAACTGTGTCAAGACTGGTTTGATTAAAATTAGACAAGGTGGTTTGATCTGGCGAGAACCTAAGTGTAGATTGCACCTTCTATTCTGTTTGGTGTGTGCTACATTTCAAGAAGGATTTTAAAGCAAGAAGGAGAAGAGAGAGAAAACTGCACCATTGTTGTGAAAGCTGGTGCTGAATTAAAAACTGCTTCAAATAATCAAGTACGACAGTGGTTCTCACACATTCAGCACCTCGACCCACTTTTTAGAATGAGAATCTGTAAGGACCCACCGGAAGTGATGCCATGACTGGAAGTGACATCACTAAGCAGAAAATTTTTTAACAATCCTTCAATCCTACCCACACTTTCTCAGGAGTAAGTCCCATTTACTATCATTGTTATAAGAACATTCATAGAAGCTTGTTAAAAGTACAGGTCTGTAACATTTCCCCAAATGCAGTCACATACCATGGTAGTATCCAGTCTAATATATTAAAAAATATTGAAATGAATGGGGACCCACCTGAAATTGGCTTGTGACCCTCAGTTTGAGAAACAATGAAGTAGGATGTTTGGGGATGACATCTTTTTCAACATACTATATTGCAAGTAGTTTAATTACCACTTCATTAACTGGGTTCAGTAACAACCTTCAACCTAAAAGAATACTGTTTCACACTGCTAATCAGTACAATATTTTGCAGTTGTTCTAGTACCAGGATGACAGAAAGTACTCTTCACATTTGGATATGTTAGAGACAATTTTTCAGAAAGTACAAATGGTAGATAACAAAATGATACAGTATTTCCTGCTTTTGATAAGTAATGTTTTACCATCTACAAATTTTTTTTTTTTGTTAATCAATGAGTGCTGTATAACAGAAAGTGTTGGGTGTTGCATAACAAAAAGACAGAATGTAAATTATCTTATCTATAAAGATTAACAATGACTTATATTTCAATATTCAAAGTACTTTACGTACATCTAGATTTATGCCATCCCCAGCAATCATAGTTATTTGTGAATGTCTAGTATGTTGATACATCAGACATCAACCAATCAGATACCAACTATGTTGACCAATGCTAGTCCAAACATACTTGCAGGATCATCACTGGCTAAAGCGATGTAGCAGCAACATAGATTCTGCTGCCTTAATGGCCAGCAGCAGCCGCTGTCAAAACATCTGAGCTGATGGGGGGGACAGACGGATGATAGCTGCCATCTTGTATCTATAGTTCTTTTAGCCATTTGGAAATACTGCAGTGAAGCAGTACCAGAAACTGGGGCTGTTTGTAGATCTGTGGGTCAGTGAACAAGAATCTCAATTCCCCTTGTAACTGTCATCAATTGCTTTGTTTTGCTGGCAACCATTTTGGAGGAGGTGCTATTGGTGCTAAATAGCAGCCCAATTTATGCCGCCCTTACGTCTCTGAAATTCACATTCCAGGGGCAAAGGGTGCTTTAGGGTGGCTGCAAATACAACCCACTGTTGGGAGGAGCTGGGCCGACGTAAGAAGCAGCAATGGCGGCTAGGTAGCCAACAGAGCCATTGTATCCCCTGGTCCTAGGAAGTCAGTGTGGGGGGCTAGAGGGAGGCAAGGAAGGGGCAAAGGAAGATAGGGAGTGGGTGTAGGGAGGAGATAGGGTGGAATGAGTGATGGAAGCTGGCAGTTTCAGTGGCACTGCCAATATTCTATCCCCCTTTCTGGCCTCAATCCATCTTTCTGGGTCCATGAAGACTTGTGCCAATGAAATCAATGGCACAGATCTGAGTAGACCTGTCCCAGCTCCAGAGGCTTACCCCTGGGTCAGGGAACAAATGTTCTCTTACCCAGAGAAGACACCTGGGACTACCCCCCCTCTCTGCAGGATGCAGTGCAAGCTCCAGCAGCATGGCTACATCAGCAGGGAAGGAAAGGGATAGTGTTCCTGAGAATACCAAACAAGATCTGCTACTTATATCTGGAGAATCCTTCAGTGAGGAAGAGAGCTAATTAATGTCTCTGCTTTAATAATTTGTTATGAGTGCCCTTGAAGACCTGTATGGGTAGAAAAGGGGGATACAAATGCTTCATATATAAAGTAATAGAAGCAGTACTCATTATATATACATGAAATACTCATTATATATACATTATATATACATGTGTGTGTATATATATATATATATATATATATATATATATATATGAGTATTATATATACTCATTATATATACATACTCATATATATATACACATTATATATACATTATATATACATGAAATACAGTACTCATTATATATACATGTATATATATATACATGAGTACATATACAGTACTCATTATATATACATATATACATGTATATATACATGTATATACATGAAATATATACATGTCCCCAGAGCAATACTTTTTAAGTCTAAGAGTGAGCAGCTAATTGTGACGTATGGCTTTGTAAAATATACAAAATTACGGTACAACGAATAATTGTTTCCCAATATTGAGTCACTTCAACTTTATTTTTCAACCTGAAATTAATTGCACACTCTCACTTTGATGTATTTAGATTCATTCATAATCTAGAAACTGACAGAAATGAATCAAGCACAATTGTGGTCTCCAAATAGTGTGAAATGTACGTAGTATGAACATACAGACTGCATGAATTATAATTTTTACAGATAGTCATTTTATCTATGCAATTATTTCTGATTTTATATAGCAAAATTAACACTCTCAGACACTGACATACACACACATTAAACAGTCATGCATACATTTCCTTGGTTTTCTTTCTCCAGGTTATGATTAATGCAGCCTATCAGAAGCCAGATGGTGCAAAACCAAAACCATCAATCAAAATGAAAAGACCACTGAGTGCTATTCCACAATGATGTGCGTGCAAATGGAAATTCTGTTCATAGACCCTTGGCTATGATATGCAAAAAAAACAACAAACCATAAACATGCTTGCACTATGCCAAGGAAGTGGCAGTTATGGCCTGTGCTTTGTTAGGCTAAAAAGCTGGAAAGACAATGTGCATTGCTAGGAGTGGGGAAGATTGTACGTGCCCAAGCATTACATGACTTGGATTTTTTTTTTTTAAGAAGTGAAAATTATTTTAATAATGTTTGCATTGATGACAGTATCTGTCAAACTGTCCATTTGCCATTGATTTAATATGGGATAATGCCACACATTAACAAGCAGCTGCCACTGTCTGCCTGACACATGAATTGGCATTTAATGACTTGCCCCGCACAAGCTTTTTAAATACAGTAATCCCAAACGTCTTGACTTTACTATGCATTTTTCCTTCTAAAGTTCCGGGAAAAAAAATGCTTATCCACTTATACAGGCAACTATGATGGCTGGTTCCAGATTAGTTTTTCTTAGCAAATGAGCATTTTGAATATGAATAATTTGACATGCTTTTAGATTCACTCATGAATCTCACAAACAGGATTTTTGTTGTATATAAAAATGTAAAATAAATCTCCCCCACATACTTATGCAGAGACCTTTGTAGCTATATGGCTGTGAGAATAAAAGGTTTTAAGGTATTATCTGCACACATTTTGAATGACCTATATTGCAATTAACTACACCAACTATATATTCTATATATTTCACAATTCCCTCCAACCTGCAACTTCTTCACTTTGTAAGGTTCCTTTGTAAAAAGTTTTTTTTCTTTCTTTCCTGGCAATGATGTACTACAGTGGTTCTCATATATTTAGCACCAGGACCCACTTTTTAGAATGAGAATCTGTCAGGACCCACCAGAAGTGATGTCATGACCAGAAGTCACATCATCAAACAGGAACATTTTTAACAAGCCTAGGCTGCAATCCTACCCACATTTACCCAGGATTAAGTCCCATCGACTATCATTGTTAAAAGAATATATGTAGTAGTTTGTTAAAAATACAGGCCTGTAACATTTCCCCAAATGCAGTCACATACCATCAAGTCTAATATATTAAAAATATTGAAATAAGGACCCACCTGAAATTGGCTTGTAACCCACCTAGTGGGCCCTGACCCACAGTTTGAGAACCACTGATGTACAAGAAACCCTGAAGAGCACTGACATTGGAAAAATACTGTTAAAAGTCAAATAATCTGTTTTAATTATGTAATTGGTAAAATTGATTTCACCAATGCTTATGTTAGTAGACTTCTTTGAGGATTAAAATAAGACATACTGTAGTATGTCTGCATGCACGTCAGAAAAGTAGTTGTTTGCATAACACAATGAAGAACCCTTGGCCTTTTAAAGACTAACAAACTTATTATGACACATGCTTTTTTAGGCTACAGTCCACTTTGTCAGATCAAGGAACAGCCACCATCTCCAGATGGATGGTAGGCCACCATCTCTGCATTTCTTGAAAGACACCTTCTGTGCCATAGACACAAGAGGTGAAAGAAAGGCCAAACAAAACAAAACTAACAAACTAAGAAATCAAACTCCCTAACAATGGTGAAGGAGTTTGTTGAGGAGAGATTGCAAAGGAGAAAGTTCCCAGAACTGCACTGTTGCAGTGGCAGTACAGGTAGCCTGGGAGCCATTTGCTTTCTCATATGGTTGGAAGAATCAGGAGAGAGATAGGGAATAATGTAGTCTAGGAAGCTAGCTTTATTATTTTCTGTAAGTTTGCAGAAAACTCATGCAGTTTGCTGCCTTGTTAGTATGTGTAACCTTAATCTTTCTTTAATAAACCAAAATGTATTTTACAGGCCTGTGTTTGGTCTGGAATACAAAAGAATGGGGGTCGGCTATCCAGCCTAGCTACCAAAGTAAAAGTCCAGAGCCTTGAGGCTTGGGTCGCTGAGTGAGAGGGAATCCAGAGTTCACATGCGCTGGTGTAAGCCTGTAGGTCCTCAGAATTCCTGAGCTGAGGAAGTAGCATAATCAGGGTGGTGGCAGTTCTATCAAAATTTGGTACTCTGTAATTTGATTTATTTGGCTAAGAACTGTGCCTTGAGGTACATTGTGCCCCCTTGAGACTGCAAGGAAGAACTCCAAATAAGGCCTGACACTTAATCTGAGATTGGATTCCTTAAGTGCTGAGTCTACCTAAGAACTAAATTGGGCATGCAAGCCCCTGGACTGCTGTGGGTTGAGACAATGGAGCCATGGATGGAACACCCAAAAAGGTTAGGCGCCTGGGGTGAGGGCCTGTTTCTTATCCACACCTACCTTGAGGAGGCCTCCATGTTTGCCCCCTCCCCACTGCAGGATGCAGCTCATGCCCCATGGTACAGCTGCATTAGCCCTGGAAAATGGATAGATTGGGCCCTTTGTACCCACTGATAAAATTCTTCTCAGAGGCCCTGGGAGAGGCTGCCTTCTAAAAGTTCTAGTATGTTCTCAGAGTGACTTGTGTAGATAGCACCCACATGCACAACTTCACAGAGACCACAAAGAAGAACAAAGCAATACTGCAAGTGGGTCTCTTCTATCCGGACAATGTGACAGTGTGAACTTTTGGGCAGCTTTGACAGTGTGAGCTTTTGGGCAGCTAGAATGAAGAATCGCTGCTTCCTTCAGCTGTGGAAGTTTTATCAGGCATGGCCGTACCAATGTCATCAGTCTTTGGAGGTATATCTGCTTTTCTCCATTTTGTGGCTTAAGGCATTTTACAAAACAAAGGGACAAGGACTGCAAGCACCTGCTCCCAACCTGGCTGCTTCTGAATCTGTAGAAGCTGCTGGGGAGCCAAAACTGCTCCAAACACAGGAAAACAGAAAATACACAAAAAGAACAAGGGGAAACTCAGGGATTCATCACAAAAATAATGTTGAGACTCAGTCATATCCAGATTCTGAAGATTACCGATGACCAGGGTGCCAACCAACCTCTGATAAGAGTATCACCTAGTTCTCCACTTTGCCCTTTAAAACTTTGTCCTAGCTCTCAATTTCTACTCCCTGGTCCATTTCCCTCTCCACTCTGCAGCTTCAGTCTCTTGACCATAGTTTCTGTCTCTACCATGGCTTGGATTCCACTTCTTAAGTTGCATGCGGTTGGTCTTACCTCCCTCAGCTGGCAGGTACTGATACAAGCAATCCATAATCTCTCTATCAGGTCCCATCCAAAGCAGGTGTACTGCCTACTTTGATAAATGGAAACCAGGGAGTGTGAGATTACTAGCACAGAGGTGTCCAGTCTGTGAAAGGAGTTTGGCTCAAGTGGAAAGATTTATGAGGATCGTAGATCAACAAGTTCCATGAGTTTCTGGTTGTTATGCTCAGCCTGGGTGTTAGGGCTTTAGTCCCAGCAACTCCATCACAAGTGCTGACTTCCCCAGCCTGACTAGCTGCTCCTGGTCTGGATCATGACAGCAAGCCATGTACAAAAGCTCTGAGGAACACCAGAGAAAAAAACTATAGAGTGGTCTTCTAAAACTGTGCAATTGGATGGTTCTGTTCTAAAATGTAATCTACTATCTAGCTATCTGTCCTATGAATTTCCTTTCACAAGGTTGTTCCAAAATAACTTGCAGAGGTTACCTTAACCTAATATACTAAGGTCTTAATGTAGTAAGAAAATGCTTCCTTGAAATTCGTAACAGACTATAATAAATTTTATATTCCAGTGAGAATACTACTGTGAACAGACTTCCTTTCTGGGCAAGCAATAAAAAAGCTTTCTATCTTCCTTAATAGCTCTCATTTACTTTAGATAGAAGAAAAAAAAAAGCTCCCACAAAGTTTGAGAAACCCTGATTTAGAACATTGTTATGAATATATAGATTAGCCCCTCACCTGACCTTTCTTTAGGTGTCACTGTTCCCCACCTCCATGAAATTTTAAATACCATCTAACTTTCTTCAAGAACAGGAATTTACAGGTAAGTGTAGAGAAAAAGCCCTGTTTTCACTTGTTACCAAGCAATCTAAAAGTATACTAAGCAATATTTACTCTGGGGCTGCATGCACATGATATTCTCTTCCCCTCATTAGGAGGCTGGGTTTGCAGCTGATTGGGGAAAATGTTAATTGTTTGTTAATTGCAGACTTATTCAGTCAGATGCTCAACCTTGATCGAGAAAAGATTTAATTCTGCTCTTGCAAATATCTCACAGGCCTTGTGAAAAAGAAAGCACAAATGCAACCTCCTAACCTTAAGATTTGTACCTATGTACCTTTAGTGCCTCCCTTCTATCTCCCTAGAGGAATGGGATGTGCTACCTTTAGGTCATAATCCAGGAGAAGTGAAAACTGGCCATGATGCTGGATACATGATCTATTATCCACTACTATGCTGAAAGGGCTGATTAGAACAGCTGTGCCACCCAGCCTGTTTGGGCCCCACATGTCTCTGTGGCAACAGGCCCATACTCATACCTTCAAGACCTTGATGAATGGTGAAGAGATGGAAATCATGGTGGCAGCTAGCCATTCTCCTTCCCATCTCAGAAGAAGGCAAAAACACAGTAACCCCAGAACAGCTGGGAACCCCAGCTGGGAACCCCAGAACAGAAACTTGAGTGTTCTACTCCCTGGTGTGCTCAAAGAGAGAAAAGACTACAGGCAGTATACCTACAGGGCAAATTCACCCAGTGAAGGGCCCTGTCTCTACCTTTAGCCACAGGAAAGGAGAGGGAGTTAACCCCCCCCCCCAAAAAAAGGAAAAAGGTAGGAGAAGCCAGATAAGTCTATTTCGAAAAAGAAAGAAAAGCAAAAATATATAACCACTGGGTTCTTATGGAGCCTTCTGGAGGTTCTTATGGAGGTTCTGGTGACCTCCTTCTTGGTCAGCAGGCCAATTTGAGGAAGAGGGGAGGATCCTTTCTAAGGAGCAGTGGCGTCACTAAGATTCGCGTCACCCGGTGCGGGAGGCCTGTGCGTCACCCCATGCAGTGGGCGGGGCAACGCCCCAGGTGGGTATGGTGATGTACCATCGCCCCGCCCCCACTGGTTTTTTGGCTGTACCTTTTGTTATAACACAGATATTTCAATGTGGTTTGTTTCATTGCATTCTGCATGAAAGTACGCATTGAGAGAGATATATATAATATGATGGTCTTATTCCTCCAAATTCTGATTTTAGTGATTTTGCAAACTTGTAGAGTCTCACACACACATACACCCGTGTCAAGTTACTAACACCTTATTGCAGCAGTTCTCAAACTTTTAGCACTGGGACCCACTTTTTAGAATGACAATCTGTCCAGGACCCATTGGAAGTGATGTCATGGCCAGAAGTGACATCATCAAGCAAATTAAAATAAATAATTATAAATAATTAAATTAAAATAAAAGTAAAAATTAAATAAGGGGAAGCCAGTCCTGTTCCACCAAGTGAATCTACTCTGAAGTAAGTCCCAGTGTTTAATGGGGCTTACTCTCAGGAAAGTGTGGGTAGGATTGCAGCCTGTGAGCCCAATCCTATGCATGTCTACTCTGAAGTAAGTTCCATAGTGGTCAATGGGTCTTACTCTGTAGTCTGCCTGCAATAACAACCTCCCAAAAAGAATCAGTGAGATTTCCAGCCCTCCCAGTGCCCAGTTTAAAGTTCTTCTATTTCAGGCACATTAGAATAAAGACCTACCTGGCTTCACAAGTGCAAAATAGAAAACTTTCCCCTTACCATTCAAGCCTCTTTTTTGTTCTTTTTAGGGGGGGGGGAGGCTGCCTTCTGGAGCAGCTCCATCAGATCAGGACCCTTCTGGTGTCCTCACATTCCCCTTTGCCTGGCCTGACCACCAGCCAAGGCACGTCTGCCTACTTGCAAGTAAACGTGACTGTGAGGCTGCTCTGCTTTCCATAGGGCTCCATAGACTGGGAGGGACGCAGCTGGGAGGGAGGAACCTCCTTCTCTGGTGTTTTGGGGGGCTGCACTCATTGGATGAGGACCATTCTGACATCCTTGGAACCTATCAGCCTGTCTCGACGAAGGCAAGTCTGCCTACTCATGAGTAAATGTGGCCACGTGGCTTTGCTTCTGGCTCAGACTTGCAGCTGGGAGGGGGGGAGCTTCTCGGGTGTTTTTGGGGGGCTGCATTCATGGGATTGGGGCCATTCTGGTGTCGTTGAATTCCTCTTAGCCTGCCCTTTCCAAAGGACTATGGCAATTGTGCCTACTCACGTGATACAGCTCACTTTCATTTTCCATAGGGCTCCATGCATTTTTCCTTCCGGTTTTTTGGTCATAAGTTTTGAACGAAAGGAGCGATTTCGATTGTTTTTTGCACTGCACTTCGCTGGCCATTCCGTATTCAACGGTGTATGGCTTGACGTGTTAGCTCCTAACCCCGCGATGTTAGCACGTCCTCCCCCCCAGGGCACGTCACCCCCTAGCGCATCACCTGGTGCGGCCCGCACCCCCCGCCCGCCCCAGCAACGCCAGTGCTAAGGAGAGGCCAATCTGTAGCTGGTTTTGCCTCATTATGAAGGAATATCTCAAGGAATATTTCAAAGGGAGTGCCCTCTTTCCTCAGAGAACAATGAAGAACTACCATACAAGGGCAACACTATCCTTGTACATCAACTTTAAGGGGACTAAACCAAATTGCACAGGAAAGTAAATTTGAAAAAATGTTTGAACTAGATATGGATCAAAAGAAATAATCTAGGAGTATATAAAGAATTCAGCAAAGTAAACATTAAGACACAATACAAAGCTGGAATCACTGAAAAAGGAGTAATTCCAAAGCACAACTAAAGTTTTGTCAAATTTTTTTGAAGGAATCTGGCCTGTAGTTATTTTCTGTGATTCTGGACCATCCAGAATCACAGACAATAGCTACATATTCACATAGCAAAGGAGTACGATAAGTAAATTAATGTACTGCTTTCAAAGTCAGGAATGCTAAATGAAACAACCAAAGATTACGTTAAACCCATTATTGGCTTTATAACAAGGGAAAAATCTGATCAGGGCCTTCAGTGACTCAAGTGAAAGATATCTGGTTTTTGGTGAAATCACATAACAATAAATAATTAAATAAGTTTCAGTCCTCAGTTTGGAGCTTTTCCATACCATGTGGAAAGGTTTTAAAAATGTTTAAAGAAGCCTCATCAGCTTCAGTCATTAGTTAGCAATGAAAATCTGTTTCTCTACAGAGTTTACGATAGGCTTCTGGAGTTTGAGCTAACCTCTTTCTTTTTTGTTTATTTGTTTTGCAACCAGTACAGTGCTCCTGAACAAAGTCCTCTAATCTGTAATTCTTTCAAATGAGAACATAGTCCAAAAAATACAAATGCAGAGACCAATGTTCTTCAAAAGTTTTGAAGAAAAATGTGCTTTCAATAATAACAAAATTAGTCTAGAGCAACAGTACATCTAGGCCTGGATCAGATGCAATTTATAGGATTGCAGACCCAGTGCCCCCTTGTCTGATTACATAAGACATAGTTATAGAGTTATGTGGGAGTATTTCTATTCTGCGATCCTCGAAAAATGGAAGGAAGACCTTCAGTGTTTCTCAAAAATGGTGAGAAACTCTAGGGTACTTAAATGAAAACATTTTTTTCCTGTGCAGACCAGCAATATTTCATCCTGAGAGCCACACATTTTGATCTGTCCGTTGACAGATTGGCATTATAATTAGATGAGGCTTCCCACTTCTTTCTCTTGATTTCCCATCTCCACCCACCACCATGCACCTTGTTTCTCCAACTGAATTAAATGACTGCTGAGTTGGGTTGGGTTGGGTCACTCTAGCTGAGTCTAGCTAACAGACAGTCCTGAAATTCCAATTTTTTTTTTACTATTATGAAAATTCTCAGTTATGTACATTATATGCATATTATTTTCTCTAACTTTCCCAGCCCACTATGAAAATAAGACTGACTAATGTGGTTCTGACAGCTGAAATTTGAGGAATCCTGCCCTAGAAGTTTCCACGGTCAGTTCTGCACATGTGAACAGCTATCACTATGTATGACTGCATGAAGACCATGAAGAAGAACTTATGTTATTACAGGGGCCTCCCATATCCACAGACCCTGTATCCGTGGTTTCACTTAACCATGGAGGTTTCATTTAATCTCCAGTTTCACTAACCCAGAGCTCTCCTTGCCACTGGAGAGGTCTTCTGAGGCAACTGCCCACGGCTGCTGCAGGTCTCAGAAAGGTCTAAAAGGCAAAAAAAGCAACTTCTGGTTTTACAATAAAACTGGAAGTGACTTTTTAATGCCTTATAATGTCATTGGGAGAACCGGAGAAGCCTTGGAGGGGCTTTAAAACTATTAAAGGATTAAAAATGGGGCACTAAAAACGTCACTTCCAGTTTTGTTGTAAAACTGCAAGTTGCTTTTTCTTCTTCTTTTTGCCTTTTAGGCCATTCTGAGGCCTGTAGTGGCTGCGGGTGGCCTCTGCGACTTCAGAAAGCCTCTAGAGGCAAGGGGAGCCCAGGAGGGCAATGGGGAACGTCCTCAGTTATCTGCGGTTTCAATTAACAGAAGGAGGTTCCAAAACAGAATCCCTGCAGATACCAAGGCATGCCTGTATGTTCTTTATTATAGTTATTGTTATTGTTATTGTTATTGTTAACAGTATTCCTTTCCTATGGCTTCTGCCTTTATCCTATTCCCATCTTTCTCTATGCTGTTCTCTACAGCAGCTAAACAAAGATAATTTTTTTAGACACAGAACAGCAGAACAAAGTGATCATCACATGAGAATATAACTCATATTATGCAATTATAACATCTTGACATTTGTATTTTATGAGGATACATTTCTGAGTTTTAAACAGTTTGGCTCTAATTCGAACCTTATGAACACAGTGTGGATTTTGGTGGCCTTTCCAATTCATCTGCCCCATGAATTCAAAAGGAAGTTGCAATTTCTTCAGTGGAAGATGGTGGAAAGAGAAAAAGACATGGCACTCCTCAAATATTAAGACTTTTCAGGATCATAGCCATTATATGAAATTAAGTTTTAAGGAAGTAATTGTAGCTAACTCACTTCCAAAAAATGCAAGGAATTACACTTTAGAAAACGGTAGAATATATAAAAAGCTAAAAATATGTGAAATGAATTAATTTGCTAGGCCACCAAAAGGCAGCTGCATCAATGTATTGAGTTACAGAAACTGTAACCTAAAAATTTTAATGTGATATGAAAGTTATTAGGTTATGGCAGATGTTCACACAACTGACAGCAACACAAAGCTCACATGTTGGAGTATTTTCTGGGTGGGGGAGTGGGGGCATTTGGAGTGGAAAATATTCAAGTTTAAATGTGAAGTGTATGGAACTGAGACAATGCAGGATTCAAGACCACACCCTGTTCAACTTGCTGCATTTCCCTCTTCTTTTCCTATTCCCATTTGCCCAGTACCACCAAAAGAAACAAACTCCTGTGATCTTCAAAACCATTTATCACTTGATCCCGCAATGTTTGTTATTTATAAAAGGACTTAAAACAAAGATCAAAAGGACACGTTCAAGCATTTATATTCTTTTCCACACCTCATGATGACTAATTTGTAGAAGAAGTATATCAGTTCACAGCTGAAGTCAAAATCATTTGATACTTTGATATAGTGCCACAAAGGATATGAACAGGAAGCCAGCAGAGCCTACAAATGGCCAAGCTCCAATAAGAGTGCTAAAAAAAGAATAATGGCATTTTCTTGTACTATGAAAGAAGTGTGCTAGTTGGGAATTTAGACAAGGGAAGTATATCAAAGCTTTTGGCTTTTCAGATGCTTCTCTCTATTAGATGTTAATTCATCTACTATTACAGTGAGTTTAAACAGCTCCAGCTGAATAATGCAATACAATATTCCTTTCAGAAAACCTAGCTGTCAATCTTTAAAAAAAAAGACTTCTTAGAAAACATTAATCAATTTCCATAAGCATTAACAACTTCAGTGTTAAGCCTGTAGGATGCTCTCCCAAAACAAACTTTAGATAATTATATAACTGAAAAAATGAAATTTCAAAATGTTACTGGTTACATCTGTACTGCTTGTATTACTGTAAATATGCCAGGCCTCAAGATATTAATTACTCTGAAATTTCACAAAATTAATTTCACAATTTAAGTTCTCCAATTCATTAGAAAAATCTGCCAAAATTCTTATCAAAACGTTATTACAACTAAATAGAACACAAATTGTACCTGAAAACAAGAGAAATTCTTTAAACATTACTTGATGCACTAAAATAATAGTTTGTGTCACTAAAATAATAATGACACAACCTTCAAGTACCCAAAAGCAAACAGAACTATGGAAGATCACAGATAAAAAGCTCAAAATATTGAGAAACTTAAATTCTGGCTAGATAGTTAAATTTGTCCATCTTCTTTAAACTTTTTTCCCCCATGCCATCAAAAACTTTCCTAATGACAACTGCTTCTCCTCCCATTACCAGGATTACTTTCACTAGTCTTTTAGGACTGCATACAAGGTAAAAGTTCTGCTCCCAACACATTACTTTAAAAATCAATACACTGAAAAGGTACAATATAACCAGTCAATTTATTACTCTAGAGGTGAAATAATAAGAAAGAAGCTATAATATATTTTGCATTAGAAGCAAAACTTAAGATACTTGCACTTACTTGAAAACACAGGCGTTTTAGCAACCAAATACTTTCCATACCAATAAGAAAATGGAACGAAATTACTCAAGTCTTCAAACTACTGAGAATGCAAATCAATGCAAGCCTCACTGAGATCAGCTGCTGGAATACAGCTGCAATCCTCTGAAGTGCCTAGTCTTGTGCAGACATTCATTGCAATAGCAGCTGTAATGCTGCATTCCCTATCAGGATTCCTCACAAAAAAGTAAACACCATTACACAGTGGCATAGCTTATGATTGTATTGCCTGGTGCCAAGCTCAAAATGTTGCCCTAGAAGTGATGTCACAACAGGAAGTAACATCATACCCGAGTTTTTAAAAAAATGAAAACTGGGAGGAACCCACCTCCCCCCCCCCCCAGCAGCTCACCACCCACTTGCTCTGCTGCCTCCCCCCAGTCAGTGGCATAGCTAAGGCATCTATCTGCTACCCGGGGTCAAAGAAGATTTTGTAGCGCCCTCCCCATATGATAAAATCAAATTTAATTAAGGAAATAAATAAAATGTTATTGGTTCCATGCTGTAACACAGGGGTGCCCAAACCCCGGCCCTGGGGCCACTTGCGGCCCTCGAGGACTCCCAATGCGGCCCTCAGGGAGCCCCCAGTCTCCAATGAGCCTCTGGCCCTCCGGAGATGTGCTGGAGCCCACATTGGCCCGACGCAACTGCTCTCAGCGTGAGGGAGACTGTTTGACTTCTTGCATGAGCTGTGGGATGAGGGCTCCCTCCACTGCTTCCTGTTTCACATTTGTGATGCAGTAGTGGCAGCAAAGGAAAGGCCATCCTTGCTTTGTGCAAGGCCTTTTATAGGCCTTGAGCTATTGCAAGACCTTCATTCACTCATATAAGTTCATCTTTAATATATACATTTATGTAAACGTATGTAAATTTATTCAAATTTTAAATATAAATTAATCCTTTTTCCCCCCCGGCCCCCGACCCAGTGTCAGAGAGATGATGTGGCCCTCGTGCCAAAAACTTTGGACACCCCTGCTGTAACATAATAACATCTCACTGGCACTCAGAACAGTTTCATAGGTCAGTTTGGAGGTAAGAAAATCCACTTTTTGTTCCACAAGACAGTTGTTTTCATTTTCTGGTTAATTGGCCATAACTTTTGATAGAATACAGATATTCCAGTGCAGTTTGTTTCATTGCACTCTGCATTAAATTACCTTTCCAATGATATATAACATGATGGTATTATTCATACATGCCAAGATTTTCATAATTTTGGTCACAGAGTCAAGCTCAGCTTGTTGCCCCCCTAAGACTTGATGCCCAGTGCAACTACTACTCCCTGCATCCCCTTAGCTATGCCACTGCCATTACAGGTGTGGACTGCTTAAGGAAGATGGATCAAATATACAACAGTGATCAAAGCACAACACAGAGGTTCTTAATGAGGCAATCATGTCTCCAGTAGCCTGCAAAGCAAGTGTCTGTTTACACCAGGGGTGCCCAAACCCTGGCCTTGGGGCCACTTGTGGCCCTCAAGGACTCCCAATGTGGCCCTCAAGGAGCCCCCAGTCTCCAATGAGCCTCTGGCCCTCCAGAGACTTGCTGGAGCCCACACTGGCCCGACGCTACTGCTCTCAGCATGAGGGCGACTGTTTGACCTCTTACTTGAGCTGTGGGATGAGGGCTCCCTCCACCGCTTGCTGTTTCACGTCTGTGATGCAGTAGTGGCAGCAAAGGAAAGGTCAGCCTTGCTTTGTGCAAGGCCTTTTATAGGCCTTGAGCTATTGCAAGACCTTCATCTTTAATATATTCATTTATGTAAATGTATTCAAATTTGAAATGTAAATTAATTCTTTTTTTCCCTGGCCCCCCGACACAGTGTAAGAGAGATGATGTGGCCCTCCTGCCAAAAACTTTGGACACCCCTGGTTTACACCACAAAGAAGGGACTCTTAATGCAAAGAAGATGCTCTTAATAAGGCAATTTGATCTCCAGTAGCCTGCACAGTGTGTATCTGGCAGGGAATGTCTGTCTACACAACAAAGGCACTAGATGGGGCAGAATGTTCACATAATAACCTAATCACATAAAGACAGGGATTGAAGAATGAATCCCCATCATTAAATGACACACACCAGTATTTTCTATTCATTATATTTTAGACAACTGTTTGGACACCAAACAGGATTTTCTCATCCACAGATGGTAGTTTGAAAGACATCCCATATATGGACCCCAGAGCAACAAGTACAGCCCCAAGTGACATTAGGAGTTGAATAAGTAGTACTGAACCCCTAGCAGCTTGAAGAGTATTTATACTGGCCTTGCTACTGTAGTACTATCATTAGCAAAAATATGTGCTTTTTCATTTTTACCTTGTGATCATACGGATTGTATGAATGAAACAATCGAGATAATTCTTTTGTTCTTTGTTTTTTCTGTAGAAAAATAAGAAAAAAGAACTGAAATGTCCAAGTATTACATGTTAAAGTTAATTATTACTTGAAGACAGAAGGTCAAGTATATTTTTTTCACAGTAGAGATTCAGCACTAATGTAAAACTCAATGAACTCCAGTTTCCATAGAACCAAACTATTAAAAACGAAACATTCCAACCATCATAATGTAGCATAGGTTTGATTTCAGTTTTTACTTTATTCAAATAATCAAATCATGCTATGGTGTAAGTATAATTTTTCAATGAAAGTGCCACAAATGCCAGCATTTTATAGGTTAATGGGTTATAAAGATCACCAATTTTTGAATCTTCTCCAGTATGTGACATACATATTGTAGTAATTTATGCACTTTCAGTGCAAGTAGCTTTCTATGGCCTACTGTACAGAAGAGAGATCACATGTAATGATCTTTGACTTTCCCAATATGATGATCATGATTTTTCAGCAATTAAGCAAAATCATGTCTGCCTAGTCCTTTTTAAAAAGCTGGAATCCTATCCATCAACTGTTTGGGAGGAGATTCAGCTGATAGTACAGCTTCAACTTTTCAAAATGGGGTATGTCTGCACAATCTCATTAACTCCATACACAGTCACTTCTGATGTCATTCTAACTACGCAGTTCCATGCCTGTCTACTGAGAAGTAAGTCCTGTCAACTTTAATGGTACTTACTCCCAGATAAGTGTATAGAAGATTGCATTTGCTGAATTTAACAAATGGCTGGTGGAGAGCAAAGTGTATCTAAACATGTGTTCACCAAATATCTGCAGCCAATCTACCAAGCATCACAATAGGTAGCCCCTAGGCACCTTTCATCTTATTAAGTGCTGAATGTTAATAAGCCAGTTTTACTCATTTATTTTGGAAAAAAAAAATTCTTGAATCGATGAAAGAAAAGTTTACACAGTTTGCTAATATTAATAGAAACAATAATTTTTTGCTTGGAAAGGAACACAAATTTTATTAACATGTATGCTGACACTGATACGGTATTAACTAGCTCCAGAGTTAGACAAATGTGAGTGCTACTATTTAATAAAATCAAATTATGCCTTAAAAAAATGAGTCAGAACATCTAACCAAAAGCAAATTTAAAAAAAAAAACTTTCTCTGAATTAAAATATAGACCATCTTCCTCAATAAAATTATTCCTATATTAAAATTAAGAGAATTTAGCAATAGGACCAACAAACACAAAGTGGTTACATAATCAAGTGGCCAAAACTCAGAAGTTCAAACAATATTTGCAAATTCACTAACTAATTTTATTAGGTTGAAAGATGATGCAATATTTTTAAATTTTGTGTGATTATGGGGTTTATTTATGAAGCAGGTCTCCACTGAATGAAAAAATGTAACATGCAAATCTGACCTTTCATACGCACAAGGATTACTATTATATGGCTTATTATACCTAGCTCAGAATTATAATAAATGTGTATGAAAGCATTAGTGTCACATAACTAGCCTTCAAAAATGCAGGAAAAATGTGTGTGCTTGACAGGTTGCATGAGATTCTTTCCCAGGACACAATTAGGAACACCTAATTACTGATGCAATAAGATAAATAGATGATGTACTTGGGAAAATATAAGTGGCTCTGCCTATGGGTCTCACAGTTGTCTGGGTACTGTTAATGATCTTTTTGACTTGTAGGAGTCACAGTAGGAGTCTTGACTCTCTCTGTTTTACGTATGTGTGTGTGTGTTTGCTGAGTGAGAGGTACATTTGATCCCACCTTGTAGTGTTCTGGTCAAAATACTGAGACTTACAGTGTAAAGAAAAGTACGAGCTGTATGTACCAGCTCAAATATTCAATAACATCTGTTATGCAGTGGCAATATGGTCATTAGTGAGAAAGTGGCAAGTTCTAGCAGCTCATCCTTCCCCCAGTGCTTTCATCAGAGCTTTAACTTGGAGTCCCTCCTCCTCCTCCTGTACCTGCATCTTCCCCACTACCTCCTTTCTTTCCTAATAATATAAAATATTTCCCAAAACGAATAAGAAGTAAACACAGCAATAATCAAGCTGACCTCTAATTGTGATTTCAAACTAATTAATAAACTGTACTTCATATTAAACTTTGAAAATATGAGGCATTTCAAAGGCCTTAATCTAAGGAGATAGATAAAACTAAATTTCAGTCACATTTTCCTGCAAAATTAAACTCATAAATAAAACTTTATATTGGGGAAATATGAGGGGGAAAAAGAATGGACTGTTCTATTGTACAACATACTGTAATAATATTTGGTAGAAGATTCTCAATTCTTTAAAGACAGAAAGAAAACATTATCTTACTACTTGGGCTGGAACTTGATGCATTTTTGCAGCAGGAGTCCCAGGGCGTGGATAAAACTGGTTAATAAAAAGACTTGGAAACTTGTATTTTTCTACAAGTTTCACGGTTTCTTGAAAATCCTCATCCGTTTCTCCTGGAAACCCACAAATAATGTCTGTAGCAATTGTTATTCCAGGCACTCTGAAATGAATGGAAAAAAAAAGTGTTAAAGCTGAAGGCTGGACATAGTAGCTTCTTCCCTTAGCAAAATACCAGGCATTCAGAACAGTTTGTAACTCCTCAAAGTTTCTGACAGGCTGTATAAGCCCTGCATTAACCTGGGAAAAAAGGCAATCACTAAACATATCTTTAAGCAAGGGAAAGCCAACATAACATTCAGCCAGTTCACCTCAACATTCTACCAGCTTTTTTGGAAGGACAGGTTCTGTGAGGTGTCTCAGAATTTTAATATGCTCACAAAATCCAAATTCTCAGGGTTGTCTGAGGGAAGCTATAACAGTCAAATCAGTTTACATTTGAAATGTAGATGTGTACCAAGACAGGAATTTACTGTATTTAAGGTCATTTTTGAAAACAAAACAAAACAGTTCGTCTTTCAACAGGAAGAGAGATCTAAAATGCCTGGATTTATAATTTAAAAATTTATTGATTTATTTTACTATGTAAAACACTTTTTGAACTACTCTTGTTGAAAAGTGATATATTAATATTCTTAATAATAATGTAAACTAATATTTTTAATAATCCATTTCCTGGATGCTTGGGAAAAAACAAAACACAGAGTATATGAATTCCTTGAACTGTAGCTAATGACTGAAAATATTTTAAAACTCTTTGGTGCTATGAGCAGAATTTGCAAATGTTCAGAAATACAAGCAAAATACAGAAGTTTTAATATAGGAACAGAACTGGTAACCCTCCCAGTTTATGCAGTACAGGCTATTTGAAACTGGTGGTAGATAAATTAATGACTATATCTGAATAAGGCAGGAGATCTGGTCTAGAGGGTAGAGCCTCCGTTAGCCCAAAGATAACATCAGAAAGTCGCCAGTTCGAGGACACCGGCAGCTCCCTGAATGGCTGAGAATGGCTAGACCTTGAAGCAGCTGACAAGCCCAGCTGAGTGATTCCACCTGCTCTTGGTGTGAGCAAGAAGCGTATTGGCTGCCCTCCATGTGAGAGACGGAGCTGCTTGTCAGCCTGCGTGGGAGAACTGGAGGCCAGAAGTGAGACCAAACCAGGAAGATCCATTCTGAAATGTGGTTGGTTCTTGAAAGAGAGAACCTCTATGATTGTAAAAATCCCCTTGAGGGATTTAGAAACGCCTGCCTGTGTAAACCACCTTGAATAAAATCAGAGGAGTAATCCGATGACCAGAAAGGAAGTATATAAATACCCAGTTATTATTATTATTATTATTATTATTATTATTATTATTAAGTTTGGTTAATTATGGAGTATCACTATTCCACTGAACAATAAATACAATGGATGGGAGGATGCAGGAGTACCTGAAACAAGAGAAGATGGGAAAGAGACTATAGCCTTTTTTTGCCCTCAAACACCCTTACCTAGCCTATAAAAGATAGAGGTAAACAGGAGAAGGGTGATTCTCACTTTTCTGACTGGTGAGTTGCAACCCACCAGCTGAAGAACCATTGCCCCTTTAAGGAGCGAGGGAGGGCAGGGGAAGGCAGGGACACAATCCTCAGGATGGTTCCGATGTGGGGGAAGAGGGGGCTTTTTTGAAACATAATTTACCTGATAGCATCCTGATGGCCCTGATGGCATCCACCCAAGAGTTATTAAGGAATTAAAGAACAAAGTTGCTGATCTCTTGACTAAAATATGTAACTTGTCCCTCAAAACGGCCACGGTGCCAGAGGATTGGAGGATAGCAAATGTCATACCGATCTTTAAAAAGGGAAAGAGGCGGGACCGGGGAAACTATAGGCCGGTCAGCCTAACATCTATACAGGGTAAGATGGTGGAATGCCTCATCAAAGATAGAATCTCAAAACACGAACAGGCCTTGCTGAGGGAGAATCAGCATGGCTTCTGTAAGGGTAAGTCTTGCCTCATGAACCTTTTAGAATTCTTTGAAAAGGTCAGCAGGCATCTGGATGTGGGAGAACCCGTGGACATTATATATCTGGACTTTCAGAAGGCGTTCAACACGGTCCCTCACCAAAGGCTACTGAAAAAACTCCACAGTCAGGGAATTAGTGGGCAGGTCCTCTCCTGCATTGAGACCTGGTTGAAGACCAGGAAACAGAGTGGGTGTCAATGGGCAATTTTCACACTGGAGAGAGGTGAAAAGCGGTGTGCCCCAAGGATCTCTCCTGGGACCAGTGCTCTTCAACCTCTTCATAAATGACCTGGAGACAGGGTTGAGCAGTGAGGTGGCTAAGTTTGCAGATGACACCAAACTTTTCTGAGTGCTGAAGACCAGAGGTGATTGTGAGGAGCTCCAGAAGGATCTCTCCAAACTGGTAAAATGGGCAGCAAAATGGCAGATGTGCTTCAATGTCAGTAAGTGTAAAGTCATGCACATTGGGGCAAAAAATCAAAACTTTAGATATAGGCTGATGGGTTCTGAGCTGTCTGTGACAGATCAGGAGAGAGATCTTGGGGTGGTGGTGGACAGGTCGATGAAAGTGACGACCCAATGTGCGGCGGCAGTGAAGAAGGCCAATTCTATGCTTGGGATCATTAGGAAAAGTATTGAGAACAAAACGACTAATATTATAATGCTGTTGTACAAATCGATGGTAAGGCCACACCTGGAGTGTTGTGTCCAGTTCTGGTCGCCACATCTCAAAAAGGATATAGTGGAAATGGAAAAGGTGCAAAAGAGAGCGACTAAGATGATTACGGGGCTGGGGCACCTTCCTTATGAGGAAAGGCTACGGCGTTTGGGCCTCTTCAGCCTAGAAAAGAGACGCCTGAGGGGGGACATGATTGAGACATACAAAACTATGCATGGGAAGGATAAAGTGGATAGAGAGATGTTCTTTACACTCTCACATAACACCAGAACCAGGGGACATCCGCTAAAATTGGGAGGGTTAGGACAGACAAAAGAAAATATTTCTTTACTCAGCGCATGGTCGGTCTGTGGAACCCCTTGCCGCAGGATGTGGTGACGGCATCTGGCCTGGACGCCTTTAAAAGGGGGTTGGACAAATTTCTGGAGGAAAAATCCATTATGGGGTACAAGCCATGATGTGTATGCGCAACCTCCTGATTTTAGAAATGGGCTATGTCAGAATGCCAGATGCAAGGGAGGGCACCAGGATGCAGGTCTCTTGTTATCTGGTGTACTCTCTGGGGCATTTGGTGGGCCGCTGTGAGATACAGGAAACTGGACTAGGTGGGCCTATGGCCTGATCCAGTGGGGCTGTTCTTATGTTCTTCTGTACCTGCTGCCAGGGTCAGGGGTGTGTGGGAAGACATGCAGAACATTCTTCAAGGCTCCCTGGGGCTTGCATAAAGTAAAAAAAGCAATTGCTGGGCTAGCACCAGGCTAGTGCAGGGCAGGCGCCCATCCCCTGCTGCTTGGCAGTCTCACGGACAGTAAGCGGGGGCAGGGAGGGGGGCGAGAAAGGCATTCTGGGGAGCGGGGAGGCCAGCGGAGGGTGGAAAGAGGGCGGGGGGAGGTGTGACAGAGAGGGAGGGGGTGGGGAGAGGGTGGGTGGTAGGCACGGCGGGGGAGGAAGCGTGGAAGCAGGAGGCAGGCTGATCCTGTCTGTTCATGGAGGGCTCGGCGCCCTACACAAACGGCTTTACCATTGTGGGGCTGCTTCCCTTGCCCAGGAGAAGGGGACGAAAGTGAAAGCAGAGTGATCCGAAAGCAGAGTTATCGTGCTCCACTTTCGGTTTAGCAGAGGTGGAGCGCGATCACTCCACTTTCACTTTTGGAAGGCTGGGGAGCCCTGCAGACACTCGTGCAGGGCTCCCCACACCCCAGGAAGGCTGCTGCAGGGACTGGTGAGTGCATCCCAGTCCCTGCAGCCCCCCTTAGCAATGTGATCCTGGGGATCGTTTTGCTGCCTTCCCCCTGCCCCCGCCCCTTAAGGGGGCAGAGGTCAGGGCTCACAGGCTGGGGTGTCGCAATGCTCCAGTTTGAATAGCTCTGCCTTAAACCAACCACAAGGGAAGCACACTGGAAGAAAATGGTACTTTTCTGTCCCACGCTGATGCTGATTCTACCACATGGTGATGCTTATGCTCACTGTATTTGTGCATACTGAATATTGAGATAGTCCCCTTTTCTGGGGTATACCACCATAGAGATGTGGGTGCCAGCACATCCAAGTACATGTGCTAGAAAAGTATTAAAGGTACTTGTGAACTCTGTTAAGACCTGCATCTGTATGCACTCCTAAATGAGGAGTGCAAAATGAGGATCCAGAGACATTCTGAATTCTGCCAAGATTTGTAGCTCTGACAGGCTTAAATAAGGCAAACTATATTACTCTACAAAATGAATGACAAGGTGCACAGTCTGTCATCCGAAAGATTAATAAGATACTCATTTTATTTGACAAAAATCAGTGGTACTTTAGCCCTATCAGTCATTTTAATGACATAGCTGGCAATAGTAACAGCATGCAATACCTATATGCAATGGCAATGTCACCCACCTCATATGTTACCATTCATACTAAGAAATAGTAAGTTTCCTCATGAGAGAATCTATGAAATGTCCATGACACGTGTTCTAGCCTACCTCACTAACAAATTCCTCTCTCATACTGAATGCAATTTTAAAATGAAATCCTAACTAGTACATCATGTGCCTAAAATTCCTTTTGGTGATAACATGGTAATTAGCAACTAATTCAATTTTTTTTTTCTTAATATGGTTATATGGTTATTCCAAATAAAATGTAAACTATGGACAGAGAAGTAAGGAACACATTTAGTTCAAAACAGATTTAATTCAAAACAGCCTATTCAAACATGCACAACCCAAAACATGTGTCCTATGCTACCTTTGTAAACACTGGCACAGCTATTTTTTTTAAATAAAAAGGTATAAGAACCTTGTTCAAGAGAATATGCAATTATTCTCTCTCTTGACGACGAAAGTTAAACGTGATTTCTTTTTAAAAATCAGATGAGTAGGAAATTATAGTGTTTGGGCCCAATCCTATTTAAATTTTCAGCACTGATGCAGCTTCAATGCAGCCCTAAGATAAGAGAACAAATACAAAATATTTCACATTATGAAAACAAACCTTAGACTGCTGTGGACTTGCAGGCTCTGCCTCTTCATTCTTTCTCCTTCATGTGTGACAATAGAAGAGTGAACATTTCTGCTCTCACTGTAACCCATTTCTGCCCAGTTCACAGGAGTACACATTTGGTCTCTGTTGCGTAAATGCAACATTGGGTAGAAATGGCTTTTAAGAACAAACTACAGTTACATACGACCTCAGAAAACTGTGGTTGGCTCACTAAGTTGAGTTAGAGTAAGCCAGGATAGCAAAACATGATTTAATAATGCTTGCTTCTTCTAACACTAGGTATAGCACAGTCCTAGTTACGTCTATTCAGACCATTATGTTCAATGGGCACACTGCCAGGAGAGTGTATGTAGGATTGCAGCTAATAAACCAACAGGCTTGCATATAAACATGGAACTGCAGTTTGTTTTAAAGTGAAACGTTTGCTCACCTATGTATCTTCAATTACCATTGACTTTCTCTTGCAAGCCGAGGTACTTGTATTTAATTGAGAACCTCCAAGCACATTGGGCTTTTACAACTAAAGATGTAATGTCCTACATCTAATGTTTTAAAAGTCAATTTTATGGCTCTATGGATGGTAGTAAACACTGCCTGTGCATATGCAATAAGGGAGCTAGTGAAAACCTAACTCACATTCTTAGGTATTGTCCTTTATATGACGGCCTCTGGCAGTCCAACCTGTATCCTTACTTATCTTTGCACTTACAGACTTCAGATGATGCCACTATCCGTTTATTTTGTCAGCCAGATCGCCACTTACCTCTTGCTAGTTATCCACCAATGACAAACAGTATCTACTCTCTCCCCCAAACTGTAGGAGCACACTGATTCCCTAGCAGTCATTCAGAAACTAATATATCTGTTTGTTAACTGTTCTATGTCAATAAAGGTTCTACTACTACTTAAAGTGAAAGCAAACGTTTTCACTTTCCTCTACTTGGACATGAAGAGGTAGGAATGAAGGTCATTGCTCTTTGAGGCTTACAGCACAGTGCTATTCAAAGGAAGTGGCTGCTGGGGCTTACTCTGGGACAAGGGGACAAATGCTGGGGCTTACCCCAAGGAGACCCCTAGCAGTTGAAAATGTCCTGAGGGATGTAGCATAGCCCATGCCAGTGCCAATATATGGCTGCACAGAGATTGTGGTAGGATTAGGCTGTTTTCCTCATAGCTGGAAATCATAATTCTCTATTATGTCTGAATCTGGCTATGAAATCTAAGAGTTGCTCTTCTACCTCCTCAGAGGCAGGAGTCCAAAGTTATTCAAAAAGTACTTCCTTCACTTTCATTTCCTTCAACACTTAGGTTATTATAATGTTGCTAATTATTCATATTTATAAGCAAGCCTGCTTTACTTTTCAGCACATTACTTATAGTGCATGTTCAAAAAGGATGTTTAATACATGAACACTATCTCAAAGATGTTCAATAAGCACTGGAAGGCCAGCCATTTGATGATTCTTTTCCCTAGGAATTGCTCTGAAAAGGAACTAAATGTGTTTGCCTGTTCAATGTCGGCAACATTGCTAAACTAGAAAGTATTGCCCTTGTTCTGAATTGGCTTCACTTAATCTTACTGACATCATCACATAGCCAAATCTGATTAGCTATACTAGGAGTGTCAAATATAAGGCCCAGGGATCAGATGCAGCCCGTGGAAGCTTTTTATCCGGCCCTCAGGCTCTCATCTGCTGAGCAGTGCTGTGGTGTAACTGCTGAAAGGGCAGCCCACGTGAAAATTGGGGTCTCTCATATCTTTAAATATGATCAAGATTTGTGTATTTTCTGTTGTTTGCAGCTAATGAGTTCCTAAGTAAGAAAAAAGTGCTTATTTTTTGTTATGACCTGTTTAATGACATCAATTCCTGCCTAATGACATCACTTCCAACCCTCAGCAGGCATCATGAATGCTATTCAGCCCTCAGTATGAAACAAGTTTGACACCCCTGAGCTACACAATGTCAAAATGTCATAACTTTCACTGTGCGCTCCCCAACTGGCTGGAACTGCCTGTGATGATTCCCAGGAAGAAGATTCAGAAAAAGAAAAAAAAACTGTGCCAAAGCAACAGTTGGAAAGAAGGAAAACAATCAAAGTGAACAGGAATAAAAAGGGGGGAAAATCACTCAGTTTAAGGGCACTTTGGGAGCCATTTCCAGCCTCAAAAGGTGCTACTTTTGGGCCCCCAAATGAATTGTGTGAACATTTAGTACATTCCTATTTTAGCCAGATCCACTATGAAATTCATACATTCAAATAACCCTGAAGAAAAGTGGGTTTTAAAGTTAAAAATAAATACAAAGGAAAATGTTATGTTAAAGTATACTTGCTTCAGATAGCTGTGCAAGACAGACTGCTTCATTCAAGAACAATATAAAGCAATGTGGAATTGAAGAATGGGTAGTGGTTAGAGAGGCAGCAATTTTTGTTACAAGTACAGTTGGCGCTCATTATCCACGGGGGTTCTGTTTCAGGAACCTCTTGAAATAAGGAAATCTGTGGATATTGAAATCTGTGGATTTCGGCCCCTCCAAGCCTCCGAACCCTATTAGAGCTGTACTAGAGGCCCTTCTGAGGCCTGCAGATGCTGCCCGTGGCCTCTGCTGGATTCAGAATGGACATTTAGGCAAAAAAAAAAGCTACTTCTGATTTTACGATAAAACTGGAAGTAATATTTTTATGCCTTATAAGGCATTCTGAAGCCTGCAGAGGGCTTCCCCAGCTTTTAGAGGCTTGGGGGGGGGGAGCATTCATTACCTGTGAATGATGAAATCTGCAAATGCAGAACCTGTGAATAACTTGGGTCCCCTGTACATATAAGTACCTCTATTTTTATCTGGAAAATGAGGAATGAATCATTAATCTATACTACCAAGCTACCGGCATCATTCTATATTGTTTTGTTGTTGACTTCATGATGTTCCAAGTTAATGAAAAAAATTGTATGTCTAGAATCCAGCATGCAATTCTAATAATTTCCTAAGAAAAAAAAATGAAAATTACATCTCGACTGTATGACATAGTGCCCTAAAACAATTTGCAAGATGACAAAACTAAGTTATCATCATCTATATTAAAAAGTAAAAGAGAAATTACATTTGAGGATGATGTAATTTTAAATCCTGGTTGTTGTCCTCTACTATAAGTTCATTATTTAAGACTTCTGTATAGATTGCTTTTAACAAATTCTACAAAGTCTACCGATAGCATTCATATTTGCAATACTTGATAATGTATCAGCAAGAGATTCCACAATGGTAGAACACCTGCTAACATCTTTTATTTATATATGTTGCCCCAATGCATTACAATTATATTGTTGCATCCATTTTAAAATGGTTTTGGTTGGCACTACTGTGAACTTGTCTTGCACATTCTTTGGAGTTTCTTTGCACAAAAGTATAAAAAGACTATAGTTTTGATGCATTTTTAATGGTAGCATGCTACAAGCAATGGTTTGGAATCCAAAGGTGTCCTTCCACACCCAGAAAACATCTTCTGTTCATGGAAGGGCTGTTTCCAAACTAGCAGAATATGGTTGCATGAGAAAAGTTACCTCAAATCTAGAGAGTTCTTCTGTTTGTACAAGGCTTTGCAAAAGGTCTTTTCAATTATTTTGCAGTCCACTGTAGCATATGCTTTCTTTGTTCACCAGATTCCTTATATTGTTCCCAATATTCACCAAATTCCTTATACTACAATGCTACCCTTGATACCCTGTGGCACTGTACCGAAAGAAGCCTTCTACTAGCATTTGTGCAGAAGGTCATGAAACAGCACTAAAATATTTTCTTTCACTCATGGTTCTTTGGATTCAGCAGATATTCTAGAATCCAAATCAATATTTTGCTTCTATTACTTTGTATACTGGAGACATGAGGGATGCAAATGCTTTCCAGTATTTATGGAAGTCACAGTTACCGTGACTGTGCTTCAAGTTTTGCAGTGTCACCTTTCTACCAATTAGTGTTTTGAATCATAGTGGTCAGTTGCACTTGTCATGCTTGTGATATGCTATGAACACTTGTAAGACAGAACTTTCCCCTCATAGATTCTGGGTTCTGTTTTGTAACATCCTTTGACATTCTAATTAAAATGGGGTCAAACCAACCCAGAGAAGTGAAAAAGTTGATAAAACCTTGATTTCAACCTTCTGCAGTTTGATACTGCTCATATTCTTTACATTAATGGGGTCAACTGTCCTGTGGTGTTTCATGCCCCATCAACTGTATTTTTTAAAAATAATTTACAACAAATACTCTGGCAAAAGTAGGGTTATTTTGTATTGCAATTTACTTGACTTGGAAATTGAAACCAACCAGCACATCCTGTTCAGTGTCATTTTCACATATACAAAAATATCACTATTTTTTACCCCATTGTCTTCACTGCTGTTATTTCTGTATATCAAAGCAGCTAGTGAACAGGCAATTTTTTTATTTGCAACCCCTCCATTATTTTTATAACCTATAGAGTATATGTGACCCCCATGATGGATTAGTATACTTTTCATTCAGAAAAATGAATGGATGAATGGTTAAAATGGATACAGAGATCATATGCTGAAAAACTGCAGCAATTCAGGACTAATGTAGGAGAAGCATATTTCCAAATATATATGCCCAAGCACAACTCAGACTGGAGGTTTTCATTTTAATAATTGCTTTTTCTTCCCCAACATTTAACCTTCTATAGCAGGGTGGTTCAACTTTTACTGCTAAGGGGGCGCAATACCCGGGCACCACCCCACGAAGGTGCAGATGAGGAAGTAATTGGCGGTGACGTGATGACATCACCACCATCTACTTCTGGGTTCTGAGCTGCCAAGGTAGATGCAGGAGAGGCAGGCAGAGGAAGCAGTGGGTGTGGCAGGGTTTTTCAATCTCCCTGCCACACTCTTCCAACTTCTCCAAGAACAAAACATGTTCTGTTCACATAGCACAGAACATGTCAGTCTGTATTCATCCTATGCCAATTCTGTATCTAAATAAATATTAATACTTTCCCATCACAAATTCCGAACAGGTAGAAATGACTATTCATCAGCGCTTTTTAAAATAGATTTAATGGCTGGATAATTCATACCACTTATTTTCAAGGAGGGATTTTCCAATTTGCTTTGAGTGTTTTCTGTTGGGTTTAACAACCTATGGTATTTTTTTTATATCTAACAGAATGCTCCGTGTTGAGTAAATGCTGGTAAAACAGCCCATCTTTTTGTTTCCACAAGAGTAGCACAGGCTCCTAGAGGGTTTCTTTAGCAAGCAGATACAAGTAATGTGCTTCTTGCTTCTGCCTTTGACCACTGATTTCTTTGGAGGAACCATTTCAGATAGGATCCCCATTCAGGATGACTTATCTTTAAATAGGATGCACTTCTCATACAAATGAAACCATGTACAAAACTTCATTAAAGATTTACAGCGTCAGATCATTACTGTTTTATGACTTTAAAATGAGAGACTTAAGACAAAAGCTCAACATCCTTAAACTTCATTTCCATTAAATCTCTAATAAATACCATCTGGTGTGTACTTTGGGGATATAATACCCGTCAAAAACTCGGCCATATTATGAGAACCAGCACCAAGTTTATCTGAAATGCATATTTGAACAGATGTGTTTAAATTACATCTCCTTCTATGCACATGCAGAAATTCAGAGCAAGCATGTGTTGATTTAAAATGCATAAAAAAGGGATTTGGAGATGCATCAGAAGTGAATGGCATCTCGATGGATCAAGGCTCGCATTACTAAAGGTCATTACTAAAACTAAGGTTTGCATTTATTAAGGGTTGCATCAGGGAAATGATCATGAGAAGCGGTTTAACATTTGCTGCTTGACAGCATGCAGTGCAAGATCAGTGCGAGCTGTCATCTAATTTTATATAAACTCTCCATGTTCAGCATTAAGACTTTTGGCATAATCACAAAATACTGTCCATAAGATTCAATAATAAGAGACAGTACTGCTCGCTGATTTTCCTGAAAACACTCATTGGCTACATTAGTATGGCTTTAAAAAAACGCATTCCTTATAAGGTATATGAATAGTGATGAATTGGACGATGGTCTTCAACATTTAAACCATTCTTTCTTAATACTGACGTGAAGGCCACCTTTATAAAATAGCTTGTTCAGTGAGAAAATTGTAATTACTATAGTTTGGATGGTATAATTCACATATCTGACTGAGGTCTGATTTAGAAATATGTTTTAGGTCAAAAAAAAGTACCCCTGTAAACAATTATATATATATGCACAATTCCCTATACAAAGTGAGTTCTTGTAAATACAATCACTAATGCATAACTGTGTGTGCGTAAATACAGAGAGACACATGCAAACATACATATACACATGGATATATCATGTCGAATCTACTTTAGCCCTTCCTTCCACTGAAATCAATGAAGCTTAAATATGCGCAACAGTGGAATTTAGGTACAATCACCTTTCTTCAGACTGCATATTAAGTTGGCAACGAAAAGCATATTTGCTTTTGAAAATGGTTAGCATCATAAACAAACTAAGACCTTTTAAAGCCCAGTAAATGCCTCTTGAGAAATACTTTTGAGAAGAGCCAGTAAGAAGAAAAATGATGAAACTGGAAAATGTGGACTAATTTATCAATAATTACATGTGTGTCAGAAGCTATTGAACTTGAAGCGGCACAAGCTCAATCAAAAGCCATTGCCTTGAGGCACAAACTTACCTTTTTTATTGTTCACGTCATTGGAATTCTTTTTAATGGCTTACTACATCTGTAGTTACTTCACAAGTGGGTCATTGTTTTGAAACCTGTTACTAAAACAGCAGCACAGCTAACTATTGGGGGGGGATTAAAGCAAACAGAATAGTTTAAAAAGGTACAGGCCCAGATCATTCAAGGGCATGACTAACTGGAAATTAAATTCATATCAATACACTGGATATAAAATCTCTAGCAGTCAATCTGGGTAGTATTAACTAGTGGTTGGCAGGCACGTTTCACACGTTAGATGAAGTCTCACAAAATGTTCCCATATCAGATAGCTAGATAGAGTTGGTAGAAACTTTTAACATTGGAAAGCGCTTTGGTATGGAGAATGTGCCTTACAACTGCTAAATGGTTATAGGTTGGGCATCCCTTACCTGGAATTCCAAAATACGGAGTATTCTGAAATACAGAACTTTGAGCACCAACATGACTTTTTTTTTTTACCTAAAGAAATAAAATTGCAAACTCTGTTTCATGCACAAAATTTTTTAAAAAAATATTGTATAAAATTACCTTCAGACTATGTGTATAAAGTATATCTGGAGGTATGGGGTAAGGTGCCATCAATATGCTGATGACACCCAGCTCTTTCTCTCCTTTCCTCCTGATTCCAAGGAGGCAGTCAAAGTTCTGGATTGTTGTCTGGAGGTTGTTGGGAGCTGGATGTGTGCGAACAAGTTGAAATTGAATCCTGATAAGACAGAGGTTCTCCTAGTCCAGAAGTCCAAGACCCAGGTATTGAACTATCATCCTGCACTGAACAGGGTTACGCTCCCGCTGAAGGAGCAGGTCTGCAGCTTGGGGGTGCTCCTGAATCCACAGCTGCTCCTGGATTCCCAGGTAGCAGCTGTGGCCAGGGGAGCCTTTGCTGATTCGCCAGCTGCGACCATACCTGGGTTGCTCAGACCTGGCCAATGTGACCCATGCCCCACTGACATCCAGATTAGATTACTGCAACGCGCTCTACATGGGGCTGCCTCTGAAGACAGTCTGGAAACTGCAATTAGTGCAGAACGCAGCTGCCCATGTGGTTGCTGGGGATCACTGGCTTGACTCAGGCTGCTGCTTCAGCAGCTACACTGGCTGCCAGTTCGTTTCTGGGCTGAACTCAAAGTGCTAGTTTTGACTTTTAAAGCCCTATATGGATCGAGTTCAAGATATTTGAGGGACCGCCTCCTTCCATACAACCCAACGTCCTCTCAGGTCATTGGGGGGGGTGCTCTTCTGACTGTGCCACCACCAGCAGAGGTGAGGGGGACAGCGGCAAGAAAGAGGGTCTTCTTGGTGGTTGCTCCCCATATGTGGATTCCCTCCCCCTAGAATTAAAAACAGCTCCCTCTTTAGAGTCCTTTTGGGGGGGTCTATTGTCTCTTGGGATTGCAATATTAGTGATCCAAGCTTTATTTTTCTTTCTGTTAACTACTGTTATATTTGGCATATTGTGCTCTACATACTTACCTGTTCGTAATCAGAAGTCCAGAAGAATCTTTGCTTGGTTATTCTCAGTAATATTATCAGGTTTATCAGGGACAGGAGGTCTGGTCTAGAGGGTAGAGCCTCCGCTTGCCTGAAGATAACATCCGCAGGTCGCCAGTTTGAGGCCACCAGCACCGTGAATGGTGAGACCTTGAAGCAGCTGACAAGCTGAGCTGAGTTATTCCACCTGCTCTTTGGTGTGAGTGAAGAAGCATCTTGGCTGCCCTCCATGTGAGAGATGAAGGAGCTGCTTGTCAGCTTGCATGGGAGGCAATCAGAGGCCAGAATGTGATACCAGATCAAAAAGATCCATCTGAAATGTTGCGGTTCTTGAAAGATAGAACCTTTCTTTGATTGTAAAAATCCCTATGGGCATTTAGAACAGCCTGCCCATGTAAACCGCCTTGAATAAAGTCTGAGGAGAAATCTGACAATCAAGAAAGGTGGTATATAAATACATGTATTATTATTATTATTATTATTATTATTATTATTATTATTATTATTATTATTATTAATTTTGGTGTGAATGTAAATTTTATTGTTTGCAAAGAATCCAGTGAACCATTGCTGCAACTCTATCATGATGTTCTTTATAGTCCATTTAACTATACTAAATTTAACTACTTCCAGGATAGTGTTGTGGTTCTGGTGTTGGATTTAGACTTGGAAGATTCAAGGTTCAAATCCCTATCCAGCCTTGAAGCTTCCTGGGTGACCTTGGACCAGTCACTATTTCTCAGCCTCACCCACCTCACAGAGTTGTTGTGAGGACAAAAGGAAGCAAGGAATCATGCACACCACCCTGAGCTCCTTGGAGAAAGGGCAGTATAAAAAATAAGATAAATAATTTGGGTGATCTTACTTCAGGCACTGACCAGATGTTTCATCTTTTATCTTACAAAGTTGGCATTTGCTGTTGTCACTAGACTTCTGAATGTTTGATTTGATATTATAAACAAATGTTATAATAAAATAAATAAGTAAATAAATAAATAATAAAAACATTTGTTTCACACTTTTACTTGTGGCATTCTCACACAAAAAGCCTGTAAGGTATTATCTCCATATTGCTTTTGGGAAGCTGAGGCTGAGAGGAAGTTGCTTGCTTAAGGGTCCTTAGTAAATACCTGGCAGAAATAATTTCAAACCTGACATGTTCTGATTTGCAACTCAGTCTCTTAACCACTATGCTACATGAGCTCTCTGGGGAGATCAGATTAATGCTGGGACTTGTGGATGTTGTCTTCTGTCCAAGTTTTATTTTTGTTTCTGCAGTTATTATTTTGTGTTGCGGTTTTGTGGTAGTGCTGGTGAACTACGCTCCATATGGCATTTCCAGTCTATCTCCTGATGATGCACTGGGTGCTACCACTGTCACTGGTAATGAGAGTCAAAGGTCTGTAGGCATGGATCTTCAGTTAGTGCCTAACCAGAATGAACCTGATACCACTGTTCATTTCTGTGGAAATGTTTACATTTACCTGTTCTGCTATTGAGTAGTTGTTTTACTGTGTATGTTTCATTCTGATTGGTAGTTTTCTTTTTAAAATTTTGTTAGCCACTTAAAGGCTGCAATTCTATGTACACTTACCTATGAGTAAGTCCCCATGAATTCAATGAGACTTTTTTTAGCAGACATGCATAGGATTTGCTGTACATTTTTAAGAATTCTTGAGTTTCAGAGGAGGGAATTATGGACTAAATTTTTGCTTTCTATTTGCTGTCACTGTAACCTTAATAACTGCAAAACTCTTGCTATTGACCCAGTAAAAGAAATTCAAGCACCCAATGAACTTTTTATCCTCATGCATTATCTTTGCACACTACATTCAGGCTGTTGGAAACTTAAGCTAGTACACACGCTCATGCACTGCAAACTGGAGAGGAAGGGGACCAGTTACATTGCTCATCTTCTGCCAACTTAGAAAGTTATTTAGTCCTTCTGTGGGACTTTCTCCATAGAAAAGAAATCTAAAGAGACTAGCCACCATCACTCATCCACCAAATACAGGGGATCTTGGCTTCCCACTTTCAAAATCCTCCAATTTTAGATCAGGAAATTCAAAATTTAGCAGCAAATTCAGGAAATTTAGCAGCTGAATAGGAGCAGCTGCTAAATTTTTCACACTGACTTTTTACTTAGCCAATTTTACTAGTCTTTTTAAAAAGTTCAATTATTAATGTGACTTAAACATACAGTACAATCATATGCATATATACTCAAATGCAAACTCCATCAAATTTAATGGAATTTACTCCCAGCTAAGGGTGTATAGGATTGCAGACTATGTCAGTGGCTTTCTTGTAAATTTAGGGAATGCTTTTCAAATGAACTTGTCTACTGAGGAAGCACTGTGCATGACAGAAGACTATGTAACACGTTCAAAGGCACACATTAGTTCACTGATGTGAACTCAGAGTGCACTTTAAAACATGCACTCTTCAGCAGCTGCACATTGCAAGGGAAGTGTGACAGAATTAGGCAAACTACCCTTCAGGTAGGATGCTTGTCTTCATTACTGAGGAATTCTAAATAAGTGTTCAAGGAATTCCAAAGCCCCCCAAACAAAGTTACAAGACCATTGAGTTTAAAAAGTATTCAACACACTATTCAAATTACAGTGGGCCCTCAGCATCCAAGGGGAATCCATTCTAGGACCCTTGCGGATACCAAATTTCATGGAAAATGAAATCCATGGTGGGGAGGTGTGCCACCTCAATTACTTACCTGGGAGCCACAGCTGGCCCTCTGAAGACATGCAGCCTCCCCAGAAGCCTCCTAGGTGTGACTGGAAGGCTGTTGAGAGCTAAATAATAATAATACAGGTATTTATATAATGCCTTTCTAGGTCCTCAGATTTCTCCTCAGACTTTATTCAAGGCGGTTTACATAGGCAGGCTAATTTAAATCCCTGTAGGGATTTTTACAATTTAAAGAAGGCTCTATCTTTCAAGAGCCACAACCATTCAGATGTTTCGTTCTTGATCTGGCCGCACATTCTGGCCTCCATCCTCCCACGCTCAGAGCAGATGGAATAACTCGACTCAGCTTCAAGGTTGCACGGTGCCAGTGGCCTCGAACTGGCGACCTACGGATGTTATCTTCAGGCAAACGGAGGCTCAACCCTCTAGACCAGACCTCCTGCCCTCCTGCTCCTGAAAATACATTCTCTAACCAAGAGTGAACTTTATGCAGAAACTAAGCAAAGTACACCTTGTATTTTCCATGGAGTTATAAACTAGTTCCCTCTAAGTATGAAGCTACACAATAAATGACAAGTATGAATGGAATGAAGAAGTGGATGTCTGGTAGCTTTAGAAGCAACACATAAAATCATTTGAGAGTGTTTCCATGTAAGGTTCAAAAAAGAAGGTGCACTAAAAGACTAATGGCTGAACTGACAAGCTGGTTGCTAGCAGAAGCCGCATGAGTTGTTTTCTTAATGACTGAAATAAATAGTATAGGTGAAGTTGTCCACTTCATGGAGATAATGCCCCAGGATACTGTCCAAGAGATCTAAAAATGACTACTCTTCTTAAAACTTAGAAGACACAAAGGTTTTCTAAGGCAACAAATGCTATAAATTGAATTTCTTGCTAGACAAAAAAATGTTATTTTTCCAGACATCAGTGGCTGAGTCTTCAAAATGAAAGACCTTTTTTCTTTTTTCTTTAACATGCTGAAGGTCATTGAAATGCTTTGAAGTTAAAATCTTAAAGAGTGAGGAATGTGAGAGTCTGTGGGATAAAAATATTACAGAAGTTAGAATATCTAGATTAGTAACAGCAACAAATCAACCAGGGCCAAAAACGGAAAGATCCAAGAACTGTCTACATGGTTTATTATCTGGAAACGTGACATGATGTATGATACTAGAAGACTTCAAGAAGTTCATCTCATGTAATCTTTTAAATATAGCTTGAAAAATGAAGCTAAAAAATCAGTACTTCAATTTCCCCCCTTAGCTTATGATTCTGCTACTTTTAAACAATGAATGCTTAGGAATCAGTGAGCAATGAAGGTTCTATGCTCTGAACTGTCCCAGTAATGGTCTGGGCTACATGTGCAATCTGCTGCTGCTCAGCACTTTAGAATGCATTCCCCAACTCTGTCATCTTTCTCAGCAGGTACAGACTGAAAGGTATGCAGGGGCTGGGGAAGAGTCCTCCATAAAACATAAACACAGGAAGCTTTGTGTAGCCAAATGCCCTTCACTGTGTTGCTCCAAGGAACATACAGTGGCCAGTATCAAAGATCCTCATTTAAATCAATGTTTGATTGTAAATCAATTGGGAATACCGTGCACAGTTCTGGGTGCCCCATCTCAAGAATGTGGTAACAAAAGCGAGCAAAGGGTTGGGACATCTTCTTTACAGGGAAAGGCAAAATGTTTGGGTCTTTCTTAAAGTTTCTTTGAAAAAAATTAAGATTGTGGTCATGATATAGGTTTAGAAAATGATACACACAGTAGAGAAAGTAGACAGAGGAAATATTCACACCTCTTTCATAACACTACATTGGGGTTACACATTTAACGTGATTTGTAGTAGGTTCAGGGCAAACAAAATAAAGTAGTTCTTCACCCAACACACAAATAATTTTTTAATTCAGTTTCACAATATTGTCATTGCCATGGACCTAGTTGTTGGCATCCTTCAGTCTCGGAAGACCATGGTGTCACACTCTGAATGGTGGCTCTGGAACAGAGTGTCCTCTGCAGTGCGCGAAGCCTGGGTAAAGTAGGTATGGCAGATAGGCTGTTACCCAGGCAGCAAATCCCCCCTCTCCACTTCGCTGAAATGGTCCAATGGAAAGGCAGAGGCCAATACGGTTGGTTCCAGCAGTATCGCAGGAGTTGCCAGAACGTGACTGTGTTCAGCCATGAACTGCCTCAGGGACTCCGGCTCCGGATTTTGCCTCGAGGTTGACTCCTGAAGCCTTTTCCATAACTGGATGTAGCCACAAGGCAATGGAGGTTTGGGATCAGAGTGGAGGTTTGGGATCATGGACCTAACTGGTTTTAAAAGATGATTAGACTTAGCTTATGAAGCTAAGGCTGCAATCCTAACCTCACTTTCCTGGGAGTAAGTCCCATTGAACACAATAGGACTTACTTCTGAGTAGATCTCCTTAGGGCTGCGCTCTAAGTCATAACGGATAGGTCTGTCAATAGCTATTAAGCATGATAGTTAAATGGAACCTGAAATTCAGAGGCAGAACAATTATGAAAACCAGTTGCTGGGGATTGGAAACAGCAGCAGGAGGAGGCTGTTGCTTTCATACTCTGCTTTGCCACGTATTAAACTGAAAAAAACCCCTACACATTATGATCTCACCTGGTTTCAATATTAGTGCTGTTGCTTGCTGATGACAGCATTTACAGCACAATTTACTCAGAAGTAAGAACCATTAAATTCAATGGAACCCACTCCCAGGTAAGTATGTATAGGACTGCAGTTTGACAATATTAAGCCTAAAATTATGAGCAAAAACCTTATGTATGTTCCTTACATTGTACGGCACATTACTTGGCTATGCTGTACATTAAGAGACCTTTCCCCTGCCCATTGTTCATCACAACTTTAGAACTGAACGACCATTCCATTAAACAACACCATCAGCAACTCTTGTTTGAACGGCAAGGGCATGGAAAGAAATGTTAACAGGGACTGTCCTGCAACAGTGAAAATCCTTTCAATGGGAGGTTCGCCTGAAACCTAGAATGAGTATTTCACGGCAAAGTAAAGACTGTTCTTTTTGGGCTGGCATTTGCAAACCTTCAACACAGGCCAACACACACACACACACACACACACACACACACACAAATAAATGAGACCCTGAAAATTTTCATCAAGCTTTTAAAATGATAATTCTGCTTCTGTAAATGCATGAGCTATCAGAAGAGCCATATTTTAAAATCAATTAAAATCCTTCATTTGAAAGGCATTACAAGTGGGTCAATGATCTGTAAATGATGAAGGATCAGCAAAAGGATGACAATTAATCTGAGGGTGCGTGTCAAAAATTGTTTCTGCTAATAGTACTTAGAATATGCTACCAGACACTGACTAGCTACTCCACCACTACCTCCCCCTCCTGACATGGAATGAAGCACCCACAGTGGTCTGCTGAGACATAGCAGATCATATTGCCATTTCCATCTCAGGTACCCAGTAGTGGGGCACTTTCTTTCCCAGTAGGTCCAACCCAAATCAGGTGTGTTGTGTGATGGTGCCCATAATTCACCATTTCACACATCCCTTTAAATGCTGAATAAGTATGGAGCAAGGGAGGGTTGTGAAGTACTCCTCCCTCATACATCATTTAAAGGGAACGTGCTCATTTTAAGTTTTGTGCAAAGAAGGAACACAGAGAGGAAAGCAGATGATTTGATTCTTGCTAGATTTTAGTGAGCAAGGAGTAGTAGATAAATGTGGTTCACATATGTGGAGGGCTGGAGGGAGGCAGTGGTGGCAGACTTGGGGTAAAGGGCACCCTGAATCTGCTGCCCCCTCACCATCCACCACTAATGCAAGGCCACATCAGGTTGCTTCTTGGCTTGGCTGCCTGTTTCTCAGTATTTTAGCAGGAGTTTAAGGCAGTAGCAGTAATGGGTAAGTGGGAAGGCAAGGTACTAGGAAAAGAAAGCATTTGTCTGCCCTCCTTACTAGTCTGTGATTGCTCTGGTCCACATATATCATCTTGTCTACATGCAATAACTACATATGCCAGCGCCTTTTTGGTTGTTTCAAAATGAGTGATTTATGCGAGACATTTACAAATGAACAATACTGAAAAGTGGCATAAACTGACAGAGGAATGCCTGATTTCAGATTCAGTCCTTTACATTAAATGTCTGGTTGTGTCAGCTTAAAAACAGATAAATACAATTTCTCTGCAATCACAGGGATGAGCAATAAGTAGAAAAGCAATTACATAAGTTCAGTCCACTGTGTTGATGCAAATCTTTAAAGAAGTGAAAACATGGACTTTAGATATAACTGGCAGTTCAAAATGTTTTTCCATGGTGGTCCTCAATGCCATTAAGTCCCCATTGTGAGCTATTGACCAATGCTCATGCTTGAATTCCATCCATTATAGCCAGGTGGAGGGAGAAGGAAAACTTAGCAACTACTACTGAAACAGCCCCATAGATATTCTGTTAATACAAAGTACTACTGGTAGAGATTGAAAGCATCTGCTCTCATGTTTTACTTTTGCAATGTCTGTGATGAGATGTCTATATGGGAAAGGCTATATAGGAAGGTTATTGTTGGCTGCTTCTAGGAGATGAGACACTACAAATAAAGACCTCCTAATATAGCAGTAAAAATAAATGAGCTTTACAGATGTGAACATACTCAAATATCCAAAATTTCCTCTTTCCTCCCACAGTTCAACTGCTCTGATTCTGCATGTTGGAAACAATACCTCATGCTCTCTGGAAATTGTTAGCTACTCAGACACACTAGAAACAGGGTAGGATTTTAAAACATATTAATGAAAATATTTCTATTTTAAAAATATGATTACCAAGCTTTTACCAGTTTAAAACAACAAAAATAAATAAATAAATAAAAGCAAATTGAGATTTATATGATTGATGCATACCCTGAAACTGTCAAATTTGAATATTAAGTAATTACATGCATACTTTGTGCTATGACTGAATGATGGAATATATTTCAATACAAACGAATGTGTGAGCATGCTCAACAGTTTTGCTAGGGTACCTGACAGCAAAATGCTGTTATAACAATAGCTGCCAACTTTCAATGCTGAAATGGTTAATGAGTCAGCTTTTAATTTAGAACCTATGCAGTTCTCAAGTACGCAGTGTAAATTAAAAATAATGGACATGGATACTTCACTTGAATTCAGAACTGCCAATCATGCCATAATATTATAATGGAGATAAATGACTTTCCTAATCAAACTAAATACAAATTAAGAGAGCCAGTGTGGTGTAGTGGTTCGAGTGCTAGACTAGAACTGGGGAGACCACAGCTGAATTCTCACTCATCCTTAAGGCTCACTGGGTGATCTTGAGCTAGACACTATTGCCCAGCCTAAGCTAGATTGCAGGGTTGTTGTGAAGATAACCCATGTTCCTTGGATGAAAGGCAGGATAGAAATCTTGAATAATAATGCTGTAAAGTGACCCTCACCCATCTCAGGGCCCAATCCTATCCAAGTTTCCAGGACTGGTGCAGTGGTGACAGTGGGATGTGAGCTGCATCCTTTAGTAGAGAGGCTGTCGCAGAAGCCTCCTCAAGGTAAGGGAACATTTGTTCCCTTATCTCCAGGCTGCACTGCATCTGCACCAGTGCTGGAAAGTTGGATAGGATTGGGCCCTCAATCTCTTTAACTACCTCAGGGTTGTTGTGAGAACAAAAGGGGGGATTACCATGTACACTGCCTTGAGCTCCTTGGAGGAAAAGCAGTATAAAAATGTAATAATTGGAAATTCAAAAATAGTGCAGTATCACTCCTGCTCCTTTGCTTACTGTTTTCAACTAAAGTGGTGTCTGAATTTACTTGGAGTGATGGGAGGAAAGCATGGCTGCATGTGGGGTTTATTATCCAAGGAAGTGCTTACACTGGCTACTTTCTAGGGATGGATCCATCTACTACAGAACCTACCTGCAGGAGCTCTGGGGCAGGGTATGCCCAGTGCTCACAGCTGCAATGAGGAATAATCTCTCAAACAAGGTTTTGTGTCATAGCATAAAAGTTTTCTTGTTTTTAAAAGATTAGTTAAAGAAATTTAAAATATTACTATAATTCTATCTCAAAATTGATTCTGGTTTGATTTATGCAACTGTTTTTTTCTACTTTTTTCTAACTGATGTTTTTGCAGAATTTTAAAATAATTTAATAAATTTTAGATATATTGCATTTTCTTATAAGTCTTCCTGCAACACTTATAAGTGTTCCTGGCTATTGTTCCTCACTATAGAAAATGGCTATTGTTTTATGAACACACTTTAAATCCTGAGATCTGTTTCTCTGTTTCTCTTTATCAATGAGAAAGGAGTATAGGGGAAGATATGGATCCCTATACATTTTTCAGCAGCGTTGTTGTGGGTGACGTCATCCAGTGTGGAGCTTGGCAACCTAGAAGTTTATCATGTCACATGTCACTTCTGGGTTGCTGAGCATTCATTGACTGAGGGAGGAGAAGCCAACTGTGGTGCACCAGGTGCAGGGGTGCATTGGCTCCAGCCACAGCGAACGTCACTGGCTCTCCTGCCTGCTGCAATTTGGCAACAACCAAGCCTCCTGCTGGCTGGATTGCAGTATGTCTGAGGATGGTGTGAGTGGGGCCAGGAACAAAGCTGGCAGCATGCTCTAATGGCTGGGTGGGACGCACCCCTTGCTTGCCGTGGCTACATCACTGACATTTATAAAATCTAAACTCACAGTCATATCCAAAGAAAACTAGCCATAAGTGCTGCTGAAATCATCAACAAATGTTAGTTTTGCCTAACTACAGTCTCATCAATTTCAGCTGATACAACCCAGAAAGCTAACAAAACTACACAAAGATAGAAATATATAAATTAAAATAAACATTATAAAATAAACTTATAAAAAGGCAGTTATTCTAGTTATTCAAGGTCAATCAGTACAATTTTCAGCAAAAATAGTCTTCACAGAGTTCTTAATACTCAATGGAGATGTTCAGTGTTTAAACTAACTATTGTAGTCTGCTACAAATATTTTTTAGATAAACATACACTTCTTTGTGCATGTCAGAGCCAATGGAACATATTTTAAAATAGACTCCTACTGTTGTCAAAATAATTCATGCCATTTTGGAAAGGGATTTTGAAACATTGCCATAAATTGTCATAATTTGCTCAAGCAAATTTCTAGGATTAACAGACGAAAGTTAAGTTATCCCATATACAAGAAACAGAAAGCAACTTTAGGACAATATTTCCAATTATTGTCGTTTGCACATTTTTTTTTTTCATGCAGCACCAATAATCCTGAAAAGATACATTAAAGAAGATTTCAATGAAGTGCATTATAAAAATTTCACACAGAGTTATTCAGACATAAAAGGAATTTCAAACTGATTACTGACAATTCAAAACTTCATTACGTAAGAAATCAAGGCTATATGTAGTTTATGTATTTTAAGACTACAACAGAAGAATAAATCACTTTAAAGCAACTGTGAAGTCAACTGTGATTCTCTTTTCTACCTCAATTGTTCAATTGCATGTAAGAACAGGTGAACAACAAATTCCAAACACCGAAAACATGTTAATGACTTACTTTTCCTGAAGGTAATCCACCACCCTTTCAAAGTCTGCCACACAGTATTCCCTCTTCATGTCCATGAGTATACTATCAGAGGCAGTTTGGACTGGCACATGAAGGAAAGCATAGACTCTTGGATGATTGAGAATTTTTGCCATTTCCTAGAATATTAAAAATATATATACATATATATTACCACATCCTCAAATGGATAGTGTTTGCTTTCATGCATTACCAATGCACATTAAACATGTAAATGTCACTCTTATTAACCAAAATAACTCCATGCCATATACTTACTTAACAGCAGATCGCTGTTATAATTTTAGAAAATACAATAAGTTTCTGGGATAACATAAAGTACATACTTTAAAACACGGGTGATAAGCTCATTTCATTCAGAGTGCCAAGGTTAGCATCTATGGCTCCTGCTGAGGGTTGGAAGTGATGTCATTAAGTAGGAAGTGAAATCATTAAGCAGGTGACGACAAGAGGTAAGCACTTTGTTCTCACCTAGGAACTCATTAGCTGCAAAATGACAGAAGAGAAAATATGTGTATCTTGATCCTATTTTCAAGTTATTTTCAAGGAAGAGCCCTATTGTCAAGCGGGCTGCTTTTTCTTTTTTTTGCATCACTTCTGCCTAGCAGTGTTCCCTCCAATTTTTTTTTCTGTATCATGCAGTTAACGACCTGAGCAGTATATAGCCACTGTTATCTTAAAAGCGGCAACTTAACTACAGTCGTGTGTCACTTAGCGACAGGGATGTGGACTGGCAACCCTGTTGTCCAGCAAGGCTTGACGCTATACTAAGCCTCTGAAGATGAGGGGAAGCTGTGCTCCCCCTGGCTTCAGAGCCTTTTTGGAGACTTGCAGAGGCTCAGAATGCCCAACTGCAAGACAGATGCAATTTCCCGTTACCTGAGGAAACCGGGTTGTGTCTCTTGTGCAATTTGGACATTCTGAGTCCATAGAGGCAAGGAAGCAGAGCTCCCTTCGGCTTCGGAGGCTTGGGGGTGCATATACAGGGACCAGTGGTAGTGTTGTATATGTGGCCCATCACTGGTGAGAACATCACAAAGCAACACTCACCTGCATCTGACTTAACTACAATGGACCACACCATCCATATCCTCCAATCCTCCCTTGACCAGCACTCACCCGCTAATGATGCCTCTCTCAGTCCCCACACCCTGGCCCTAAGTTTTCAACTTCCTTAGATGCATCATTTCTATCTGTGATCTGAATACCCCTGGTTTCCCTTCAGCAGGCTATAGGAGGCACAAGGAAGATTAGAAAACAAAAGAAAGATCAGTTGGCCTGCAATGTCTTTCAGTTCAGATTACAATTAAGTCACCTTTGCAGCTCAATTATCATAAGCCCAATTAACCTGTGGGCTAGAGGAGGAGCATCCGCAGGCCTTATGTTTGGCACTCCTGGTTTAAAACATCAAAGAATAGTGAGCATTCACAGGCAACATACTTGGAAATACATTCTGCTTCATGTATGATCGTGATATATATGATAAATATGTATATTCTCTCAGGCAGAAGTGCACGTGGCCTCTGGGAAACCAAGTGCCATGGGAACGAAGTGCCAGGTAAGGCACCGCGAGTTTAGCATCTGGGCGAGTTCAGCAGCAGGGCGAGGAGGCCAGGGCCCCAGACACTGTCCTTCTCTTCCCTTGAGAAGAGGGCAGCAAACCAGTGAAGGGTTTTTAAGTACCCCTAAACAAACAAACAAACTATGCAGTCAGCCAGCCAGCAGCAGGGTGGGGGCTATACAGTGATTTGCATCGAGTGCAACATGAATGACTATATGCCTCTGGGGCATAAGTCATGGGTGTGTCCTCTGTGCAAGGAGCTCCAGGGGCTCAGGGAATGTGTCCGCTCCCTTGAAGCCTTGGTGGCCAACCTGGAGAAGCAGAGGCAGGCAGAGAAGGACCGTGGGGAGACTTCCGGGGATGATCAGGCTTCGTCCCAACCTCAGGTGTGCAGCTCCTCAGCTGCCTGGGTGGGAAGTCTCGGGGCTGGAGGATGACATCCTGGAGAGGAGGGAAACAATCCTCTAGGGGGGGCCCCTTCTCCAAGGGACGGGCCTGTATCCAAATGCACTCAGGATACTCCTCGGCGGAAGGGGGGGTCGGGGGCTTCTTGTAGTGGGGATTCGATTATTAGAAACACAGTGAGGGGTTTGCAATGGATGTGAGAATGGCATGGTGACTTGTATGCCTGGTGCGAAGGTTGCGGACATCACTTCTCATCTAGACAGGCTGGTAGATAGTGCTGGGGAGGAGGTAGCGGTTGTGGTGCATGTCGGCACCAACAACGTGGGCAAGTGTAGCTAGGAGGTCCTGGAGGCCAAATTTAGGCTATTAGGTAAGAAGCTGAAAGCCAGGACCTCAAAGGTAGCGTTCTCGGAAGTGCTACCTGTTCCACGCGCAGGGCCAGTTAGGCAGGTGGAGATCAGGGGTCTCAATGGATGAGACGGTGGTGTAGGGAGGAGGGGTTTAGATTCGTTAGGCGCTGGGGAACATTTTGGGAAAGCGGGGCCTGTACAAGAGGGACGGGCTTCACTTGAACCAGAATGGAACCAGACTGCTGGCGCATAACATTTAAAAGGTGGCAGAGCAGCTTTTAAACTGATCCCTGGGGGAAGGCCGACAGGAGTCAAGGGGCATTCGGTTCGGAACTCCTCATCCCTATGGGATGAGGATGGGGATGTTAGAGAACAAGACAAGGGCAGAGTAGGAGAAGAAATTGGGAATGGTAGCATGATGGGATGTGATAGACGGTTTGGCACAGTGAAAGGATGCGGAGACAAAGGAGCTAATAAGCAGCCCATCCTGGGGCATTCCGTGTACAAATGCTTTTATGCAAATGCCCGAAGTTTATGCAAGTGCAAAGATGGGAGAACTGGAATGTCTGGTGACTAGGGAAAACATTGACATAGTGGGCATAACGGAAAGCTGGTGGAATGTGGAAAATCAGTGGAATACCGCCATCCCGGGCTATAAACTCTACAGGAGGGACAGGGAAGGGCGTGTTGGACGTGGGGTGGCCATTTACATTAAGGAAGGGATAGAATCCAGCAAAGTAGAGATTGAAGGCGGGTCCGACTCCACCATAGAATCTCTGTGGGTTAACTTAACAGGCCTGAGGAGCGATGTAATACTGGGGGCGTGCTATCATCCTCCAGACCAGAAATCGGAAGGGGACCTTGAAATGAGGAAACAGATCAGGGAGGTGACAAGAAGGGATAGAGTTGTAATCATGGGGGACTTCAATTATCCTCATATTGACTGGATCAATTTGTGTTCTGGTCATGAAAAGGAGACCAGATTCCTTGACATGCTAAATGACTGTGCCTTAGAGCAGCTAGTCATGGAGCCCACCAGAGGACAGGTGACTCTGAATTTAATATTGTGCGGTACTCAGGACCTGGTTAGAGATGTAAATGTTGCTGAACTGTTGGGGAACAGTGATCATGCTGTGATCCGTTTCGATATGCACGTTGGGGGAAGAACACCAGGCAAATCTCTCAAAAAAAACCCTTGACTTCCGAAGAGCAGACTTCCCTCAAATGAGGAGGCTGATTAGAAGGAGGTTGAAAGGGAAGGTAAGAAGAGTCCAATCTCTCCAGAGTGAATAGGAGGAGGGGTTGGAAGTTAATGTGGGGGTAGGTGGGAAGTTTGGGTATTGTTGGCCACTGGCTTAGATGACTTTAAAAGTCGGTTGTAAACATTCATATGAGGTGGACTATAGGTTTATTAGTAGTTATTAACCATGATTGATACAATGAATCTCCAGATGCAGGGGCAGTACGTCATTGAGTACTAAGTGCAAGGGAGCAATAGCTGGGGAAGGAGCTTTCAACCCCTGCTTGTGGGGATTTCACTATGTTTATTTCACTATGCATTGATTTAGTTCATCGCATCATTTATTATTATTATTATTATTATTATTATTATTATTTGTATTGGCAACCTTCAGTCTCGAAAGACTATGGTATCGCGCTCTGAAAGGTGGTTCTGGCACAGCGTCTAGTGTGGCTGAAAAGGCCAATCCGGGTGTGACAATCCCTTCCACACCGGGAGCAAGTGCATTATTATTATTATTATTATTATTATTATTATTATTATTATTATTATTAATTGCCATGGCTATTACTGCAAATAATGTTGTTGTATATGAGAGGATTGTCAAAAAATGTATGTCCTCCATGTGTCAGATGGCCTAGTTAAGCCTCTGCTCAAATCTGCAGGTGCACTTAATGTAGTTCTTGGTTCACTCCATGCTTGGTTCACTCCACTGACTGACTAGCTCAGTGGTTCCCAAACTTTTTCGACGGGTGGTTCCCTTGACCTACTGGGCCATTGGCCATGGCTCCCAATTAGGGCTACAATTCTGTACATTATATAGGCTGGTGGGTTTCTCACAAGGATTCCATGGCTCCCCTAGCTGGCTTCTGTGACTCCCCAGGGAGCCATGGCTCACAGTCTGGGAACCACTGGGTTAGCTTATAACTCAGGTATTAAAAGTGTCCTACCCTCATATACAAGTAAGGAAAATACAACAGGGTGAGGAACTATCTTGTATGTAGTCTTCCTAATTCAATCCAAGGGACGCACATGCAGTCACAGAAGGCGGCTACGAGTAGGACAACTTTATCTTTCAACCTTGTACACTGGGACGCAAGCAGGAAGATACTCTACTTTTTTAGCACTGTAAAAGAATCAGCACAATTCCATGTATGTCTTTTCAGAAGTAAGCCCTACTGAGGTCAATAAGACACTAGTTAAGTGTTTATCATATTGTAACCCCTGAATACTTTTATTACACAGACAGGCAATACAATCTGTCACAGAACAAGGATCTAAAGGAGTGTTTCTAAATGATTTTCATCAAGCCCCCCCAAGTTCAGAGATTGAGGACAAGTCCACCCCCCCCAATACTTGACTATGACTATGGCTTCACCTGCAAAGTATATATACACCAGAGGTATCCTGCAGCAGAAGGCTTCATTGTTGTTCATTCTAAATCTTTGGTCATCTTCCACATAGTTTCATGTAAATTTAGGTGAATGCATCAGAAAGAATTACTGACTAAAGTAACTGATGATAAGTACGTTTACATATATTTTTGCACAACTGAATGAACTTAATGCACTAAACCAAAAAGGGAAGATACAGTGTTGTGGATGTCAACATATAATTTAATCAAAATTGCTGGGATACATTACTACTAATACTCAAATTCAAAACAAAACCTAATCAAAATATGTGCCTCAAAGACAAACAAAGGAAAAACCAAAATAAAAATACAATTGAAGCAATACTGCAGATTATTCAGAAGATGTTGCAAAGGAAAAAAAAATGTCAGGTCATCTGTCAATGAACACAAAGGATTTTATGCATTCAAGGCTAATGACAGACTTTGTAACAGCAGAGGTGGTGACTGGTAGAACTTTAATTACCCATCAGAATATAAATATGTAGTATCGTGATACCTCATTTGGTTATTAATGAATTTACAAATATTAAAAGGAAAACTGGAGGCAGTTAATTATGCAAGGTACATATTTGGTGGGTGTTAATAGCTTTATCTGCATCCTGGTGTCATGAACCAATAGCAGTTATAAAGATATGCATTTTATTTTTGCAAACCTAAGTTTTCCAGTGGTGATTTGCCACCAGAAATTTACAACGAAGTCAATGCTGATCTTCCTCCTGCTGCTAATCCATGAACAAAATTAGCCTTAGCTCCAAAGGTTTGCCTGAGGCCCATGACATTTACAAATGACTGATGGAAGACTTGACACTGAGCACAGAATTTAAGAGTAAAAGATTCTAAACTCAAATACCCCTGAATTATCTTTCAAATGGGAATTAAAGACAGCATATTTCCCTGAACATAGGAGAGACGGTATATAAATCTTTTAAATAAATATGTGATGGGTTTTATTTGTTGTCAGCAGCTTTGGGAGCCAATTGTTGGCAGAAAAAGAGGAAAGAAATATAATGCATAATTTTAGGATTCCCCCCTTCATGGTTAAACCACCACCCAAACAAAAAAAAACCCACTTAATTCACTCATGGTTCAAAAAATAAGGAAATTGTAAATTAAAGCATCTCCCTTGTCTTTCCTGCCATGTAAACAGGAAAGAGGTTTAACCTTCTCACATACTGTGCTCACTTGGCCTCCAAGTACACCTTGGTCTTTCAACCCTTTCGCAGGTTTGAAGTAACACTGAAGCTGGTGTCAATGCCATATAAATGCAATGCTATTAAACATTTATGTGTTTAATAGAATTTGGTTACATGTTAAATTAATGGCATGGAATGTCCATGACACAAAATGGATGAAACAGCAAAGCCAATTTGGAAATAAATTCTACTATCATTCACTAATACTAGTAAGTGGTTGTGGAAGAATACAAAAAACTGGAGGGATGGTTTTGACTAGAGATGGTGTAGGAGGAAGGCACCATGAAGATAGAGTGAAATAGTTGGAAGAGATAACAAAGCGATTAAATAGACAGTGCAAGAGCAAGAAATTGGTGGAGTGAATGCCTTCACAAATACCATCATAGAGGTGAAACAAGTGATGGCAAGAGTCACAGAAGGTATTCCCAACTTGCTCAAATACACATCTTTCTGTTGACCCCCCTCCCACCATTTCTTCAGGTTCTCTTGTACAAATACAGACCCAAAACATTTGGTTTGCAGGGATGAGAAGAGGAGGGAGGTTAAGAGTTGAGATTCCTGGGATTCTCCACTAGAGTGGAATAGATGAGGACAAGGATTGGTATCAGGGAACTCTGTGAGACAACAGAAGGCACTGATGGATTAGAGCAGGATGAGGGTTGAAAGTCAGGACAATGTGGGATGGTTGGACAGTTCTAAAACACAAAAAATGAAATGGCCCTTGCCTAAAGGCCTCCAACTGAAAGCCAGGTTACAGGTTCAGAACTATCAAGTGGTATAAGCCCCACTGGCACTTTGCCAGTTTAGATTGCAGGTGGTGAAGGTTGATATAGATCAAAACTCCCCCATGGGAAAACCTCCTGCAGGATAAAGCTAGTACATCAGAGAAAAGGCTAAGCTCAAGCTCTTCTCCTTGGTATACTAATTTTCATGGTTAGAGAATTTCTGGTGAGAGGAAATAACATGATATTCTTCACCTGCAGTCTAAAATGGCAATGTCCAGCCAGGACTACACTGTGAGATTTCTCAACATTTCAGCACCACATTACCTGGATAGGACAAAAATGAGAGAAGAGTATAGGCAGAGTAAGGTAAGGCAGAGAAAGGTAGCTGACAGCACAGAATGATGCTGTGATTAAATCCACTGAACACACATCTCAAACATGGTAAGTTTGGTTTTATTGGGTAATTATTTGTATTCATATTTCACATCTTCCAAACAACTTCACTGTGTGTGAAAAATATAGCATATATATATATATATATATATATATATATATATATATATAGAGAGAGAGAGAGAGAGAGAGAGAGAGAGAGAGAGAGAGAGAGAGAGAGAGCTGTTGCACTACAATACTCGTATATGTTTAGGTGCTGTGTCAGGGCTTGTCTGGGGAAGCCATCTGTAGAGTATCAGCTTAAAGGAGGCTAGAGAACACAAATGCTGAGTTGACATGAAGAATCAAAGAGAAAGAGCAATGAAATTCTATTGTAACTTGCAGCACTCTTGGCATTCCGCATGCTTTCAAAGAGAAGAAAAAACACACAAAACAGGTCCCTTCTCAATAGCTGGTAAATGACTAAAACATCTTGAATTAATAATGAAGATAAAACCCACAGATGGCATATGGTAGAGTTTGAACTACAGTCATTTTGACAGGTGACATGGAAGACCATGCATCTCATCATCTGAAACTAAGCATTTAAAAAGGCACCAGCAAGTATGAATAACCTTTTAAAAAAATAGACATAAGCCTTCACCATCACCATCACACACAAAATAAAAAGTGCCATATAGACAAAAAAATTGTGAAAATGTTTATGTCACCCAATTACTGAAACAATCATAATGTTAGTAATAAACTTGTCCCTTAAAACAGTGGTTCCCAATGTTTCTGGAGCTGAGACACTCTCAGAACCCAGAAGTGAGCTGCCGGAATGGAAGAGGCACTAGCAGATTGAATACAGTGACAGACAGCCAGGCAAACGAGTCAGAGAAAAAGACAGAAGGGTTTGGTAACCGAGCTGTTTATAGCTTTTTCTCCCATAGGGTTCTATGGCATCTTTTGTGGGGTGAGCTTATCAAGAAACCTTCTTTGAGGTTTGATGCCCCTTGATGGCATATCCCTGATATTTCTATTGTTCTTGCACCTTGGTGAGGGGAGGCCAGCTGTTTAACTAGCATGACTGAGTGATTTTGGTCATGGAATTGGCAAGGACACTATGGGTGGTGACCCTTGTTTGGTGACCCTTGTTTTGTTTAAGTACAAAACTTATTAGCTCCAAGTCAGGAAGTTCCTACGGGGTGGCTTTTGCTTACAGGGTTAAGTGTGCTGTGGAAGCAAGTGTGGTTCCAGGAGCATTAGGAGTAAGGATACGTAAGGAGGAGTAAGGATAAGAAAAGTAATGCCTGCTCCTTTAGACAAGAGTAAGGAGCAGGCATTACTTTTCCAAGACAGCCAGATAGAGGGGGAGGGCATGATTGTGTTGACAAACAAAAGTGCAGTCTTCCTTTTGTAATGTGACTCTGAGGCCTTTTCCCATTACGCCTGCTTCTTAATCTTGGTTCTAACATGGGCTATGCTGTTTTGCCACCACATAAACATACACAACATACATCTGGTGTATAAAATGAAAATAAAAAGGTATGGCAGGCAGTGGTGTAGCTAAGGGGAAGCATGGGGTAGCAGTTGCACTGGGCATCAAACTTTAGGGGGACAACAAGCTGAGCGTGACACTAGTGACCAAAATTGTGAAATCTTGGTATGTATGAATAATACCATCATGTTATATATCGTTGGAAAGGTAATTTTATGCTGAATGCAATGAAAAAAACTGCATTGGAATATCTGTATTCTAGCAAAAGTTATGGCCAATTAACCAGAAAATGAAAGCACTACTGTCTTATGGAACATAAAATGGATTTCCTTAACTCAAAACAGACCTATGAGATGGATTGTTCTGAGAGCCAATGACATATTATTATATTATTGACATGTTGCAATGACATATTATCATGATACAGCATGAAACCAATAAGGTGTTAATATGAGTCAGTTCTCATTTCCATGTATTATAATACAGCTACCCCTGCTAACTGGGTAAAAAGGTACTTTTTCAAGTGGTGCCCCTCTTATATTTAGCAGGGGGAGAATAACCATCCCTCTTCACCCCAGCACAGTGTCTCAATCCGATCAGGGGCACATTTTTTATTTATTTACTTAATTAATTTGATTTTGTCTGGGGGAAGTTACAAATCTTCTTTGACCCCAGGTAGCAGATAGATGCCTTAGCTATACCACTGACTGAGGGGAGGCAGCAGAGCAAGTAGGTGGCAAGCTGCTGGGAAGAGAAGGTGGGTTCCTCCCAATTTTCACTTTTTAAAAAGCCCAGACGTGACATCCCTTCCAGTTGTGACATCACTTCCAGGGCAACATTTTGAGCTTGGCACTGGACTACATGATCATTAGCAATGCCACTGATGGCAGGTAACAAAGCCTGTAACACAGTGATTCCCAAACTGTGGGTCACAACCCACTGGTGGGTCACATTTTTGGTGGATCAAAAAACAGTGATGGAAATATCAGATAACTAATTGCTTCAAGCCCTTAGGCTATTGAAAAGTCAGATACTCTAGCTCAGCCATTTTCAACCACTGTGCCGTGGCACACTGGTGTGCCGTGAATGGTCCCCAGGTGTGCCACAGGAATTTGGGAGAGGGTCATTTATTAATAGGGCCATTGGGGATGTGAGCCTCCCATTGATAGTACAGTGTGCCTTGTCAATTGTCAAAAAACTGATGGTGTGCCTTGACCATTTTAATACTTTGCCAGTGTGCCTGCTAATTCTGCTGCAAAGAGCACAGCTTCTGCTGTTTGTAAGATAGCTGCTAACTGCCCTCCACACAGCTGAACTCCTGCAGTTGCAAGCATGTTTAAATATTATTATTATTATTATTATTATTATTATTATTATTATTATTATTAACAACACTATTTATATACCACTTTTCAACAAAAAGTTCACAAAGCGGTTTACAGAAAAAAATCAAATAACTAATGGCTCCCTGTTCCAAAAGGGCTCACAATCCAAAAAGACACAAAAGAACACCTGCAGACAGCCACTAGAAAAGGCAACTGCTGGGTGAGGATCAGTTAATCTCCCTCTGCTAAATGAAAGAGGAGCACCCACTTGAAAAAGACAATAGAGTGTCATTTTAAAAAGTGGATCCTGGTGCTAAAAAGTTTTGGAACCACTGCTATTCACTTATTTCCCAAAGAGACTGGATGCATGTCTCATGACCAATCTATGTGAAACTAGATGAAGTTTGGTTTTGTATCTGTATTTCTAAAACTTAAATAGAGGTCATGGGGGAGAGGAATTTCGTCTGGGATTGCAGTGCAAGAGAGAAGAAACTTAAGTTCCTCCTACATGCTGCAGTTCTGATCCTGCATGCTCTCTTCCTTGGTCAGGATTTAATTTTTAAAGAAACTACTGTATACATGTAGGACCCAAATATATACTTAACAGAGTGTGCTGTTTCACCCTCAGGCTGTCTTTTGTTGCTTCCTGTCCAAGGAGAACATAACTAATAAATACAGCTATGCAGTCCATATTTGAGTATGGCAGTATTCTAACCACCCTACCAATCCTCATAAATAATGTTTTCATTGGAAGGTACATGTTGAAACAGTATTGCCACCCCCCCCCCCCAATTCATTTCTTACTTTGTCTCCCTCTAGCCATGGCAATAGGTGCACACATGCTTATGCTTGGTTGAGAATTTTTTCTCCAGAAAGTAATGATTAAATGGGTCCATAGACTTGCTTGATGCATAGAATTCTGGTAAAAGTACTTTTAGAAATGGGTCAATATTGTTCTATTTAATTAAATATAACATTGCCCAGTTTCACATCTCCACAAAAATTGCACAAAAGGAATTCTAAAGTCATTCTGAGAGAATCACGTATGAAAACCAATAATAATTTTCCTTTCTCACTGGGACAAAAACTAATGCTAGCCATTTTGTCCATTCCTCACCACCAGCAAAAATGCTGTTTAGTTTAAATATAGAGCAGCTACATCATTGAGCATAGTTTTTATTTCACAAGTACTGGTGCCTCTTTTTTCTCCATTAGTTGAGACTAAAAATGAAAGCTGTTCATGTTCACAGAAAAACAAAAATCCCTCATGCAGTGCATGCTGCTGAGAAACTTTTACAATCGAAGCTTGCCCAAAAAACCAGCTGGCACAAGTAAAAAGCATTGGTATCTGTCTGGCTTGGAAAAAATATGAAGACCAAGATCATATGCATGTAAAAACCTAAAATATTGTGGAATGGTTATCAGGAATCTTTTGAGGCCTGTGCACATTAACTACCGCATACACTTGCCCATTAGTCAATCTCATAGATGAGGGCAGGTTTTGAGCCCCAAATCATTTAATGTTCTGTGACCCTCAGATAAGTCAGGGGTTAATCTTACTAGTAAGAATTCTGCTTTTTCCTCTACCCACCACTTCACCAGACAGCTGCTAAGCTTCCCATAAGCTCCTAAAGCAGTGATTTTTAACTTTTTTCATCTCACGTGACACTGACAAGGCACTAAAATTGTCAGGGCACACCACCAGGTTTCTGACAATTGACAATGCACACCATGTTGCCAGTGGGGGCTCACACCTCCCATTGGCCCTATTAATAAATTACATTCCCCCAAAATCCTGTGGCACACCTGTGGACCACTCGCGGCACACCAGTGTGCCACAGCACCATGGTTGAAAATGGCTGTCCTAGAGACTCCTGTTTTATTTACTGTATTGACCAGAGTATATGTCAACCCAGGGTTTCAGGCTCAATTTTTAGGCATGAATTTTTTTACTTATAGGCAGGTATATGCAGTAACTTCATTGTTCAGGCTTGTAAGATGCTTGAAATAAACAGAATAAGTCATATTTAAATCATAACACTATTATTATTAGAGCCAAGACAGCTCTTCTGTTAAAAGTAGCAATTCAAAGACCAGAGCAGCAACCATGCATGCAGCTAGATCTCTCAAATTTTTGCACTGCAGCTCCGCAAAAGAGACACCGCAAAAGAGACAAGTAGGAATTCAGTTTTCAAAATGACTTACATCTTTGACAGTGAGTGTTTCTACATGTGCATGTGTAACTTGTCTTTGGGTTATGACTAGTTTCTTCAAAAATCAAGTTGATAATTCATAAACTGTTTCATTTTTGTTGTGCTTTTAAACAGCATGTACTAAACCAATTATTTCACTTCTATGTATACTTATAACAGTCAGTAAAAATGACTGAAGTTATTCAAAAAGTATTGCTCAAGAATTAAAGGATTCTAATTTGAAACCTACAGTCTCTATCCTGCTGCGACTGTCTAACACAGAATTAAATTATCATGCTAACTAATTCTGATCAGCACCTTTGAGCAGCACAAAACAAATTAGCAACATAGCAAACATAAAAGTAAAATCTTCTAGAACAGGGGTGGCCAACCTGTGGCACACGGACACTTCCTAAGTGGCACGTGAAAAGTTGCCTGTCATGATTGTACTGGCTGACACAGGGCTCCACAGCTGCAAATGCATGGCGATTCTCCCAGCATGAATCCCAGAAAAGGAGCAATAAGGCCCAGATGGTGTGAAGATAGCCAACCAGTGGTTCGGCAGAACATGTGGGGCAGCAAAACCACCTGAGCTCGCCTGTCTGAAATAAGTTGGGAGTGGCACATTCAAGATTCTATATATAAAAAGTGGCAAGTGGCATGATGTGAGTAATGATGTGAGTAGGAGATGTTGTAAGCTATGATGACTCATCCTAAGACAAGTCAGGCCTAGGCTATTGAATGTTTTAAAGTGACAGAGTGGTTCACATTAGTATAAAATATTATATGACCAGAGAGGATGATGGCTTTGCGTTGCTTATATAAGGAAAGATGCTACCTAAATAGGACAAGGAGAGGGTTGCAGAAACAAAGATTTGCTTGCATATGGTTTGCATAAATTACAAATTTCATTACACTTGTGGACACTAAAAGAAAAAAATTTCTTATGGCCCTTGGTAATTTGTTAGAGAATTACTACTTCAGTAGAAGGCTGTATTTAAAAGATGCAGATTTCCAGTTTCCTTCCTTGTATTTGTATCTTTCTTGATCTTATGGGTCATGAAATATTCCCAATTCTGACCACAGAAAATCACACATCTACTAAGTTTTTATTTCTCACAGGATGCAAGAGCACTGTGCTTGGCAAACCCATCATTGTCAATGTTTAAATGACTGAACGTACCTCCAGATGCTCTAAAATATAAGGAGGGTTGGTCATGCCAAGTCTCAACATTGCCCCCTCAGGGATCACTTCAACCAGTTTCCACAAGAGAGTAGGAAGGTCTGTGCCAATGTCTCTTCCGTAAGCCCCTGTGTCTTCACTGGTCAGCCATATCTCGCATACCCCTTCTGTGAATAAAAGAAAGAGAGATAATTAGCAAATCTATTTGTGAGCTTGTTATTTTATCATACAGCTGCTCACTCTTTATTTTAATACACTATTTCAGAAGCCTAAGGATTATGCAGGCAAGCTGGGTATTCAATAGCAGAGAAAGAGAGGCATATCCCCGGGGTAGTAGTGGGTTACTGAGTTCATTTTATGAGCAGAAGAGTGATACAACAATGCTGTAAATTATTGCTGTGGAGTGATTAACATTCACAGCCAGTGACTAACATGAGATGCCTTTGTAATGCAACTCAGTCAGGAGTAAGACTGCACTCCCATCTCTAAGGCTATCTGGCTTACTAAACTCTATGAGCAATGCAGCTCAAGCAATGGTCTGTATACTAATGGTCAGACTGCTAATAGTTAGCTGACTAATTGCCTAGTTAACAGCCTGTAAAAGTCCAAGTTGTTAGGCTCAAAACAAGCCAACTGCTGACTATACCGATTATTGCTTATTGTGAAGCCATTGTTACAAACTGTAGTCTTTACACGTTATTTACAAGGACAGATTAAATCTGGTAATTTTAAAAAGACAGTCAATGCAGCACAGAGAAATGATCACTTCAAGAAATTGTGCTTCCGAGCAGCTAATACTCATGAACCAGTGAGGCTACAGGAAGTACAGTAATAATGTTTTATTTTGTAGCTTAAAAGAATGTAGTGATTGAACATGCAATGTTGATAATGACTTCTTTTCCAAGAAATGATCATCATGGGGACGCCCTTTAATAACAATTTGTCTCTCAAAAAAGTTCACTCTGCCTATTTTTTTCCTAAAGCCATGGCGTCAACAGGGATAGGAGAGAGAATATTTTTGATAAGCCTATTGGAATAGAAGTATCTAAATGCTAAAGAAAAACCACACATAAATGCACAACTGCACAAAATCCATCCTTTCCCCATCCTTTTTTTTCTCTCCAAGCTTGCTTTATTATGAAACTCTACAAAGTTGGATGTATGCTGAATAAAAAAGATAAAAATGCTGATAAGTGTAATATAAATGGGTGTTTTAAAAATTAACTTACTGTTTAGAGTCTTTCATATGAAAAGAATCACACAAAAGTAAAAAGTTAAAATCATGTCTGTTGCCCAAGGTTTTAAACGATCACTTCATCAGTTTGGTAAATGGAAAAAAGCATTCTCTCTCTCTCTCTCTCTCTCTCTCTCTCTCTCTCTCTCACACACACACACACACACACACACACACACACACACCATCTTTGACATAACAAACATTCAAATCAAAGCTGTTAAGTAATCTGCTGATTGTCTGGGCACTGTCCAATGAACACTCGAGACAACACACATGGGAGAAAAGGCCACTTTATTAGCGTTTTAATACAGAAAGGAGGCTGAGACCTGCAGTTGCAGGGGCAGTGAAAATCCTTTTGTGGTGTGGAGGCGGGACCACTGGGTGGCCCCAGAACCAAGTCTGTCCCCCAGGTTGGATGTGCACCCGACTCCAAGCTGCGCCCCATTCTTGGGCGACGCAGCTTATCCAGGTCTGTCCCGTCAGGGGAAGGCAGCCGGACTGCGGGCCGTGCTGCCTTGAGCCGCTGAGCCTCTGAGGAGGACCCCCGTGGTTCTGGCCAGGGCCCCAGTCAATGTCCCCATGCTGCTGAGCCCCTGAGGACTACTACTGGGTTCTGCCCTGCCTATGTTGTCTGAAGGTGCACTCCAAAGTCCCAAGTACGCCTCTACTGCACCACCTGCCAGCATGAAGTGACCGATGATATTTATAGGGGCACAGCCCTGTACCCATGGCACTCTGGGGTAGGCGAAAAAACTGCCTGTCATCGTCCAATCTTGACAAGCAGCAAAAAATTCCTACCCGGCCCCAAACGGCGACCAGTACAACTCACACTGCGTAACAGGTGGGTGGGTGGGTGTTCGCTCGGTGCCCACGAGCAAAGAAGGAAGGGGGGAGCTGCTGCTGTGTCCTTAAATTACCTTTGCTCCTCCCAACCAACACCCTCCACCAATCCCCTCGCCGGGGAAAAGGCTTGTGTGTTCTGGCCAGGCCATACAAACTCCGATCCCCTGCTGTATTTGGGTAATCGGGAAAAGGGCCAACCGAATCCCAATTTGATAAATTCCACTCATGATTTTAAGATTTCAGTTATTCAGAGGAAAACAAGTATGTTTCAGTAAGTAAGGCTGTCATGAGACTCATTAAACTCAATGCAGCCCATCAGTCACATATTGTGGCCTATTTATGATTTTTTAAATCCTGCCCTTCCTTAGAGGAGCTTAAGGCAGTATGCAGTGTTCCCTCTGTTCCCACCACAACCTTGTGAAGTAGGCTAAGATGCTGACTGGTCTAAGGGCAGAGAGCAGACTTTGGAGCAGAATGGATCTCCTGAGACTCTCTATCCACTACTGCACCATATTAGGATTCAGATGCCTGCTGTCCAGAGGTATCTGCAGGGTTTGCGTCACCCAGTGCAAGGGCTCATCATGTCACCCAATGATGGACCTCCTCCTGAACCAGACCATACAGAATAAATTACAATATCATATGTACAACTTAAAAGCATTGATGGGTATGTGCAACCTCCTGATTTTTGAAATGGGCTATGTCAGAATGCCAGATGCAAGGGATGCACCAGGATGCAAGTCTTTTGTTATCTGGTGTGCTCCCTGGGGCATTTGGTGGGCCGCTGTGAGATACAGGATGCTGGACTAGATGGGCCTATGGCCTGATCCAGTGGGGCTGCTCTTATGTTCTTATGGCATCACTAGTGTTGATGTAACACTTATTAACTTTATTTACTTATTTATTTTAATATATAATAGTACAGGTCATGCAATAAATCGGTAATCAACAAAAAGCATCAAACCAATGTGATGACACTCACACAACTGAATAAGAGTTCTAGTATTAGCTCTGATACATGGAAATGAGAGCTGATTCATACTAACATCTTACTGGTTCCCAGCTGTGTCATAACACCTGATTGACTCTTGGAACAATCAGTCTCACTGGTCAGTTTGGAATTAAGAAAACCCACTTTTTGTTACATAAGGTAGTTGTGTTTTCCTTTTCTGGTTATTTGGGTAAAATGTTTCATAGAAAACAGATATTTCGGCATGGTTTGTTTCATTGCATTCTGTATTAAATTACTCATCAAATCATATATAATATGATGTATTATTCAAAAATACCAAAATGTTCACAATTTTGACTAGTAGTGGGGTCACTCCCCCTTAGTGCATCACCCGGTGTGGTTCACACCCCCTGCACCCCTAGTTACACCACAGCTGCCTTCCCTCCAGCTTTTACAGTTCCAAGTGGATCACAAAACTGTGGAAGACTGAGATAGATGAGCACATCAAGAACATGGTGTGACTGAAAGAGTATATAAGCATCTATATTTAGAGTACACCTGCTCATATTTGATGCATTTATATATTCTGAGCATTAAACCATACTAAAAATCTTTTCATGTTAATTGTTTTTGCCACTACATGTCAGCCCATGCACTGTTTTTAAATTCTTCCTTCCCTCCCTAATACTGTCAGATACATTATATGAGGGGGAAAGGATAAATCAAAAGCCAATTAAACTAAATGGACAGAAAAATCATTCTTAAAGCAATTTGTATCACCAGGACATTAGTCATTATTTTCCAGTTGCACACAGTCATCAAAACAATGTATAGTCTTTAAAGGTGAACAGAGCAATCTTAATTTTGTAATTTTTCCATCCAAATGATTCCATATTTCTGAGCTGTGAATGCTGCCTTCCTTTCTGGAATGCTACCTTGCAATGCCAGATGAGTGTAAAGAAATAGTTGCTGTGAACAGGAATGAAAACAACATGCACATGGAAAACAACAGCCTTCTCTGAAAACTGCATAGGTGGGAATTATTAGCCTCCTGGTGGGCTGAAAATTAAATCGCATAAAGAGGAAGCAGCTGTAACAGTAAATTAGCAACAACAGGAATAACTGTCTTTACTACTCCACCATCATAGTATTAAACAACAGGGAATGCCTATTATTTATGTAGGCATAAATCCATACTCCCGAAGCGTATTCACTGCTCAATTCAGACAACAAGCTTAACTGTGGTTAAAGACAAATAACCCTACGGCTAATGTGGCTAATGCAATGTCTGAGTTTACAAACAGTAAACTGAGTGTACGCATTTAAACCATGTTTCTTATTGTGGTTTGGCAACTGTTTCTAATCAGTTGCCAAACCACAGTAAGAAGCATGGTTTAAATGCGGTTGGCAAACCATGACTGCTAACCATGGTTTTGTGTGAATTAATAGCAAGAGGTTTTTTTCTTTTTCTTTTCACTGATTACATTTTTAAGTTATTTATTTGTGAATACATTTTAAAAACATTCTCCATATTATGTAATCATAATAGGCAAGATCTTGCACTAAATCAACTTTTAGGGATGCAGTTTTCAGTCTCACATGCAAAGCTACACATGAATTTCAGTTTCATTGGATATGTTTATCAGAATCACTATCATGTCATAAAGAATTCTGTATAGCTGTACTTAGTGTTGCACCCACAAAAGTTGCTCCCAAACTTCAATATGAAATGTTTTGGAATAGGAACTGTAACCTCCAATGGGAAATGTACTTAAGATCCCTTAATATTAGCTTATAACACTATTCATAGTGTCCTCTGTTATGTACGTACTGTGACCTACTGGCTCCATCCCCTAACCCACCATTTTACACTAGGCTGATACGTTGTCTTTAGCCACACTGTGTACTCATGCTGCTATTAGCTGAGACACCACACCAAACACTTGCATGCTTTTCACTGATTAGCTTACCTGTCACCCATGAGGTTTTGTGGATGGCAATTGTGAGCCCATTGTCAAGTGAATAACTTATTGTATAGTAAATTTTGATTCAATGTAGAGAGTCTATTGTAAAGCAATTTGTTTGTAAACTGAACACATTGTAAAGTGAGCGTCCACTGTACACTATACAAAGTTTGGTCTCCAAGCATAGAGTTTTTATTCCATTCATTCAATAACTAATTAATATGTAATATAAGTAGTTCAATTGTAGGTCTAATGATATGCTTGTGGGCCAAATAAGTTGAAATTGCAAACATTCATTGTCAAAGTGCACAACGGATCTGCAAAACTGCAGTTGTGACAGCTAAAGAATACCAAAAAGAATTTCCTTTGACCTCTCCTTTTAAAGCTTTTCTTTGAGCAACTTAAATGGCAACAGCAGTGGCTTCTACAGCAGTGAGATTCACCGTATGATGCCACTGTGGGGGGGAACCTAGCTCTGACCTTCACACTCACCTTCATAGTCTTATCAATAATTGCCTGACCATTTTGCTATTCCTTTACCAGCAGAGAATTCTTCTGGCAGCCTTCCATGTTCTCTAGAACACAGAAACCGCTCTCCTCTCATACTAAAAACATTTTTAAGGAGACCATCTGCCAAGGATAAGTCTGATTTTAATGTGTTTGTCAAAGATTGTCTGCAGTCTCAAGGACAATTAATCTGAAGTTGCCATTCCTGCTCATGCCCTCAGAATTTATCAATGACTGAGCATTAGCAGTTTTCATTTTTTTTTGTTCAAAAAGAGCCAGATATGGACAGAAATTCTGATGAAATAAATATCAAACGTATAGGAGTTCATTGTTAAGATTCCTCTCCGTCAGTCTAATATTTTTGGTTTTCAATTAACTACATGTATTGAAGTTAAAATGTGATCATTAGTGTCACTCCTATCTTGTAGATTAAGCAACATTTGGCAAGGTGCTTCAATGAAACCTATATACATGAACAAATTCAAATTGCATTCCAAGCAGGTTTGTAAAGCACTTCACCTACAGTATTTTGAGGCTGTCCTTACAACCTGTAAGGTAGTATCATCATATATATATTCCAGCTGGAAAACGGAGGCTGAGACAGAGTGGTTTGTCAAAGGACACCTAACAAGTTCATGGCAGAGGTAAGATTTGAACCTGAGTTGCAATTCAGCTTCTTAGCCACAATACTTTGGTACATAATAGTTTCCTCTGAAATTAACCAACAAAATTACATTTCTTGCCAAAATGGAGTAAATAGAATTTCTGAGAATGGAGTTGCCATCCCAAGTGAGATTTTGCCACTTCTACTCTTAATTCAAATCCCCATCCATTAAAAAAATTAAGTGTAAGGCCGCAGTAAACATATTTGGATTGAACACCTTATTTCAGTCTGCAACTAGGGAAACAAATAAATGAATTGCTTTTGCATGATTATATTTAATAAAATATGAAGAAAGCCTGGGACATGGCTTTTATCGGTATCAGTTGCACTGAGGAAAGCAGACAATTCACACAGTGACAAACATGAGGGAAGGGCAGCAGAGATAGTGAATGGAGAGAGGCAAGCATGCTAAAGGAAGCAGGATGCCTCTGAGAGATGAGAATGGGAAGAGGCAGGAGTTGGTTAAGAGAAAGGTGAGATGCTGTGGTGTGGATGCATTGCTTATACAATAACTCAAAGCAAAATATGAAGCTGAATTTATTATTCAGGATAAAAAGCAAAACAAATCCCATCTACTCACACAAGCTGGAAAATCTGCAAAAAAATGCAGAATGGGTCAAAATCTGCACAAAAACAGCTTATCTTTGTGACTTAAAGAGGTTAACTGTAAGGGAAAGGGCATTCCAAATATAGACAGTGACCTTCTTTAAAAGTATGCCATATATTTTTCACTTCTGCAGTAGACAGGCATGTGCGATCATTAAATGCTAAATGGAGCATAACCAGTTTCTTTCCCCTCACAATGCAAACCTTTGTATTTGCTTATAAAAGAGGTCATTCTACCCCTATAGGGACTTCTGCTTTTGTGGCTGAAGACAGTATAAACAGTCCTGTCTTGCAGTCTGCAGCTATGGAGCTTCAGTAGAAAGAGGAGGGAAGGAGGCACACACACACACACACAAACTCCTAACTGTTCACTTGAACACTGCAAACAGTATGATTGCTATTCTTTACTAACAAAAACAGGCCCTAAAGGAAACCAAGACAGACAGAACAGTCTTCAGTGTTGTTTTAACCAGTACCTTCTAGATCATTATGTGTATGCTGGAAAAAAAAGGCTCAATGCTGTCATGTGCCATGATGATAGATTGGGTTCTCTGGCCACTCTAAAGCTGCAGGGAAAGCTGAACAGCAGCTGGAAAAATACATCAACACTTCAAATGGACTAGAGATGGAGGGAAGAGGGCTCTGTTGCTGTTTGGCCACCTGTTTATGGCCTTGAATAGGCATGTATGTGTGCTGCAAATGCTGTAACAGTACTATGTGTAGCATAAGGAATACTATGATTCTTTAAATTTATCCATCTTCTAAAACCAATACTGATTAACACACACTATTATTACAACAGTTACCAATTATTAATGCCTAAGTCAAAAGACTGGGCTCTTAAATCGACAAGTATGTGAGTATAACTGAGACCATGTTATCCTTCAAAGATGATTGTCATGGGGCTTAACAAGTTTCGTATTCCCAAAACAGAGTGTAGAATAGTAAATACCGTAGGTCCTCTTATCTGCAGATTTGGAACTTGCAGATTTGACCCACTGTGGATTCCAAACCCATGTCTGGTGGACCCACTGAGGACCTCCTAGATGCAACTGAAGATTGTGTCCAAGAGATCTTCTGAGTCATGGGGAGGCCATGTGAAGTGGGCCATGGGAAGTGTCTGCTAAGAGACAGGTTGGACCACAGATTTCATTATCCGTGGGGGTTCCAGGAATGGAAGTCCCACAGATGCAGAGGACTGACCTCTGAAAACAGTTCTTGGATTCTTCATAGACTTTCATCTCAGAGTTTCTTCAAACTCCGGGGATGGAAAATAGTTGAAATGGTTAGCTTACACCTCTGGCATTTAAAAGCCACATGTAAGGATTGGTCCTTCACTTGTTTGATTCATTTTGCTGACACATAAACACACAGTATTAGATGGATTAGTACTGTTTAACCATCTTCGGTTTACTCAGCTTGAAATGAACAGCCCCGATCCAAATGACCAACAACGTGCACTTCTTGAATATTAGCTTTGCATGCTGAATGACAAACTGCTCAAAAGGAAAATGCCCATTAGGTGTGCCAAAACTACTGTCTAAAGTAGTTTTTTGTATCCTAACCAATGCATACATGAGCAATGGCCCACTAGAAAAGGGTTCAAAATGGATGGAAAGTTAGTCACGGAGAGTCAGAATTCAAGTTTCAGCTGAATGTTGGGTTTGCCAAGTAGCTTGAGCTAATTGCTATTTCTCTGTTTCCCACCTGTAGAAATTTGGTCAGAGATGTTGTACAAATCAACCAAAACTGACTGTAAAGCATTTCTGTTCATAAACATCATCATAATATATTTTTAAAAGAGAAATTATTCAAACAGGCTAATCCAAGTTCTGCACTTGATTAGCTTTATGTTAAAAGCAGGAGGAAAATTGTTCTCTTAAGTCATAATTTAAAGGAATTTCCATCTGCTTTAACACTATGGACAGATTCCACCAAAGCAGTTAGTAGCCTTGGCTGTCTATGGAGGGCAGTAAGTTCCTTAAAGAGCCACTTGGTTAAAATATGAGTGAAAATGGAGCAATCTTTTAGGTTTTTATTTTATTTTTTAAAGGTGAGAACATGGAATTGCAGACCATCAAGGAAGAGGGAAAATAAGCACTTGGCCCTTGAGACGAATATGCAGGTGAAATGTTTTCTGCCCCTTCTGTTTCACTCAGTGACAGATTTGCATCCACTTTTAAATGTAGAGCAGTCCAGTGACTGGCCTTCTGAAGTTAGAAGAACAGGGTATACAGCCATGATACACCCTGCTGAACAAATAACTTTTCCTCTTTCTTGTTCTGTCACATCTTTCTTCGAAATATACCACTTCTGGATGATGAGGTTCAAATATTTCAGGTGAGTCCATCAGTCTGCCAAGTTGTGGACTGTTTTCATTATAAAGATAATGATTACAAGATGTCATGAACATGCCTTGGTCTCTGTCTCAGCCAACACCCTCAGATTTGTGAAGGCAGATGATAGGGGCAAATCCTTAACCAGCTTTCAGCTGTAGCAGGATGAACCAAGCAAGTCCCCTCCAAGTGGAAGGCTAACCTAATGACCTGGTAATAATTCATTTAATATCTTTCTATCAGGTCTAGGATCAAATGTTTGTCCTGTCCTTTTTTGGGAACTGGGAAAAACCCTATTTTTAGATAGGACAGTAGTAGATACATACAAGTAGTACAGAATTAGAACAATACATACAAGCATTTACAGTACCAGTAGCTTCTAGCAGAACTTTCCCTACTCAAATTTTCTTGTGCAGATGTTTAGATGTTTCTTGTGCAGATGTCCACAGATGTTTGTGCAGAATCCTGGTTTAGGGCATTTTCCTTTGTAAAGAAAACTATGCAATAAGGAACTGAGGGTCCAACTGAGGGTCTATCCAATTTTCCATTGTCAGTGCTGCTGTGCCAATGGGGTATGCACTGCTTCCTGTGTTGGGGAGGTAGTCTCAGAGGCCTCCTCAAGGTATGGGAATATTTGTTCCCTTACCTCAGGGCTGCATTGCAGCTGCACCAGTTCTGGAAAGTTGAATAGGATTGGGCCCTGTGATATGTTGAAACTGAATTTCTTATAATTAGTAATACTTTCAAGGAAGATTACATAGAATAATTGATTATTTAAATGAACTTAATTTTTTTTTAAATTTGACAAAAGGAAGACTACAAATTGCATTAAACACTTAAATTATGACATACTTCGCATTGCTTGGTGTGCAACTTCTGACTATGTAGTATTAACCAGCAAGAAATCAGACTACAGTTTTAACTGCAAACTACTATGTATGCGAGATGAGAGTTTGTTGAGGGGTTAAAAAGCCTTTCATAGCAGCAGGGAGCAATAATTCAGTATTGGTGCAGAAATACCAAACACATGTAGTCCTATTGTAGCTAAAACTGCAGATACAAGGGTCATATTTTACAGAATTACAGGAAACTTGAACAGGTTCTATATCCACCACAGGATGTAAGGATGATTCAACAATTTAGTACTAAATATGAGTTGGAAGCACTTTCAATAACTTGTTATTATGGAAACAGATGTAATGGATTTTTACATTTTTGTCATACCAACAGATCATCATTAAACACATTATGTGTGACTACAGAACTTGTTTGTAAATGAGTATAACAAAACATGAATAAATATTTAAAAATTTCAAGTAAAAAAAATTCATCTATTTAGGGACTAAATAATGACTAAATAATGACTGATCCATATTTTCTTGTTAACAAGACCTACTGATCTCTATGACACTTATTCTTGAACCTAAGGACTACAATCACAGCTCTGAATTTGCATGTGCAAATACTTTTATGAATAGATGGCTATTTCGCTGAATACTAACAATCCATTTAGAATTAAAATCAAACAACAGAATCTTAACTCAATCTTAATGAGGGTTACAAAACCCTTTACAACAGGGCATTTTAATGTTCTGCTGCTGTATAATGGTTTTGGGAGTGCTGCCATAAATAGTGGCAGTGCTGGAGCCACTCCCACAGCTAGATACGTCCATTGGGGCAGTTAAGCCAGCAACAAGGACGGTGAGTGGGTGGAAAAGGGCTGGGAGAGATGGGGTGGAGCAGGGGCAGAATGGGGTGGGAACGACTTGCACCAGTATCCCAATCCAATTCCCCCCATTCCCTTGTCTTTACTCACTTTGGACTTGCGCCAGCAAAGTAGCTTGCACAGATCCAAGGTGATCTATTGGGGTAACAAAGGTATACCTCTAGGTTCCCTTACAAATATTCCCTTATGTGGGAGACCACCATGACTGCCCCCTCCCCACTGGATGCAGTGTGCTCCCTGTTGGCACTGCTGCACTGGCAGGGTTTTTTTAAAGATAAGATTACACAGTTAATTTATGACAGAACAAAAATATTTATTACTGATGTAGATAGCCTTTAAGTCATTTTGTAATTTGCATATCAAGTACTGTATATAGGTGCAAATACAAAGGAGCATGCATGTGGAGAAAGGGACATTGCAATGAATCAGTGGTAGAAATGTCTTCATGTCATGGTTGCTCCTCTGAAAACCCATGCCATTTTTCTGTTTGCCATGGAACAATCATGTTCATTCAAAGTTTCAAAAGTATAAGAAAGATGCCGCTAACATAGATTTATAAACCACTTTTTGGTGCCAACCTCCCCCAGTGTGGATTACACAGGAAAATAAAACCACAATAAAAACCACAAAAGCTACAGTAGTAATAAATAGCAGGGTAACTAGTGGGCAGGAGGAAAAATGATATGATAATAATTCTGACTATGTTGAGGCAGCTTGTTACAATCAGGCAGGTTTATCTGTATTTTGTTTATAGCAGCGTTTCTCAGACTATGGGTCAGGACCCACCAGGTGGGTCATGAGCTAATTTCAGGTGGGTCCCCATTCATTTCAATATTTTATTTTTAGTATATTAGACTTGATGCTACACTGGCATGTGACTGCATTCGGGGAAATGTTATACATCCGTACTTGTATATGCTTTTAACAATTATAGTAAATAGGACTTACTCCTGGATAAGTGTGGGTAGTATTGCAGCCTAGGATTGTTAAAAAGTTTCCTGCTTGATGATGTCACTTCCAGTCATGACATCACTTCCAGTGGGTCCTGACAGGTTCTCACTCTAAAAAGTGGGTCCCGGTGCTAAAAGTGTGAGAACAATCGGTTTATAGGTTTAATGTAACAGAGTTGTAGTTGTTCAGGTTGGTGGGGAGAGTATGGGGGTCTATTGTTTAGATACTTATTATTCCAAAGCAGTAGTTTCTCAGAAACCTTGCTTATGTTCAGAATAATCTCAACTCAATGCATGAGATATGTATGAAAATATGAACATGTATAAAAATCTCCAGTTTTATTCAGCTGAGAATACATTTATATCTCTTGCCAAGATATTTCTGTATTTCATTGTGCGTCAGCAGATGCCTGCACTGACTTAAAAATTAACCGAAATAGCATACAAACTGTAGAAAGATATTCCGCTATTCTGCATTAATGTAAATGCCATCTATTCAAGGGGGAGCCCTTGCTGGGCTAGGCAAAGAGCACCTCCCCTTAAGTGTCTCAGGGGGCATCCCTTCATGAGGAAGATGCCCCCACAGCGACTGCCACAGGAGGAGGAAGATATGGAAACCAGGCTTCTCTTCCTGCCCAACTGGAACTTAAGTTTTCCACATAGGCTTGCTGGACCCCTCCCCCACAACAGCAGGGACTCTATGTGACCACAACTACCTCTTCAAGGAGCCATTTTTCTCTTTGAGAAGAAATGAGAAAGGGGAAAGGACAACTATGAGGTGAAGCAACCAATCATTTACATTCAGTTCTCCTGCTGGGGACTTTGAGTTACATTATAGACTGCACCTGTAAGTCTGCTAGCTGGTATATGCGGGGGGAGGTCTTTCCCAAGGATGTGGACCTATCTGCTTGGGATGAGGGGGTAGACTGGGCATGTGCCACCCCTGGTTTGAGGTAACTGCTCCTTTGACATTGTTCAAGTATTCATTTGGTCAATATTCATCTTCCCATGGGGTGTCATTTGAAAGCTATTCCAAAGTCACATAATTTAAAAAAGAAAAGTTTTGAAATAAAATTTGGAACAGTTTCCCCCCCCCCTTTTTACAGTTCTGAATTCCTAGAGCATGATTATGAAGAGATTAGATGTTGTAATTTTATATACACTATGTGTAAAATATGCAATTTGTTTAAATACCTGACATACATTAGAACTCATAATACGGTACTGCAACAAACAAATTTACTTACTGTGTTTCTACCCCAACTTTTTGCCCGAAGGTTAACTTTATTCAGATTATTATGATTTACACTTTTGATGCCATCTAATACAGTATATAAGTGGGCTTATTAGCTGACATTTTATATAAACATGTAGAAGACCTATTTAAGCACACTATGTTGCACTCTACAATTTATTTAATTTTTACATTTTTGGACTGCTACTCAATAAGATGCCTAAAGAGATATGAAATCTTATACCATTCAAATGAACAGTTAAACTATATCATAACTCAATGCAAAATGTAATACTGAATGAATAGAATCTGTTTTTTAGAAACTGTTAAGTATTTGCATGTGCTCCTATTCAAGCCTATTCAGTTCTTAGTCACCTAAGTTGCAAACCTGTCTAATGTAAGCCTTAATAAAATTTGCTAGAGGTTTGTTAGTAACAATTTCATCAGATTAGGAAGTCATGTCCTCAGGAAGTCATGAAAAGATGGAAAATTCTGTGCCTGCAACACCACAAACAGTTAAACATGGTCTGAAGGTTGAGATGACAGACTCCTTAAGTTTACTTAGTTACCATGGCAAACTTCCAATATAATAGCTACAATACAACTCTCTCTAACCTTTCATTAAAAGTAGAAAAAAAATGAGGTACGTTAAACTTATTCTTTATCTCTAGAAACTTATGTAGCAAACAAGGTTCTACTTGAGAATTACTGAAGGTATTAATTACTCTGGTGGGAATTAGAAAAAAATAGCATAAAAGGTCTTGAATTGTCTGAAGTTCAACCCCATCCTGTTTAAAACAAGTACACGCAAAAGGAGAAAGAAAATAATAGCAAAATGGAAAATGCAGGTTTTGTCTTTGATCACCAAACTGACTCTTGGGAAATAACATGAGGTTATATGGAGATAAAAGTGAAGAGAACCAGAAGGAGAAATATAGCAGGTAAAGAACATGAAAATTGGAGAAAGGATGAAAGGAAGGAAATTAAGAATAAAAAGGATTTTCTTCCCGTCCTATTTTTGCTTCTCTATAGGCAAGATCTGTTGATTAGTAGACCATTCACAATATTATGAAGCTATCCTGAAAGGAAGCTACATTGTAACATTCTCCATGGCAATTTATAACCTTGTTTCTATGCCTCCATTCTGTCCCAACTAGGAAGATTCAAATAGATTCAAAAATTAATATAAAACAATAAAATCAGAAAACAATACACAAAATGAAGTAAGACTCAGCAGCCAGCTAAACAAACTATGAGATAAATTAATCAATGCCAGAGAAAATCATAATGCCCTTGCATTTCTACGGAAAACAGATTGGGTGGTGGCAGTATGAATATATTCTGGTACAGACTTCCATAGGGTAAGCACCACTGTAGAGAAGGTCCTCTCATGTATTTCTACCAATTGTCCATTCATAAATTATGGCATGTGTAAGTCAGCCTCCTCAGGATGATCTCAAGGGATAGGCAAACTTACAAGAGGAAAGATGGTCCTTCAAGTACCTAAGCCAAGTTGCTCCCACCTAATCATCTAGGTTAGTGGTTCTCAAAAGTGTTAGCACAGGGTCCCACTTTCTAGAATTATGATCTGTTCGAATCCACCGGAAGTGATGTCATTAACCTGGAAGTGATGTCATGGCCAGAAGCAACATCATCAAGCAGGAAAATTTTTAACACCCCATATGACAAAATCAAATCAAATTAAGTAAGTAAATTAAAAGTTTACAACAAGAATAAGTTTTTTTTAAACTATTTAAAATAAAGAAGAACCCTCCTAACCCTCCCAAACAGTTGCTGGTCTGTTTTAAGAAAATTCCTCAAACATCCCAAAGGCACAATCCTATCCACACTTACCTGGCAGTAAGCCCACTGACTATTATTGTTAAAAGCATATTCATAGTAGCCTGTTAAAAGTACAGATCTGTAACATTTTCTCAAATGCAGTCAAATACCAGGGAAGCATCAGGACTAATATATTAAAGATAAAATGCCCATTGAAATGAAATTGGCTCATGATCCACCTAGGGAGTCCTCTCCCACAGTTTGAGAAACACTGTTCTAGGCTGTTTTGCCATGTCATAGCCACTTATTGCAGGCCACAGACTATTCTGACATCCCTCCCTACCTTTGGAGCACTATCTAATGGTTATTGAAAGAGACACTTTAAATTTTTATTTCCCCATTCCTATAAATTATAAAACAAGGTCCTTATGTGCTTTTAATACTGCTTAAACATTGCTACTTCAGAATCAACTGGCAACAGAACAAGAGATGCAATTCCACTTCATGTGCTGTCATATCTCCATTAATGTCATGCAGCTCCTGTCTGCACCACATGGACAAAACAGAACTAAAAATTCAAAACTTCATACATGCATACCGTTGCTAAGCCTGCCAGTGTGCATATGCACAGAAACAAAGATGCACGTATTCCTCCCCCACTGACTCATTACCCCTGAAGTACAAGTACACTAACACACACACACACACACACACACACACTCTTTTTGCTGCTCCACTCAGCTAGCATTCTGAGATGGGTTGGGTGTGGGCAGCATCACCCTGTGAACTGAACTATGATAGGTTCCTGAGCTGCTTAGAGCAGTAATTTTCAACCTTTTTTTGTCTCACGGCACACCTGACAAGGTATTAAAATTGTCAAGGCACACCATCAGGTTTTTGACAATTGACAAGGCACACTGTGCTGTTCATGGGGAGATCACATCCCCATGGGCCCTGCTAACAAATGACCCTTCCTCAAACTCTCGCAGCACACCTGCAGACCATTTGTGGCACACTGGTTGAAAATGGCTGGCTTAGAGGAAGGGGGAAATTCCTTCACTCACTCAAGCTTGGAGAAACTTGTGAGGGAGTGAAACTATTTGCAAGTCTTTATAGATCATGTCACTGCCCCCCTTAACTTAGACCTCTAGCTAAGGGAAACAATGAAATAAAAGTTAGGTCATTAAAAAACAATATTGTTGGGTTTCAGTGCAAGGGGGGGGGCATCCTAAAGATGAACATTCTAAAGACGACAGATTAGGATGAGGAACAAATGGTGGAAGTGCAAACAAATTTGTCAGTATACACATCAAAGACGGGTTAATTTTACAAAGACACACAAAAAATGCCACAAATAAGGTCTGAAAAAAAGACAGCAGTTTGGGTAACATTGTTTTGCAATAGACTGGCCACAACAGCATCTGAACTCTGCAGAATGCAAGTGAACAAAGGATATCATATCCAAACTAAATGAATTGTGAGGAAACAGGTAGTTGTCTTGGGATGTGGCAATTTTTTTTAATGCATTTGGAAGTGAATGGGTCATAACTCTCAAATATCTTAAGTTGGTAAAATATTACCAAAAGGCTCAAGGAAAGTGGCATACTGTCCCAACACGGAAGCAGCTGACTATTTGTTTTGTCCTTCATCCACAGCTGTGAATTTCTGGCACTAAATTCTAGAAGCTGGATTGTGAGTTTCAGCACATTAATTACGTGGGAAAAAGCAATTGTATTCTCTAAACATGGTTTTAAATTAGATAGTAGCCCAAGAGTTCAGATGAAAGTGAACTTAACAGTCTATTCAATTATATCATTCGTTCACAGAGACTGAAATTAAGCAATCACTACTTTATACTTATGAGATGCTTATACACCAGTATAACCAAGAACAGAGTGAAATAAATTAAATCCAGTCATATTTTAAATAAAGGAACATTTAAAGCATCATTAACAGGTCTAATAACACTACCACAAAAATAAAAAGTATGCTGATCATCAGTTGACACCATGTCCCTCACACTGGTGAAAATCATATGCTTTTCGGTTTGTCCTGTAGCTCCCATTTGGCCCTTAGTTCTAAAGACATTACTCAGTCCTGCTTCAAAATCAAAACTAGGCAAGATCACAGTCCAATGCTTTGCTTACTAATTCTACAGGTTATGCATGCATCCTTCCACCCTCTATTTGAGCATATGAAGTCTAGTCACTAGTGACTACAGAAAGCGTAAAAGAACAAATTGTTTAATGCAAACAACAAAATGAACTGTGGCTCTTAGGATATAGCATTATCTTACCAGAACACATCATGATGCTTCAGAGGCAAAGAAAATATTGACAGGGAATGACTCTTCATAGGCATCTTTTGCTTTTAAAAGTCTCACTATAATAAACTGGCTTATGTCCTAAAGACAGACCGTTCCGAGTATCTTCTATTAAATCCTTAAAACCTAGTATATATACATTTGATTTCTGCAAAAAGAATAAGAGACGTTAACACCAGAAAATTCTATATGTAGAGCTGGATTTTTGTCAATTTGCTCTTAGGAATAGATCCTCCAGAGAGACTGCTTGGTGCACTGTGCATTAATCTAAGCAAACAGAGAACCACACCAAAGACCCAAGAGGTCTTTAGCTTTCTGAAGTCATTAGCTTTTTGCTATTTTTTCCCTGGTACTACTTTTAACAGCAATGTTTCAGAAATTGAAAATTGGAGAGACTCAAAATGTGAGAAGTGATCCATTCAATAACTACACTATCATGTCCACTTTAGTGTCCTTTTAACGGAGGTTCAACAGCTGTGAAATTCTGCATCTGCCACAGAATATATTTCTGAAGGAATGATTCATTTGAAACAGTTAATTTAAGTAACTGGGGGAAAAAATGCACTACCACTTTGCACATTTTAAATCACTCAAAATGTGCCTAAATATTGCATTTCAAATGTAAAATGCCTTATGCATGAGTGCTTTTGGTTTCCTGCATAAAATAAAGCTGTCATGCATCTGTCGAAATGGACTGCAGACATGCTGAAATAAAACAAAACATGCTGAAATAAACTAGTTAGTGATTAGGAGCTACAGCACTCTTTGTTGTTTTAATAAACGAAATTGCCCTTGTCTGGTCCTTCAGTATAACAAATATACACTCCACATTACTATCTACCAACGTGCCTAACAGCCCAATCCACAGTCTATTTACTTACAAGGCATATACTGGCATGCTGACCCTCTCTAACATTTCTGACATATTTATGGACCAGGGCAGCTCACAATAAAACTTATCCATCTTTCCTCTCTCCTCCTATGGAGACAACCTAATGGTGGATTCTGATGGAAAAATTGAGTGATGTCCCCCCCCCCCACGCTTCAGAATAATAATAATTTGTTTAAATTTAGATTCTACCCCATAATTCAAAAAGATTATCAGAACAACTTACAAAGAAATAATAAACATGAAAATATCAACAAGGAATCATATTTAGATACTTCAAGGAGTTGATTGGGAGTGGTATCTGGATCACTGCAGGCTCCTGGTCCAAATCTGAATTCTAAAGAGTGTCAAATAAATGATCTGCCACACACTTTTGGGGGCAGAGATCATGTTCTCTTTATGATTGCAGAAACCTTTTCAGATTATCCTTCACCTCAGTCAAACTGGGGGGAAAATACCCATATTGAACTGCTATACACCATGTTGTGTTGAAATTTTCATTTCACCTCTCTTGTTAAATTTTGCTATGAAACATTCAGGCAAGTCACTACAATAATGCAGTTGAGTAATTTACTGTGGCCTATTACAGCAAATATTTATGTACTAATAACACAATTCTATTCTATTTCCCTGCCCACTGATAAAGGGATGCCAAAATGGCTACTGCTGCATCCCGGGGTGATCTCCTCTCAGTAAGGAAACATTTGTTCTCTTTACACAGGGTAAGCCTCTGCAGCATGGGGAGGGAGGTTCTACTCAGACCTGTGCTAGTGAATTTGCTGGCACAGGTCCACATGGACCATGCAGTGGGATCAGGTCTGGAAAGGATTTGGTGGCTAAATGCTTTCTGCTGCTGCTGCTAAAGCTGCCCCCCACTTCCTGGACCCAAACTCCATCTGCCCCTGTTGCTGCCCCATTCTACCCTCCCCCACCTCCATTCTGACCTCCTCGCCATCCTACCTGCCTCAGCAGTGTCAGGGAGGATCCTCCAACGTGCATGGGAAGGCTCTGGCCTTCCTGCTGATGTTCCAGCATCATACAACTTCACATACAGTTGGAGTACCTTTCATGTCTGCCATAAGGAAGTTAGTGCTGGTTGAACGCTTGTTCTACCAGTGCTAAAATCCAATAGGATTAGACTGTTAAACACATTGCTATTCCATTCTCATATCTTGTTCCATGTGATGCTAGCTAACTAGAATCTTGATGAATATCAACCCTTGGGGAAAAGTTCCCCCACTTTTTCCTCTCAAGGGCTAATGCAGCCACAGCTGCAGACTACTTCTCCTTGCCCACCTGGTATTATGAAGCACCAGAGGGGTATGGGCAAGGTGGTCTGGAGCCTGCCCCCATGCCTTAAAATTACCAGGAGCATGGCACACAGTTGAACACCTTCCCACCTCTAGTTGTACAGAGCGGTCCACACCGGAAATCCAACCAACACTGGTCCATTCAAACAAGCAGTAGTACTGAGGAAGGAGGCTACACATCACATTTCTGGTAAGTTAAGGGAAGATGTGTGGGGATCTCTTTCTTCCTTCCCTATTCATGGTGTGGCATGCTCGCTCATCCTCCCAATAGAATAGGAGAGTTAATACCCCCAGACATGGACCTTTGTGCACAGATGCAGAGGCAGGTGCCAGGGGATGCATGGGCTGCCCCTAGGGTCTTGGCATAATGGCTGTAACTCTCTCTCTCCTTCTACACACTCACAGTATCATGCAGACACTAGGAGACAACTTACTTAACCACAGATATGTGGAAGCTACTTCCCTGTGGTACATTTCCATGCACCTATGAGATCATGTGCATTACAGAAACTGTGTCCAGCTGCATGTCAGAAAATTTAGTGGGGTTTTGTGCTCATACAAAAGTTGCAGTGGGAGCTTCATGCCCTGCTGTTTCTGGACCCCAGATAAGAAAGTCACTCACAATGTAATTAAAAAAATAATAAAATGTAATTAAAAAAATAAAACAAATACAAACCAAACAACTGCACAGATGGAAACAGAATGATGATTCCATTCTTCTCAAATGCTCTATGGAAAAGAAAGACGGTCTCCGAAAAGAGGAAGCTAACAGAGCTTCCCTTGGGAGGGCGTCTATAACTAAAAAGGGCCTGAGTGAATACATTTTAAATTGATAAGATAAAAAATGAGCTACAACTTATTTCAAAACAAACACTGATTTAAACTCTTTTGGCAGTGAACATTGTAGCTGCATAAATACAGATTTGCCTAATAGTCATAGTGACATCAAATACCAGATCAAATACATAAGGGGAAAAAAATAGAAGGCAAAATCAGGATCTATTCAAGGATGCCAAAGTACCTAGAATAAATATTTTTACACACTACAAGTCTCGGTATGCATGTTTGAATAATACAGCCATTCTTTGAAATAATAGGTGGTAGTAAACTTGATGATCTCTGCTGAAAGGAAAAGATCTCATTTCACCCTTTAGTGACTTTTCTTAATGTATTCACTAATGGGCAGTGAAGAAAACTGAACATTGATCTATATTGTAATGTGCTAAGGGATTTGGGGGTAGTGATGGTGATGAAGCCTTTGGCACCCTTTGGCTGAACTGATGAGATGCTGTGAATGTTCACAGTTCTGACCTTTAGATTGCGGCAGTTAACAAAACCTATAAATCCAATCCTTTGTAAAACTGTACTTTAACTACATTCTTTCATCTAAGTGATGGTAAACAAAAAATAATCAATGAAAATGAAAAATCAAATGACCTGCAGCTCCATATCATCTACATGTTTACTCAATTGTTAAGTCTTCTGAGTTCAATCCTATTTATTGCCAAAGCAGGTAAGCCCAGGAGCACAGATCTATGGCATTCAAAGACTCTGGCACACACTGGCTTCCCGAGTTATAGATGTCAGAATTACAGATGGCTGCATAGGCACTTTTGAGCAGCTGCAGTACATCTTTTAGTGTGTTTTCACAGAAGTATAACGCTGGGCCAGCAAGAACCAGATGTTTCAATTTAAGAGCATTTTGATGTTAAGTACAGATCCCTGGAACCTAATCTGTATTTAAGTAGTGGACTATCAGCACTGAGCTGTCATGCATGGAGTATAATGGCTGCAGATGGAGTATATAGCGCTCCATCGGTGGCCATTTTGGGCACTGCCACAAGAGGCAGCTGTGCTCCCTGGATGTTGGTGGATATCTTTAGATCCTCTGGAGAAAGTAAAGGGTGGGGAGTGGGTGAAATGGGGAGGGGCAAAAGTCGACAGGGAGGGGGAGGCTGTGGGAAGGGGATGGATCCTGTGGTGATGGATCCTATCATCCTTTTTCACAACCTCCCTGCACCCTTTTTCTCATCAGATTTGTGTCAGCTCAAGCTGTTGACTGAAATGGGCAAATAGATTCATGTGAGGAGATGCAGTCCTTCAAATATCCTGGTCCCAGACTGTTTAGATTATAACTTATACTTTGAATTGAAGCTAGAAGTGTACTTGCAACCAATGAAGCTGATTTAGGATGGGAAAGATTATGTTCCCATGCATAGGACTCCACAGAGTTCTTACCTGTGTCACAGCATTTTGTACCATCTGCAGATTTGACGAGAATCACCCCTTCTCTCACACAGGAACAGGCAACTAGGAAGAGACCACAGGCCACCCCTCTGCACAAGTCTTATTATATAATAGAGAGGAACGGCACAAAGCTCCAAGCACAACTCCAGATAAGAGTTTAAATTCCTTAGCAGCGATGGTCTTCTAACAATTACCCTCTTTCCAGACAGCAAAAGAACACCTGAAATTCTATCACAACGTTCAGATAACTTCATGACAGAGTAGGTAGACACGTGCAACAGTCACTCCTATCAATGCTATACTACATAATGCCTTAGCCCCTGGAGGTTGCCATTCTGCCATACATTGCTCTCTTAGTTCCATTTCACAGCATTTATAACTATAACACAATCCAGAATGTGAGATATGGGGTAAGACAGTATCTTTTGATAACTAAGAGCCCAATCCTGAGGTCCGCGGCATGGATCCGCGCTGCGGAGTGCCATAAGGTGCGTTTGTGGGGCTTATCGCTGGGTTCCGCAGCTCCGCGGACCCCTGGACCGCCGGGCTGCAGAATGGGAGGTGGGGGCGTGGCTGGGGGCGGGTGGGAGGTGGATCTGCGGAGCTGAACTCCGCAGGATCCAAAGCGTTCGGGCAGGGCCGCGCGCCCTACACGAACGCCTTTACTTTAGCGCCAACCTTTTGGTCACCGCTAAGGTGAGTATCCCCATTGCGGGGCTGCTTCCCTTACTCGGGGGGACAAACATCTCCTTCTCCTGAGGAGCCTCCCACGGTAGCATGGGAGGCGCAGAATCCAGCAGCAGCCCTCAACAGAGCCGCCAGACCTGGGCACTGTGGGCAGCTCAGGATTGGGCTGCCCGGGTCCAATCCTATCCAATTTTTCAGTGCTGGTGCAGCTGTGCCAATGGGTCATGCACTGCTTCTGGTGGTGGGGCAGCAGTCATAGAGGCCCCCTGTAGGTATGGGAGCATTTGTTCCCTTACCCTGGGGCTGCCTTGCGGCTGCACCAGTACTACAAAATTGTATAGGATCCGGCCTCAAAGCTGCAACCCTGTGCACACTTACCTGGGAGTAAGCTCCCTGAACAGAATAGAACTTACTTCTGAGTAAACAGAGGATTGTGTCATAACTTTTAGTGGCAGAAAGTGATTGAACCTTATAAATCAGACAAAAGAGTCAATTTTTAAACTGCTTAATGTCCCTCCATAAGTTCAATCTGGGGTGTTAGAAAAAAGTATATATATTGTCACCACTGCTTGTGGTAAAAACAGTGCTCTAGACTAGCTTTTCCTTTGAGACTTTTTTTTCTACTCCTGACAAGATGTCTTTATTGACTGAAATGTTTTAGACAAGTTATATGCTCTGCTGGTATTACTTCACCCTGAAGGTGAGAATTAAATGCCAATAGAAAATCTCTTTACCAATAACCAATCCCCAAAGCAGAAAAAACTTTACAAACATGGAAGTAATTGTAGCTTCAGTGCTAGATGATGCCTCTGCTTCTTTCCCGTTTTTGCTTATTTAAGCATTGCCATAATTTAGTGGTCTTGGTCTGATATTGCTATCACCATCTACAGAAACAAAATGGAAATAGTTGCATTGGCACCCCATTTCATTCCCAACTCTAGAAAGTTTCATTAGTAACTGCACAAGGTTTTGAGTTACTCTAGCTTTTCTTGCGAGTATTCATACACTACCAGCTTACAGCATTGTAACAGAGAAAGGGAAAAAACTGCCTAGTTAGGCGTTCTTCGGCTGTAGATAGTGGAACAGGAAAAGGCGAGGAGCTGACAACAGAAATCACATATGTCCATAACTAATTATGCATAAAACTAGAGATCAAGTATGATTCAGCTTAAATATAGAAATTCCTGATGGATTTTGAACAGGGAAAAAGGATAATAACCACTGCAAAAAGCTCTGCAAACTACTGTCTTTTCAAAAACCTTTGGCTAGCTGTGATTTTTCCCACCACTTCTTTCTTCTAAAGAGGAGCTTTTGCTTGCAAAAAATTAGTCACTTTTATTTTCGTTACATTAGCACTCTTAACATTTTGGCCACCCACTGGAACGCAATTTGTTCTTGCTGACATTGGAGTGCTCTCCTCTTTGTTGTGTGATCAATTTAAAATATACAGCAGATTAAAAACATATGAATCATGACAAAACAGGCATGCGTGAAATTTTCACACAGATGGTGTATATATCCCATTCAAAAAACGCCACACATATGAACAGATATTTCATATAGGATATAAATTATGTGTGTGAATTGGTGCTCACAGTTGGTATGTGATAAAGAGAACTTAAAATCTCTGTTGATAAAGGAGACATGAGATTATGTCAAGGAAACAAGTTTTCCTTGCCCACCCTTTAATTCAAAGCACTTTTAGGAAAATCAGATTAAGTCGATGTTATGCAACAGAGCTTCAGTAAGACTTAATTGAAAATGTCAGAACATAGGAATCTTGGATCTCAATTTATAAAATGAGTATATAAATTCCATTACTGCTCTACATCTTAGGAAATAGGGTTTTTTATTTTAAAAATGACTAACAGCCCAATCCTATCCACACTTTCCTGGGAGTAAGCCCCACTGACTCTAATAGGACTTACTTGTGAGTAGGCATGCATAGGATTGGGCTGTAATTCTTGATTACCAAATTCATGCAAAGCATCCAAAAATGGTTGCAGTATTCCTTGTTAGAATGTCAGCTCGACTGGACTGAAGAATGCCTAGAACGAGATTATGAACATGACAAAAAAGCAGCTGTTAACCACTGTAAAAGGATTCCTAGATTGTGATATCACCTTGAACTGGTACCACTTTTCTTGCCATGATCATAAATCTAAAGCCAAAATATAGAGGCTTTGCCTCTGCTACAGGACAAAATAAATATCTCACAACCTGCATGATTTTAGATGAAAGAAAATAGGAACTATGTAATTATATATATTTACCTTGACAAATAGAAAGCAATCTGTGATTAGAGCATAGCAATTAGGTACAAAATGCTTCTCATAGATTTAATTACCCATCAGCCTACAAGTTTCTTAATTACTTCTATCTTACTGCATCTGTAATACTTTTTGCCCAAGGCAGTCAGTCACCTATTTAAAAAAGCTTGAAGGTTTTTTTCATGTGAATATGTCATTTCACCACAGCAACATTTGGGGGAGGTACATATTATATACAAAAAATCAATAAAATTAAATATGAATCTTGCAGAAGACCAACATCCCCTTCTGATGCTTCAAGATGGCTTTTTCATCAGCAGTTCCTGAACGGCCCCATAGCAAGTGCTGTGCGTGAGAACTGGTTATCTTCCAAAACAAAAGGAGTGCTGTGGTACCCTCAGAGATTTCCACATTTATTATTTGCAGCCAAATGTGAACCTGTTGTAGTAACCACAAAAGCTCATGCCACTATTAGTTTTAACCACAGGACCACTGTGGTTTCTGTCAATTTAGATGAATATGGCAATCTGTTGGGAATATATTTTCTGGATCAAGACATATTTCAGCTATATTTAAAACGGTCTGATATCATAGTTAAGATTGTAGTGAGAAATTCAAAAATCATATCAATCCAAGAGACAATTCTTCATCAGAATTCAGTAAGGATTCTTTTCTTTTACAGTTGTAGACTTAGGATGCTTTTACTCTAGGATAAAAAATTAGTTCCACTATAACTGCAAATCAAGTAACCCAGGAGTGGATGTTGCCCTTTATCTCTCCTTTGCTGCAGCTATCAAGAGAAGAAGTTAAGGCTAGGGCAGGAGATCTCACTGTTAAGAGAATGGTCTCTTTCTCCAGCTGCAGTGGCTGGGTTTCCTAGTCTGACAGGGCTGAAGACGGCAACACCATAGCAGGAGACACCAGTGGTATACTAGGTCATCTGGCACTCTCCCAAGACATAATTATTTTCAGTAATAGTCATGACATGAAATAAATAATAATAATGGCCAGGGAATTCTATGTTGGCAGCATTCAGTCTCAAAAGACTATGGTATCGCGCTCTGAAAGGAAGAAGCGCAGTGAACATTTCTAAAATTTTTATTTGTATATCATAGCTTTGTAACTTTTGTATATAATCATACCAATAAACATGCTTCCCTTGCGGGCGGCCGCAGCCAGCACTAGCCAAATTGTGGCTGCAGATAGGGTCAGCCCCCCCCCATCTTGGGATGGTCTCTTGGATACCCCCTGCAGCCTGACACCCAAGGTTGCCCCCCCGCTATCCTCTTCATATGCCACTGGGAGATGCTATTTCTATCTTTCCTCTCCCACTAAGAGCTACTACATCCACTAGAGGTGAATACAGAGAAAACCAACCGCAAATTACCAGGGCCTGCCTGAAACCAACAATTCTCTAATCTTCTATTCAAGCTTTTTTGAATTGTGCTGTCTGGCTTATGTTAATTGCGCAACTATGCAGTGAGCAGATTGAAGACCACAGAGTAACTTTCCTTGGCTGAAATATAGAAGTGGCTTTCATTTTTCCAATATTTGTCAGTTCTGAACCACAGATTTAATTCATAAACCTTCTTATATGCCAAGAGTGGGCATTTTCTATGCCAGGAATGGGTTATAGTTCTGCACTGAAAAGGCCAACGAACTGCATCAAAGAGGCAGTCTTCATTCACAGTCTCTCAGCCCTTAGCTGTTGATGTTACCTTGTTTTAGTAAGCTACTTAGGAAAACGCCTCTCAACTGTTGAAGTCAGACACCACCCCAGCAACAAACCAAAAGCTCTGAATCAGTAGCCAATTCCTCCCATCAGCACTTTCCCCCTGGTGAGTGAGCACTGCTTAAATTCCCATCAAGCTGTAGAAAAATTGCTGAATTGCTGGAGTGTAAAATTAATAGGAGCCACGTATGACCTCCATGGAAGAGCAGCTTCATAGAAAATCTTCACCACTTCTACTGTATTCCAAAACTTCAATTTTAAGAGATTTGTGGACTGTATTTTTGGACACTGTGTCAAAATCACAGGTCGGTGTGTTTTATTTGGCAACCATGGGCTAAACATGGCACAAGACCCTGAAACTGGTTTAATTGCCTACCCAACTCTAACCAGGCTGGGCAGAGAGACAATAGGGTCAGATATTCACTCAACTTGAAAATGAAGCATATGTGTAGAAATCAAGGTATACATGAAACAAAGCTGTATGCTTGAATAATTGTATGTATGTTGGTTGGTATGTATGCATATATGCGGAGTTATGGAAAGTGGAGTTAAGTCTCTAATGTGTAGCATCTATATCCTATAGGACTGGTGTTATTCTGGAACATGCCTGAAAAATCCGTGGTTGATCAGAAGAATTCTCACACACCCTACCCATAAGACGAGAAATTTATATTCATAAGAAGTTGACGGTCACACAACACTGCTCTGCAAAACACACCTCCAAACAAGAAAGATAGGAAAAGCTCGTTTTTCCAATGAATTTGCAGTAGTTAAAAATCAATGAGTAGCATAAGCTGAATGTGGAGGACTTTCAAATTGTCTACATTATTAATAAAGAAGGCAATGAAAAATGTTTTTGTTCATTTGTCCCCAATGCATTTCCAAACAATTTTGAAATGGAAGGTGATGAAGCATGAAGATTGCAGGCAGTCATTCCTTTCTGAAATCACGGTGCTGAGAATTAGTGAAATTCTTCCCTACTTCGGCTTTCAAGTTGAAAGCAGACTACAAATTCACAGCGGTCCCTACCTTTCAATCATGAAAATGCTTAAAATGACCCCCACCTGCCATCTCAATACATTCCGCCCAAAGACTTCCATAAATATTTAATGCAACAAAGGGACTGTTTAAACACAGTGAACAGCTTAGGAAATTAAAGTTGGCTGATAGATTACACCATTGAATGAACTGTAAATAATATCAGCGAAAACATGGGCAACACACATGTACAATTATTTTTTCTTATTCAGAGGGAAAAGTGGAATATATATCACATACATACATTCATACATACATACAACTGGAAAACTGTACTCTAGTGCCACTGAATTATGTTAATAATATATAATACAGGTTCAGCCTTGTTATACACGGATTTTTTTATACATGGATTTGACTCAATACGAATGGCCCCTGCAAATAAGAAGGAATGCGCTGATCCATGGAGAAGGGAAAAAATGCATCCCTTTAAAGTCAGTTTAAAAAACTGAGCAGTCCTTTAACAATAACCTCCTTAATGGGGGGGGGGTAGCTGCCTGACAATTCATCAATCCTTCTCTCTCCAGGGGACCCCTCCCTTCCCCCTGAGCACGTGAAAGAAAGGTGATCACTTTGCATTGGTGAAGGGAGGAACCGAGTTAAGCGCCTTTCTAAGCGCTTGGAGGAGGACTGATTGATGATTGTCTTCTTAATGACTCTTAAGTTACATCACAAGGTCAGCAAGACTGTTTTTAAATCACCGGCACAAGGGAACTTTGTTTTTTAAATGGATTTGCTTTAGTGCGTTTTTTGCCATCCACATGAATTCTGGGAACAGAACCCACGCGAATGTTGAGGCTCAGCCTGTACACAAGTCAATATTGTGGCTCCAAAGCCATGCACCCCTCATATGCAATCACAAGATTATTCTCTATGCAAGCAAAGGAGGGGGGTTGACACTCACTTCCCACTGCCTTCTGAAATGTTACCCTTCAGGATTCCTCAACCTTCAGGAGGGAGTGGGTGATAGAAGCCATGTGCTATTTTGGAGCCATCAGCTACTGATTTTTTTCAGTGTTAGAAATGAAGTTCATTCTTCTTGCATACATGAATGGACAATGCATGTTGTTTTGGTAAACAATTTATAACATTCTTTAAAATGCTGCTATCTTAGTGACCAAGCTGGCAAATAATTGGAGTTAACTGCAGTGAAATGAATATCCATTTTTGGAAAAATTACAGCTGGCATTTGACCGAGAAAAATACGGCTATTCTTTTTATGTCAAGTAAACAAAGTAGTCATAATACAACAGTAAGACCAATGACCAAATCACTTATACAGTGGGCCATCCTTATCTGCAGGCTTGGCATCAACTAATTTGAATATCCACAAATGCTGAGCCCGCAAGCCAGTGGGCCTGGATGTGATTGGAAATCAGTTCTGATTCACCAGTGCGAACTGGAAGTGACTTCCTGTCATGTCCGGGAGGCCTTCTGAGTCATGGGGAGGCTGTGTGTGACTCCCCAGGTAAGTAATTGTGGTGCCGAATTATCAGAAGAACTTGGTATCTGTGGGGGTCAGGTCCTGGAACGGATCCCCTGCAGATACCAAGGGCTCACTATATAGGATCTGGCAAAATTCCCCAAAGAATTTTTGAAATACTTTCTTTAAAAGTGTGTTCACCATGAGCACTTTCTATTACATTACAACCTGTTTTCCTTGAAACAGAGATCATCAACACAAAGGCATAATGGGGTATCCAAGGATAGCCAGAACCTCTTATTCCTTCCACAAAGTAGTAAGTAAATTATACTCTTTTTAAGAACAGGATTATCTTAAAGCACCAAAAAGTGGTTATTAATTCAGTGCAAAACATAAAAAAAGATGAAAAAGGAAGCTTGAAAGATGAAATCATATCAGCCTGACAACAATGCTTTATAACTTTTTATAGTTAAGGTAACATTTTTTTAACACATAATTCATCTCAAGAATTTGCTATCATGGGATGTAGTGAAGCTTAAGTGTAGTTTAGATGATACTAGAAAGGAGTTAGAAAATTCATGGGGTTGTATCCAAAGAAAATTGTTCATAGCACTTTGAAATCAATGAGAAAAGTTAGTTGCAACTCACTTGTGACTCACTTAAATGGACTTAAATGGACTCACTGAACTTACATGGAATTTACATGGAAACCTACCTAAATCCCTGTGTGGTGATGCAGAGGTGCCAGTGCCAGCTATGCTGCATCCCATGGGGGATTTTTGGCTGCTGGAGGTCTCCTCTGGGAAAGGGGACACTTGTCCCCTGGCTGCAGCGTAAGCCCCAGCAGCCACAATGGATCAACTTGGATCTTGCCAGCAATAGCACAGGTGCAAATCTGCATTGAATCCAGGCAGGTAGATCAGGCCTGGAAAGAAGGTTTGGATATGGTCTGTGCCAGGGTTTGGATATGGCATATGCTGCTGATCCCAACGCCTCCCAATCTGCCACTCCAATCCCCATCACTGCCCTGCTCTCCCCCACTCCATTCAACCACCTACCCCTGTGAAGGATTTACCTGCTGATGACTGGCCTCCTGATGACTGCTGGCACCAACAGAAAGGCTCTGGCCTTCCTGCCAGCATATGTAGGCCTTGCACTTTCACAGGCACTTTTGCAACAATACACACTAGCAGAACTTGTGCTCTGCCGCGCAGGCCCTCAATCGGATTGGGCCATTAGTAGTGACCATCTTTGAATGGAATTCATGTTGAAAGGTCTATCGTTGGCTATTAGATGTGATGGCTACGTGGAACTTCCAGAATATAGAATACCAGTTGCTGAGGGGACCAACAGGGGATCAATTTCCTTCATGCCCTGACTGTGGGCTTTCCCCAGTGTCTGGCTGGCCGTTGTAGAAAACAAGATGTTGGACTTTGAACTTTGAAGCTTGACTATGTATTCAAAACCTTAAAAGATCACCTGAGATTTGAACTTGAATTTCTTTTTTAGCAGCACATCTGAACATGTTGACTCATGTTGTAGGTTGGCTAACTCAGGGCCCAATCCCACCCAACTTTCCAGCACCAGTGTAGCCACAATCACAAGACCCCTGTGAGGTTGGTTAGCCTGGAAAATGGTGACTGAACCAAGAATATTTGATGAGATTCATGACAGAGCAACAATTTGATCCTAGGTCCTCAAAACCTATTCAATACCCAACTGGCTTTCTACTGATCTCCCCATAAGCACAGTATAAACATCTGGAAGTACTTCATCACACTAAGTACAATTGACATCTTTAATCCCTTTCATCTTTACAACTACTTCCCATTTTGTAGTTACTCCCCACCCCATATCTGCGGGGGATATGTTCCCAAACCTATGACGGATGTCCAAACAGCAGATAGCTGCAAACCCTATATTACTATATTAGGATAGTAACAAAGACCCTTGAGGTAATGGCAGGAAAGGGAGAAAACAGGAGCTTGACAAAGAGTCTGAGCCTTGGCAATGAATTCATCCTAGAAGAGAGTGGTGGGCCACCATGCCTGGCTCCTGCCTGGCCGCATATCCCAGCTTAGGGCAAATGGTGCAGCATTCTGAGCAGCACTGCCCATCTCTTCCACTTCTGCATGTAGTCAGCAGCCTCAGCTCTTTGCACAACCAAAGTAGGAGTTGCAGACTGCTTTGTCCACCCTCCTCTTCCAGCTTGTCGGGCAGGGAAGGATCTTTGACAGTCAAGGGGGGGGGGGGTGCTGGCTGACCTGTAACCCTGGAAACCCTCAGCTTTGTCAGGCTGTGGCAGGAAAGGGAGGAATGCATGACAGGAAGAGGCTTATGCTGGGTGGTAGATTGAAAGCTACATTTAATAAAAATGACTCTTTAGAAAGCACCACTCTAAAAGTGTACAAGTCTTGCTTGAACAAGGTATCCACAGAAAGTTTAAGTAAAGGGGGGGGGGTTCAAAGGGCAGCACTGGCAAGATGGGGAGAGAAAGGAAGGGGGAAGTGAGGAGCAGAATTTTTTAAAAATAGCTGCAATCTGCGGATAACTGAAACTGCGGAAACAGAGTTTGCAGATGCCAGGGAGGGGGTATTGCAATAAGTACTTCAATTTCCTGTAAGCCAACAAGAATTACTATGAGCCAGAGATTCAAACTACTGATGCAATTTATTTGCCTAGTTCAAAGTTTTTATGTCTGAACATATGGCTATACGGCATTATAGATGAGAGACAAATCCTGATATGAGCTTTATTTCAACTTACTAAGGAACAATAGCTGAAATAGGACTAACCCTGCTCCCTTCCCTTGCTCTCAATTATCATCACATTTTTATTTTTTTACCCAATGTAATTCTGTCTTGCAGTTCCTTTTGGTTGTCAGGCTGCAAGTCCCTTCCTCACTATCAAACAGCACAGGTCCTAGTGAGATGAGGTGTCTGGGTTCTTATCTTGGATGCCTCATCCTTTCCTGGATTCCCTGTCACACATCATGATAGAAAAATTTGTAATATTACAAGCACTGTACTAAGCCTCCTTAGTTAATTCAAACAACATGATTTATATTTCTATAAGGCCTGATGGCATGATAGAGTATGCTTTTATTTATTTAGTATTTATTCAGCAATACAGATACCAAACACAAGCACCTCTATTGTCCAAGATCATATATATATATATATATATATATAAAATTTTAATGATTCCACATTATTATTCCACATTATTATTCCGTATTATTCCACAGTGTAATGTATGTTATATGTTTGTATGTCTGTGTGTGTTAAATAAATAAAAATGGGGAAAAAATGACATTGCTCTTTTTTGTCATCATTGCTCTGTTTGACCAGATGGGAACATCACCTTGGTCCCCATGGCATGAAGGCAGTGGACCAGCTTTGTGCCTCCTTGCTTTGTGACCTGAAATGTGCATACTATCTTGGCCTGAAGACTGGGAAATATTACCAGAGGAAGACGCAGTGCTTTGGTGCGTGCTTCCTTATAGCCCTCAACAGCTCACCTTCCTTCCTGCCTGACATAAGCTCTGAAAGACCTGAGACTTTGGGTGAGAATACCCATTACAGACTCTACCAGCCCTCCTGATTCTCTTTCAGTGACTGTTGTACCCCTAGCATGACCTACAAAGTCATTTGCACTCTATCAGTTTCTCTGTTGTATGCTCGAGGGCAGTGTTTCTCAAACTATGGGTTGGGATCCACTAGGTGCATCATGAGCCAATTTCAGGTGGGTCCCCATTTATTTCATTATTTTATTTTTAACATATTAGACTTAATGCTACCAAGAAATGTGACTGCATTTGGGGAAATGTCACAGATCTGTACTTTTAACAGGCAACTATGAAGATGCTTTTACAATGATAGTGATTGGAGCTCACTCCTGGGTAAGTGTGAGTAAGACTGTAGCCTAGTCTTACTCACTAGGCATGCAGCAACAAAACTGACAAGACTCCAGCAGGGGCTCCATACATTAAAGGGGGTGTCTGTCAGACGCTTCCTTCCCCCCGGTAGATCTCCGGGCCTTGCTGGGTTTCAAAGTAGCTCTCGAGCCAAAAAAGTGTGAGCACCCCTGGACTAAGGCCTTCTCACCTCTTTCTGTTCAAATGGCCTCATTTGTTCCTGGAGCATGACCTGTAGTAGTTGGACAGCGTGCCAGAAGGAATCTTGTTGGTCTTCCTAAAATATTAAGCCATGAACTCCTTCACTCACTGGAAGAGTAGCTCTGTAGCTGCATCTCTAGCAAGGTCAGAGAAAGAGGAAGTTCCTGGGTTGGTTTTGGCCATGATTTCTTCCTACAACCCTGCTTGCTTCACTGTTTCTTCTCCACAGTGCAGGTGCTTCTCCATGCTAGCCTCGCCTTGAATCTGAGCAGACCAATAAAGAGGTGCTTTATACAACACCAGCTCCTTCAGCCCCTGGGAAAAGGAGTGTGATGGATTGAGGGTTTGCTTTAAAAACCACCACCTAAATCAGGGCACGAGGAATGTTGTTTATGTATTTGTTTTTATTTATTTAATATATTTATTCCTTAGCCTTTCCCCATAATTGGGAAGGTGGCCTACAACACAAACCACTCATTAAAACTAAAAAATAAACAAGAAGACAGTACTAAATATAGTACAACAATAGTATAAAGAGCTCCTCAACAGTAACAAAAACCAGACTGAAAATAAACAAAAACAATGGAAAAGCCTAAAGGTGGGAAAGCTAAAGGAAAAGAAAGTTTTGAGCCCTACCCCCCCCCCCCCGGAAGGCCAACAGGGAGGGCACAGAACTTTACTATAATGGGAGGGAGTTCCAAAGTTGTGGTACTGCCAGAGAGAAAACTCTGTCCCTAGTGGCTACCAACTTGGTCTCAGCCATGGTTGGCACATGCAGCAGAACTACCTTCAGTATCTTAGGGGATGGGCCAGCTGATATGGATATGTAGATATCTCGGTCCCAACTGCTGCCACCTGATGATCCAGGGGGAGTGAAGAATCCAAAAAAAACCCAAACTCTGAACTTGCTCCTGTACAAAGAGTGCAACTGCATTCAGAGCAATTGTATTCTGATCCTGTACCAGATCCTGCCTTAAGTCAAAGCCCTATACGCCCTTTTCCATTAGTCTTCCCAACAAAAGACCACCCCTTAACTGGAAACGGAAAGGACTAAAAAAAGGAAAAGTTTTTAAAAAAAAAGAAGATTCAAATAGGTACAGGCGTTTTAATTCCAGCAAAGTAAGTTACAAGGCAAGGCTGGTCTGGGAGCACAGGACAGTCCCTCCTCCTGCAGTGTATGTGACAAATTGCCCAATCCTAACCAACTTTCCAGCACCAATGCAACTGCAAGGCAACCCTGAGAGTAGGGAACATATGTTCTCTTACCTTGAAGAGATCATGTGACTGCTATCCCCACTGCAGGATGCAGTGTGTGCCCCCTTGGTGTGGCTACATCTGTGCTGGAATGTTAATGAGAATTGGGGTGAAAGTTGAGGAACCTACTGTATGTATTACTGCAAGAGGAGATGTTATCCCAAATATTCTTGAATGCCCTCCAGAAGACCCAGGAGAATACAGTGTTAAAACTTAAGTGGTTTTCACATTCGAGGACTTACCGCAGACGCTCGCCTATTAGTCAATCTCACAGATAAGTCGAGGGTAGGTTTTGAGGCAAGAATCATAGAATCTTCTATGACCCTCGGATAAGTCGGGGCCATAAACTTGGAGGGGGTGTCCGATCATAGTTTTGTCTGATTTTACCCTAGGCCAGATCCTGAAAAATAACCTACCAGTAATTGTTACCTAAGAACTGACAGTCTCTAATTTATTAAAAATATAGTAAAAGATCATAAGATTCATTTTTATTCATAAACTTTTAAATTCTGGTCTTCACCATCTTTTTGTAAACACTATCAAAGAGTAACTGCACTGTAAACAACATACTAATAGAGCAGTGGTTCCCAACCTGGGGTTCATGTACCCCCAGAGGCACTCAACAGGACTTTTAGGAGTACTTGAAAAAGAATGGAATAATGGCAGTGCTCCAGAATGCCTTGCAGGGCCAGAAAGGCAGGAAGGGAGGTAGATAGTTGACCATGAAAGGCCCACCATAGCTAATTTTTGTGATCAATTTCTGTATGAACCTGTGACTGAAAACCAGCACAGGAAAAAAACTAAAACATAAAAAAAGTGATCTATCACTCAGAATTTCTCAGCACACTTCTGATGCAAAACAGTGCAAAGGCAGAGTCTTCCGCTCTTCAAACAGATAAAAAGAGAAAACACTGTGATAAATACATGAAGTCTGGGCTTTCATATGGAGGAGATGAGGGCCTGTATTATTAATTACAAACATTTTGCTAATATGAAGGGTAAAATTTATGGAAAGGGATATATAAGTGAAAAGGGTTGGGAACCACTGCAGGAGATCCATGAATCAAATCCACCTTTAAGGTGTCTGGTGTGTTAAGCCAGAAGCTCTACATATAACATACAACTTATAACACAACTGGGAGTGTGCAATTCAATTCACAGCAGAGACAAGCAACAGCAAATGGCTGTGACCAAGTGCAGCTGCACATAACTGAAACCCTATTTACTCAGAAGCAGACCCATTGCTTTCCCTGGGTGTTATTCCTAAGTAATGGTGCTCTGAATTGTAGTTTGTGAGACATTTGATGGGAGTGTTTCCACTTTCAGGGAAGGTGCATCTTGCAGCTGCAACAAGTCCACCCTCACCTGGTCTGAGGACTGTTTCCTCCTCTTGATTTACAGCAGGATCAAGGCTGTCAGGGGGTTTCCTGGTCAGTTTCCCTGATTGCATGGCTTGTAAATGGGGGGGGGCAGAGAAAGAGGGACAGTGGGGAAGGGAGAAGAGAAGGGGGAGAAAACAGTATAACAGGGTGAAGGCTGGTGGAGGGAAGAGAGGGGCTGGGGCTGAAGGGCAGAGAAGAAGGCAGTGCAGGACTGGGGGCGGGCGGGTGGGAGGGAGGCTGTGTGTGGGGCTCCTGTAGACTCTGCATGAAGAAGCAGCCCTCCCACCTCTCTCCCCATCTTCAAGCTACAATCTTTTCCTGGGAGTAAGCCCCACTGACAATAATGGAACTTACTTCTGAGTACGCATTCACAGGCTTGGGCTCAAAGACTGCCATCCTATGTGCACTTTCCTGGGAGTAAGCCCCATTGACGACACGCATGAGATGTGCATCAGGCGCCTGCTCCCCTTTCCTGTCCTTGCGAAGATGAGCAGGGGTGGAGGAGGGGGAAGCCAGAGCTAAGGAGACCAGGCTTGGGGAGCCTGAGAGGGTGGGACTGCAATGCCCAGGAGCAGCAATGAGGAGGGAGTGGTGGGTGAGCGGAGCAGCTCCGCCAGGCTCCCCGCTCCAGGTGGGAAGCGCGCAGTGGGGGAGTGGGTTGCGCATCACCCTCCCCAGCAACACCACTGCTGCTCCGCAGTGTGCCTGAAACAGCCCTGACCCTGAGTGGCCCCGCAGATAAGTGAAGGGTTGATTCAGGAGCGATCTGTTGGGACAAATTTATCGCTCTATAGGCGAGTATCTACAGTAAGTGTTTTGAATCATGGTCACTCTGAGTTATGCATGTCTGCTCATTTTTGTCAAGACAGTAATCACACCAAAAAGGATTCCCTAAGGGCACAGAGAGCTTCACATATGTTCCCTCAGTAATCCATGCAACAGCCCTATAAGGCCATCATTACTATCTCTGTATTACAGACAGGACCTGAAGCTAAGGGACTTGTATCTTGCCATGTGGTGAATCTAGTGCTGACATGAGATTTGAACCAGTGAGTTTCTTGTTCAAAAATTCATTCTCTTAAATTCTCCACTATATTAATTCTCAGTGCCTTTCCATTTACTGGAATTTATGATGGGCAGCATTTTAACTCAACAACTAGCACTACAGATCTATTTTCTATTTACACATGAGCTTGCTTGCTTAAAATAAACATCCTCAATGTTCCATGTTCTTTAATGGCAAAATTTTTTTAATAAAAGCCGAAAGATTTATACATATTGTACATTAATATTTTAAAAGATGGGGTGAAAAGCAAAACATACAACAAAGTGAATGCTTAAAAAATGGTGAGCCTTCTTCATACTGCTTTCTCCAACTGCTATTCAAGGTATGTTAGCAAGAATTTTTTAAAATTTCCTCTCCCTAAAGAGATTATAGATTTCAAACAATTTTCACACATATATCCTTTATTTGAAAAGGTTGGTGGAAATGGCTGTTCTCTGTAGGTGACTTTAAAATACATTTTCATCAAGGGTGCAAATATCGAAGTTGTTTATGTAAACACACATCCATGACCAGCTATGCCCCTGTATTTCACAGAATTACTCACTTACTGCACCTGAAAACACTTGAAAACAACAAATTGCAATATGCACCATTTAAAGAATTGAGAGGAAAATGAGGAGGACCTCTATAATGGATCACAGTGAAGCATGACCCTGTTTTTAATCACTCTAAAAGTGCAAAAAAGAATGTTTAAATTAATCTAAAGAAACAGAAGACTGAATTTTTCTCTAAATGAGAAGTAACTAGCTCATTTCATTTCATCATTAATTATTTGAAATATATGCAAATTACTACTCTCCTCTGACTGCCTTCCAAGTTGCCTGTATCTCTCAAGAGCTCTCTCTCTCTCTCCAGATTTAGGCACATTAAACATTCAGTGGAGAAACCTCCAGCTGAGGCCTGCCTATAATGCCATCTATAGCAACACAAGCAGTGCCCAGTTTCTGCAGTCAGGGCACGGAGAAACATATCGTTGCTCAAATGTTTACCTATACATACTAAATTAATCTGTCTCTTTCATCAGTACCCACAAATCCCCTGAAAGCAGGACAAAGCCTTTGCCACCACTACAGCCTATGAAAAGCAAGTGCTTTTCTGAGGCCACAGCTCACAACTTGAGCTTGGTGCTCCCTCAACAAAAGCTACCTTGACCAAGTCACCACTGAACCTTCTGTAGGAACTGGTTTCTTGGGGTAGTCTCTCTGTGAAAAAGGCCACTTCTGGGAACTAGCAATAGAGCTGTTTAGTAGAGGATCTGTGGTCCTCAATTTGTGACGGTCTAAAACAGAGACAACCCAAAACAGAGGTAGCTAGGTAAGCCTTGCCTTAGGCAGGAAGGAACATGAGTCTCTCTCCCTCTCTCATACAAACATGTATATCCAGCCAGAACTACCTGCATGACAGTAGTCACAGCAGTGAATTGTTAGAATGAAGAAGGTACAAAGAGCTGTATATTTGAAGCTGCATGGATTTCATGGAACAAAGAGCTGAATATTTGAGGCCCTGCTCAAGACGGTAATGTTATTCGTTTGGCAATGGTTGTTTCTACTTATATGAAGTGTAGCAGATGCAGGAAAAAAGAATCAAACCCCCTTCATCTGCTGCCTCAAATTCTGCCCATGTAACTCTTTATCTATCTGCCTCAAATTCTGCCTATGTAACTCTTTGTTACCTGCCTCACCTGCTGCCTCAAATTCTGCCCATGTAACTCTTTGTATATCTATCACCACAACATTGTTCAATACCAAGGCAAGATAGCCACACCTAGATATCTTTAGCTTGATCTTTGCCTTGGTTAGCCAATCTGATTAGAGTAACTGAGCCATGCAGCAACAACAACATTTGCTTGTCAAAATACAGCTGATCTGTTTAGTCACCAAACCAAAAAAACAAACCAGGAAAAAGCTCTTGCCTTCTGGCCATCATGACTGACAAAAAAAAAAAAGAGGAAGACTAAACTTCTTTTTGCCCACTGTTCCTGACCAAGGAATTAAGTCAGAGGTTCAAAGAGAAGGTATTTCAGACCTCATTGATAAATTAAAGATCAATAAGTCACCGGGCCCTGATGGCATCCACCCAAGAGTTATTAAGGAATTGAAGAATGAAGTTGCTGATTTCTTGACTAAAATATGCAACTTGTCCCTCAAAATGGCCACAGTGCCAGAGGATTGGAATACCTGAAACAAGAGAAGATGGGAAAGAGACTACAGCCTTTTTTTGCCCTCAAACACCCTTACCTAGCCTAGAAAAGATAGAGGTAAACAGGAGAAGGGTATAAGAGCTCTTCCTCTCCCACAAATTCCCTAGCCTACACATGAAACAGTATAGAAAAGTGGTTCTCAGACTGGTGAGTTGAAACCCACCAGCTGACGAACCATTGCCCCTTTAAGGAGCGAGGGCAGGGGGAAGGCAGGGACACAATCCTCAGGATGCTTCCGCTGTGGGGGAAGAGGGGGCATTTTTGAAACATAATTTACCTGATAGCATCCTGATGGCATCCACCCAAGAGTTATTAAGGAATTAAAGAATGAAGTTGCTGATCTCTTGACTAAAATATGCAACTTGTTCCTCAAAATGGCCAGGCGCCAGAGGATTGGAGGATAGCAAATGTCATACCGACCTTTAAAAAGGGAAAGAGGGGGGACCCGGGAAACTATAGGCCGGTCAGCCTAACATCTATACTGGGTAAGATGGTGGAATGCCTCATCAAAGATAGAATCTCAAAACACATAGAGGAACAAGCCTTGCTGAGGGAGAATCAGCATGGCTTCTGTAAGGGTAAGTCTTGTCTCATGAACCTTATAGAATTCTTTGAAAAGGTCAACAGGCATCTTTGTAGATGGAGAGAACCGTGCAGAGGGAGAACCTGTGGACATTATGTATCTGGACTTTCAGAAGGCGTTTGACACGGTCCCTCACCAAAGGCTACTGAAAAAACTCCACAGTCAGGGAATTAGAGGGCAGGTCCTCTCCTGGACTGAGACCTGGTTGAAGACCAGGAAACAGAGAGTGGGTGTAAGTGGGCAATTTTCACAATGGAGAGAAGTGAAAAGCGGTGTACCCCAAGGATCTGTCCTGGGACCAGTGCTCTTCAACCTCTTCATAAACGACCTGGAGACAGGGTTGAGCAGTGAGGTGGCAAGGTTTGCAGACGACACCAAACTTTCCCGAGTGGGGAAGACCAGAAGAGACTGTGAAGAGCTCCAGAAGGATCTCTCCAAACTGGCAGAATGGGTAGCAAAATGGCAGATGCGTTTCAATGTCAGTAAGTGTAAAGTCATGCACATTAGGGCAAAAAATCAAAATTTCACATATAGGCTAATGGGTTCTGAGCTGTCTGTGACAGATCAGGAGAGAGATCTTGGGGAGGGAGTGGACAGCTCGATGAAAGTTTCGACCCAATGTGCGGCAGCAGTAAAGAAGGCCAATTCTATGCTTGGGATCATTAGAAAAGGTATTGAGAACAAAACGGCTAATATTATAATGCTGTTGTACAAATCGATGTTAAGGCCACACCTGGAGTATTATGTCCAGTTCTGGTCGCCACATCTCAAAAAGGACAAAGTCGAAATGGAAAAGGTGCAAAAGAAAGCGACTAAGATGATTACTGGGCTGGGGCACCTTCCTTATGAGGAAAGGCTACGATGTTTGGGCCACTTCAGCCTAGAAAAGAGACGCCTGAGTGGTGACACGATTGAGTCATACAAAATTATGCATGGGAAGGATAAAGTGGATAGAAAAATGCTCTTTACACTCTCACATAATACCAGAACTAGGGGACATCCACTACAATTGAGTGTTGGGAGGGTCAGGACAAAAAAAAAATTTCTTTACTCAGCGTGTGGTCAGTCTGTGGAGCTCCTTGCCACAGGATGTGGTGATGGCATCTGGCCTGGACACCTTAAAAGGGGATTGGACAAGTTTCTGGAGGAAAAATCCATTATGGGTTACAAGTCATGATGTGTATGTGCAACCTCCTGATTTTAGAAATGGGCTATGTCAGAATGCCAGATGCAAGGGAGGGCACCAGGATGCAGGTCTCTTGTTGTCTTGTGTGCTCCCTGGGGCATTTGGTGGGCCGCTGTGAAATACAAGAATCTGGACTAGATGGACCTATGGCCTGATCCAGTGGGGCTGTTCTTATGTTCTTATGCTCTAACAATCTGTGTAAATGTATATACACAACCTCAAGGATTCTTCAGGAAAATATTGTGAGTATTCTTTCTAGCTACGTGGTTAAAGGAGTAAGCTAGAAAACGGTCCCTTCAGAAGAGACATAGGAGATAAGCCTCCTAGGCACGTATGCTTGAGAGCAGGATACTCTGCTCTCTGGTACTGCCTTGGGGGATTTCTGAATTCAGACAGAAAATTAACTCCATGGATAGCATCCACTGAAGTGGTGAGTGCTGTATATTCACAGTACAGGTGTCCCCCGGAATCTGCAGATCCTGCACCCCTTTATCTTTGATGAGCGTTATTACATTCATACAAAGTGAGAATGTGTCTTATTTAAACAAATGCTATAAGCAGAACACTTACAGCAAGACAAACAGGCAAGCAGCCTAGAAGGGAGAGTAAGAGCAAACAGGAAGTAGGAAGTTAATGTTCACTTGGAGTCTCCCTTCTAGGCTGCAGGCTGCTTGCCTTGCTATAAGCTTTCTGCTTAAAACCTTATAGCATTTGTTCAATCAAGACACGTTTGTGTGAACGTAATAAAGCTAAAGGGGTGGGGAGAAAATGGGGAACCAAAGAGTTAAGGGAACCCTATCAGTGGTTTCCTATATCCGCAGGAGAAAGGAAAGTATCCCCCGCAGATACCGAGGAACACCTGTATAACAAATAAGGGCTCAATCCCAGTCAACTTCCCAGCACTGACGTAGCTGTGCCAATGTGGCATGCACTGCATCCTGCAATGGGGAGAAGATCAAGAGGGCCTCCTCAAGGCAAGGGCATGTTTGTTTACTTTACCTTGGGGCTGCATTACCGCTAGGTCAGAGCTGGAAAGTTGGTTAGGATTGCGTCCTAAGACAGTGAAGTAAAATTAAGTAAAACAGAGTGCCTACACATTGGTTGTTGAGAATATAAAGCATGAAACTAACAACCACTGAAGACACAGAACTTGGCATGTAAAATTGCTACAGTAATTTTACTGAAAATTGTTGATAAGTACAATGGTTGCCATGATTTCATATCGTATAACAAAAGTTCACAACATGACAGTAAACTGTTAAGGAACAAAATATAGCATATTAGAATGATAGTAAATTGCAAATACATTCTGCTAATTTTATCTGTTATGAATTTGGGCATAGGTCAAAAAAATATGGAATCAGAATATAGTAGAATAAAACATTAACAGGTTACTGTAGCCAAAATGCATATGACATCCAATGGGATTAAAGAGAGGTTGTTTAATCAAGCGATTTGGTGTCATATAGTTAAATATGAGGTGGGCCCATGGTTCGGAAGCAGGACATACGTACCGTATGCAGAAAGTACCAAATTCAAATCTTGCACCCCTAGTTTAAAAGTTGTTACATGCAGCAGGGCTGGGAAATTTCTACTCAAGACCCTTCAGAACCTTTGGGCTGGTTCATAAAACACCAAATCATCAGTGAGCTTCAACATTCCGGCCCCAACATTCCACCCCTTCTCCTTGCATGCTCCGATTCAATTAGTACTTCATCTTTAACACAAACTACAGTTTGTTTTTACATCTGAAAAATAGTCTGTACTTGCCCACCAAAGCAGTTTCCAGGGTCCCCTTAGGAGGCGAAAGGCAGGATAAAAATATGGTTAAGTAGTTAGTGGGGGGGGGGGGGGAGGAAGAGAGAGAGAGAGAGAATGTGATTGCTAATTGAACCTGAGCTTGTGATGGGAGGAAGAGGACTATGAGCAAGAGGCTCCTGTAGAACTAAACCACAGTGAGTAGGCCACTATAACTCAGAGTAGGCAGTTCAGTGTTAGATGGTCTAGCTTGGTCCAAGATAGCTTCTTGTGTGTTCAACCAGTCACATAACTCATGTGCTACCTTGGCCTGGATTGGTTTTTCTCCTCAGCCATGCCTCTTACCACAGACTGCATGCATTCCAGTCTCCTTTGCAAACAGAAAAGGTAGGATGCGGTTCCTTGGGAAATTCAGATTTCTACTAGGATTTTAGTTGAATTTCCTGCATGGAGTCTATAGCAGTAAGTATGCTTACTTGAAAATAAATTCTACTCATATAAATTGAACTTACTACAAATAGTTAAAATGAGGATATTAGGATATCTGATAGGAGAAGGTCTAATAAAGGATTAGGGACCATGGTGTTAGCAGTAAAACAAGTAGAAGAAAATACAAAAAAGTAAAATATAACAAGTAGAAGAAAATAATGATAGTGGGACTAAGGAGAGGCTTATTAGAAGTACTTTTCTGAATGTATATGACCAGCATCCTAGTAATCCTGCCAATATTCTTGTGTTGTCTGCAGACACAAAATCAAACAATACAATATTGAACATGACCACTGAAATTATTTATCTATCCATTACATTTGTATTTCATTTTCCATCCAAGAAGCTCGGGACAGAGTACATGGCATGACCTATTTTGTCCTCACAATACTTCTGTGAAAATGTGCATGGAAAGGTGGAATATTTATTTATTTGAAAAATTTATATCCTGCTGTTCGCATGCCAAAGCAAATGCCCAAGGCAGCTTACAAGAACCACAATGAAATATACAATGTATCAAAATAGTAAGTAAAATTATTTATAAAAATGATAAAACCATGGGGGGAGGAACTATTTGGTCCAGAAAGAGGCACCAGAGCCAAAACACTATTACAGAGGTGCAGAGGGCAGACAGCAACCCATCACACAAATGGCAGACAAAACTGAAATGATTTGAGTCATCCTGAAAAGCTGTCATGGTGGAGGTAGTTTCTAATTCCCCTGGTAGGAAATTCCATAATTGTGGCGCCACTACAGAGAAGGCTTGCCCTCGCATCACCATCGCTCTAACTTCGGACAAAGGCGGCACTTGTAGTAGAGTAAGGGCCCAATCCTATTCAATTTTCCAGTGCCAGTGGGGTGTGCGCTGCATCCTGTGGTGGGGAGGCACTCACAAAGGCCTCCTTAAGGTAAAGGAGCATTTTCCCCCTTACCTTGGGAATACATTGCTGCTGCACCAGTGATGGAAAGTTGCATAGGATTGGGCCCTAAGTAATATATATCCATTAAATAAAAACTCACTTGTCATGATTTTGAATGATTTATTCCTTCTGAATAACAGCTTGAACATTCAAGAGGTGGAGTTGAGAAAGATTGATAGGTACATTTTTACTTATTTAAGTAGTGTATACACCAACTTTCTGTACACATTCACCAAGGCAGTTCAACAAGATTAACACTCCACAAATAAAACAATTAAATTCTACCACAGTAGAATGCCCTTAAGCAAATGTTACAGAGCTTACTTTCTACATGCATGCTGTAAACCTTTGAAATGATCAAACATTGTCAAGATTTAAAAGGAAGGCCACTGGAATAGTTTCTAAATAGCATTACTGCCCTCTTCTGGACTGAAGTATCCCATCCCCCACACTTCTAACTAATTCTATCATTAAGTCTTGGAGTTCCATAACAAACCACATAGGGAATTATGCTCAAAATTACTTAAGGAAGCTAAAAATTCTGGAAATGTGTATGGGCTAAATTAAAAGAGAGATCTAACAACAATAGCACATGAGTAGTGAAACATGTTACTGAAAGAATAGCAATTGTTACCAAAACACTGATAAATATGGGCAGTGGGAGTGCTGCTGCAGATGAAACCATCAAGGAAACATCTGGAATAAATTGGAAAGGTCTCTAAAGGAAATGTCTCCAAGAACAAACCCCCTTTCCCCTTGCCAAACACACAGGCTGCTTTAGGAAGACAACACCAATCAACTATAACCCAACTCTATTAGAAATGTGTGCCATTATAAGTCTAATTCCATGAACATTTCTAACAGAAATAAGACATTTAAAGTGCTTAGGTTATCAAACTTGCAAAAATCATGATAGAAGTAGACTAAGCCAGTGTTTCTCAAACTGTGGGTTGGGACCCAATAGGTGGGTTGCGAGCCAATTTCAGGTGGATCCCCATTCATTTCAATATTATATTTTTAATATATCAGTCTTGATGCTACCATGTGATGTGACTGCATTTAGGTAAATGTTACAGACCTGTACTTTTAACAATGCTACTATGTATATACTTTTAACAATGATAATCAATTGGACTTACTCCTGGGTAAGTGTGGGTAGGATTGAAGCCTAGGATTGTTAAAAATTTCCTGCTTGATGATGTCACTTCCAGTGGGTCCTGACAGATTCTCATTCTAAAAAATGGGTCCCGGTACAAAACTTTTGAGAACCACTGGACTAAGCAAAACAGAACAACACAAAATCAATTCTTCCTTGCTCTCCCAGAGTTGACAACAGTTCATTGTTAAATCCCAAAATAAAATCTTTTACAAGTTAATGTACTGTTCAAGGGCTCAGGAAATTCAGTTTGTGCTGTTTTCATGATGCAGTGATCATTCTCTCTCCCCCCCCCCTCGCACATCTTGCCTCCCACGGATTTGGCAGGTATACCTTAACCTTTCACCCCAAAAAACCCCTGAAATTTTCAACAGCAAGCTTATTCAGAAATACTTATTCAAAAATACTTGAAACTTTTTATGGATATGCAACTTAAGAAGAATCCTTTCTCAGAAGAAAAGTTTATTTTTGTACATGGAGGTCCTCTTCAGAGATGTGTTCAGAATTAAAAAAAAAATCCCTAGGTAAAATTGAAGGTTCCTGGGAACATTTTTAAAAACTCAAGAAAGTTTCTCTTTTCAGAAGGAACAAAATACTTTTAAGGAAATGTTTACAAATAATAACCTTGGAGCCAATTAATGCTACTGCATATTTAGATTCAGGTTTCAAGGGCAGTAGTGTTATTTAAGGTAACACTGCTATTGTGCTTCTCCAGAGTACTAGACAAGCAGCACTTGATACTGGAAAAATACTTCAGTTGTTGCACAATGGAAAACATCTTCAGTAATATGGTCCAGGAATATATACAGAGTATCTTTCAGACATGTCATTCTTAGAACATGATGATGATCACATGCATGTACGTACACACTCCTTTTGAATAAAAAGCACCACTATGCAATTTACACAGCACAACACTGGTGACAAGGCCTTGAGACAACACAACTACTGATATCTCCTACTTCTCACTTGCTTCAAATCCTTCCATTTTCTGCATTAAGTCAAATGAATGTTTGTTTATTGAGTGCATCTGTGCATGTACATTTAACCCAACCTAATTAATTAAGAGATCTTCTAAACCCACTCAGGTACTCACTTCATGCACTTGATAAAGAAGGTTCATGAAAGCTCATGCATTCGCTAATCTCTAAGGTGACAGAAAATGCTGCTGTTGTAGCAAGACAGCAGCACAGTTATTCCTCAGTTTCCCTTCTTCTCACTTGCCTTACAGCAGTGGTTCTCAAACTCCCAGGGAGTTCGAGCGCTGCTGTAAGTCATTGCAGAGGAGGGAGGAGGCAGCAATGCGGTCGCCAGGATTGTGTTGCTTTGGAGGGGTGCAGGTGCTTGTTGAAACTTACCACAGCCTGCAGAAGCCTTGTGCCAGCTCACGCAGGGTTTCCCAATGTGCAGAGACAGACAAAATAACTATCATGACCCATTTCGGTTTCGCAATCAGGAGGCAGCTGCAGGCTGTGGTAAGTCTCAGCAAGGCCCTGCACCCCTCCAAAGCGACGCGAGCCGGGCGATCACATCGCTGCCTTCTCCCCTCCCTGGCCCTTAAGGTGGCAGAGGCCAGGGCTCTCTGGTTGGGGCGTTGTGATGCCCAGTTTGAGAACCACTGCCTTACAGTGTTGAAGTAATTGTTTAAGTGTCTGTATGCCAAGATAATACTGTGCACCTCACAGAACCCTGAAGGTTACAATTGAAATAAACCTAAATGGTGCTATCAGATGGAATGCTACAAGGTCGCACTGGTTTGGTTTCCAGCAGAGTGTGTTTTCAGCAGCTTTAATAAGGGGAAAGGAAAGAAGGAGCAGTTTATGATTTAGCCTGTACCTGGGCAGCAAGGATGCAATCACATGCTGAATTCCATCACTCAGCCCTGCTTATAAAGCCCTGGAGAGCTTGAAGGGTAGATGCTTGTCACAGCCCTCCCCCTAACCTGTGGATAGGGAAGCTGGAAACTAAAGATTTTGTTGAGGCTTTCCCCAGCCTACTGGGAAAGTCAAATCAAATTGGACTTGAGTAAATAAAGCAGAAGGAGTTTTGTTTGTTTCAAGAATTATTATTTTAATGGTTGCATCTGTGTCCCACAGCAAGATAGCTGGGAACGCATAGTGGCAGTCAGTACTAAGAACCTTATAGATTTGTCTTGCCCACATACATATTTTGTTTCTCTATCCTTACAAGCTGCATAACAACTCTGTGTGAAACACCAGCTTAAAAGTTAAATTTTGAATCAACATGGTTTTTATGTCTTTACTAGTACGTGGAATTATCTGAAAACCTAGCAAAATAGGTTTATAAAGGAACCAGTAATCAAAGTAGTGTGTGGATCTGAATTTTTTTGGTCAAATTTCATTTCAACATTACTTCCTTAAAGCATGTTAGCCAAATTTAGTCCAGCTGTAGGGCAGCTGATTTTTGTTTTTAAAAATGTGTTTGCGTTAAAGGATGCCTGCTTAACCCTGAGCAAAAATACACAAGACATACAGTAAATAAGACATAAATGTACCGTAGACACTCAGGTATAGTACGTGAAATTTTTGCCAAGTAATCCAACTCCAGTTCTCACTTCGCCTTATCTTCGGGTCAATCAGAGGGCAGAGCCTTTCAACTCTGAACAGGTTTGTTCTCCTCTAAGCTTAGGAAGGCAGCTGGTTAGTTGCTATAGTTACTTTCCTGGGACATTTCAGCCAAAGTTAACCTTTTATTCCCCTCCGTTCCCTTTTGCTGCTGCAACCCGATTCCCTTTTGCAAGGGCTTTGTATTTGGCAGAGGACTTTTTTTTCAACACCAGGATGGGATCCCTTTTCCATTTGAAACAACAATTCCCAGGCTACAATTCAATGCAGCATTACTTAAGAATAACACCCATGGAAAGCAATGGGTCTACTTCTGAGTAAAAAGGATTGCAAATATATGCAGCTGCATCTCTCTGCTGTGAATTGAATTTCACACTCTCAGTTATGTGTTATGGGTTGTATGTTGTATGTAGAGCTTCTGGCTTAACACACCAGACACCTTAAAGGTGGATTTGATTCATGGTTCTCCTAAAGTGGTTGCCAACCTTTTTCACTTGCATATCCCTTGGCAATAACAAATTGTACCCTTCATATTAGCAAAATGTTTGTAATAATACAAGCCCTCATCTCCTCTCTATGAAAACCCAGACTTCATGTATTCATCACAGTGTTTTCTCTTTTTATCTGTTTGAGGAACAGAAGACTCTGCCTTTGCACTGTTTTGCCCGAGAAGTGTGCTGAGAAATTCTGGGTGACTGATCACTTTCCATATTATGTTTCAGCTTTTTTACTGTGCTGGTTTTCAATCACTGGTTCATAGATGAATTGATGACCAAAAACTAGCTATCGGTGGGGCTTTTTCACAGCCAACTAGCTACCTCCCTTCCTGCCTTGCTGGTCCTTGCAAGGCATTCTGGAGCATGACCTGCCTTTTTCTACCATTATTCCATTCTTTTTCAAGTACCCCTAAAGGTCCTGGGAGTACATGAATACCAGGTTGGGAACCACTGATTTACTGGTATGTTGTTTACAGTGCACTTACTCTGATAGTGTTTACAAAAAGGTGGTGAAGACCAGAATTTAAAAAGAATAAAAATGTATCTTATAATCTTTTACTATGTTTTTAATAAATTAGAGGCTACAGTTCTTAGGTAACAATTAGTGCTAGGTTATTTTTCAGGATCTGGCCTGGGGTAAAATCAGACAAAACTATAGTCAGACCCCTCTAAGTTTAACCCCCGACTTATCTGAGGGTCTTAGAAAATTCCATGATTGTTGGCTCAAAACCTGCCCTTGACTTGTCTGTGGGGTCGACTTATAGGCGAGTATCTACAGTGCACTGCATGTGTTCTAAAGGGGAAAAAAAGAGATCAGTAAAAATGAAAAGGAGTTAAATTGCTATATTTGCTATATCATGCATGAATATGATTACCTCTGAATTAATTTGCTTGCCATTATAATTTTCAAATGGCAGTGTGCCTGAAACGTCAAAGCCTTTGATATGCATGAGTAAAATAAGCAGAGGGGGACGTGGTTGGTCTCTTATGAAGAGTGCATGGGCTCTGCATGTCAAATGCAGCCATCAGCCAAAAGTAATGGTCTATATAATTCTCCTCATCCCATAAATGTCTTGGATTTTCTGCTTTCCTGTGACTGTAAAAACAGGGCAATTATGAAGCACCTAGTGGTACTTCAACTAGTATATTGCATTCCACTTGGTGGATCACACGTTCTATGGAATTACTCGAATCCTTTTTCTAATGATACTTAGCATGGAATTGATCTTGTTTGTGGCTGCTGTACTGGATTGATGCTTTTATAGAACTACCCACCAGGACCCCAAGGTCTTATCTGGGTTGGTTACTGACAGCTCAGACTCTCATTACTGTATACCAGCAGTTCCCAAACTGTGGGTTGAGTGGGATCCACTAGTGGGTCCCAAGCCAATTTTTAGTGGGTCGTGAAACTGACAAACTGATAGCTGATAAGGAAAATGTACTGAGCACTATGGAAAGCAAAATGGAGCTGCATGTGTGTGTTTACTCATGAGTAGGCAACTGTGCCTCAATTCGTATCGATGGTCAGGCAAAGGGGAATGCAAGCAACCAGAATGGTCCTACTCTGATGAATGTGCAGCTCAAAAATATGCTTCAAAACAGTGCTTCTCAAATGGAGGGTCAAGACCTGATTGTAGGTAGGCTGCGAAACTGAAACTGATAAGCTGATGCTCATGAGGAAAATGTATTGAGCCCTATGGAAAGTGAAACTAAGCCACACATGCAAGCATGTGGCAAACATGCCTCAGTCCACTTTGAAGGACAGACTGAGAGGAACACAATGATACCACAATGGTCCCTATACATGAGCGCAGGCCCCAAAAAACAATAGAGAAGAAGTTCCTCCCCCCAGTTGACATGGAAAATTGAACCCTATGGAGAGTGAAACACAAGTGCATTTATTCATGAATAGACAACTATGCCATGGCTCTTATTGAAGGTCAGGTGAAGTGGAACACAGGGCCACCAGAATGGTCCTGATCTGATAAACGTGGAGATCAACACATGCACCAGAAGTCCCCCCGCCCCCATAGTAAAAAGGATAAAAAGCAGAGGCTTGAACAGCTGGTAAAGTGAAACTTTTTTTAAAGTTTCATAAAGCTAGGTGGGTCTCGCTAGAGTGTCATTTTAAAAAGTAGGTCCTGCTGCTGAAAACTTTGGGAACCACTGCTCCAGAAGGCATACCCTCCCACCATAATAAAAAGGATAAAAACAGAAGCTTGAACCCTTTTTTTTTTTTGAAGTCTCATAAAATGAGGTGGGTCCTGATAGAATGTCCTTTTAAAAAATGAGTCACAGAGTTTGGGAACCACTGGTATACAGTAATGAGAGTCTGAGCTGCTGTGTACGTTTCAGCTGTCTTCTCAACACAAACTCAGGAACTTATCCTGACTTTTAGGAGAGTGTAGATTCAGTGCATTATCTTGACTTCAATAACATTAGCAATAGCTTCTTGATTTATCTCTGTCATGTGTCTGGGTCTCTGAATGCATTACATTTGTGAATTTATCTTCAAATGCAACAGATCAAGAGTCAGCTTAGTAAACATAGGCCCTTTTCTTTCATTAAAGTCTCCGATTTGCCGCCTGATTGTACACTTGTGAATTAAGGGATTGCTCTTGTAACAGCTCTGATATTTAGAAAAACACAAAACAAAAATGATTGGTTTTGTTGTTCTACTAATACATCAGATATTTTTTAAGTGTGTTGATTAACTAAGTGACATCCTCAAGCTATCTTCTTGCTTGAGAGATTATGCCAACACTTGACAGCACAAAGTCAAAATGCTGAGATTTTTGCTCACATTAAAATTCTAGGTTTATTCATTAAGTGTACCTACTACTGTGGACATGACAGTTTGGCAAGAAAATCTCTATAAAGAAAAATGGGCACTGTGTACCTCCAAACAGCATTTACGCAGATTGCTAGATTCAAGAAGAGTGAGTTTCTATGCTGTTTAAGAGTTGCACAGATAGGAAAACTTCACCAGATGCAGCTGTTCCTGTCCCTGCAGTAATAGAATGGAAAACATTCCATGGTGAAATTCTCTTTTCTTTTCAACTCTTAAAGGTACATGAGTCTTCTGTGGGTCTGGACCTGACCACCTAGTTTCCCTCCCTAGTTTCCAACTTAAATTAAGATTAAGCAGGAAAGCGTTGAAATATGCTTATAGACTAGGCTTATAGAACAGAGGGATTAACGAGAAAATACTAGCTGGTACTGCAGTAACTCTTAGTTCATTTGTGCAAACTCAAATATGTTCTATGCTCATGAAAGCTGCAGGTCCCCACCTGGTAGCATAATTATCTTAAATATGCACTTGTGTTTTCTTACACCTTAGTAGTTACCATGTGCATTGATTACAATTACCCATTCTTTTCATTTCATGTACCTCTACAGTTCTGCTGTGTTTAACTGTGACAACATGATGCTCGCCTTGCTTCTAAAAACAAGGCACACGCTAGGAAAAAAAGTTCCCCAAAACGACAGCAGGCAAATTATTTGTCACCCTACAAGGTGCCAAGTGGACTTGATAAAGATGACATCACCCTCATTTTTCCAATAACAATAGCACTAACAAGAGTATGCAATCAACAAACCACACAGCCCAGACTAGCAGTGGCAGGTGCAGCCCCCCCCCCTTTTTGCAAAAAGTCAGTCAACATTCGCTTCCAGCATAAAACTATTCCTTTTATTACAATGTTAAGCAGAAGTTGGCTTCCAGAAGGCTCTGCAGCTGCCGCTGCCACTTCTGCAGATGCTTTCATTAATTTTATCAAAGACATACTGAAATAAGTGCTTATTCAGCACAATGGCTGCTTGGTAGCAGCTGGTAGCATAAAACAGACTATCTGGAAGGGACTATGACTAAACCCAACATGTCGATTAAAAAACATACAAGGGAAAAATTGAAATATATTTAAAGGATGTAACCCAGCACAAAAGTACGAACATTCAAGATTATTACAACAAAAATGTTCTATGACTGAAATACTCTTGGAAAAAAGAACAGTTCCTTTACTCTCTTCCTTATTTACTCCAATGTCCCTCGGAAATAATTCCAATAGCTTCCAAATCTAAACAGTCCCTTAGCTGTGCAAAAGAATAGCCAGGCATTAAGCTATGCATGACTCAAGTGCTGTGAGACTGTGCCTCAACAGTAGGGCCTCCACAGTTATAAATATGCAAACATGCCACTGTATATCAATGCTAGAGTTTGTTCACCACCAGTTGAGATACAAAGCCCCCTCTTAAACAGCCTTGCTCTGTGACCCCAATAATTAAATTATAATTCCTGATTTGTTTTCCTAGTGTTGTAGAATTTTCAATATTTGACTATACAACTTTCATATAATATTTTGCAGGGCAATATTATTGTTAGAATGACAAAGACCTACCTTATGTTTATCTTAATTTCACACACATATCCATGTGTCCTTTAAAATCAAACACAGCACTGTTGTTCAAACCAGACCTGAATAAGCCACTCAACAACCTCAGTAGCATTAAATGAACTGAAGATGCATAAATAAAGGCAATAGTTTCACTTCCTAATTCTTTTATTTATGAGGCCAATTATATAAAAGCAAGCTGAGTAGACCTTTTATCTTCCTGATAAAGAAGATATCTTCCTCTGCAAGGCTCAGAATGCCAAAATCACACAAGAGACATGACTTCTGATTTCCTCTGGGAAACCGTAAATTGCATCTTTCGCGTGATTAAGGGCATTCTGAGCCTTGCAGAGGAAGCGCACTGCTTCTAGGAGGCTCAGAAAAGCCTCCGGAAGTGAGGGAAGATTTCCTCTCAGCTTTGAAGGCTTGGGGGGTGCAACCTCCTGACCAGTGGCAGCCGTCACATATGTGACCTGTTGCTGGCCAGAAGGTCATTAAGGGACGCACGCCTGCATTTGGCTCTGTCACAGAACCAGACCTTACGTTAAGGGTGCAATCCTAACCCCTTATGTCAGTGCTTTATAGCACTGGCATAGCGGTGCCAATGGACATGTGCTGCAACCTGCAGTTGGGTGTCACTCATGGAGGCCTCCTCAAAGTAAGGGAATGTTTGTTCCCTTACCTCAGAGCTGCATTGCCCTTATGTCAGTGCTGGAAAGGGGTTAAGATTGTACCCTAACTCACATAATACGTTTACCGTACATACTTGTGTATAAGTCAGTCTCATGGGCAAGTTGAGGGCACGTTTTAAGCCAAAAGCCCATGGATAAGTTGTGGATAAAACTTAAGGGATAAAACTGAAAATCTTTGAATTGGTAGATCGTTTCGTCTGATTTTACCAGTGGCCAAATCGTGAAAAATGACTTATCAGTAATTGTTCTGAAGTAATACAATCAAGGAGGTATTTTCCAAACAGGAACCGAAGTGAAGGTGCTTATGGAGTTGTAGGCTTTGTGAGGAGTACAGTACTTCCATATCAGTAGCCCTCACAAAGCTTACAACTCCCATAAGCATCTTTACCTTGCTTCTTGTTTGGAGAAGAGATTCATGCTCGTGCTGCTTTAGAACAAGGTAAAATAGCTCTGTTTTTGCCCTTGCTTGGGCTACCCACCTATGTGTATCCCGCTTCTGAGCCTCCCGCCTCCCGCCTCCCGCCCCACCTCACCAAACACCTGTTCTTAGAAACCGAGGAGAGCTTAGTATGTTGACCTAAGTATAAGTTGAAAGAAGCTTTCAGTGTCATTTTAAAGCATGAAAGTTTTGACTTATACACAAGTATATATGTTATGTTATGTAATGTTATGGAGGCAGAAAAGCAATGGGGGGGGGGAAGAGAAGAAAGTCCATTTAACCAGGTCCTGACACATTTAGTCTTAAAAACACAGGTATATGATATTAATAGGAATAGGTGGTAAAACAGAGTTACCTTCAGTCCCAAAACACCACAAGAAGAGAATGAAGGTGAAGAAGAGACAAACTTTGTTTATGCAAATAACTGGGTCTACCTAACAGCGCAACAGAAATAGCTTCTACATAGCTTCAGTGCTGCCACCAAGGTGAATGTACAGTTTACATGGGTGAGCACCAAGCCAACATCTCCCATAATACTTGCAAGTTAAGCTGCAGTTTAAGGGTCCAATCCTATCCAACTTTCCAGCAACAGTGCAGCTGCAATGCAGCCCCAAGGTAAGGGAACAAATGTTCCCATACCTTGAGGAGACCTCTGTGACTGCTCCCCCAAGCAGAGGATGCAGTGCATGCCCCATTGGCATGGCTACACTAGGTCTGGAAAGTTGGATAGGATTGGGTCCTGTGTCTGTCTGAGTTGCTTTGCATCTATAATTCAGAAGCATGTAAAGGGATTGTTCATAAATCATTTGATCATGTGTTTATAAATGCAAGGATCATTTTCACATTTACTTTCCTTGCAAGAGTGTAAAATGCAAACCATGAATTCACCAATCTCAGTCACATCAAGTAATGTCATCACCAACTTCCTTGAAGAAAAAACTCAGCAAGCTGTGGTTCAACTTAAAAAGCTGTGAGAGCTGCTGAGGTGCCAACATAAAACAAAATTCTGTGACAATACAAATGGTTTCTTTGGGTCAAACTGCTAGAATTCAAGTTGGTAAAATATTCTCCATTTTGGAAGTAATATTTAAGTTTGTGTATTTTATTCCTGGAAGAGGAGATGGTTACAACAACAACAACAACAACATAATAATAATAATAATATTGCTGTATTAGATGAAATAAATTAGTTTTTCGTTCTTTTTAAAAAAATAATTTTCCTATTGTGAGATTTCTCCCAAAGCTTCCTTTTAGAAAGCGTGCTTTTCCATCTTTCAAAAATGAAGTCATCATGAACACACTTGTAAACTACAGCATGAGTTGAATAAGGGTAGGGAATTTGCCACTAAGTCTGCAAATTTACGAAAACTGGTTTTGCTGCTATTCCTGTTGTCCCTAGTGATCTTCTAAGCCTGATGAAACAGAGGCACGAGACAGAACTAATCTTATCTGGAACATACCAGTCTATGGCAATAGGAGATACAGCCTCCTTTCTCCAGAGCCATTTTCTCTTCTGAATTCATGTGATGTTTGACAGATATATTAGCACTTGAACATTATTTTTCATGTTTATTTTTAACAGTTTTTCCCTTGAACAGCTGCTTGGGATGCCAATCTTCCCCCCCCCCCTTCTTCAGCCTTTTGTAAATATTTGAAATAGCTATTCATTAACAGTTGCACATTTATTCAGCACTGTTTTTCTCCATGTGAACTGGAATTAGCTTTTATTCTCCAAACCCCACCCTTTTTTGGCTGAGCTGGAGAAAGCCTGCTGCTTAGGTTCAATCTGTCAAGATTCAAATTATGCTCCAGCTGAGACCTAATCAAAGGCATCTGACCCGGTTTGCAAATAAACCAGGAAGAGTGGGTTTATTTATTTATTTTTCTTTGGGCACGGTCTACAAAAGAAAGCCAAGCAAGAACAGATTACAAATACAACTTAAATTAAAAGCAGCCACACACTTGTACTTGCCTATGAACTAGATCACCCTTGTGGCAATGCTAAAACAGCCCACAACTGTGACATGGATCATGAACTGGAAAGCACTGGTTTATACTACACATTTCAAATTTAAATGTACACTACTTTCAATGCAAGCATGTCATAAACAGAAGCATACATTTTTAGCAATCAAGCCATGCTGGAATGTATATCAGTATTTCTAAATAAATGTGAATTTGCATTTAAATGATGTATAAAATGGAACATGCGTTTATGTCACATTCATCATCATTACATTTTTATCGATTTAATCTGATTGTGAACATTACTTTGCATGTATATTTCAGATCCTCTTCATCTTAAAAATCTATTTTGTGTTTTTGTTTAAAACAGTGTTACAAGTGGATAGGTTCTCTTAACAGTACCATTGATTTAAATCCTGATTATCCTACACCATCAACCACCATCAGTTCGAAGACTATTTTGCATATGAAATGCAAAAGGCAGAAATGCTCTTTAAGATGTTCAAGTTAAGCTACACATTATTACTGCCTGGGGGTCTCATCCCCCCTCCATCCTGGCAATGGCTATATCAAATCAGTTGCACCAATTATGCAAATGATGTATACTAAATTAGCATACTTAATTTGCACTTTCTTCTGAGAGGTGCTTCATCACTACTTTTGCCAAATACCAAATGCTATGAGGGAAGGGGCAATGGAAGGTCTTTATATATAAACAGAGTGGCGTCACTAGGGTGGTGCGGGCTGCACCCGGTGATGTGCACTGGGGGTGATGCGCACTGGGGGGGTGACACACTAAAATTGCAGTGGTTAGGAGTAACCCTGTCATGTTATATACTGTTGGATGTGGAATTTCAATCGGAATGCAATGCAAAAAACCAGAGTGAAATATCGCCTTTCTATCAAACGTTATGGCCAAAGAACTGGAGAACAAAAAATGCATGGATCCCTATGAAAAATGAAAATGAGTCGTATCACGCATTTACTTGTGAGTAGGTGAACTTGCTTTAGTCCGTCAGAAAAGGCAGGCTGAGAAGAATCCAATGAAACCAGAATGGTCCTGCTCCAATGAATGCAGCCCCCAAAAACAACTGAGAAGGAAGTCCCTCCCTCCAAGAAGAGGGATGTATTAAGCCCTATGGAAAGTGAAATGAAGACTCACAGTTGCGTTTACTCACGAGTAAGCAAACGTGCCTTGGCTGGTGTGGAAGATCAGGTGAAGGAGTGTGCAAGGCTATCAGAATGGTCCTGATCCTATGCACCTGCAGCTAAACAAGTGCTCCAGAAGGCAGCCCCCCCCCCCCCACTAAAAAGGATCAAAACAGAGGCTTCAGCTGATAAGGTGAACTTTTTGAGACTTGCAAAACCAGGTGGATCCTGACAGTGATCTGGTTTAAACAGAAGTTCTTAAATTGAACTGGGCACTGGGTAGGCCTGAAAATCTTACTGATTTTGGAGGGGGGGTGTTATTGTAGGCAGGTTACAGAGGAAATTCACTTGGTGGAACAGGGCTGGCTTCTGCTTATTTATTTATTTTACTTTAATTATTTTTACTTATTTATTTTAATTTGCCTGATGATGTCACTTCCACCATGACATTACTTAACTGGTGGGTCTTGGACAGATAGTCATTCTAAAAAGTGGGTCTCAGTGCTAAATGTTTGAGAACTGCTGCAATAAGGTGTTAGTAAGTTGACACCCGGGGGGGGGGTGTGTGACACCACTAGTGACCAAAATCACTAAAATCATAATTTGGAAGAATAATACCATCATGTTATATATCAATCTATGTGTAATTTCATGCAGAATGTGTTCTATCCTTGTTCTATCAAAAGGTACAGCTAAAAAACCAGTGGGGCGGAGTGATGGTTCAACACCACGCCCACCACCTGGGGTGTTGCCCTGCCCACTGCATTGTGGGTGATGATTCTTTCCTGATCAATTTTGGGCACAATCCTACTCTGTGCTGGAACAGGCAAGCCAAGAGGTTTGACTCAGCCAGAGGTAAGGGGAAACTTTTCCCCTTGCCTCCGGATAAGGCACCCTGGCCCCTATGGGTCTCCTTGGACTTGTGACACCTCCTTTTGACACCTCTGGAGGTGGCACAAGTCTGAGGAGAGCGGAGTGGCTTAAAGCCACTCCAAACTCTCTGGGAACGGGGGTTGGGATCTGGCATAACTGTTGGCTCCCAGCCCTGTGTCCCACTCCCCACCTACCCACCCACCCCCAGGGTTGTCCACCGCCTGCCCTCCCCCCACCCTGGAACGCCTCCTCCCTGCCCACCCCAGAGCCTTATGTCGGCCCAGCTGGGCGAATGCAAGGCTCGCTGCGCAAGCCACCACAGAGGCATTACGGCACGTTTGCGACCCTCCTGGGTTGGTGCAGGGGACTTGCGCTGGGCCAAGTTCTTCTCTGGATTACGCCCTTTGAATGCTTTTAGTGCTAGGAAAACTGCAATCTGGCAGATTCTACTGCTAAACCATGGTTAGTTAGAAACTGAAAATGTTCTATTACAGATCTGACTAGAATCCATGTTTATGTTGAGAGATAGCTCAGATCTCAGAGAGATGCCATATAAGTTATGTTACAGCAAACACAGCTGTCTTATTTTTGATTACATTTTCTCAATTGTGCCAGGGTGGGGCAACCTTTAGTACTGAGATAATTTCTCACTATTGGTTCTCAAGCAGGGTCTTCTTGGAGAGAATACTAATGGGAAGGTCTTCCTTTCAACTCTCAGACTGTGCCCATAGTCTGGACAAGACTTTTGGTCTGATAGTAGTGGACATGAAAGTAACGGAGTTTTGGAACAATAATTAAGTGAACATGAACATTATAAGTGAGTGAAAACATGTAATTAAGGAAAAAATAACACCCATTGGAAGAGAGACTAACTAGACTTAAACTAATTCAAAAAATCAAAACTGGGATGTGAAGGCTACCCAATAATAATTATCTCCCCTGTTAAGATTTCATCAGTCCAAACTTCCTTTATTTCACAATGATGAAGAATTTGATTTGGCAAACTTTAATACTGATGCAGAACAGCAGTAAATCTTTATAGTAGAATTCAAAGTTGGACTGTGAGTACCTGTTGGCAGGAAAAATGTCAGTGCTATTGTTCATGGGGACTATGCTTATTAAGAGCCAATTGATATTTTGCAGACTCTTTCAATGGAAGGACAAAGAATCCTCATAAAGAATGGGTCATAATGCTCCCAAGCGCATGGTCTGAAGGTACATGATACATCAACATGGTTGAACCTATATAGGTAAGGGCCTTGATCAGTGCTTGAATGGGAAATCAGCTGGTAACACTATGTATGCAGCTTTTACATGCTACCATGGAAGAAACAGGATATAAGTGCAACAGATAATATTGATTATGCTGTCAAGTAGTGTTTTGCCTTTAATTGCCCTATGGATATAACGCCTATTCACTGACGGTTGAACTGCCTCCATGCTCCTAAGGCTCTCACTACAGATGTTATAGAAACTAAAAACTATCTTCTTATCATCAAGAGAAAGCCATTTTCCCCCCCTTTGGGTGAGAAGGACTCAGTCAAAGAAAGGCAACAGCTTTGAATGTAAGCCATCTTTACATTCTTGACTACATAGTTGGTTCAGAAAACTGGGGTACAATAGACAAACAGCTGTTCTCTTTTGACACACTGTTCTGGGAAGGAGGGTGACAACAAGTTGGTGCTCTCTGTTCTGTATCAGGACATTAAGTAGAAGCTGGCCTCATCTGAGCATGTGTTGTTTACAACGAAATGAAAGAGCTTCCCAGCACAGAACAGTATTTCAAACACAAGATACCAAGAAGAAGGGATAAGAAAGGGAGTTAAAAAAAAAGAAAGATTATGTAAGGTAAGCCAAACCCACATTAAACAAGACTCTTCTTTTCAAAGACAAAAGAAGAATTTCCATCTCCCCAAAAGAAAGCTTGGAAAGGGTGCATTATACTTCACCTGTGAGAGTGTGTGTGTTTGTGTGTGCTTTAAAATTCAACAGGCTACACTTTAAAAACAAACCAAGATTAATCCTCTTGATAAAGGCTTCAGCCACAAACTCAAGCATTCTCTCAACCTCATGCATAAAACCTTACTTGAGACTATGCAAACTAAGCAGAAAAAGTGTTTAACAAACAAGCCACCTCTTAAGCAACATTCTTCTGTTGCTTGCCACACTGTACATCTACGGCAACCATTCTGTATACTGAAATTTACCACAACAGAAACTGGAATAGTATACAGAATCCAGAAGCAATGCTCAGCTTCTGACCTTTTGTTCTCGGAATACTTTATGCAATTTAGCTGGAGGGGAACATCCCTTTTTCAAAAGTCTTTATGATTCTGTGAACAGTCAATGTTACAGAGCAACAAGTGGCTTTCTGTCATTTTCTATAGTAAATTTATTTGTGCAGCAATGAATTTAACATGTTTGCAATTTGCCATAGTACAATTAAAACATCAGGTGGTGGAACATGGCCACCACCATCAAGAAAACAATCACCATCCTCAAACCTACATCTTCTGCACATACCTTCCTGATACTTACAAAACTTCGAAAAGACTGACCTAAGTCTTTATTTTACGAACAAAATAAATTTTAACTCAGGATGCTTTCAGCTCAACCATGTTTGCTAACGACAGACAGTCCTACAAACCCTCAACTTCCCCAAAGCAGTATCCATGAGTAGCATAAATACATCACTTCAATCAGCCATTGCAAAGAGCTGAACTTCAAAGTCTAATATTCAAAATGTACTTGATGGATTTTGTTAAAAACAGCAAAAGTGCATCCCCTACACAAAACTGAATTTTTGAACATACTAAGGCACTAGATCCAAATTTTCTAGAGCTGCAATGGACCTCATCCTCTGCAGTGGGTTGTGACTCTGAACCAGCTTCCGGAGGCTCCCAGTAAGGCTTTGTGGTGAGGCAGGGAGCATCGGGTTGTGAGCCACTACACAATGGGTCACAACCCACCACACATCAGGTCATGACCCATCATGGAAACAGTCTGGGAAACACTGTACTAAGGGACATGAAAATAACGGAAAGGTGGCAAAATTTGACTTTATAAAAATGGCAGTGCCTTTGTATGACCCCTTCCTATTTCAACTTTCAAATGTCCCATTTACTATCATTGTTAAAAGCATATACAGTAGGCTGTTAAGAGTACAGATCTGTAACATTTCCCCAAATGCAGTCACATACCATGGTACCATCAAGTCTAATAGATTTAAAAAAAAAAATTGAAATGAATGGAAACCCCCCTGAAATTGGTTTGCGCCCCACCTACTGGGTTCTAACCCATAGTTTAAGAAACTCCGGTTTAGATTTTATGTCAAGACAAAATCACCTAGCCTTATAATAGTAGAACACTATTTTTCTATCTTACTGTTATATTTATAGTGAACCCCTGCTCCCCTGCCTTTCACGATTGGGCTTCACAGAGGGGGGTTCAGGGTTGTCTAGTCTTACCCAACCCTTGAAGAAGTTGCTGAGGCCTCTGGGGAAGTTGGCACGAGCGGAGTATTTGAGTCAGCAGTTTCGAACTCATTTGGCCCTGTTACATCACAGGGCCTGCCGTGAAAATCAGTCCTCAACATGACCTCCGCCTGCTCCTTGTCACAGTTCTCAAAGGCCACATGGGAGTGCAGTTCCAGTCCCGGCTGCAGGGCAGTGGAAGTCCTGCTGGGGGCTGTGCCCCTGATTCACTGGGGAATGATGGAGCCCAAGGAGGGCTCATTTGCTTTTCCCCTACAGGGTACTGTGGCTCTAGGATTTTCCTGAGATGGGGTCCCAAGTGCTACTTTCAGGTGTGGAGTGAAGCCTGGTACCCCAAGGCAGCTGAGGATGGAAAGGTCCTTATACCCTGCCTGGGACTGCTTGACTCTGCAAGGAGTTAGGACCGTCCTTGCTCCCAAAGGGCTCCTTGAGCCCCTTCCAGGCCAGGGACAGCCCAAAGTAAGGGAGTCAGTGCTGCGAGCACTTCCCCAAGGTGCTGTCCCTAGAAAAGAGCCCAGGGAAGAGCGACATCCTCCTCTGACTGCCAGGATCCCTATGAGCCCAGCAGCCGGCCCCACCCCATCTCAGGTCATACTTTCAGGGAGACCTTTAGCATGGGGTTGGGTCCAGGCAGTACTTGCTGCTTGCTCCCAAGGAGACCCACATCCCTGCTCCCGAGGAGACGCACTGCTGGGACTGGGCCGGGACAACACTTTCTTTAATAAATAGGCACTCCCATGACAGTTTAATTAAAAGCACTTGCAAGAGGACTGCGATAACACAGTGTTAATGTCTCATACAAAACTTCTGCCCGAATAGTTATGAAAAACATCAGAAATAATCTGGAATGAGTTATAATAACATCTAGCAAACTTCCTTCTGGACAAATATTACTTATAAAAGCAACTTGAACCAAGATGGCATTAAAAGTTGGCAAGACGTATTCTAGTTGTTGGGGGATTTGCAACCACTGTTGTAAATTTGATATCTTCACAATGAAATTATACTCTACCCATTCCATACAATTCTGCACCTGTGTTCAAAGCACACTGTTTAAGCAGCCCCAAGACAATTTCATTTTTTTTTCAGATTATCTCATACCACAGAACCACTATGGGACAACGCACATGGAATAGCAATTATATAGGAACTGCGTTATATGTGGCAGCTGTCACCATGTAAAGAACTTTCAAGATTTTTGTCCATACTACTGATAATACAGTGAACCCTCAAATTTAATGGACCTCAATTTAACAGATGTTGGGAACAACAAATATTTTCTGCTTTATTAAAAATGAGTCATATCCATTTTGTGCATTTGCATTTCAAATGACGTAAATGCATTCAGATTTAACGGACTTTCAGCTTCACTGTATGCACAAGAGAAGACAGGAACAAGTTTTGTTCCAAGCTCTGAAGAAATCTGAAAATTAAGCATATTTATATTGGGCTAATTTAATAATGAAGTTTTTTTTAATGGCAACATGAGTTACTATCTCATTTTTAATACTGATCACAAGTTTAAAAATAATGTGCAGATTTACATGCTTACAGGTCCAGCCTATTTATACCCGGATTTTTTATACATGGATTTGACTCAACACGAATGGCCACTGCAAATGAGAAGGCATGTGCTGATCCCTGGAGAAGGGGAAAAATGCATCCCTTTAACATCAGTTTAAAAAACTGAACAGTCCTTTAACAATAGCCTCCTTAATGAGAGAGAGAGGGCAGCTGGCAGACAATCCATCAATCCTTCTCTCTCCAGGTGACCCCTCCCTCCCCCCCCTGCATGTGAAAGAAAGGTGATCACATTGCACTGGTGAAGGGAGGGGCTGAGTGAAGCCTTTGGAGGAGACTGATGGATGGATTGTCTTCTTAATGACTCTTATCTTACATCTCAAAGGTCAGCAAGGCTTAAAAACAGTAAAGAAACTTTGTTTTTTAAATTGATTTACTATAGTGCATTTTTTGCCATCTACATGAGTGCTTGTGAATAATGAGGCTCAACCTGTATATGTAAATATACAAGCAGAGTATTGCAGAGTATAAGCACAGTAATCTTCATGGCTGCCTAAACAAAGACCAACTTATGGTCCGTAAGTACAAATTTTCTGTTGTACTTGTACTTGAAGAGCCACTAGGAAACATTACAAAGGATCATGAAAAAAACCCTATAATTCTTCATGATGTCCTGCACTGTTTTAAGAAACGACAGACTGGTACCAAAATATTTATCTTGGCATTAAGTGTTGCTGCATTAGTAGAGTCAGCAGACAAGACCTGAACATTCTTAGTACACAAAGTGAGCAACAAAACAAATTTTAAGTTAACCCTCTTAACAGATGAAATTCTTGATCACTTTAGAATCCCTGATCTTTGGAGACCAAACAAATGTGAAGGAGAGAAGTTTTCTTTCCAAATTTTTACTGAAATGTGCACTAAAATAAGTCACTCATGTTAATTGAAACAATACTTGTTGTAAGGTTCAGCATAAATATTAGGCAAGTGCAAACAGTAATTATTTTTAGCGTTCTGTAAAACAGTGAAGAGAAACAAGTTCATCTTAGGTTATGTTTACACATTATGTTTTTCAGGAAATCAAACTCTCCTCCAAGTCTAGTAGAAACCAAAGAGTTGCCCATGGCTATTTCAAAGGTTTTCGTATGTATATATTAGAGTCATGCTGGAGATTGAGACACATTTACTGAATTCTTTTTTGTGACTTTCCTCGCTTACTGCGAATTTTGAAGGGTAGTTGGGAAACAATGGCAAACAGACAGGTCTAAAGGGCTGCGATCATTGAGAATACAGGGGAGAACATACCCCCAAATTCCGTATCCATGGTTTCATTTGTTTGCGGATCGGGTCCTTGGGGGTCCCCCATGTGCTCCCCTCTAGTGGAGCTCCCTTTGCCTCCAGAGGGTCTTCTAAGCCAAGCAGAAGCTGCATGCGTCTGCCGGCAGCCTCTGCTGGGCTCAGAATGACAATTATAGGCCAAAAAAAGTCACTTCCAGTAAATTGGAAGTGACCTTTTTTGGCCTACAATTGTCATTCTGCTCATTACCTCTAATAGGCTCAGAAGACCCTCTGGAGGTGAGGAGAGCTCGGCTCCATTCACCTCTGGAGGTGGGGGGTGTTCCTTCATATCCATGGTTTCACTTAACTGCTGGGTGAGCGGGGGTTTCGAGATCGTATCCCCTGCAGATATGGGGGAAGGCACGCATGTATTTCTTAGTAGTACTTATTTCTAAGTAGATATGCATAGCATTGCAATAAAAATCATGCTTTGCAAAATATATGAACAATGAAAGCAGGCAAGCAGCTTGAAGCCATGTTTCGCCTATAACTTTGAAAGCTCAAACTATGGTCTTGAGTTCTTGACTGTAAGTACAGCCCATAGTTTGTTGTGATATCTGAATTAAGACCTTCACAGCAGAAATGCATAACTGGTAAAAATGCATAACTGAAAGCAACACTCAGGGTCTCCAATAGGAATTTTAACAGCGAGCACAAAGGTTTTTGGGGTTCCTTTTGGGGGGTACAAAGATTCTTTAGGGCCCTTTCTTCTCTCCACTGGATCACAATTTCATAAGATCATTGGATCATAATTTCTGCGAGTCATAATATATAAAACTATGTGAGCTTACCTAAATGTAAATGCTAAACTTCACACACTATATGCAAACATTTTCTGAGATCCCAGGAAATTTCCAGATCCCCTCCATTAGCTCCCAGGACCCTTTTTGACCCTGGGCCCAGGTATGATGTATCCCCTCTCATAAGCCACAGTGAAATAGGAAAATAGAAGATCCCAGGAAGTTTTATTGGCTCTCTTTTTGATGCTGGGTCCAGGTACAAATTACCCTCTGCATCCTCTCTCATGGGTTCTGCTCTCCAAGTAATACAAATGCAGCTTCAAACTTTTTGGAAAACACAAAGTTGTAAAATGCAACTAATACAAATGCAGCGCCTCCCCATCTAAGCTGCTCTCAGGTCCATTTTGTACATTGCACATCAACAAAAGTAGGGTTACCACAGAGTGTACATTCACTAGGGAATCAATTATTATTGATTCTACAGACCATCATTTAGTTAAAGAAATATTTCTATACTTTTTTTTTTTAAACAGCCCAACATGTCCTCTTGTACCTTGGATTTATACCAGCAACAGAGTTGGGATTGATCCGAGTAGGTCTTTTGGGGACCAGGGAGTAGCAAAGAAGGTAAGTAAAAAATTTAGAATTTACTTCTCTGCTGCTGCCCAAGCCCCAGTCAGCTCGTGGGATGCAGGAGAGGCTGTGTTGGCACCGCTGCATCCTACAGGTCAACCAAGGATAGGATTGGGCCATTTGGATTCGGATTATGTTCGGATTATCCTGCAGCCTCCTGCAGCCTCTCAGGGGTGCAGGGAGCCCAGTGCGACTGCATCCACTTTCCCTGCTGCAGGGAGCCCTGCCAGCTGTCCTGGGAGGCCGTGGGAGGCTTGGGTAAGTGCACCCAAGCCCCTGCAGCCCCGAGTGGCGCGATCCTGGGGATCGCGCCACTGCCTTCCCCCCACCTGTAGGCTGCCCCTGCCCCTTAAGGGGGCAGAGACCAGGGCCCTCAGGCTGGGGCGTCGCAATGCCCCAGTTTGAATACCACTGGTGTAGACTGAGGGGCACCTGCCCTGGCTGCCACACCAAAGGGGGGCACATGACTGCCCCTCATGCTCTGCCCTAGCTACTGTTAGGTCATCTAATACAGATAACATAACCGTTTCCTAAATTACAACCTGTTAGTTCACACATGCAAAGTTATAGCTCTTCCAGTGCTAGTACACAAAACTGAAGTAACGGCCCCCCTCTCCAGATCCATGGATAATTGAATCTGCGGATACATGATCCGCCATTACAAGAACTGCCTGTATGTTTTGTGTGTGTGTTCTATCCATTCAGTTGTGTCCGACTGTTGGTTACCTTATAGGTGAGAGCTCTCCATGCTACCCTATCAAGCACGGCTTCTCTCAACTGTTAGACGTTCGTCTGTGTATCTATTTTGATGGTATCAAGCATTCTTTGCCTGCCCCTTCCTTTTGTTCCATTAACAATTCCTAATAACACTGACTTTCTAGTGAATTCATGCACGTGACATGTTTTATTTATGCTGTGTTACTGATCTTAAAATTAAAAAATTTTATTGCATTTTTGTAGCTGCATTTATTACATGGGTTAAAAAATTAATCTATATAAAACCATGTCCCTCAAACATCAGTATCGTGCCCCAGGCAGCTGCCTAGGTGTCCTAATGATAGCACTGAACTTGGTCACAGCTGTACACATTTTTTCTTAGTTGTAACCGAGCACATATTCAGCTAGGGAGCCCATGACAAGGAGCAAGGAAGCAAATAACAGAAGAATAATCCAAGGCTCTTGTCATAGTGGAAGCCATGCTAGTCACTTTTCCTGCACTGCCAGTAAACCTCTGGCAGATTTCCTGACTCTGCATGGAGCCCTTGTAGCAAACAGTGTAGGAGCCTTCCTCTGAGGCTTTGTCCCTGTGAAGGCAGGAAATTAATTGGTGTGCCCATATCATATGATTCCCCACTCCAACTTCCACAGGAGAGTTTTTCCACACTGTGCAACCAAGGAACTGGGATTCCCTTAACAGGAAACACTTTTTGATAGGATGTATTTCCCAACATGGTTTCTTGCAAGGATGTTTCCCAAGAATTAAGAGAAGTTGGAGTCCAACTGAACAAATCCATCACTGTGCACAGTATAACCAGAGGGCACAATATACCTAGTACTCAATACATGCCTCTGCTTCCCTCCTGACAACAGGACAGAGGTCCTGAAGCATTATAGAGCTTATTTTTACAAACATAATAGTTTTTATAAAAAGTATGAGATGTATTCTGGTACCTTACTATTATTTTTTTTAACTTAGCCTTTCATGCAGTACAATTAGCAGTGTAACTGCTTAAAAATATAACTGTGGTTGTGCTTCACACAACTTTGTAAAAAGACCATGATGATTCTGAATCCAGCATGCCATCTAAGGAAGCAGTCATACTTCTGATCAACAATGTGTTTATTCTTCCCCAGTCCTCTTCTAGTTCTACACTTTGAATCACTATTGGTCTAACCCAGCAGTCTCCAAACTGGAGGACTGTTACATTAAGAAAAAGCCTTCCCCGTGCAGTACAGTACTTACCATTCTGTGCCGCAGCCACTTTCCATCCAATCTCCTCACAAACTTGTGGGTAGCCGCTTCTGCTGCCTATTGTCCCAGAAGGCTCTGCTCCCTGATTTCTGGACAGCTGTGGTTGCCCAACGTGAGTTTGTGAGGAGACTGTATGGACCTGGTTAGAGATGTCAATGTTACTGAGCCATTGGGGAAGAGTGATCATGCTGAAATCTGCTTTGACATGCATGTAGGACAAAGAGTACCAGGCAAACCTGTCACAAAAACTCTTGACCTCTGACGAGCGGACTTCCCTCAAATGAGGAACCTGGTTAGAAGGAGATTGAAAGGGAAGGTAAAAAGAGCCCAGTCTCTCCAGAGTGCATGGAGGCTGCTTAAAACAGTAATAGAGGCCCAGCAGAGGTGTATACCATAAAGGAAGAAGGGCTCCACTAAGTCCAGGAGGGTGCCCACATGGCTAACAAGCCAAGTTAGAGAGGCCGTAAAGGACAAGGAAGCTTCCTTCCGTAAATGGAAGTCTTACCCTAATGAGGAAAATAAAAAGGAACATAAACTGTGGCAAAAGAAATGTAAGAAGGTGATACGGGAGGCCAAGAGAGACTATGAGAAATTTTTTCAAGTGGTGAAGACCAGAAGTGACTGTAAGGAGCTCCAGAAGGATCTCTCCAGACTGGCAGAATGGGCAGCAAAATGGCAGATGCATTTCAATGTAAGTAAGTGTAAAGTCATGCACATTGGGGCAAAAAATCAAAACTTCACATATAGGTGAATGGGTTCTGAGCTGCCTGTGACGGATCAGGAGAGAGATCTTGGGGTGGTGGTGGACAGCTCAATGAAAGTGTCAACCCGATGTGCGGTGGCAGTGAAGAAGGCCAATTCTATGCTTGGGATCATTAGAAAAGGTATTGAGAATAAAGCAGCTAATATTATAATGCCGTTGTACAAATCTATGGTAAGGCCACACCTGGAGTATTATGTCCAGTCCTGGTCGCCACATCTCAAAAAGGATAGAGTGGAAATGGAAAAGGTGCAAAAGAGAGCAACTAAGATGATTACTGGGCTGGGGAACCTTCCTTATGAGGAAAGGCTACAGCGTTCGGGCCTCTTCAGCCTAGAAAAGAGGCGCCTGAGGGGGGACATGACTGAGACATACAAAATTATGCATGGGAAGGATAGAGTGGTGTTCTGCCAGATCCCCAGTCCAAGCTCTGCCTGGAGAATTAGGCCCACTTTCAGCTAATTAGCTCCCCTTCTTTCCTCAAAAAATGACCCTGGTTCTGCCCTGCAGTACTGCTGGACCCCACCACCTGGGTAGCTCGCCTGTTTAACCTACAGAGGTCCTCATTCCTGCCAGCAGCCTCCTGCCACTACAGCAGGCCCTTGGTACTCAGCAGGTCTTGGGCACAGCAGCCAAAAACCAGTCTTAGTGTCTCCAGTAGTTTCTGCTCCAGCTGCTTTCAAAGTCCATTCACAAATTAGTCCATCCGTAGTTCCAGCAGTCCATTAGCCATCAATTCCTTAGTCCATTAATCCAGTCTGTCCTTCCTCAAGCTTTCCTCCTTCCGCTACCCACAAACCCTTCCTGCCTCAGGTGCTCCTTATATCCCTGAGGGCCCTATTGCCTTCAAGTGGCTGCAGTTGTGCAGCACACTCTGCTGGAGTGCCCAGGCCTTACCCTTAAAGGGGCCACTGCTGATACCACAACTACCTCCTCACCAGATCTTCCGCGATTCCAATACAAGTGGATAGAGAGATGCTCTTTATTATTAACATTATTAACATTATTAACAGTATTTATATACCGCTTTTCAACTAAAAGTTCACAAAGCGGTTTACAGAGAAAAATCAAATAACTAAATGGCTCCCTGTCCCGAAAGGGCTTTACAATCTCACATAACACCAGAACCAGGGGATATCCACTTAAAATGAGTGTTGGGAGAGTTAGGACAGACAAAAGAAAATATTTCTTTACAGCGTGTGGTTGGTCTGTGGAACTCCTTGCCACAGGATGTGGTGATGGCATCTGGCCTGGACGCCTTTAAAAGGGGCTTGGACAAGTTTCTGGAGGAAAAATCCATTACGGGTTACAAGCCATGATATGTATGTGCAACCTTCTGATTTTAGAAATGGGCTATGTCAGATGCAAGGGAGGGCACCAGGATGTAGGTCTCTTGTTGTCTTGTGTGCTCCCTGAGGCATTTGGTGGGCCGCTGTGAGATACAGGAAGCTGGACTAGATGGGCCTATGGCTTGTTCTTATGTTCTTATATTCTTAGTGGGCTGCGGTACGAAACAATAAGTGCTGTGCCGTACGAGGAAGGCTTTTTCTTAATGCCGGATCTGGCCCGCGGGCTGTAGTTTGGAGCTTGCTGGTCTATGTACAGACTAGGGATTCATGTCAAAGGAATCAGTCCCTTTCCGTAAAAACAAATAGTGATACAGAATACAGAACTGTATTCTGTTAATAGTTATAATAAGTAAACACATCAAGTAGTGTTTGTGTTTTATATTTATTTTTTGTTTAGCAGTTTACAACTCACTGACAGCCTTCCTTTCTGACAGCTCTCCTCCCTGCTTCCCCCCATTTATTTGTTTTTTATTTATAGATTTATATATTGCCTTTCCCCAAGTAATAAAATTAAACCAAACCTAACAAAATATATCTGAAATGTTTCCTGTGAAAATACAGGGGGCAAACACATGGGGCATTATTTCATAAGAATAACTTGCTATATAACACCTCCATCTAGTTGTGTTATCATACATATCACCATCTAGTTGTGTGGCTACATATCACAGATTTTATGTGTTAATCAGGTGTCAAGTATGAAACAAAAGCATAATTACACTTAATTATTAAATAAAGACATTAAAAGTTTCAGTAACGACTAAAGTAAAAAAATAAATAAAATTGGGAGGGAATTTAATCAAAAGCAAATACTTGCACTGACCAAGAACAAAAGGCTCCATCTTCATTGACCTTCCTTCCATTATGTTGAATAACATGCCACTTAAAGTCTTAAGGGACTTCAACAAAAGACAGTGAAACAATGCCATGATATACAAATTGTTTAATGCTGAGCCAGTAAAAAATACACACAGCTAAAAAAGTGCTATACCTAAGGGACTGCTATATAGTATGTTAAAAAAAAAAAAGTTCAACAATGACAAAGAATAAAAAATGCACCATTTCAAAGCAGGAGGACAAAACATTAGATATAACAAACTATACATTGTCATCAGGAAGTTCGACTCTATGGGAATGAAACCTTGTCTACATTTCTTTTTTGTATTAAAGGAAGTAGCAAAACCCATAGAGCAAATGGCATGTTATTGAGAATATATGCATTCAACCTTACTGAAAATGAAATATTCCAAGAATCTACAGCTAGAACTAACATCTGTTGCATTCAGTTTTACCAAAGTGCTGAATCTTTATGACTGAGGCATAGTGAATAATCTTGCACAAACAGAAGGCTACATTACACCGTAAACTTAAAACATTTCCACATCCAAAAGAAAATATAAGTCTAGTATTATGTGGCCAATGTCCAAAGTCTGAATTTAGCATGGTGAAGTATAACTTTTGGATAAGTATAATTAACATAGAACATTTTAAGTGCATCTAATAATTATTTTTCTATTGTTTGATACTGATCTTATTTGGCAACAGCATCAACATATGATTTTTTTTTTTAAATGGTCTGTGTATGCTATCATGCTACACTGCTAAATTTAAAATGAATTACAGATTGCAATTCTGTAATTTTCTAGAAACCAGAAAATTCTCTGAAGAAAAGCTGGCCAATTTTTTGACAAATTCATATCTAGAAATTTCAAGTAAATACTGGTATATACTGAACACATATCCAAATACAACCACATTTCACTGACAGGTGTAGTTAACACCATACAGACATGAATTGTGATACACAAAACTAACTTAGAGATTTAAAAAAAACACATACAGTACCTTGAAAGGATTGCTTGGCTCTGCCTACCAGCTCCTCAATAGGATAGCTTGCTAGGTCTCCTCTGGCATGCTTAGTTTTGCAGTAGGTACATGCATTCAGACACCTAGAAAATAAGTGTAAATTTCCTCTTTAGTGTAAGCTCATAGAACAATACTGGGAGGGGAAATGCCCAGAAAGATATGTTTATATGCTATTGCTGTAGTAGTAGTGTAATTATTCCCACCAGGAATTCATATAGTGCCTTTAAATGTTTAAAGCATTTAATGTACATCATTCACATATATAAAAATGATGCACATAAGAACATAAGAATAGCCCTGCTGGATCAGGCCCAGGGCCCATCTAGTCCAGCTTCCTGTATCTCACAGCGGCCCATCAGATGCCTCAGGGAGCACACACAAGACCACAAGTTACTTGCATCTCGCTCCCATCTTCCTGCAATTAGCATTCTATTTACGCTCACATCCCCCAGCAAAAACACCAGATTGCAATTGGGCTTAACTTGTGCTACTTTATTGAACACAGCGACCAATTTTTAATGCATGAAACCTACTGAATATACCTATAAGCAGGTCAAACTTTGAACTCTAAGGGGAAAAAAAAGAGTTCAACACTTGCGATGCTGCACGCAACAGGGCAGCTGCTAGTGGCTCCTTGGGGGAAGGGGACAAATGTCCCCTTCACCGGGTAAGGCAAGCAGCCCCACAATGGGGCTACTCCATTCTGTGGCAGCCCTTGGGCTGCCATAGAATGAAGAGCCTCCATATCAGACCAGCGGCCTGACATGGAGGCTGTGGATGTGGAGAAGCCGAGCGCTGTTGCCTCCCTCCTGCCCTGCTCCCTCCACCGACATGCCCTCCTTGCCCTCTCTCTCTGCCCTCCCCCACACCCCACATACGAACATAAGAATAGCCTCACTGGATCAGACCATAGGCCCATCTAGTCCAGCTTCCTGTATCTCACAATGGCCCACCAAATGCCTCAAGGAACACCGAAGACAGCAAGAGACCTGCATCCTGGTGCCCTCCCTTGCATCTGGCATTCTGACATAGTACATTTCTAAAATCAGGAGGTTGCCTCACAAAACAAGTCTTTCAAATGACATTGCTTTCAATTTTCAGTCAATGTTGAAAAGTTCAAAAGAATCTAAATTTATCCCACCCTACTACTGTATGTGACAAAAGTACATTAGAAGATGAAAACCTGAATTTAAAGGGATTTTGGCCACGATTTACCCTAATATTGAGCAACTGCATTTTCGGGAATTTACCAAATTTGTGTGACAGTATTTAGCATTAAAATGATTGAAAGGGGAGAAAAAAGAAAGAAAACAGGAAGGAAAAAAAAGAAACCCACGCTATTTTCCCCCCCAAAGATAAACGGCAAAGTTCAGCGCAATTCATGAAGCAATAATGCAATCCTAATATTATCCCTCAGTCCTCAATTGGTCAAAACAGATGACGTTTTTTCTTCAATTTAAGTGCCCTAAAATGGTCAGACATATTTCATTGGCTATTGATGTTATTCATTTTAAAAAGAAAATTGTTTCCCTGCTGTTATGGTTATGGAGAAATGAATGTATGCAAGTGTGTGACTGAATGTATAAAAGGTTCATAGCAAGATTCATAGTCTCTAAACATGGGAGAAATTTTCACAAAAAAATTAAAAGGTTAAAACAGTGTTAGGGAATTGAATACTGTGTGGTAAAACACGTATGATAAGCAGTTTCAAAGAAACGTTTATAATAAAATACATATTTTAATACAAATTTACAATCCTGCAATCTGTGACTGGAAAATGCAAGGTAAAAACCAGAGGAACTGGAAAGAACATCATAGCCAAAAATAGCCAAATAATTTAATTATTGTTATATTAGCAAAGCGAATGCACAATACAGTTTAATTCCATATTCATACAATGGCAGAGAAAGCTAAGTGATGCACATATTCATCATTTTATGTGATTTAAAACTGAATTTAAATGCTGGGTTAGGAGTATACCCAGGTTATGCTAACTGTGGTTGGCACTGGTATAAACGAACAGTGAACCAAAGGGAGATGGAAGGGGCTAGGGCAGCGATTTGCAACCTTTTTAATTTCATGGCACACTGACTAGGCACTAAAATTGTCAAGGCACACCATCAGGTTTTTGACAATTGACAAGGCACACCATACTGTCAGCTGGGGACTCACATTCTCATTGGCCCTACTAATAAATGACCTTCCCCCAAATTCATGTGGCACACCTGTGGACCACTCACGGCACACCAGTGTGCCATGGCACACCGGTTGAAAATGGCTGGGCTAGGGGAAGGGATTGTACAATCCCATGGCCTCATACCTTAACCTTGGTTAAGAATCAGTGAGCAATACATCAACCTTAACCTTAGGTAGTTATGATATGCAAGACATCTCAATGTTTGGTTAAAAAGGGGTTTTCCCCACCATGATGGTTTATGACCATGATGGTTTCCCCACCATGATGGTCGATGACCAAAGATATTTGGCCTCGGTAGATAATGATATTTAACCATTTATTCAAAATAGTAAGATCTGAAAGAAATTTATGAAGAATTATAGCAGGGTCTCACAAAATCAGATATATTTTAAAATGTGTATTTGAAAAGTTTGTGAGAAAAGCACAAAATGTTATTAAAGAACAGAGCCTGAAGTTAGTTCACAATTATGAGGAGAAATAGAAAGTATAGGGGCGCAATCCTAACCCCTTATGTCAGTACTTTCCAGCACTGGCATAGTGGTGCTAATGGGATGTGTGCTGCATCCTGCGGTTGGGTGTCACTCACGGAGGCCTCCTCAAAGTAAGGGAATGTTTGTTTTCTTACCTCAGAGCTGCATTGCCCTTATGTCAGTGCTGGAAAGCACCAACATAAGGGGTTAGGATTGCGTCCTAAGTCATCTTAAAATGCAAATGTTTCAAAGGAATACATTATATGGGTATAGAAAGAACTTTAATTAGTAAATAAAGATATTAAATATTAAAAGATTCAGTACTGGTAAGGCTCTCAACCCAACAGCTGTATAGCACAGAATGCCTTTTATGTGTTGAGCTTACAAAATCGTTTTTTTATTTACCTGCAATAAATTTTACATACATTGACACATTTTGTATGAAATAGAAAAGTTATATCTTGAAGTTAGGTAAAATATTGCCCAATATGCAGGAATTGCATAACAGTTAGAAAGATATACCAGTACATGCATTTTTGAACTGAGAAAGATAGGTTCATAGGTTCACAATTTCAATTGTGAAACTGTATGGACTACAGAAATAAGTACAGGTTCATACCAACAGAAAGTAAAGTAATAGTTGACTCACAATAAAGTGAAAATTGAGCACACAACCACGTTTTCTACTTTGCTCAAGATCTAAAATGAGCTGAATCTGAAGTGATGTGCCTCACAGCTGGAAATCAGAACTATGACAGAATAGGGAAAGAAGACTTCCCCAAAGTGTGGCTCTCATCTAGAGAAGAGAATGAAAACAGACAGTCATACAGATATTAAAAGAGATAAAGTGCTTTTCAGAAAGTGCTAATCAAAGAGCTCAGTTTTTAAAAGCCAACTGCGACCCCTTCGAAATCGTTTAGGTGCCCATTTTATCCATCTGTGCTTGTGGAAACCAATGTATGCTATGCAGCAAATAAGGGGAAAATTGCTTCATTTCTATTCCAACTGGAAGTAATATACAATTTTCGTCAGGGAAAGGGGACTAATGCTTCATTTACTGCTGAGGACCTAAATGAGTCATGCAATAGACAGCACCCTTGAGCATTGTTGTATTCCTGATATTGCAGAGAAGCAAATGTATCACTGCTCACTCAAAGAGAAAAGCCATCAGACAAAGGCCTCTGGAAGACTGCATCTTGAAGAAGAGCAACACAGCAGGGGAAAGACCAGGCTGTGCTTAGCCAGCGATCAGACATCAGAAGGTGTAGGAAACAACCTTCTCTTATACTACCAAAGAGCACTCCACTCCAAATGTGGCCTCAGTACCACCAACATGACTCCAGCTGGATGTAAATGCCTGTTAATTCACTTTATATTCAGATACAGTCAAACTTATCTTCCTCTTCTACCTTTTCTTTTCATTGTATCTGTTGTCTTTTATACTGTCTAGAGGAGAGGAAGTCTGGCCTGCTGGCTCTTCCCTCCAAACTCTGGGCTAGCTTACCAGCTCCTCAGATGGGGAAGGGGTTCCAAGCTATCTTGGGCTTCTCCTTCTTGCTCCAATCTACCCTCTCTGTGTTGAGAGAGAAGTTTTCTTTTCTACTCCATAACAGCTTTTCCTCCTCCTTTATCAGAAGATAGGGATGGGAGTCTTCCAGGGATGGGAACTGGACTCAATCTGTGGTTCAACAACTACAGTGGCTGCCAACTTGTTTCCAGGCACAGTTCAAGGTGCTGGCTGTAACCTTTAAAGCTCTTTACTGCTTAGGACCTGGACACCAGAGGTGCCATCTTCTTCCATTCATTCTGGCCTGGCACCTGAGATCTAAGAGGGCCCTCCTATATGTGTCATCTCTGACATAGGGTTGGGGGGATGGCAACAAGAGGTAAGACCTCTTCTGTGGTGGTACCACCCTTCCTCTCCTGCAATTTAAGAGCTGCACCCCCCCTCCCCAAGAAATTCCAGCAAGGTTAAAAAATTAGGATAAGTAGGAGGTATGCAGGATTTGCATTTTCCACATTGCTGCATTCTTCTCCTATTGCTGCACCTATTGTGCTGCTTTTTTAAAGTGTATTACCTGTGTTTTTACAATGGGTTTTGTGTTGTAAATTTCCAGCACGAAATTAAGGTTTTTAAATTGTTACTTCATTGTTGACTTTTATGCGCTCTGCGAGTCTTTTCTAGAGTGTGAGATGTTCTTAAGTTTGTTACTGTGTTATATAAAAAATGGTTGAATTTGATATTATAATTTCAAAAATCTGTACTTTTAAATTATGTATTATTATTGCATCTATTTTGATATATTTGTTAGCTGTATATTAGCAACCACAATGTGAAGAAAAGGCGAGATATATCACATAAACCGGGGTGGGTAATCTTTCGACTTAAGGGATACTGGACCTTTAACAATTGTGTTGGAGAGAGAATTTCAGCAGGTGTAGCTTGTCATTTGTGAGAATACAAGCTGCATCTGCTGAAATTCCCTCTTCTATACAATTGTTAAAGATCCAGAATCCCTAAAGTTGGAAGTTTGCCCACCACTGACATAAACAAATCCATCACATAACTAAATAAGGGTGTAATCCTAACCAATTTAAGGCCTAATCCTATCCAAATTTCCAGCAACCTCACAGTACAGCAGCGTGCTGCAGCACAGCGGTTGAAAACCGCTGATTTAGATCCTAAACCACTAAGGAGTGTGGTTAGATGTAGCATGTATCACAGTAGTCAAACTTGGTGACAGTTGTTGATGGGTGACCATAGCCAGGTCTGACTGATCCAAGTAAGAAAGCAGTTTGTGCACCAGCCTAAGCTGGGCAACGGCACCCAGGGCCATCACTGTCACCTGGGCTTCCAGGTTTAGTACCAGGCTCAGGAGCACTCCCAAACTGCAAACCTGGTCCTTTAAGGGGAATGAAACTCCCTCCAGAACAGCTTGACAATCTATTGCCTAATATGTAAATTGTTTATTCAGCACACTGCATCACATTTAGGGAATGAATACAAGTGAAGCTACACAAATGTAATGTAATCTTTATGAACTAATGTAAAAATCCAAGCCTATAATTATGCAGAAGGAACATCAGTGTTAATAACAGGCAACAAAAGACAAATCCAAGTAAAATAAAATGCAACTAGAGTGAGGACCTCAATACACCTTATGTATTCCCCCCCCCCCCGCATCCTTTAGGGTTGTATCCAAATAAGTGCAAGTGGAGTTCTGCTCATACAATGGGATTTGTGCCCTTGTCCCCACAGCTGCCTCTTTTCCCCCCTGAAAAGAAGGAGACCCTTGAAAACAGTGCAGGGCAAAGCACAGAAGGTTGTAGTGAGATGAAAAAGTCTCCAGAAATGGGAGTAAGGGAACTGTAGGGGTGAAACTGCTTTTCTGATTTCATAAGGCACCTATTTTATACAAGGCACTTGTACAGCCCACAGTTTCCAACCAATCCCTGTTCGTCCATCCCTCTTTTCTTCAATCTGTCTGAGTGAAGGAAACCATAGGAACCCCTCACAATACAATACTTACTATATGTTGTATTATTTCCTGAAAAGTCAAATCTACATGAAAGCCACATAGAACTATTCCTGAATATAACAAGTCATATAACAGTCCTATTAAAATGGCAAGAAGAGGCTTAAAACTTGTCACACCTTTGCATATTGAGCAATACACTTTGTAGACCATGGAGCCCCAGAGCCAATCATATAAGAAAAACTCAGCTGAAAAGTAGACCACTGCTTGCGATAAGAGCTATTGTTTTCACTTCCTCAATGGCTTTTCGGATACAGCCTTTTAGAGTGGTTAAATCTCACAGGAAACATTAGTCTACAGTTAAGTCTGTTACATATAACAGGTTCTTGGGATAAAAGGTATTGTTTTAGGACTGGTCAAAACATCCGGAAGAAAGGGGTTAAGAGTTCTCTGTGAGTGGGATAAAAGTTAGCAAGCTTAATTTAGACAGTCAGAGATAGCTATCAGACATGCTTCCAAATTATAAATTTCAGTACCCTCTGTGGAAATATGATTATGAGTTATGTGGACAGGGTAATGGTGAAAAGAACAACACAATCATTTTTAAAATGCAACACCGATTCTTTGAGAATAAACTATCCAATGTGGTGTCTATGCAAGAATTGCTCCCATATTCCTAACATTGCTAAAATTTGCCTCATGCCCCCAAATGGAGCAATAGTGAACAATACAGGGGAGACTGATACTCTCAACATACATCAGTTTAATACTGTACATTGTCAATCACATCAAACAAAGCAGCAAAAAGAGCTGCCAGCACCTGGTTTTCTTGCAAATTATCAAAACTAGAAGCAACTAATATCTACCAGAAACCCTTGAAAAGAGATTAGTAGAGGTCCACTGAAATGTATTCCAGAAACAGCTCCTGTGGAAAGAGGGACTTGGCCTGTAATTGAATAAATATAATACTCCTGAGAGTACATGAGTACATGAATAGCTACAATAATACATCTGCCTCCAAGAATGCTCAAAGCTAATTAAAAATGCTTTAATATTTGTCTTCACAAAAACCAGGCTCATCCCAGAGTCCACTAGCTGAAAATTGCAATATATTCTAGCAAGCTTACACAGTTACCAAGTTTTCTCTCTTGGAAGCTTAGAAGCAAGTTAACAACATTTTCATGTACAATTTATACTCACAAGTACTCTGTTAGGAAGGGTGCTATTACCACAGTTTTACAGATAGGAAACCAAGGTTTAGGATTACCTAGTTAATACCTAAGCTTGTGCAGAATATTTTACGCTTTCATTTTTCTAAAGGGGGTGCTTACATCCCAGCATCTCTGAAGGTATTCAATGCCAAAATTACCCCCCAGATCTTGTATGGTGCTCCAATTTGGATCAAGGCAATGAATTGCTCCTTAGAACAAATCCAATCTGCCTTTCTGAGGAAAGTTCTGGGCTTACCAAATAGTGTTACTTAGTAATGTTTAATTGAAACGAGGGCTTGGTTAAAAACTTTCAAATTCTGGTTTGGTTAAAAACTTTCAAATTCTGGCTAAGAGTCTATTATAAGTCTAGTCAGAATAGCCTTATTTGAGCTCTTACAGGATTTGCTTGCCCCGGTGGAATCTATGGGGGATCTTATTATCAGGACAATTGGCACTGATGTAGGCATTGGGTGCATTGCCCTTTATGTCAGCATATCATTTAAACAGAAAGAGATTTCTGGACATCCAGGTCCAACTCCTTTATAGTGCAGTGAATCAAGCCTGTTCCCCACAGAGCTTTCAGGTTTTTATGAAAGCAGGTGTTATGTCATCATATTTAACTTCGTTACTGAGTCCTTATGAACGTAGGGCGTTCACATTGGCGAGATGCAACTCATTCCCAACAGCTGCGCTGTATGGAAGATACAGCAGCATCCCATACAACAAACATCTTTGTAACTGTGGGTTAGGCAAAGTTGAGTCCCTTATGCACAAGGTCCTACACTGTCCGTTATATCAGACCTTGTGCAAACAACACCTCTCCTTTTTTTTTTTTTTTGAACAAATGGGCTGCCTGCTTGGATGCCATCCAATTAAGAAATTTGTTGTCATCTGTGGACCCCACTCCAACAGAGACCATGGGGGTCTTAAAGTTTTTAATGAGATGTCGTAGTTTTATTTGTAGCAATGGAAAACGCAGCCCCTCCTGACTAATTATCTTATTTGCTCTTGGATTGTACACTGTATATTTTTCGATGTACTTGTGTTTTTTTAAAAAAATATGCCAATAAAGGTGTCTGTCTGTCTGTCCCTAAGGTTTGAGCTTGAATCAGGTATAACAAGAATATTTATTGGACCAGCTCTCAAAAATTATTTGGAGTAATAGCTTAGAGCAGAGGTTCCCAAACTGGAGTGTCACAATGCCCCAGCAAGGGAAGCCCTGTCTCTGTCCCTTAAGGGGTAGGGTGATGGTGAAGGTGGCAATGTGATTGCCACGATGGTGCTGCTGTTGGGGACATTTTTTTTATTTACCCCTGACAGTGCCAGCCCTCCAAAGGGTTTTGGAGAGCCTCGGACCCCTCTTCAGGGCTCTCCAATCATCAGAACAGCTAAAAAAATAACTATGACCCACTTCTGGTTTTGCAGTTGCAAACCAGAAGTGGATCATGATTACTTTTTTTAGCTGTTTAGAGATTTGGGGAGCCATGCAGAGGGGTCTGTGGATTCCCTACACCCTCTGGAGAGCCGGTGCTGACAGGGGTAAGTTAAAAAAAACACTTTCGTCCCCGGCTGTGGCACAATCATAGCGATCACATTGCTGCCTTTGCCTCTCCCCCATAAGCACTTACAGTGGCCCAAACTCTAGCTAAGAGCATTAGCTTTCAACTCTTTTGGATCTCAGAGCCACTATAAAACCAGTGTACAGCACTGCACCCACTTCTATCTCTCTTCCTGCCCTCCTCATTCTCCCATCTTTTTCTACTCAAAAAATGAACAACAAAAAACCCTCCACAACAAGATGCAACTGGTACAAACCAAATTAGGTCAAAGCATGAACCTCTTGTGGTTCCTAATCTGTGATTTAGAGAGAGATCTGTCTATACCTTACATATCACCAAACATCTCAACAGTCAAATATTTTTAAATTTGAGAGTAAGCCCCCTGAACTCAGTGGGACTTACATCTGACAAAATGTGCATAACATGAGGTATACAAAGAGATAAGAAAATGCATTTTAAAAAATTCTTCAGCACTCTGACTCCATAACCATGATCTTATCTCCCACTCCCACCAACATGCAATGTCCTAGGATTTTAATTTAAATGTGTCTGTTTTAGAAATGATTCTGCATTGGGTTTTTCATAGTGAGCTACTATATTGATGCTAAAATGTAATCTACGAGGGTGTTGTAAATAATGTATCTCATATTTATCTTCACAGCATCCCTGTGAAGTAGGCCGGACTGAAAGACACATAAGGTTGCTTAACAGTGGCATAACAGTCTATGATAGACCTCCGTTCTTCTGTAAACTTGTCTAATCTTTTCAAGCCAACTATGTATAGAATTTACAGATAGAGAAGGTCTGCAAATATGATGTTCTGATATAAAGAATAATTTATTTTTGCAGCTAGTTTTACTTTTAATTAAATAAGAATGCCTCTTTCAGTCTTGTGCACATAGAAAAGTGAGGGCCCAATCCTATCCAGTTTTCCAGTGCTGGTGCAGCTGTGCCAATGGGGCATACACTGCATCCTGCTGTGGGGAAGTAATTACAGGGGCCTCTTCAAGGTATGGGAACATTTGTTCCCTTACCTAGGGGTTGCATTGCGGCTGCACCTGTGCTGAAAAGTTGGATAGGATTGGGCCCTAAGTCAGCTACACTGGGCAGGAGGTCTGGTCTAGAGGGTAGAATTTCCGTTTGCCTGAAGATAACATCTGAAGGTCGCCAGTTCAAGGTCACCGGCACCGTGAATGGCGAGACCTTGAAGCAGCTGACAAGCTGAGTTGTCAGCTGTTATTCCACCTGTAAGCGTCTTGGCCGCCCTTCAAGTGAGAGATGAAGGAGCTGCTTGTCAGCCTGCGTGGGAGGAAACTTGAGGCCAGAATGTGATACCAGATCAGCAAAGATCCATCTGAAACATGGTTCTTGAAAGATAGAACCTTTCTTCAATTGTAAAAATCCCTACAGGGATTTAGAACAGCCTGCCTATGTAAACCACCTTGAATTAAAGTTTGAGGAGAAATCTGACGACCAAGAAAGGTGGTATATAAATACCTGTATTGCATGTTGGCATCCTTCAGTCTCGGAAGACTATGGTGTCACGCTCTGAATGGTGGCTCTGGAACAGAGTGTCCTCTCCAGTGCACGAAGCCTGGGTAAAGTAGGTATGGAGGACAGGCTGTTACCCATGCAGCAAATCCCCCCTCTCCACGTCGCTGAAATGGTCCAATGAAAAGGCAGAGGCCAATACGGTTGGTTCCAGCGGCGTCGCAGGAGTTGCCAGAACAGGACTGTGTTCAGCCATGAACTGCCTCAGGGACTCCGGCTCCGGATTTTGCCTCGAGGTTGACTCCTGAAGCCTTTTCCATAACCGGCTGTAGCCACAAGACAGTGGATGTTTGGGATCAGAGTTTTCCTTCTCTCAGATGAGCTGCCTTCCCAGGCTGACGAGTCCCATCTACCCGGTGGCTGTTCAGTCGCCTCTTACGACAAGTACAGCCAAACTGAGAGCCTATTCTTATCCCCAGCCCCCAGGGGGCTGTATAATAATAAATACCTGTATTATTATTATTATTATTATTATTATTATTATTATTATTATTATTATTATTATTATTATTATTATATTATGGCAGTGCTGTTAGAAAGTTCTTCTTGGGCTAAGTCTCAATCCCACTCAGTCATGAAACTCACTAGGTGACCTCAGCCCAATCCTCAACCTAGCTACCTTAATAGCTTGCTGTGAAGATAAAGCTTGAAAGAGCCTGAGCTCTTATGAGAAAGGCTGAAGTCTATGGGAGCTAACAATACCTTCAGACTGGCAGATTGGCAACATAGTCTGGGGGCTCCTCCACCTTGTTCCTTCACCTCAGGTAGGAAATGTGTCTTGGGATGGCCCAAGATCTCACAGAACACAGGCTGCACCTGCTGAAATTTCCTCCTCTACACAGTTGTTAAAGGTCCAGGAACCCTAAAGTTCAAAGTATGGCCACTCCTGTGGTAGGCATTTGTAACTCTGTGAGGGTGCTTGGATTCTGTTACGGTCATGATACTACTGCAGCAGCTTCCTGTAAAACTGATGTGTGAGCACCTCCAGCCCTAATTATTCTTCAACTATATAATTTAGAACTACCACTATGATTATACCAAAGGGCTATGAGAAAGGTCATCTTTGTATTGTGGACATATTTAACTAACTTGATTTTTTGAGACATATTGAACTCTCACTATGATCTGACAATACTGGATTATTCTGATGACCCTGTTCTCTGCAGATTTCACTATGACATGGTTGAATAAGAACTTTGCAGAAACATGTTTTATTTAAAATGACAACAACCTCACATCCATTCCTTCATTTTTTTTAAAAAACTACTCCATCCCACAATGTTCTACATCTTTATTTGCCTTCCTTTGTTAACCATAGTTATAATTTCTGTATAGTAATACTTCTTATGTTATGAATCCATTCCTGGAAACTGTGAAACAGAGAAATAGAAGGCAATTACAGCATGACATTGTTCTAATGTAGATGTCTTGACAGTACTGTACTCACCAGTGCAATAGATTGGAACCTGCTGCATAACGGACCACCAGAGCCATCACTCCTCGTGCATGGCAAGGGATTGGTCCCATGCCACCCAGAATATACCACCTTCATTGGCACAGTGCTAGCCAGAATATGCAGATTCCATGGGCGTAGACAACTTTTCCACACCAAACTCCTGAATAGTTTTATGAATTTTAATCGTTTTCTTTTGCATAATATTGTATAAATTACAGTAAATTACATTCAGGACACAATGCTATAAAAATAGTGCTAGAGAAAGCAGTGTTATAGGATGTAATTAACACTATTCTACCAGAGATGTGATCACTGTATCACCATTTTTTAATGCAGTATGTATACACTGGTGCAATAGGTCACAGCCCTGCGTAACTGACCACTACTTGCATCACTTCTCTTACATGGCAACCATAGCAGACAGATGAGCCAGGTTATGAGCCTTAGGAATTGCATGCTTCTTGTTGAACAACACATCTAGGACAGACTGCTCTTTCTCTTACCAAAGCATTTCCTGGTAGCAAGTCATGCCTGCCAGAACATCTCTCTTGACAGTGCGGCTGTGTTCCCAGGCAGGATCATTTTGAGACCAAACATCAAGAATTCTGGCAATGCCCTGGCACAATGGCTAAGTTTGAAACCGGCATAGGAAAATGCCAACTGACCTCACACTATGCAGAATAACTAGTGCAGTGCTAACCAGAATATGCAGCTCTCATTTATTGAAAGAAGAGTACAGCTCTCTATACTGTGAATACTGTAAAAATTACATCTAGAACAGAGAGCATTACAGGTCTGCCCTTTTTATATGTGGGGGATCCATTCCAGGACCGTCTGTAGATATGCAAATTTGAAATCACTTTCTTTTGATGAGCAAACTGGAATTCGCTTTCCCTTAGAATCCATAGCATCCACAGTGAATTATATCCACAGATACCACAGTTACATTGTATAATGAAACAACATTACAGGAAGTAGTATTAAATGAGTTACTGCTGCAGTTATACTGCTTACAGAAGCTCGTAGGTGCCATCTTGTCTGACATGGTTCACAAGCACAATTCAGAGCACAAACAACAGAATGGATTATATAGAAGAACTATATGTTCTTGAGCAGTCGCATTCATTTCAGTGGGGCCTGCTATGTTAAGTTCATAAAGAATTCAAACCTTTACTCAGCTTCTTTACTTAGTATAAATGAGTCCCATTTCCTTTTCTGAATCCCTACTTTTGGTTCTTCTTTCCTTTTGATATGTTTCACAAAGAAAGTTAATCACTACAAATATCAAGGAGATAAAGGGCTATTTACTCTGAAACCTATGGAAAGCAGTGAAACAATGGATCATAATCTAATTTGCAGAAAAGTATATATATATATATGTATATGCCAAGAAATAAGGACAGTTTATCTGAGTAAGAAGAAAAACAGACTGGCAGGAGTTGGAAAAACAGTTGAAAACAGATGACTAAGCAAACCCTTTTGTAAACACACTCCCAGCTGTATTTTTCAGTCTCATAGAAACTCTAGTTGTTGAGCAACAAGTTACCTTTCTTCAAGATAATTGAGGCTTTAAAAGGAGGATATAACACACATGACTCACACACTAACCCCCAAACATTAAAAAAACAACACTATTCATTTATCAAAAACAAAAAGACACCAAGTCTGGCTCTGATCTGCAGTGCAAAACAATCATGGGATTGCCAAGCATTTGCTGAAAATTTAAAAATAAAATGATAGAGTGACACTTTCAGCGCTTGATCTTTGCAGACACTGTTCCCCCAACATGTATAAATTGCCTTTAAAAAATAAGGCTTCAGTTTATTTAAGTCGGATCAAACACAAACACATTTTTAAAAAGTGAAGTTTAGGAAATAAAATAAGAAGATATGAAAAGCCCTGCTGGATCAGGCTAAAGGCCCATCTAGTCTAGCATTCTGTTTCCCACAGAAGCCAACCAGCTACTTCTGAAAAGCTAATAAACTTGGAAAAAAGGCATTCTTCTCTCCCATACTTGCTAGGAACCGAAGTCAGATACATCCCTGATTTCTTTCTCGAAGTCAGGATCAAATTTGGTTATCAGGTATGACCCCAACACTGCAATTATTCTGGGAGCCTGTTATTTCCATTCACACGGATTCTGTGAAGAAGTCTGTTCCCTCTACGTTTTCTAGTTTGTTGGATTCTATAACTTAGTTGATATACAGAGCGATGCCAGTCTCAATATACTCTTCCATGTTCTAACTTGGAATAATCATATCTCACTGGTTTTCTCTGTTTTATCAGGTTTCCATATGCCCATTATATCTATGCTCTCAATTGAGATCCAGTGCTCTAGCTCTCTCATCTTGGCTCAGAGGCTTCTGGCATTCACAAATTAACATCTATACATTAATTTGAATGTTGTTGCAAATGCTTCCCCCCTCCCCCCATTATAGCCTTTGTACTCTTGGGCCTGCTGTCCTGCCCTACCACACACTCATTTCCGAATTGTAACCTTCCCCTCTTCTGAATGATCAACATTTACAACCTCATCCCTTAGGGATGCTTTGGTTCAAACCAGATCCTGTCCAGTTCTTATCAGACATTTTAAAAGCTACTCCGCCACCTTTTGACGTTATGTGTCTGCAGTCTGGTTCCATTTCAGTTCCAGCTAAGCCTGTTTCATTGGCACATGCCTGGTTTGTCCCCAAATTCCTTGGTGTCTAACAGATGCGAATCCCCTCCTCTTGACACTCTGTTTTATCTATGCATTGAGACCTTTCAGCTCCACCTGTCTTGCTGCCTCTGCATGTGGAACAGGTAGCATTTCTGAAAATGATACTCTGGAGATACTGGCTTTATGCATCCTAACGAGCAACCTAAATTTGGTTTTCAGAACCTCCTGACTACATTTCCCAACATCATTGGTGCTGCTGTGCACCATGATGGCTGCCTTCACTTCAGGCCTGTCTACCAGCCTGTCTAGATAATGCATGATGTCTGATAATGCATGATGTCCTCAACTTTCATATCCAGCAAGCATATTACCATGAGGTCTACATACTTATCACAAACCCATCTCTCAATTTTTCTAATGATCAAACCACCTACTACTTAGAAGCCCCCTACATAGATTCCAAAGAGGACTGTGTCTGGCATGAGAGGATATAGGATCATCATACTCCAAAGAATGGGATCCTACTAAAGGATAATGCCTCTCTTCCTTGAACTGATGTCCTCATCTTCTCCAACATTTCCATTCTCAGTGACAGCAGCAGAGCTGTCATAGGGCACTTCTATCATGTCAGTGAAGATCTTATTCACATACTTCTCTTTGCTTCATCAGGTCAGCTATCTTTGCTTCAAGGCTTGTTCAAGAGCCAGGAGCTCACTGCAATGAGGGCACCTGCAACTCCAGCCTAGCAGGCAGGCAGCCATACATGTAGCACTCTGTGCAATACACTGGAAAGCACTCCCTTTTCTTTGCTGGCTTTCTACCTTCGTAACTAGCTCTATTTATTTGGAGGCTTTTATAGTTTATTTGGAAGGTAAGCAGAAACAACACACATAGATTTGGTTTTCCACTGAGGATTCTGGGACTGGCAGTTCCAGTTCCATTTCCAGATGGAAAGGATGCTCTACTAGAGTTGCCATCACCTTTCTTTTCCTTAGCTGCAAAGTAAATCCTTAGCCTGAAGGGATAGTTTCAGTGATTTGCAGAAGTGAGGCAGCTCATCTTGATCCTGTTCACAAAGAGGACTTTGTTCAAACAGGACTTGTTTTATGTTTTTGTTTTAGGGCCCCTGATTATATGTGAATGCTCACAATAACTCTAGATGTGAACCTGACATAATGATTTCACGAAGCTCCACCTACAAGAAGCTGGAAAAAAATATCTATTAATCTTCAGATAATCATATTTAATGGCAAAGGAAAATAACCATTCATATCCTCCTATAGGCAAAGGCTAGAAAGCTAACTTTTCCTGTCACGAATGTCACCAAGCTGACAAGGCAACAAAACGATGGGGGTATTGTCTGCCAGGGTGACAAGGAGAAATTACATGCAACTGTGCATGTACGTTTGACAAGCAAGTTGTCTTCAAAACGAAGATTTAGGCTTCCCAAAATAGGATGATGATCAACCTTTTAAAGCTACAGCAACTTTCCATCATACCCTATTATTCATTTCTAATGGCTAATTATGTTTTAGGCAGCAACAAGCATCTGAAACAAAGAAACAGATACCACTTGATAAAAAAAACCTGGAGAACCACAAGTTTTACAGATTTCATCTAAGGTTACATTTGGACAACAGAAAGCCTTGTGAAAACTATGTGAAGGGGTGGAAGGTCTGTTGCGATTCAGTATTGCTACCCCTCTATATGCAAATCTCAAGGCTGTAGAATAAGGAAAAGCTAAACTTCCTGTCCACTGTATTATATATTGCTATTTTCTTTTAAAGAAAGCACAACAAACAAAAACAAACAACCAATGATCACAAAATAATCAAAGTACTGGAGGTGACAAATTACAATGTCCCCTAGAAGGACAGGCAAAGTTTTAAAACTCCTTCCATGTAATTCTTGGTCATCTGAATTCATCTTTAGGAAGTTATACTGGGGCCACTGTTTATCTAATTCTTTCAGTACTTCAAGGATACCCTGTTTGTGGCATATCTCCATTCTGATTTTTTTTTTTAAAAAAGGCCATGGACTTACATTACATTGAATCCATTGTTGAAAACCAATGGTGCATTAAAGATACACAATCTAGAAAACAACATGCCATGTAGAAACCAATTTATCTGATTTATGTCCAACAACTGGAAACTCTTAAATGAGCTTATGAATATGGGATGGTCTAGTGCCAGATGAGACAAAAGTAATAACAAACACAGAAGGAGTACATGGAAGATTGCCATATAAAGGTGCTGAGTTCTCTATTCTCCACCCAACCAAGAGAGACTACAATTTGTAACAATTATATTTTGAACTTGGAATAACCACACATACCACAATACTTTACATGTTTCTCAGAAGTGGTGCTGGGAGATTATTGCTTCTCTGCATGGGACTTACTGTACAGAGTGCATCAAAGTGCATCAAAAACTGCTCCTCATGCTCTTTAACATTTACACGAAAATACTGGTGAAGGTCATTGAGTTAAGACTACAATGTCATCACTGTACTGATGAGACACAGCTCTCTTTCACCTTTTCATCAGATCTAGGTGAGGCAATAACTACTCTGTAATAACAAGCTGGCTGACTACTGTTTTTTTTTTTTTTTTAACTACCATCCTTTCTGCCTTGGTGATCCCTGGGTTAAACTATCAGGCTGCCCAAAACTAAGCCCCGGTGCCACCCAGTGTATCCAATGTTCAGTGTAACTGCAATAGCCACCACTGTATCCAATGGGGCTGGGGCAGCCACTGCAGTCTCCTTGGGGTAAAGGAATAAATGTTGCCTTACCCTGTGTCCAGCCCAGGAGACCCCAAAGGGTCTCCTTGGAACTGTACTACCTATTTTCCTGGTACAGGCCCGCATAGGCTCGGGAGAAGGCATAGGATTTGGTGGCAGCTTCTGCTGCCCTTTCCATCCTACTCCCTGCCCGATTCTCCCTCCAGCCTCTCCCTGCCCACTTCTGCCCTCCCTCCGGCATTCCCAAAAAACTGCCGGCCAGCAAATGCACTTACCACTGACTGCCCCACAGTTGTCTTACTGGCGCTGAGGCCCAGCGCTGACTGATGCAGACTTCAGTGATGGTGCCGTGTCCTCTCTGCTGGTGCAGGAGTGCCTTACAGCACTTTAGAGATGGTAGTTGCTGGTGCAGTGCGCTGGACACCGGAATTGGGTGTATAATATATACAGGGTTCCCCACAAACGTGGTTTGAAAACATCAACTAGTGACTGCAGCAGTCTGATCAGTAATGAGAGGTTACCTGACAGAATCGCATTATAGCTATGTTAAAAGAACAGTTAAGATCACTCGGTGAGGCATTGGCTAAGTGAGGCCCAAATAAGTTCCTCCCTGAAATGAGATTCACGTCCACAAAAAGCAGAGCCTTTCTGGTTATTGAAATGAATTTTTGGAATGACTTGTGTTTCGTTATTTTCCTCTCCTACAACATACTATAAACAAATCAGTTTTTTATTGTACTTTTGGGAGATAACGATGCTGTTTGTATTTTTCTGTTCTACTGATTTTGGTTATTTTGTGTGCTTTTTTATATTGACTTTTTATAATTTTAACAGTTTAAATTGTTTCATGAGATTGAGTGTGTATGCTGCTTTGAAAGTGCTGTATGAAGAAATGTGATAAATAATGAATAATCTTGCTTGCATGATTTTTGAGGAGGACAAAGCTTCGGAAACTTTCCATTTTATGAAAGTTTGGAAGACTGAGGAAGGCTGCATAGGACCACTGACTGACACTTTGAATTGTTGCTGCTAATCAAAGTGGATAGTACTACATAGGATTAGACCAGTGGCTTGACTAGATGCATGATCATTTCTTGTACTGGGTCACTGTGTGGCAAAAGAGGCACAACTAAGACAAAAACTAGGAGACTATAATGTCAAGTATTAACACTCTGAAAAATGGCACCATCTGTGTCTGAGTATACACCAGTCACAGTCAAAGTGTTCTTAGTTATAAGCACTAGATACTATAGGTGCTCCCTCCCTATCTGCGGATTCTAGACTCGTGGTTTTAACTAACTGCAGGTTCTGAACCAGCAGTGAAGGTCAGGCCTGAGCTCCCAGACATGACGGGAGATGCTTTCCGGTTTTGTCCAGGAGCCTTTCTGAGGTCTGCAGAAAACCAGAAGTGCCTTTCTGGCACCTATGGAGGCCTTTCTGAGACCCTTAAAGGCCCCTGTGGTTCTCAGAATACCTCCGAAAAGTGACTGGAGAATATCTCCAGTTGCACCTGGAGGTCCTATGGACTGGACCAGCACATTTCTTCATCCATGGATTTCTGTATCCACAGCAGGTGTATGTGTGTCTGGGAACAGATCCCCCGCAAATATTGAGGTTGAATTGCTATCCTGCACTACTTATGTACCTAAAAATAATTAATACACCTTACTTCTGAGTGAACATGCATGAGACTGCAAAGTGAATGTAGATATGAAATACAAATGTATGCTACAAGATTCAAGCAGGTGAGTGTGTGTAATTATAGTATGCCCAACACTTGTTGTGACGGACAGTGAGTATTATGATATATATTGACTTCTACTGTCAAATACAATGGACATTTTCTTGAATTCATCTTTAAATACCACAAGGCCTTCTGAGGTAATCAGAAGGAACAAGCATTTGTTTAGGAAAGAATCATATTCTGCACTGAATCACTGTGCTTCCAAGAGCCGTAAAGGAAGCAAAATTCATATGAAGCAAAGCTATCCCACTTCATTTTACGTCCCCCTCCAAGACAGCTATACATGAAATGTGGTTTCCAAGCAGTTAGAGGCGGAAGGAAAGGGTCAGGTAAGGTACAATAGCTTGTGATGTGTTCTTTAAGTCAATCAATTCCTTCCAGTTATCCATTCCTGCCCCTTCCATTACAGCCTCCAGTGGAGGAGTATGCTAGGGGGAAAAAATGGACAGCATAATTAAGAAGCTAGTCTGGAGCTTTGTTGCAGCTGTCGAAGAAAGCCTGGAAAGTCCAAGAGCTGGCAGCAAGATGATTACTGCATTACGAAGGGAAAAACCTGGATAAATGTAAGTTCTATGAGATTGTCTCATGGAATGAGACAATGTAAAAATCTCATTGAAAATAGATTTATGTTCAGCCTGCCTATGTAAACTGCCTTGAATCTATTAAGAAAGGTGGTAGATAAAAATAATAATAATAATAATTAATAAATAACTTCTAGCCTCAACTTCTAGCCTATATTCTTTAAAATTCAGCTGAAATCTTATCCAAGGTCATTTCTAAGTTACCTCTGAAGTTTATGCAAATAAGCTAAAAAAATCCCCCCCCCACACACACACAGCATGTAGTAAGACTAGGAGGAAACTGTTAAAATAATAAAACCTCAGTTGCCTCTAGGATGAGAACGCCAGCATCTATTTTGATGAAATTTGGCTCCTTAAGATGGCTTCCATCACTGTAAATGTCATCCAAATTTGAGAAGTAATAAAATAGTTGTGATGAATTGAATTTTGCCCAGTTAAGTCAATGAGAAATGATTTTTAAAAATCAAAATAGGAACAAAGCAACCCTCCTCGGAAACAAAGCAAAGCAAAATGTTGAACTGAATCAACAAAATGAATCAGATCACCAAATGACATGATACTTAAAACAATTTTTTGTGTGCACATCCCTGGTAACTAGATTCCCCATTAGGGTTAAAAATAAAAGTAGTTTACACATGATTTTTGAATACAACTTCCTTGGACATGGTCCAATAAAAACACTTAACCAAAACCAATTTGAATCCAATCTGGAACCATAAGGATTTGGATACATTTTTCAAATCACAGCCAACAAATATGACATTTTTAAAAAATACATGCTGTCAGCTAGTTGAAGAGCTATGGGATAGCCTATGATCTGCAAAACTGTCTTTCCATTTTATTATTGTTAACTGTCTCAAACCATGAATATTTGATATATTCAGCTGGTACTTCCACATGCTTGAGGCCTGTCAGCAGACACACTAAAGCAGTGGTCGTCAAACTTTTCATCAGCAGGACTCTCTTTTAAAAACATTCCATTGGGACCCACCTAGGTTTACCAGACTTTATAAAAAGGAGATCTAGAAATATTTTATTTATTTATAATAACCAGAAAAAGACCCTCAAACTTTATCTCTCCTTATATTATACATCAGCCATTTTCAACCACTGTGCCATGGCACACTGATGTGTCATGAGTGGTCCACATGTGTGCCACAGGAATTTGGGGGAAAGTTATTTATTAATAGGGCCAATGGGAGATGTGAGCCCTCACAGGCAGCATGGTGTGCCTAGTCAAAAACCTGGTGGTGTGCCTTGACCATTTTAGTGCCTTGTCAGTGTGCCGCGAGATGGAAAAGGTTGACAATCACTGTTATACATGCTTGCAAACTGCAGGAGCTTAGCTCCTTGCAGGGTAATTAGCAGCTATCTCCAAACTGCATGAGTTGACAGCCCAGTCCTAATGGGCAGCCCAATCCTGAGCGGTCCGGGGAGCCCCAACACGGTGGCACCGTGATGGCTGCCGCCGAATCCAGCGCCTCCCACGCTACCGCAGGAGGCACCTCAGGAGTAGGGGACATTTGTCCCCTTCCCCCGGGTAAGGGAGGCAGCCCTGCAATGGGGCTACTCTCTTTAGTGGCGCCTTTTGGGCGCCGCTAAAGTAAAGGCACTCATGTAAGGCACACAGCCTTCACGAGCGCCTAGGATCCTGCGGAGCAGAGCTCCGTTGATCCTCCTCCCACCTGCCACCAGGTACGTCTCTGGCACGCCCCCCTCCCCACGTCACGCTGGCCTCCCCCCTCCCTGGAATGCTCCCATCCCCGCCTCCATTTCCCATTCCGCAGCCCGGCAGTCGCAGGCACCACCGAGCCGCGGAATGTGGGCGCCCGCCGGGCGGTGGCTTAGTGCCAGCCAGTGCTGAGCCAGCTCCAGTGGGAGCCCAGCGGTAAGCCCCACAAACATGCCTTATGTTTGCATTTGCTTGCAACTGTGGTCTGCGCCACGGAGGCGCGGTGTGGACCACAGAATTGGGCCCTGAGCTCTTTGCAGGGTAATTAGCATCTAGAGTGTCTGATTTTTCAATAGCCTCAGGGATTGAGTCAATTATCTGATCTTTCCATGACCCTTTGGTAACCCACCAAAAATCAGGGCGCAACCCACCAGTGGGTCCTGACTCATACTTTGGGAACCACTGCCCAAAAGAGTAACATTGACTTCTACATTTGAGAGAATTTAGTTATCTTTAAACTGTTCTCAATTGTTACAAATTATTTTATTGAAGTAGTAATGATTCTCAGCTTCCAAACGAGAAATTATAAAAGAGAACAGCTGTATAGAAAGTAAGAGATCTCTATCAATGACAGCAAGTGAGCATTTACCAAAAACCTGTAATTAATATAATGGCATCTGGATGAAAATAAATATAGTTCAATGGATCAGCCACTATTTAAATTCAACTATTTTCTAAACTTTCTAAAATAGGAAAAAATTCTAGCTAAAAGGCTACAGTTCCTTTTCTATGGTGCCCTTTGTGTGCTGCTAAAGAGAGTAGCCCCATTGTGGGGCTGCCTCCCTTACCCAGAGAAAGGGGACAAACGTCCCCTACTCCTGAGGTGCCTCCCGCGGTAGCGCGGGAGCGCGGGAGGCACTGGATTCGGCTATTCTATGCCATTCTATAGCATTTTATACTATCTAAATAACACATTGTTCAATATTATGTTTACCAACAAATCCACAAGAAATTCTATCATATGCAAGCCACCCTGCTTGAACTTAGAACAGTGGTTCATGAACTGTGGTTCAGGACCCAATTTTTGATGGGTCGCAAAACTGACAAGGTAATAGCTTGAGCACCTGGTAAAAAGAAACTTTTTTTATTCTCATAAAGCTAGGTGGGTCTCAAAAGAGTGTCATTTTAAAAAGTGGGTCCTGGTGCTAAAAAGTTTGGGAACCACTGACCTAGAATGTCAGTTAATGAAGGGAAACCATAGAATTCTTTCAGTATAGAAAAGGGAGGCAAATCAAATGAGTAATCAGCTTTTGCTTAAACTGAGCTGTCAGCACTTGCCTCTCAACTTTAAAGTTCTGTTTCTCATTAACAAAGAGGGCCTTCTATTGAAAAGTAAAGGTCAATTATGATGCTGCATTTTACGTCAGCAGGCAAATTTCATCTATGAGTTTCATTTCAAGTATGAAATGCCTCTGACATATAAACAGATTAAAAAATATAGGTCAAATAATTATATTTATGAAATGCCTAACATAAAAAGTGATTCAGGCTACCACCACATTCACACTATCTGAGACCAGACCCCAATGAACAAAGTGGACCTTACTTCTGAGTAAATAAACAGGCAGCTATTAACTGCAGCTTTTTTGAGGCATTGGGTAGAACATTAGTAGAGGGCTGCAGGTTTAAAAGACTAAATTTAGATGCACATTTTAAGAATGCAGACAATGCACTCTACCAGATGCAGATAAAATGGATGACAACACAAAACTGATTGCTGGGTAGTGCTTTAGCTAGTTCCTAAATAATGAGGGTCTTGAATGAGGTGTGCATGTTGGAGAACGTCTGCTAATATGCTCACCCACCCACTTGTTGCACCCACTTGCTGTGCAGCAATCTGGGTTGCCTGGTTGTAGAACTGGGTAAGCAGCCAAAGTCATCTGATCACCTCAGTTCAACAGGGATGCAAACTTGCAGAGATAAATAAATTAGCAAAATGAAATCCTGTTGTTGGCAAGTCTGTCTTGCTGCACTGTCTGATCAGTTGGCCATTGTAGAAGCGCAGAGGATTGTGCTTTGTAAAGCAGTGGTTCCCAAACTTACCTGGATCATCTATATTTATTTATTTATACAGGTATTTATATACTGCCTTTCTTCGGTCATCAGATTTCTCCCAGATTTTAATCCAAGGCGGTTTACATAGGCAGGCTGTTCTAAACCCTCATAAGGATTTACGCAATTGAATAGTTCTAATCTTTCATCAAACTCCTCGTTCCAGCTGGATTCCTTCCCGGTCTGGCCTCTCTCTGGCCCTTTGCCTCCCATGCTCCACTTGATGGCAACTCCTCTCGGCCACCGAGGGTCAGCTCATCAGTATATCAGCATGTCGTCAGTTCTCGGTTACTTCCGGTTGTTTCGAACTGGCAGCCTCAGATCTTCAGGCATACAAGGCGGCAGCTCTACCAACTGAGCCAGACCTCCTGCCCAATCATGACACCACCACAGCCTTCCGCTGGGTGCCAAAATCTCGTGAGATCCAAGATGGTGGCACCCGGAGGAAACAGGTAAGATGGGCAACTGGGGACATCCCAATGGCACCTCGTGAGTGTGCTGCGATACCCTAATGTGATGACACACACACTTTGGGAACACCTGTCCTGCACGTTCCCTTTCTCATTTTACGAAAAAAAAACAGTTTGTAGTACACTAATGCCACATTGTACACTAAGGTTCCAACTTACATTATGGTTCTGCTCCAGAGATTTGTCCAGAAGTTGGAATGGACATCTAACATCCAATTTGTCTGGGAGTCAGAATGGATGTAACCACAACAGCACTATTGCACCTGTTCCAAAGCACGAGGACAGGCGGTGCCTGCACAAAAGCTCTGACATAGCTAACCATAACTTGGGATGCCTCTGAGTTGGACATCCATAAGTCAGGGACTCAGTGCATTTTCCTTGTAAAAGGAACACCAGGGAACACTGTGATTGCTGTTTTTGTTAAATTCCCTCTAGGTGCGAAGAAGAAAGAGAATTCAGGGTAGAGAAAAGGTTGAATGATCAGTGCACAGGGCAGGCAGTAGACTCTCAATCCTGACTTACTACGGTGCTCCATCAGCAGCTGCTTGCACACAAAGTTTTTGCTGAGCACGCAAAATACTATCCTGGCGGTTCTCAAACGTTTTGCGCCAGGACCCACTTTTTAGAATGAGAATCTGTCAGGACCCACCAGAAGTGATACCATGAAGCAGGAAAATTTTTAACAATCCTAGGCTGCAATCTTACCCAGGAGTAAATCCCATTTACTATCATTGCTAAAAGCATATATATAGTAGCCTGTTAAAAGTACAGATGTGTAACATTTCCCCAAATGCAGTCACATACCAGGGTAGCATCAAATTTAATATATTAAAAATAAATATTGACATGAATGGGAACCCACCTGAAATTGGCTCATAACCCACCTAGTGGGCCCTGACCCACAGTTTGAGAAACACTGCACTATCCTATTGTTGATCCTCATGTTGTGAGTTTTACTAATTAGCTCACCTTGCCACTTTGAAGGGGAGTGAAGTGGTGCTAGGGGTGTTTAACACTTGTCTTCTGTCACTGCTTCCCCACCCTAAAACACACACACAACATGGATACCCTGAAAATGCTATTTGCTCCACGGGAGAAAACATACAAGTACCTCACTTCAACATTAGGACAGGGTTGCACATTCAACCCATTGTGTATGGAAATGTCCTAGGCACTGAAGGGAACAGGGAGACCTTGGGAGCCCAGTGTGCTCAGAAAATTGAGCTTTGATTACATACCTATAACAAAGTAAACCCAAGCAGTGAGGTATCAGATCCTTAGAATATCAGTAAAGAAAAAGGAAACATATAAATCTTACATACATCTGAATTATACTTATCCCTTGCCTGAAATCCTCTCTCCCAATTTTTAGCTTATGATACAATGCAGAAGCAATTGTTTGAGAACAAGATTTTTTTCTGGTTCCCAGAAGATTATGAGCTCAATACAGGAGATTAGATAAGAATTAGATAAGAATGTTTGGCTGGCAACTGAACAATTACTTTTTGAATAAATGAACAAAGTGCAATGTGGTCTTTCCAAATAAAATTAAGCTTTTTCTGCCCAATGTTGCTTATATGCAACATGGATCAAATCTGTACATCTGTGGGCCTGGCAGAAATGCGTTAAGTATCTAAGGGCGCAATCCTAACCCACTTTCCAGCACCGACATAAGGGCAGTGCAACTTGGAGATAAGGGAACAAATATTCCCTTACTTTGAGGATGCCTCCATGAGTGCCATAGAAAATAAGTGAAATAAGGAAAGATAATTTAGGGGTATAACACCCCTATTCATACCATCACCACTATGCACAAAAGGAGATAAGATTATATTGTTAAGAAAAGATATGGGCATTCAGGAGAAGGCCTGATGGAGTCCAAGTTATGGAATTTTTTTTTTAATGCCCATCAGTTCATTTGACAAATTTCAAATATATTTGCCCAAAATTTTTTCTGTGCCATGACTGAATATTAATATTATTCAGTAACAATCAGTGAATAAATTGACAAACATAGGCCCAAATCCTAACCAACTTCCCAGTACTAGTATAACTGTGACAATGGGATGTGTGCTGCATCCTGCAGTTGGATGGCAGTCAGAGAGGCCTCCTCAAGGTAAGGGAATGTTTGTTCCCTTACTTGGGAGCTACATTGCCCTTACCTCGGTACTGGAAAGTTGGTTAGGATTGCGCTCTTAGTTAGATACTGTTTTATTTTTATTCCCCCTGTAGGGGTTTGAGGCAGGCATGCCCCAGCAAGAGGTCTCAGACTTGCTTCAGGGGGAAGGGGTTAAGGCACCCTGGTCCTCCTCCCTGGTTTGGCTGGTTTGCACTGGTCTTGGGCAGGAGCTGTTGACTGCACAGCCTCCTGCCTCACCTCTCTTTCTGCTCTGCCTGTCATCACTGGCCTCCCGCCTCTTATGGGGCTTCCTGCTTCTTCTTGCCCCTCCCCTTCCTGCCTGGGGGACTGAAACAGAACAGCTGCTGGCCCCGCCCCTGGTATCCATTGACCCAGCATGGGGCCCTGGCTGCTGCTCTCTGCCTTCTGGGACCCCTGCCCTGGTAAGTAGGGGTCCATGGGGAGCAGGGGAAAACTGACACCCCCTTCCAATAAACCTGCTTGGTTTCAGCTTTTCCCCTTGCCACCCTTGTCTTTCTCTGCTGAAATACATAGTTTTGCTATTGGCCACTGCACAGGAATGACACAAAATTAGTTTTTCCCCATATGCACAGGTTTTATATTTTTCAGAAACACTTGTAGGAACAAGAGGCACTAACTCTTCTTGCCTCTCCTCTGATGCTGCCTGTAGCAGCAGACGGAAGCAGTGTTAAGTCGATAGTTCTGGGGAGATGGTTCGATGAAATGGCTTTTTAATCCTAACTGCTGTATTCCTCACAGTGATTGCACATAAAGGAAGGAACTACCCAACAGGCCAGCAATATCACTGCAACCCTACTCAGGGAATAAGCTGTTATCATGGGCATGCACCTAACAGGATGAGTAATAGGACTGGCCCCAATGACCTTGCAGAAGATGCTACTGTAGCTATGCTGGTGCAAGACATACTCTCAACTGCCAAAACTACATACATGAATTGCCCTACACCCTCAAGAAAAGAAAGAAGATATAAAACTAAAAACAAAAACAGATATATGCATCCACAGATCAAGATTCCTGATTATCAGCTCTAACATACTCAGAGATCTAAAATTCACAAATAACGTTGTCAAAATAGCAAGTTCTGTTATTTAGATTTTAAAACCTGCAGTTACATTGTTGAAAAATTGGGAAAAATACTGAGTGTCAGAGACCCTATTTAAAGTAGTTTAATGAGATAAATAGCATCTTTGATGTATTCCAGTAACACACACCAGAAGGAGACCTCAAACAAAATCAGAGATTTTGTAATGTTCTCTGAAGTAAACAATATTTCTCTTTCTACACAAGTACAATTTCTCTTGACTTTTAAGTATAAATTTCATGGTCCATGAAAAGAGGTATCAAAGTTGTTTACTAGCATCTTCTTGCCCTTAGTTATAGATGTGCCCACACCACTTATTACAACTTGCTTTATTTATCTCTTCATACATAGTGAAAGAGTTTATGGCTGCATTCAAACATCACATTCTATAAACTTCCAAACCAGGAGCTGGAGGATTGGAAGTGAGTAAAGGACTTAAGCACTTCCCCCACCCCTAAGCAAGCTTATCTTAACTCATTCTGATTCAATCAAACCACAACTTGCCATTACATTTAAACTGGTAAAACAGTTGTTTGAACAAGTCTTCCAAACCAGGATCAAATCATGGCTTACAATTCCAGGGTGTTCAAGTCATACTTTTGCCGGTTTAGACATAATGGCAAGCTGTAGTTTGATCAATCCACAAAGCATTCTATTAAGCTAAGTGCATGAGTGAAGGGAACATACAAGCATGCAGTTTATTTCAGGTCCTCCAAACTATATTTTAGAAATGAGAACATGTTTGACAGCCACGTATGTGTACGAGTGCAGATGTGTACGAAATCTGCATGTATTTCACAAGTGCAGATCTGAAAATAAGAGGTGAAAAACTTACAAAATGCTATTTCTCATTTACCTTCTCTTTTCTACTTCATCATACACACTGAAGGCTGACCCAAATGGTAATTCTAAAATGATAAAGCCTCAGTTTCTGCTTCCAGAAATCTTTATATTAATAATGAACTCAGATGGTTGAGTGCCTGTTAGATTAGGTACTGGCTTTTACATACTAGGGGGGGCACCTTGGTAGACAGAATTAGGGCACAATCCAAACAGTGCCTTATGCAGGCCCAAGTCCCTTGGGTTGCCATAAAGCATGTTTGCATCTCCTCACGGGGAAACCAGGCCGGTGCTTGGAGAAGCGCCGGCCTGCAGAGGCTGGTATACACCTCTGCCGCGGCTTCCCCGCAGCTGCTTGTGGTGGTGCGCTCGTGCAGGCACAAGCAGCAAAGGTAGGCATGGGGGGTGGGGAGGAGGAGGGAGAAAGGCATTCCTGGGCGGGGGGAGGGTGGGCAATGGGTGGCCGTGGGGGCGGACACACAGGGAGCCGGAGGTGGGGCTGGGACCCGGCAGTTATGCCGGTTCCCAAACCCCATCCCCGTGGAGAACAGAGGGACTTCAAGCCGCTCCGCTCTCCTCAGAGGTGCTACCTCCAGAGGTGGCGCATGTCCAAGAAGACCCATTGGGGCCAGCAGCCCTTAACCAGGGGTAAGGGGAAGAGTTTCCCCTTGCCTCTGGCTGAGCCGCTGCTGCCCACAAACCTGCCTTGGATGCAGCGCAAGCCTCCTGGCTTGCCTGCTCCAGCGTGGGTTTGGATTGCTCTCTTAGATAGATAAGTAGATAATTGTTGTAAATTAAATGAAAAAAATGGAATATTGAGATAGCAGCTGGAAAAAAACACACACAGAGGGAGTGGAAATTTGTCAGCATGTTAACCTTTATTAGACTAGTTGCCCTAATAAAAAGGATAATACAAATTACATTCATCCTAAACAAAGCTGAGGAAATTTGCAGCTCAGACTCCCCTTGCATAAATAACACAAATAGATAATATATTTCACCTAAACACAGCAGCATAAATTTTTTAGAGGTTGAATAAAATTGTAGACACTTTTGTTGCTAATTTCAAATTTCAACAATATTCTACAATGTTTTTAGGCATGTATAAAACAAAGTACACCTATTAAAAGGGCAGTAGTTTTGAAAGGTTGAGTATAACCTAATTTATACCAATTTATTTTCTGCAGGCGATATCTTCATCCCCCACTAAAACTGTAAGTTAAAATGTCCTGAAAAAAAACTAGCAACAAAGCATTATCTCCTATCCTGTTTTGTAAGGCCACACCTGGAGTATTGTGTCCAGTTCTGGTCGCCGCATCTCAAAAAAGACATAGTGGAAATGGAAAAGGTGCAAAAGAGAGCGACTAAGATGATTACGGGGCTGGGGCACCTTCCTTATGAGGAAAGGCTACGGCGTTTGGGCCTCTTCAGCCTAGAAAAGAGACGCCTGAGGGGGGACATGATTGAGACATACAAAATTATGCAGGGGATGGACAGAGTGGATAGGGAGATGCTCTTTACACTCTCACATAATACCAGAAACAGGGGGCATCCACTAAAATTGAGTGTTGGGCGGGTTAGGACAGACAAAAGAAAATATTTCTTTACTCAGCGTGTGGTCGGTCTGTGGAACTCCTTGCCACAGGATGTGGTGCTGGCGTCTAGCCTAGATGCCTTTAAAAGGAGATTGGACAAGTTTCTGGAGGAAAAATCCATTATGGGGTACAAGCCATGATGTGTATGCGCAACCTCCTGATTTTAGAAATGGGTTAAGTCAGAATGCCAGATGTAGGGGAGGGCACCAGGATGAGGTCTCTTGTTATCTGGTGTGCTCCCTGGGGCATTTGGTGGGCCGCTGTGAGATACAGGAAGCTGGACTAGATGGGCCTATGGCCTGATCCAGTGGGGCTGTTCTTATGTTCTTATGAATACTAATGAAAAAAGCCACCTCTTGGTGATTACACCAATCTCAAAATGGGTATATGAACTGGAACAGGGATATGAATTTAAAAGCCAGAGCAGGAGAAGTTATTTACCATACTGAGAAGATCTATCATGCCAAAGGACAAATCTTTTAGTAAAGACGATATATAAGAAGGGCTGCAATTAAACACACATACAGATCTCTTTCAATAATATGAAATAGAAACAAACTAATCATCATACAATTTGTATGATCCTAAGGAAGCTCTACATTAAGAAAGAACAAAAGTGAAATTGAATTTCTAGGCAGTATATGAATATTTTATGTCAGTTTGAATGATGCTTACCCTGTATTGATGGAAATTATTTCTATCAGTGGGTTCTTTCTGATCTTTGGCAAATCCAATCGAGCTCCCCCTAACCGCTTTCCATTATCCTTTTTCTGACCCAGCAATCTCACTGAATGACCTTCAAGTAAAGAAAACATGACATCATTATGTATAAAAGTCATTTGCTTCAATATATTCCATGCCAATATTTTGCATTGTATTAAATACAAAAGCAATAGTCTTATGGAAACCAAACCAAAGGAAAAACTTAGAATCAAAATGAATTAATTTTTTGAACGTCTTAACTCCTTCCATTATATTTAGCAAAACAGTTTGATGAAAACTGCTCTATCAGTTTAAAACGAATTTCATAAGCAAAAGCTTTTTGACTATAATTAAAAGGAAAATTATAATTTTGACTATAATTAAAACAGAACATAAAGTGGAATGAAGTATGTTTCAACTGGTGGTGTCAGAAGATCAATTTTCATTAAGCTCACAGAGTAGCACAAAAAGATTTGGATGAGAGAATATTTTCAAAATTTAACTTGAGTTTCTTGGGCTTCTCATATACCAGATAACATGTTAGCACTTTATGGAATGTATGGCTCCATCTGTGGTTTAGCTGTGCTCAATTAACGACATATCAAAGTGAATGCTGGAAAAGGGGATTTTGGGGGTTAAGTAATATTAAAATATGATTTCCAATTAAATGTTACTTTAAAATCAATTTTGTTAAACTCAAGTACAAATGATAGAATTTTCAATTCCAAAATAATTTTAATTCAAGGATAATTAAAAAAATATATATAGTTCATTAAATTAAAAAAATTAATCTCTGAAGCATAGTTAACATTCTTATTTGTCTCTTTGCCAGTAGAAAAACTGTGGCAAAGCGTGAGCTGACCATTGAGGTTCTGCAGCACTTATACACACAGTGAGCCCTCTATCTGTGGGGGTTTGGTTCCAGAACCCTGTGCAGATGCCATCATTCATGGAAAAAATTGTGTTAATTGCCTGAACTTGTGTTAATTTCATAATCTGTGTAAATCACCTAAATTGTGTGAATGGTGTGAACAAGGCCAGTGCTGCCGCCAGAGAGAGCTATGAAATGGCAACAGCTTACAGCAGGGTACGTGAAAACAATTTTTAAAAATACATTTTCAATCAATGGATGGTTAAATTCATTGAAGCGTAGCCCGTGGATACAGAGGCCCACCATATTGCTTCATTTTGCCTCCAAGTTAGACAAACTGCTTTAAACATTAGCTACTACTGAACATCTTTTCATAGCTTTATCCAGCTAATGCTCTTATACATGCTAGCAGTCATTTAGGGGGCTGCTTGTTATACAACTGTGTGGAGATCATTCCATATATCAATCTGTTTTCTATTTTCACCATCACAACAATCCCACCAAAAAAGTTTCAGTATGGCAAACGTCTTTACGTGAATGACTTTGCTCTACAAAGCAGTCTCTGCAGAAGTGACTTGGAAGTGGCCACCAGACAACTGCTTATCTTTGTGAATAAGGCCTAAGTGAAAATAATTTACAAAAACGACCTGAACTTTTCCTTTAATATAGCACCAAATGTAAAGAAAGTACTTGACATCACAGTCTTTTCAGATACGTACAGTAAAATTTTCAGTCAAAATTTCATTTAACTAGTAGGTTAAGTAGGTTTGATAATCTAATACTTAATACTACAGAAGATGTCATGAGCTCAACAATATCTGGAAAAGGTTTGCTATTTTCAGACCAGTACATGCTGGGAATTCCATTATTCCCCACTGTGATTTCAGTAATACAATGACTGTGTTAATAGCATTCAATAAATTATTCATTTTCACTGTATCACTCTAATAATGACAATATTACCAACTGATGAGATAACTACTTATTTTCCAAATACCACTTTCATTAAAAACTTTTGAATCTAATAACATATATCATACTTATTAAAGTAAATTAAAACATTATATGTACCCAAATGGAAATGAACACTCTTTGACTCCTCAGATAATAATACCACCACCACTTGGAAAAACACCTGAAAATTCTAGGTGTAAATGAAATCACTACATAGGAAGCAGACTTACCTGGAGCAGCGCATATTTTATGGAAATAACTGTGAATATTCTAGGTCTTTGGGAAGGATCCAATACTCTACAGCAGTAGTTTTCAAACTGGCAGGTCACGACCCACCAGTTCGTGTAAAGGTTCCCCATCCCTTTAAGGGGGCGGGGGAAGGGGAGAGGCAGAGAAGCAATCCCCAGGATTTCACCTGTATGGGGGGAGCGAGGGGGGTGCTTGTGACTTACTTTATGAAGACAGGGCTGCAGCAGGCTGCAGGAGGTGTGGGGAGCCCTGCGCAGCCCTCTGCACTGCTCCCCTAGGCTTGGAACGTTCGGAGAATGTGGGCGCAAAGCACTTCCGTTTTGCAGGAGATGCTTTGCACCTGCTTTTAGCAAACATTTCAAGCCTTGGGGAGCACTGTGCAGGGCTGCACAGGGCTCCCTGCATCTTCTGCAGCCTGCTGCAGCCCTGTCTTCATAAGTTAAGTCACAAGCACCCCCTTCGCCCCCCCCTTAGCGGCGCGATCCTGGGGATCACATTGCTCCCTCAAAGTTTGAGAACCACTGCTCTACAGGCCAAATCCAGTCACCAAAATCAGGTGGGTTGTGTATAGAAACCATAAAAATGAAATATAGATGAGGCAAAGTTAAAAAAAAAAAAGGTCAATGCAGCAGAAGAGAGTATTAATTAAGTTTAAAATTTTTTTACTGCTGCTACCATCAAAATCAAGCAAAGAAATTTGCTACCCTCAGCTCACTTACTTCAGTGGTCTTAAGCACACCAAACACTGTGCTGAACTGTAGTTAGTGAGAATTTTTTGTTGGCACCCTTCAGTCTCAGAAGACTATGGTATTGCGCTCTGAATGGTGGTTCTGGAACAGAGTGTCCTCTCCAGTGCACGAAGCCTGGGTAAAGTAGATATGGAGGATAGGCTGTTTCCCATGCAGCAAATCCCCCCTCTCCACGTCGCTGAAATGGTCCAATGGAAAGGCAGAGGCCAATACAGTTGGTTCCAGCGGCATCGCAGGAGTTGCCAGAACGTGTCTATGTTCAGCCATGAACTGCCTCAGGGACTCCGGTTCCGGATTTGGCCTCGAGGTTTACTCCTGAAGCCTTTTCCATAACTGGATGTAGCCACAAGGCAGTGGAGGTTTGGGATCAGAGTTTTCCTTCTCTCAGATGAGCTGCCTTCCCAGGCTAATGAGTCCCATCTACCCATTGGCGTTTAGTTGCCTCTTATGACAAGTACAGCCAAACTGAGGGCTTATTCTTATCCCCAGCCCCCAGGGGATGTAGTGAGAATAAGAACTAATATTTACAAAATAGACAAAGGGCCCAATTTTATCCAACTTTCCAGTGCTAATACAGTCATGCCAATAGGCTGTGCATGGCATCCTGTAGGGGAGAAGCAGTCTTGGAGGCTGGGAACATTTGTTCCCTTACTTTGGGGCTGCATTGCAGCTGCAACCGAGCTGGAACATTGGATAGAATTGGGCCCAAAGTAAATTGAATAAAGACAATGATGCAAATCATTATGGGTATAAAATTCTGAAACCATTTCCTTAGAACTACATGTAATAGGAAATACTGCCTTCTGTTTCATGAGGAGTTATATAAAAGAGATTTCAAGACTTCTATTCTTGTGGCCTAGTCATGGCCTGGCAGGAACAGAAATCTCGCCCCTCCACCCCAGTTCATTAATCAGCTTCTAATACTTTGTTTAAAGATCAAGCTAATGCAGAGGTATTCAAACTGGGGCGTCGCAACGCCCCAGCCTGAAGGCCTTGGCCTCTGCCCCCTGAAGGGGTGGGGCAGCAAGGAGGCAGGGAGGAGGTCGCGACATAATCCCCAGGATCGCGTTGCTAAGGGGGGCTGCAGGGACTGGGATGCACTTACCAGTCCCTGCAGCAGCCTTCCCGGGGTGCGGGGAGCTCTGCACGAGCGCCTGCAGGGCTCCCCAACGTTCTAAAAGTGAAAGTGGAGCGATCGCGCTCTACTTCCACAAAACTGGAAGTGGAGCATGATTGCTCCGCTTTCACTTTCTGCAGGCTGGGGAGCCCTGCAGACGCTTGCAGAGAGTTTGAAAACTGAAGAGCTAACGGTTCAAAACCTGCACATTGGGTAGATATTGCAATACAGTTGTGCATCACTGAGCGATAGGAATGGGACCAGCAACCCTGTTGTCAAGTGAAGCTTGACACTATATGAAGCCTCTGAAGATGAGGGGAAGCTGTGCTCTCCTCGCCTCTGGAGGATTTTCTGAGCCTTGCAGAATTTGAGGCTCATAATGCCCAGATTGTGCGAGAGATGATTCTGAGCCTCCGAAGACGAGGGGAGCAGGTTTGGGGTGTGTGTGCATTGCATATGCTGCCTGTCACTGGTCGTAGCATCGCAAAGCAGCGCTCACCTGTACAACCTTTTAAAGAAATTTTATTTAAGAGCTAAAAGATTTCATTCTTCTTTCAGCATTAGTTGACCAAAATCTCTTTAGCAACAAACTGAAATATAAGCTATTAGGGAAAAATTATATTATGAATCCTTAAAATGCTGTATTATTATGTGGAGAATGCTCATTTGTTAAGCAATGTATCTGAATAGGACAGAAGCTATCTACCCAAATAAGAACAACAGATATTAAGTATAGTTTGCAGAACCAAAACACAAGCTTTGATATGACAAACGTATTTTATTTTTCAATATTTCATGGAAACACAATATATGAATGCATTCCACTGACAAAAACTGCAAAACTTGACAGTTGTCCAAGAGTAAGACAAGCCTCATAAAATTAGCCTATGATGGAGGTTATCTGATTTGAAATTACAAATACTGTATATTTCTGATAGTCATTAAATTTGATGAAATTTCTTTCCGAACCTTTTAGAACCAGACTAGTCTAAACCTAACTTCACTTTAAAGCATTGGTTTCCAACCTGTGGTCCGGGGACCACAGGTGGTCTGTGAGACCCTGAGAAGTGGTCCATGAGGTCTTGGGCAAAAAGATGACCACCTTCCAGTGTCTCATCAAGTCCATCCCATGGACCTCTAAAGTGTCAGCTGTGGCTGTAGTACGTTCGTGCAGCACTTGCTGAAGTGCCACCTGCGGGAGGGACCATTCTCCACCCTTTCTGGTAATCTGTGGAGGAGCAGTCACTTGGTGAGATGCTTCCCCATGGACCACCAGAGAGGACAGAGAATGGACCCCCCACAGTTGGCATTTCCACTCCCTCATAGGCTACCAAATTGAATTCTATTTTTTGTCTGTGTGTGGTGGGGATGGAGAGGGTTGCATGTGGTCCATGACAATTCCAATGTTTGCCTCAGTGTTTGCCTCAGGGCTCCTAAAGGTTGGGAACCATTGCTTTAAAGTAAAGGTTTCCAATATTTTAGTATATCTATTAGAAGAAAGCAATGCTATGCTGTAACTAATAACAACCAGCCCTGGTTAGGTCATCTGTATCACAGGAACACAGTAAGGATGCTAATGGGAATTACCATAGATACTCACTCACAGGGCAACAAATTTTTGCCAAGTAATCAAGCTTAAATTATCACCTGGTTTTATCTAGGAGGTAAATCAGAAGGCAGAGCTTTTCAACTCCATCCTGTCCTGAGTTTCATTTCAAGCAGTTGAGTTTCAAGCAGGAGGCATCACTTGACCATTAGAAGCAATTCAGAGATCATTAGAGGGCTGTTAATTTATATGATAACCTCTCTGGAAAATTCCAGCCAAAGTTAACCTTTTATTCTCCTCCTTGCATTTTGCAAAAGCTTGCATTTGGCAGATGCAATTTGCATTTGGTCTGTTTTTTTAAATACCAGGATGTCATCCTCCTTTCCATTTGAAACAGTCCCAGACTACAATTCAGTGCACAATTACTTAAGAATAACACTTAAGAATAATACTTCTGAGTAAAAAGGGTTGCAACTATATGAAGCTGCACTTGTTCATCTCTCTGCAGTGAATTGAATTGCACACTCCCAGTTCTGTATATTGTATGTTACATGTAGAGTGTCTGACTTAACACACCAGACACCTTATAGGTGGATTTGATTCAAGGTTCTCCTGCAGTGGTTCCCAACCCTTTTCACTTACATATCCCTTGGCAGCCTGTTTCCATAAACTGTACCTTCATATTAGCAAAATGTTTGTAATTAATAATATAAGCCCTCATCTCCTCCATATGAAAACCCAGACTTCATGTATTCATCATAGTATTTTCTCTTTTCATCTGTTTGAAGAACAGAAGACTCTGCCTTTGTACTGTTTTGCACCAGAAGTGTCCTGAGAAATTCTGGGTGATGATCACTTTCCATATTATGTTTCAGTTTTTTTACTGTGCTGGTTTTCAATCACTGGTTCAATCATGAATTGATGACCAAAAACTAGCTATTGGTAGGGCTTTCACTGCCAACTAGCCACCTCTCTTCCTGCCTTGCTGGCCCTGTAAGGCATTCTGGAGTACTACCTGCCTTTTTCTGCCACTAATCCATTATTTTTCAAGTGCCTGTCAAGTGCCCCTGGGGGTACATGAAACCCAGGTTGGGAACCACTGTTTTACTGGTATGTTGCTTACATTGCACTTACTCTGATAGTGTTTACAAAAAGGTGGTGAAGACCAGAATTTAAAAAGAATAAAAATGTATCTTATGATCCTTTACTATGTTTTTTTTAAAATAAATTAGAGACTGTACAGTTCTTAGGTTAACAGTTACTGGTAGGTTATTTTTCAGGATCTGGCATCGGGTAAAATCAGACAAAACTATAGTCAGACAACCCCCTAAGTTTAACCCCTGATTTATCTGATGGTCATAGAAAACTCCATGTTTTTTGGCTCAAAACCTACCCTGCACTTATCTGTGAGATTGGCTTATAGATGGGTGTCTGTGGTGATTGGCTAATGTTTGCTAAAATGTATAGATGAAAATGTGTTGCATCTCACACAACCTGTCAATAGGATTGAATCACTTCTAGAAAGGTATGTATCACTGCAAACAAATGCATACAGCAACATCTCACATATAAATATGCAAAGCATGCTCCAGTTATACAAACATGAGAAGTACAGTCAAGGTTGTGTTATCAGGTTTGCACGGAGAATGGGGGATGCCAGTTAGCCAACTATGCCAGTTAGCACAGCTTTTCAAAGACCCAACTGACAGGGTTCCCACTGCTTCCTCATTTACCTGACCTCCCACTGCAGTGTTGCTCTGCTCTCCTTGCTTCACTGGTGCCCTCTAGGAATAGGGGCACTTTACCTACTTCCATATAAGTAGAGTTGTTTGAAAACTATGTTATTTATTTTACTGAGAAGTAACTCCATTGTGTCCAGCAAGACTTAGGCTGTAATCCTAGCCTACTCATCGGAAAAGAACACCTCTAGTCATAAGGCCCTCCTGAAGAAAGAAAGGGAGCATTCCATTCTTAGAGGGCTCTCATGAAGAAGGAAATAAGATGGAGCAGCATCAGAAGGACAGCCCTATCAGGTAAGTCTGGGAAGAGGTTGTGGGTCAAACAGGGGGACTTGCTCAACCAATGCTTTAGAGTAAGCAGTATATATGCATCTAGCATCTCCTCCCACCTGAGGTAAAAAGCAAAAATTCTGGTTAACTGTTTTGGTGGCATAACCAAGAGCCAGGTAATGCAGCTTCTACTGTGTTTAAAAAGAAGTTAACTGAATCACAATTTTTAGAGTATACATTGTGTTAAGCAGAAGAGGTAAAAAATTCATAAAGTAGCTATTTCGTTTGGACTGCCACGACTCACCTCATCGTCCATGGTGGGTTGTGACACAATGCTCGCTGTCATGCCACAAAGCATTATTGACAGTCACCAGTGGCTCCCAGTAATGCTTTCTGACGTGACGTATCCTGACCAACCACACATCAGATCACAACCCACCAGAGGGTCACGACTCACAGTTTGAGAAATGCTGTCCTAAACAGATAAATAGAGCTAACCTTCAGTTTACAGTGGTATCCATTACCCCTGGGTAAATGATAACTGAAGTCGTTAATGTGAGGACACCACACCTTCAGCTGTTTTATATAAATAGCATGCTAGAACATTTCCTGGGTCAAGATAAAGTTAAAAAGGAGAATTAGAGCCCAATCCTATGCATGTCTACTGAGAAATAAGTCCCATTGTAGCCTTAGAGCCCAATCTTATCCAATTTTCCAGTGCCGGTGCAGCTGTACCTATGAGGTATGCACTGCTTCCTGTGTTGAGGAAGCAGTCATAGAGGTCTCGTTAAGGTATGGGAACATTTGTTCCCTTACTCTGGGGTTGTATTGCAGTTGCACCGCTGCTGGAAAGTTGGATAGGATTGGGCTGTCAGTCAACTATTTCTTAAATCATGTTCTCTCTCTCTCACTCTCACTCTCTCACAAAATAGATGGATCCCTCTCTTCAATTAACATTTAAGAAATGAAGACTAATTCACAAAATTAAGAAATTGCTATAATTAGCATTAGATTTTTTCCGCTAATAAGCAGTATTCATACAATGAAAATACTCTGTGTACAATTGCGTATCAGCTATAGTTTGTTTTTTTTCTCCATAAAACCAAGGTATAGCATTACCATTTTTCCTCTAATGGTCCTAAGGAATAGGCCATTACAAATCAATAGGTAAGGTCTGGACTTTCAAGAAGCAGACAAGCAAGAAACTATAATGTGCTAGCATGCTATAATTATGGTTGTATCAGTATGAGCTGGTAGAAAATCAACTAAGAGAAAAAGATTTCCACAATAACCATGAGCACTGTGCACCTTAAGAAAAAGCAGAGGAATTAAACATGCATAAAAAATGAGCAAAAGATAAGCTTAAGCCATTTCTGCCCACCGTTGCATATATGCAACAGGGATAAAATGCATACACCTGTGGGCTGGACAGAAATTGGTTACCTTGGTTAACTTGAACATAAAGTCATCAGCTATGACAACTCTCTCTCCCAACAAACAAGGCAAATAAATATAAAGCTGGTGGATATTGTGCAAGATGGTAAGGGACTCATATTGCAACTAGCATGACAGGAAAACTGGTTGTCTGCATGTACTCACTCTCACTAGTGTTGTTTTAACTACCCCTTTTTGTTTATGCAAAGCAGTAATTATAAGTGATAACTACAATTGCCAAGCTCAATTAAAAAGCAATCCAATCTAAATACTTTAGATAGTAAATATATAGTACTGTTGTGAACAATGAGCATTACTACAGACAAATCTCCGCAAGGTCTTGCCAAATGGCATTAATTTCCCATACTACAACTCGAGAAGGAGCATGTTTACTATACTACATATCTCGCAACACAAAAATAGCTTTTACAGCTAAAAAACACAGTCTCATAGTCTTACCTTTATTAGTCTTATGTTAAAACAGGGTCAAAATATTGACATTTTGAGATAGGCAGCAGTAGAACTTCTCAAGAGGGTATGTTCCCCAATGATTAGTAGAACCAAAGCAAGAGTTGCACTACTCACGAGCTGCACTAACCACTCAAACCATTTGCAAATATGCTACCATAGGAAAGGGTGTCTTGTAAAGGGGTACTTTGACAGTTTCACACCAGTAAACACCACATTATCCACCATACTAACAAGCTATCATGATAGCACAGTTCTATCATAGGAAATTTTCTATAGCATCCAATCATGTGCATTCAACAAGTAACAGCTCAATCCTAATGAGGCCGGCTGCTGGCTCAATGCATGTTGTTTTCAGCGGAGGCTGCTTTACGGCAGTTGCAAAGCAGCCTCCCCCAGCACATGCTGCTGGTAGAGAAACTGGCCTCCTGTGTACCAGCGGACCCATGAAGACCCACCAGAGCAGGTAAGGCCATGCAGGGAGTGGAACAGAATGGTGATAGGGTGAAGAGCAGATCAGACAGGGGTGGGTTCAGTAGTAACAGTCCATGCCAAACCCCGACACCCCCCCCCCCTTTCCTGGGCCTGATTTGCCCTCATGGATCAACTTGGACTTGTGCCAGTGATTCACCTGGTGCAGGTCCAAATTTTTATTAATTTGTACAGCTTTCTTATCAGATTTCTCAAAGTGTTTTACGTAGGCATTCCTGGACCCAATAAGGATCTTATATTTTTCTATATATAGTATCCTCCAGATGTTTAAGAACATAAAAACAGCCTCGCTGGATTAGGCCATAGGCCCATCTAGTCCAGCTTCTGGTATCTTACAGTGGCCCACTAAATGCCCCAGAGAGCACACAAGACAGCAAGAGACCCTTGCATATGGCATTCTGACATAACCAGGAGGTTGCTAAACTCAGGAGGTTGCACATGCCATGGCTTGTAACCCGTGATGGATTTTTTCCTCTAGAAATTTGTCCAATCCCCTTTTAAAGGAATCTAGGCTCGATGCCATCACCACCTCCTGTGGCAAGGAGTTCCACAGACCAACTACATGCTGGGTAAAGAAATATTTCCTTTCGTCTATCCTAACGCTCCCAACAATCAATTTTAGTGGATGTTCCCTAGTTCTGGTGTTGTGTGACAGGGAAAAGAGCATCTCTCTATCCACTCTATCCTTCCCGTGCATAGTTTTGTATGTCTCAATCAGGTCCCCCCGCAGGTGCCTCTTTTCTAGACTGAAGAGGCCCAAATGCTGTAGCCTTTCCACATAAGGAAGGTTACCCAGCCCAATAATCATCTTAGTCACTCTCTTTTGCACCTTTTCCATTTCCACTATGTCCTTTTTGAGATGTGGCGACCAGAACTGGATACAATACTCCAGGTGTGGCCTTACAACGGCACACAAAGGTGATTTGTACAATAGCATTATATTAGCTTTTTTATTCTGAATACGTTTTCTAATGATCCCAAGCATAGAATTGGCCTTCACTGCTGCCGCACATTGGGTCAACACTTTCATCGAGCTGTCCACCACCACCCCAAGATCTCTTTCCTGATCTGTCACAGACAGCTCAGAACCCATCAGCCTACATGTGAAGTTTTGATTTTTTGCCCCAATATGCATGACTTTACACTTACTTACATTGAAACGCATCTGCCATTTTGTTGCCCAGTCTCCCAGTTTGGAGAGATCCTTCTGGAGCTCCTCACAATCGCTTCTGGTCTTCACCACTTGGAAAAGTTTGGTGTCATCTGCAAACTTAGCCACCTTGCTGCTCAACCGTGTCTCCAGGTCATTTATGAACAGGGTGAATAGCATGTTTTCCTTTCATGGTGTAGTCATCTCTCTTAGTTGCGCAGCACATGTCTTGAGCTTCTGAAGACACCCACAAATCACACCAAGCAGGGAATTTCCAGTTGTTATTGCTCTTTGAGGACAGACATTCTAAATATTTTAGTCCACCCTCTCACTGCAGTATGTAGGCCAGCAACTCCTCTTTCTCACTGAGGGTCATGACACTTTGTCAGCAACTTCTGGTCCTCTCCCTTCCAGGCACAAATCGGGCTGCTCATGCTTAGCTTCAGGCAGCTCAGCTCTGAACCGCATGTCCTGCCCCTAGCAGGAGTTGAGTTATACAATTCATACAACCCCATAGCAGTTATACAAGCTATACAACCCCATAGCAGCTGCTGGGGTTTAGCCCACGGCCAAGGGAACTAATGTTCTCTTAACCTGAGAAAGCCTCCAGTGACCAAAAAATTCTTACAGAATACAGCAGAACTTTGGTTGCAGCAACACCAGCCTGGGTTGATGGGGGGAGGGGAAAAGCCTGTATGGCTGCAGCAGCATCAGGTCAGGTTGCAGCAATACCAGCCTGGATAGGTTAAAAGGAGAGAATGTATGGAATGATCGCGCTGTTGGAAATGCCTTCACAGAGGCAATAGCTTTCCCCAAACTCGACTTATCTACGGGTCTTAGGAAATGTCTGGAATTTTGGCTCCAAACATGCCTCTGACATCTGCAAGATGGACTTACACACAAATATATACACAATACACATAACATGTTTGCTGCTAAGAGCCAAACATCGAAATGTATTGCAGTGGTACTGCCCAGTACACTATCTGGGCGAAGGCCAAAGGTACCTTGGGGGGAAGAGCCTAGTGCAGGGCTTCACTGCAGTACCCACAGCATCCGCAAAAGTACCACAAGTGGCAAAATACAGAATCCTTGTAATTAATTGTATATGCCTTTCTCAAGGAAAGTTATATCATTGTTGGGAAAATGTTAGGTATAAAACAGCTCGAAAAGATAAGAACTACTATATTTTAGGCTATTCAATGCATACACTGCTCATCCAATCAGCTTTTAGTGACCCTTTGATTGACTTTGTCTGGTAAGTAAACAGTCAGCAAACGTTAGTTAATATTTAAACTAGGAACAGACGGACCATATTACCAGACATGTTAATGTGACTGAAATGTAGAGGGGTTATGTGAAGTCTGAAAAGGTTCAATGGTGAAGTAATTTCCTTAGCTTGTTTTCAACAATCCTGTCCAGTGACCCATTTCAGGAAACGTTTTTGAAAACTCAGGACAGACACAGATTGTACTCAACTGGAAAGTCTAGGTCTCCCCTTAGCCCCATGTGGAATCCACTATATACGAATATTGCCATTCTACCCTCTACAGTTAGTCTGTTGCCATAATTAGTAATGTTTAAGTTTGATAATAATGTAGCATTAAAATGTCTGACACGGTTCTCTTTTAATGAAGAATAATATGTAAGCTCGCCTAGTAATTTAGCAGTTGCTTATAATAAGCAATAACTGCTCCCGTGCAACCACTAACTAGATCATCAGAAACACTGCCAGCAATAGAGACAGAACCACACACGTAACAACCTCTGTAACAGTAATCTGTGTTAAAAAAAATGTGACAGTATGAAAGTGCTGAATTTCTCAGAAGTACCCTTCTTACACATTGTCAGATCACATCATATGAGAATTTAACTCCCCCAAATTCACGCACATGTTCTCAGGAGACAGAGAGAATAGTTTAAATAGTGTGAGAATAGTGTCGATAGTTCCATCCACTATTCCACTCGCTATATGCCCTGGAATGAGTATGAGATGGGAGAAAGAATATGCTGTCCACATGCCTGATCTTGTCTGATCTTGGAAGCTAAGCAGGGTCAGACCTGGTCAGTACTCGGATGGGAGACCGTTTGGGAATAGCAGGTGCTGAAGGCTTATACCATAGTCTTTCGAGACTGAAGGTTGCCAACCATTTTCTGTCATCTCAGTAGATACACGTCTCTTGCAGTGTGATTTTAGTTTTAAAGGAGACAGCATGTATTTTTTAGAGTTAAGGGCAATTTTGACTGTACGCAATTTTCACCTTATGTGCTGGCTTCAGAACCTAGCTTTCACGAAAGATGCGACTCTACCGTATTAGGTTAATGATGAACCTGAAAGAATGATACATCTTTTCCTGAAAGAAACATCCTTGTTACACTACACGGTAAAAGTTGCAATACCTGACATCTCTGGGACCAAATGGTTGCTAGATATCATAATGTTTGGATATCATAATATTTGGATATCAGATTGCTATGTCATTCTCTAAGCCCCTACCTTCTAGGAATCTTGAGTAGTGTCTCCATTTCTGTAGCTGTCAGTTTCACTGGCAACATGGTCAGTTTCACTCTTGGAATGCTCCTGAGCAGCTTCTGTAGTCAATTGCTATACCATTGTCCTATCTAATCTGGCAATGCTGACTGTGGAAATTTGGGTTTTTCCCAGGCCATACGGGCTCCTGGAAGCAATAGACTCAAACCCAGAAAAAAAAATGGCACTCCTGGTCGCAGCCTCAGGGTAGCGGAGTGAAAGGAGAGGCGAGAGGGTGAGAGAGGAGACTCTTGCCAAATCTGCTGCTTCAGAGAGCCTGGCTGGGAAGAAGGTCGATTTTCACCCAGTTCTTCCTCCAGCCTTCCTCAGGAGGTGGCTTCCCTGAGCCTCAGGGCTGGCTCCTCTTCCAACAGTGGGCCAGCCATCAGTAGCCCTCAGCTCTTGGCCCCACCACCCTCATTATAAGTCAGCCACAGGTTTTTTAAACCCTAAGGCTTGTTTTCTGCACTTCCCCTTACTTTCTCCTGCCCTTGCATCCCCAGGAATGCCCAGATTCAACATAGCAATTGGGCACCTATCTTCAGTTACTAAGCTGCTTGGGTTGTTCCTCAGCAGCTTCCACTGAATGACTTCCCAGTATTTTTGCCAATTCAGGTGCTACTGTGCCTCCATCAAAGCAAGTGAGGCTGGAAGTCTGCTCCCAAGTCATATGCAACCCTGAACATAAGAACAGCCCCACTGGATCAGGCCATAGGCCCATCTAGTCCAGCTTCTTGTATCTCACAACGGCCTCACGAAGCACACCTGATAACAAGAGACCTGCATCCTGGTGCCCTCCCCTGCATCTGACATAGCCCATTTCTAAAATCAGGAGGTTGCACATACACATCATGGCTTGTAACCTGTAATGGATTTTTCCTCCAGAAACTTGTCCAATCCCCTTTTAAAAGCATCCAGGTCAGATGCCGTTACCACATCCTGTGGCAAGGAATTCCACAGACTCTGTGTCGGGTCCACCGCCAAGGCTCTTGATTCTATGGTGACACAAGGGTTGCTGTAGAATCGAGAAGCCCTATTGCAAGGCTACTCGCCTCACCCAGGGGAAGGGAACGAAAGTTCCCTTCTCCGGAATTGCCTCTAGAGCTGCCCAGTTAGTGCTCAGGATTCAGCCACAGCCATTTTCGGCACCACAGCAGCCCCGCGCTCTGGGCAGCTTAGGATTAGTTGCCCAGCTCTGTAAGATTTTAGGAAGTAAATATGAAACCCAACTTGATTTAAGAGTAGCCTAATTCAGTTGTCTTCAATCTTATCAGACCCAAAATACACCTTTAAACCCAACCTGTGATGTAAAACCCAATTTGAAATAATTTATTGGATATGATCATTTATCTTCCAATTTTGTCTAGAATAACTAGGTTCCTGCAATTTTAACATTTGTTCAGAAGAGGTAATTTCGGCAGGGACAGCTTGCCATGAAAGATGTAAAAAGCTCCACTGCCAAAAACATGTCTACTCTACAGCAATTAGATATACAGAGACCCTGACCACCTTTGCATCCGCTAATTCTCTCTCCCTTTCTGTTATTTTTAAAAGTTATCTACAAGAAAGAAATAGCGGTTGTGCCGTTTTGTTAGGCAACTTGCTCAAGTTTAGTAAATTTTTTTAAAAGACCTGGCAAATCTATTGAATTCAGAACCTCAGTTAATATTTTTCATCTTACTTGTAACTACTAAAAAATTCAACCTTTTCAAATTCTTCGCTAATCTCAAAGTCACATAGTGCTTATGGAACACATGGTCTCTCATAAGCATTTTTGCAATTTTTTCTCACTCCAAATGTTCATCTTATATGAGCTATATTTATACTTCCAAACCCATTTTAATATACTCAGTGAAATCACATGTCCCATGATTACCATATTAAACAAAAGATCATTTGTTAAATTACAAGTCAGGTCACCTTGGCCAATGCCATATAGGCTTGATTTGGAAGCTATACTGCTTTTATTTGTATATATATAAACAGAAATCAGCAGGTATATAAATCAAATGCAAAGATGACACACTAACCAGCTGATTAGATTTGAAACAAAGTACCCAGTCACTCTTGGTAAAGAAATTCACATGCCATCAATGCCATTTTATGCCCATTCAAATTATATTTTGTAGCTCTATTACCAAATTACTTCAGTTATTAGCATAAAGAGCTTTGAGCTTTGGATAGTTTATAAACCTCCTATTTATTGTCAAAAGGCAAAAGTCTGAGACTAACATCACATGGGCAGCCCTGTGTGTTTACATTCATAATGCAGTCACTTAAATGGAACTTGACAACTTCACACAACAACTTTGCAGACTGAACAATGACAAAGCCATGGAGCAAGACAAGAACCAGAAAAACTAGTTTAATAAACACTGAGTTCAACTAAAGGAACATTGATTTTTTTCTGCAATATTTCATGTCATGATCTTTATAAGTGAAGTAAGCAGGCAATAATAAAAAATACAGCAAAGTTTTTAAAAAAGCAACAATAGTAAGAGGGGTATTCAAGCAGAAAATTCTAGTAAGGTCAAAAATGAGAAAATTCCAAAAGAACCTAAAAGATTATGTTTTTGTATATTGCTATGGTTAAGATGCCTGCAGATTTTAGTGATGTATACAGCACCTGCGAGATGCTTTACATTTCAGTCATTATTTACACAGTGCATACACGACATATTCTAATAGTAAGATTCTTGAGGGACCTATTGGATCAAAATGTCAGCAATACAAGAAAGAATGAAGATAAATGTATTTCAATTGAAAAAAAACTTGCCTTTGATAGTCTCTTCAACAACTTCTACTACACGATCTATCTGTTGAACCTGAAAAGCAGTAAATTCATACATTGAACTGTGAATACTCAGATGGTCTTTGGAAGATTCTTCCATTTTATGTATTAAAATTCACTATAGTATAGATGCAAATTTTGCTACAGTTGTAAGGGATTACCAAATCACCAATACAAGGATAGCCATTCCAGGTGATTCAAAACTATACCACAGAAAAGTGGCAAGGTCCACAATCAGCAGGAACAGCACACCTGGACAGAAGTAGGAATATTAGCTAGCCTAGCTATAGCATAGTGTTAAGTCTGTATTCCAATTCCATACATGCTGAAACATTTCCCCAGACCAGTTAGCTACAAGCATACCACAAGAAAAGGGATGCATATTATGAGAAACTGAAATAATGAATGATATACACATCCCTCTGGAGGAGACAGTAAAACATTTATCAGCACTGATCATGATTTGAAAGTCTGAAAGATCACAGATGCACAGAAAAATTATACAAGGTTGAGACTTATTCAGCAAGATGACCAATATATTTCCTGTTCTAGCCACAGAGTCTCAGCACTGTGAAGAATCTATAACATCTGTGGGGGGGGGGGAGGACAGTGTGTATACACATACTCTCATTAATTTGGAGTGGGTGGTCTCCTTCTCCAAGTGTAATTCTTAGTCTCTAGCTCCAAACCTAGGTCTGCTCCCACTGCAGCTACAAGAATGTGCCTTCATCCTGTATGTTTTATGTGATAATATATTGCAGACACTTGCTTATAAGTCAATCTCACAGATAAGCTGAGGGCAGGTTTTAAGCCAATCATGGAATCTGACCCTCAGATAAGTCAGGGGATTAAACTTAGGGGGGCGTCTGACTATAATTTTATCAGATTTTAACCACAGACCAGATTCTGAAAAAAAAAACCAAAAAAAAAACAAACCCTACCAGTAATTGTTACCTAAAAACTGTACTTCACAACCTTTTTGTAAACACTATCAAAGTAAATTAACTGTAAACCACATTCTGGTAGAACCATTAATCAAATCCTTCTTTAACGTGCCTGGTGTGTTAAGTCAGAGGCTTTACATATAACATACAACATACATAACTGGGAGTATGCAATTCAATTCACAGCAGAGTGAAAAGTAACAAAGAATGACTGTGAGCAAGTGCAGCTGCACATAAATGCAACCTGATTTACACAGAAGTAGACACACTGCTATCCGTGTGAGTTATTCTTAAGTAATGGTGCACTGAATAGTAGCCTGGGACTTTGTTTCAGATAGAAATGAGGATGACATCCTGGTGTTTTAAAAAAACCAGATCTCTGCCCAACATTTGCAAAATGGAAGGAGGGTGCAGAAGAGTTGGGTATGATCCTACCAAAGGGCTTGCTTGATTTAAATGGAAGTGTTGAGCCCTGGTTTGCTTTTTCTTCAGAAGGACTGAAAGGTTAACTTTGGCTGCAGCTTTGCAGCCTTGTTGCCCTGGAGACTAATAATATTAAGGTTTATTAATAAAAAATAAGCCCTATAATTATCTCTGCATTGTCCTCTTGCTCTCCTCTGGGTTTCTCCTGGCTGCTTGAACAGCCCTGACCCCTGAGTGACTTGCAGATAAGGCGAGGATATGATTAAAATGATTTGTTGGTAGAAATTTCTCATCTTATAGGCAAGTATCTACACTATTTCATTTAGTTTTATAGGCACCTGCTGCTTAGGTAAAATGAAGCTGGATTTAGTAGTTACTCTGCATTACTACTTCTTAGTTTTCAAGGGTTAGTTTAGTGATCTGTCTAGTTATTCCACTGCCCAATCTCTTTGCCTCAACTTATGCCATGAGAGAAAGAAGACCGAACACATGCAGGAGCATGAAAGCCAATTTAGAATTTGAAAAAGCATGAAATGTGAATCAGTCTTCAGATCAAAGAGACAGAGAGGGAGAGATCCAGCTAACATTAGAAAAGTCTCTCTCTCTCTCTCTCTCTCTCTCTCTCTCTCTCTCTCTGTGAAGGGAGGGTCATATTTTGTAGAATACGACGTGGGAATAACGAGTAAGAATAAGAATAAATAAAGGCAAACATTTGTTTGTAGTGGAAGGTTCCAGGCACAAGAAGAATTTAGAAAGAATTTACAAAATTAATGAACAAAACACCCAGAGAATCATAAAACTATAGAGGGGAAACGTATTTAAAGATAATCTGTTATAGTTACATCCTACAGAAGAATATCCTATAGATAAATTTGGATTTATTTTGTTTACACTGTTCTTAAAAACTTCCATTCATTTAAATCAGAGTTGTCATTAATATGAAAGGAGAAGCAGAGCTTCTGTTGCTGTGCCTCCTGAAAGTAATTTCCAACATTTATATACATTTATTTGTATTAAGATGGTATAGGCTGTTATTTGACTGACCAGGCCCCCAACAGTGGCATTCAGACATATTAAAAATTGAATATAAAAACACAGCATAACTAAATCACAGGACCCACCCACCCCCATATAATTCATTGGAAAGTGAGATTAAAACCAACCATCCAACAAGGAAGAACTTTAGCCTAAACTGAAAGACCACCTAAACAAGATGTTCTTAAATAATTTCCACAAGGTTTTAAAACAGAGAAGTTAAATGGGCCTCCAGAGGAAGTGATTTTCAGAATCTGGATGCCACAGCCAAGAAGGCCCTGTCCACATACCAACTACAGTTCAGGTTGTGGTGGGACACACAGCAGAAATATATTTGTTTTATAGAGGGTACTAACAAAAACTTATAGGGTTGTAGTCAGAGATTGGGCCCTGGCCAACGGCCCAATTCCAACAGGGGATATCATGGTGGAGACCACAAAAGGCTTTCCTCCAGGATTCATAGCAACCAAGCATGTCTATCATGACAATTATACTCCCAGAATATTTAACTCACAAGTACACCAACACTAGCAAATTTCTGTTTGACTTGCAAGAACATGAGGGCATGCAATCCTTTCAAAGTTATGCTCTGTCAACACACTACTGAGCAATCTGCATTGTGCAATGTGTTCAAGGATACTTTCAAGTTCAAAGGTTACCAAATGCTGCTACGAGACATATATTTTCCACAGAATCACATGACATCACAACCAAGGTTCATGGGTTCATTCAGTGGTTAAATTAATGGGTAAAGAATATCAACATATTTTGGAAATCCATCAAAACGTACCAACACAAGTGAAGTGAGCATATGAATTCTTTGTTGCAAAGATTCCATAACGTTCAATAATATAACAATAACTTGTTACCTGTTTTATGGCTCTGCAGCTAAGCAGGACAAAACACAGCTCAAGAAGGTTGGTATAAAAACAGGATCTAAGAGACGATTTGCATGTTTAGCTCCATATTTTTGCATTATTACAACTTCTGCTCAAAGATTTTAGGATCAAGCTACCAGAGTGTCTCATAAACTATAATACTCTTACCCCAATAATGCTCAGGCCACTTAGGTAGTCTTGACGAGGTTGGGCTTGGGGAACACATCCAGCTAGAACAACTTTCTTTTTTTCTTCTTGTGCTTTCCTAAAAAGTTATTTTTGAAACAAATTAACTAAAATGGAGTGACACACAAAACATACTGAGTTTTGAAGTAGCATTTACTATGGAATAAAAACATACAGGACAATCATTCCACGAGAATGTCATATAAACTATAATAATCTTACCCAAATAATAAATGTACAATCATTCCACTATTTTATTCCACTGTAATGCAATAATTCAAAGATTTGATGTGACCCAAGGTGTATCTCTCTCTCTCTCTCTCTCTCTCACACACACACACACACACAGAGTGACAGAAAACAATTATTATTTTAGTTCTAGTAGTTATGAAATAAACAGTACTGTACAATATAATTTAGTTCATGTTCAAGATCATGAATATTTGCACCAATACACAATGAAATAATTTTAATGGGTACTATTTTTTTTTTTTGTAATGATACTGCAAATCAGACCTCCAGTGCCAAGAGAACATATATGCCAGCATATATGTGCATTTTTATAATAGGCCTTGCCTCATATGTTTATTTTGGTAATCATCTTATGAAAAGGTTGTTGTTGGGAACTGTAATGGAATTTTACTGGTGTATACTGTATCACTTAGAATGGTGCTTCTGAGATATTCTTGTGTTTCCAAAACCATGGTAGTGTATGAGGAGCCAAAAGGTGCATAACAAGCCATACAGTATTTGAACAGACAATACCAGCTGTTCAAAGATATTCCTACTTCATGATACAGTTTCAGAAAATGTCTTACCTCTGCATCTACAATACATACATATGTACAGCTCTATCTCCATTAGCATAAGGGGTATATTCCCCAAAAGCCAAGTGCTGCATGAAACAATACATTAGAGCAGTGGTTTAGACCAAACCTTTTAGCATTAGGACCCATCTTAAAAAGAGGTTTCACTTTACCAGCCACTATAATCCACTATATCACTTTGTGGTTATAATGGCGATTGGGCAACAGTGCTCCCCTCAAATAGCAGGTTGTTTAGCCTTGATGTATGTAGCCTGATTTAGCTTGTCAGTTTCACAACCCACCAAAAATTGGGTCTTGACTCATTGGTGGGTCAGTTCCCACAGTTTGGGAACTGCTGCACTACAGACATTGTTGAATTATGAAGCAGGAAACTTGCGCCAATTGGTCCCATGCTGCCCAGTATGCATAACCCTCATGGCCTACAATAGCTATCAGTTATATCTAGGATGAGGCATCATGCAGTGAAAACAGAACTAAAGGAAGCAGCATTATGGGAAGTATTACTGCACTACCATAATTGATATGAATAATCCATATTTAGATAAGGGGATATGCAGCATTTTACTGCATATAATCAGCAAATAGGTGAAATAAATAAAAAAATTTTAAGGTTCAAAATGACACATCTTTTACTTTCTATATTTAAAAAAGTGTGAAAGATAGGCATCAGCACTCAGGTATTTGATATGGCCAACTGAATATTCAAGGTAACACAATTAGATAACTCCTATAACTACACACAGTGGTAGCTCTTATTGTTGTTGTATGAGGACATATAATCTCTTCTCCTTAAAAATCTGCAAGAACAGCAGAGGTCAAACTTTTTTCCCCCTAGAGAAATGTACACAAAATTTTCCTTGACATATTATGTGGTACATTAATGTTATTGGATAACACTGACATATCCCCAAATTTTCTTGAAAAACGTAATTAGGATGTTTTTCACAAGAACACAGCTGATATTAATGTATTCTACCCCACAGAATTTTATAGATTTCTATGACTTTTACCGTTAATTTTCAATGTAACTTTCTTGGAACACATTTTTATCTTCTAGACATATAAGCTACAATGCCTAAAATAATATAAACTATAAGACTGATAAATAATCAAAACCAGAACTCAACCCACTTTAAGCACAGACCCCATAGGTAAGAAATTTGAAAAGGGGTGAGAGAAAAGGCTGAATTTCAATAAAGGAGTAGTGCATAGACTTTGCATTCACCAAAAAGCCCTGTCATTGTCTATACATGCATAGGGAGAGGGAGCATAGGACTCTGTGGAGCGTACTGGAATCTGCTACAAACATGTTCTACATTTGCAATGGGCTGCAGTATGTCTTATATATTAACTAGATGACCAAGGACCAAACTGGGGCTTCCCTGGTAGACTGCATTCCAGGAAGGGAAAGGGAGACAAAGCAAAGCCTGGGATGGTAAAAAGAACCTCTTCATCATACCAATTTCCTTCAGTAGTAACTTGAAAAACATAATGAAAATCATATCACCACTTTGACCAAAGGAACAGGGGTTATTTGAAGGGCAGCATGATATGAAGACAACTCCAACAATGAAACTAACATTTCACTGCACTTGCATTAAATGGCCTGCCTGACGTTCCTGCTTAACAAGCCTATGTATACATTAATATGAAATCTCTTCAAATATTACACTAGTGGCACAGGAGAAGCCCTTCTGCAGGTTTATTTCATTGCTCTAGTGCAGAGGGCACAAAACCCCAGCGCACAAGCCAGATCCAGTGCTCATGACAACCTGACCCCCATGCGAGGGAGAAGAACTTACCATTCCTCTGGGCAGCCTTCTAACTTCACACCAACCAGCTGCTTCTATCGCCCCAGTAAGTTTTGTGCCTGAATTTCTGGGCAGACACAGCTGGCAGCCCACGAACTTTGGGGGCGATTGGAGACACAGATAGGAAGCTGTCTGGTAGAACGGAAAGCTCTGCTCACACCGGGGAAAGATTTATTGGCACACAGTGGTCTCCAGTTTGGAAGTGTAATGTTTAAAGGCCTATGACCACATGGGCAGAACTGATTAAATGTGTCTTTAGACATAATGAGAAACCCACTTATTATTGGCCCCACTCATATGGTTACATTCTATCAATCACAGCTGGATGGAAAAAGTACCTCCCACAGCACTAATGAAATATTGAAGTGTAATACTTAAAGAGCACACAATAAAATTTGCGTTTATAGTTACAAGTAACAAAATTTGCTACCTGATTATTCCAATACACCACCCACCTCCAAGAAGTATGTCCTTGTAATGAGCACATTATGACAACGTTAAGTTGGAAACATGCAGATACAGTTTTACAAGAGATTATGAATACCCTTTAAGAAAACAAGAGTTTGCTTGAGGAATATGAAGCTAGATATACCAAGAGGCATACTGTGATTCATAGCAGACTGGCAGGGGAAGAAGAAAGACTTGTCTCACAAAATCTTGACAATACAAGCTGTGGTCTGATCAAGGAAGTGTTATTTTTTGTGTGTTCCAAAGTGCAAGGCAGCTTAATTTCAGTAGCAAACAAAATCTTTTTGTTTACTCCACTCCCTCTATAAATCTTTAAAGAACAAAGGCACAGGACATTAAATAGTCAAAATACCAGACACCCATGAAAGCTGCTGAAAGACTACAATGCTACTGAATTCAGAAGAACATGCATACACACTTCAGATGACTTTCCTTTCCAATTTACTGTATATCATTTCTGGAAAAAATCCTATCAGCCTCACCTACAGACCTCAGAAAAGTCAGTCTGCTCATCAAACAGAACCCATGTACTTTGCGTTTTTTGTTTTGCATACTTAAATTCTTAATTTTTCATTGTTTCTTAAACCTCATTTTTTTAAAGAATGAAGCCATCTTAGATTTTACTGATCCTTCCACTATCAGTAAAACGTTACACAACCTATGAATGATTGCCACTTTCTCTTCCATTCTACTTGCAAAGTTATTTTCAAAATTGTGAAGAAACAGAATTTAAAGAAAACTTTGCTGGTAAACAGAATGTCAAGTTACATGTTTCAGCTGAAGTGGCAGAGCGTGTGAGAAAATGAATACAGTCATGTGTCGCTTAGTGACAGGGATGTGAATCGGCACAGCCTCTACAGACAAGGGAAAGCTATGCTTCCCTCGCCTCCGAAAAGTTTTCTGAGAGTCACAGAGGCAGTGCACAACTGCATGCTGCCTCTAAGAGGCTCAGAATGCTTGAATTGCGCGAAAGACGCGACTTCTGGTTTCCCAAGGCAGCAGTCACACGCTGCCTCTGCAAGGCTCAGAAAAGCCTTCGGAGGCTTGGGGAGCAGCGCTTTGGAGGCGCTTTGGAGCCTTCGGAGGCTCGGGGTGTGTGTGTAAAAACCAGCAGTGGCATCACATATGTGGCCTGTCGCTGGTCGGACATTGCAAAGCAACATACACCTGTACATTGTACGGACCTTACCAGGCTGTGCTATGGAAGAGAGGTGGCAGAGTTCTGTCAGTCACAGTAACAAGCCAGCTACTCCAAAATACAGAACTGTGGACATTTGAGTGTTCCAGTACTATTCCAAAGAGCCAGAAGGCAACATACACTTGCAGTGTATGGGCCAACTGTCAGTAGCTCTGAAAGAGTGCATCTTATGATTGGCCACAGAAGCAGAGAAGGACAAAAGCTAGGGGGCAGAACAGCCACTGAAACATTCAGCATTGGTTGGTTGTGGTTGTGCTGGGGTTTGAGAGGCAGTGTTACCAGGAAGACGCAAAATACACAAAGACCAGGACAGAATCCTGTGGCTAATAATCACTGAAGCAGTAGTGGGAGTGATCTTAAGGAAGACTTCCCAGAAGTTGCTTTCTGAACAAAGTGCCAGCTGCTGACTATTTGGTAGTGTCTTTGGGTGAAAATTCAGCAGGAGTGTCAAGTGTCCTGAGGTCTATGATGTGAGGACCTATGGGGACACTTCAGTAAGAAGGTTCCAGAGCCCCGAATCTGCCTGAGGTATGGACTCGGGCTGCTTTCATGGGAAGTCCTCCAGTGTGTGATTATGACTAGTGTGGAGACAAGAAAGAGTTAACTGGGCATTTAAATGGTTTAGAGCAGTGGTTCTCAAACATTTGAGCACTGGGATCCACTTTTTAGAATGACAATCTGTTGGGACCCACTGGAAGTGATGTCATTAACCTGGAAGTGGTCATGGCTGGAAGCATCATCAAGCAGGAAAAATTTTAACACCCTGATACAATCAAATCAAATAAATTAATTAATTAAGTAAGTAAATTAAAGGTTTACAATAAGTATAGGTTTAAAAATTTATTTAAAGTAAAGAGGAATTCTCCTAACCCTCCTAAGCAGTTGCTGATCTGCTTATAAAAAATTCCCCACACCTCTTGGAAATCTTGAAGAAATAAAAATGGGTATCCAATATATCCAGAGGGTATAAAATCCACTTGCACGGAACATACCAAGATCCAGGTCTACAGAGCTTGCGTCCTGAGTACACTTCTGTACTGCAGCGAGTCATGGACTCTTCGCCCACAACAGGAGAGGAAACTGAGCGCTTTCCACATGCGCTGCCTCCGACGCATCCTCGGCATCACCTGGCAGGACAAAGTTCCAAACAACACAGTCCTGGAACGTGCTGGAATCCCTAGCATGTATTCACTGCTGAAACAGAGACGCCTGCGTTGGCTTGGTCATGTCGTGAGAATGGATGATGGCCGGATCCCAAAGGATCTCCTCTATGGAGAACTTGTGCAAGGAAAGTGCCCTACAGGTAGACCACAGCTGCGATACAAGGACATCTGCAAGAGGGATCTGAAGGCCTTAGGGATCGACCTCAACAAGTGGGAAACCCTGGCCTCTGAGCGGCCCGCTTGGAGGCAGGCTGTGCAGCATGGCCTTTCCCAGTTTGAAGAGACACTTGGCCAACAGTCTGAGGCTAAGAGGCAAAGAAGGAAGGCCCATAGCCAGGGAGACAGACCAGGGACAGACTGCACTTGCTCCCGGTGTGGAAGGGATTGTCACTCCCGGATTGGCCTTTTCAGCCACACTAGACGCTGTGCCAGAACCACCTTTCAGAGCGCGATACCATAGTCTTTCGAGACTGAAGGTTGCCAATACAATACATAAAATCCACTTGCAATATGGGCTCAACAACTATGCAAAATGATTCCTCTTTTCCCACCTTCCCCCCCCCCCCATCTACATCTGTGGAAGTACAAGGAAAAGTACAGAGAATGAAAGTTTGTGCATGACATTAATATTTCCATCTTACCCTTCTTCTCTAGCTGATGGAAGGTACAAAGAGGAAGGAGTCAATGAGGGATTATGGAAGGTATATACAAACTTTCCATAACCCTAATATTTCTACAAGTGAAATAAGATTGTGTTTCACTCTAGAGACTCATCTATGAATGGGTCTGGCACTCATAGTACAAATGGATGTGCCCACCTCATACTTCAGGGTCCTCTATCTCCAGAACATCAGTGTCAACACTTCAAATCAATTTTCTTTTGGAAGGTACTCGAGTCAGCAAATCTTTGTTGATACCTGGCTGCCGCCTTACTCTTTTGATGTATTTCCCCCTCTCTTTATGAATGGCGAAAATTTTCTACAAGCACATGGAGTTTTGCCTACTTCCTACAACATTCAGTCATACTGATCTCTCCTTCCTCCTCTCCCATCACCATCTATGGGGGGGGGCATATCCACATGTCCCATATCTATGGTTTCATGTATCCATGGATCAGGTCCACCCCCCACACTGTGCATGCTTTCTGGAGGCAAGCAGAGCTCTGCTGCCCTCCCTCTGGAGGATATTCTGAGCGCTGCAGAGGCCATGCAAATCCTCCTGTGGCCTCTGTAGGCTTCAGAATGGCCTTTGGGCCAAAAGAAACCACAACTTTTGGTTTCCTCAGAAAACCGGATGTGACGCTCTTATTGGCTTATAAGGCATTCTGAGGCCCAGAAAACCAGAGAGGGCACAGCTGCGGTCAAGTTCAGAGGGCTAGGAGGACATCCCCATTTATCCATGGTTTCACTTTACTGCAGGAGGTTCTAGAATGGAACCGCCCTTGGATACCGGGGCACGCCTGTATTATACATTGCTACCCCAACTCTTTTCCTACTGCTTCTACAAATTGGTTCTTTAAAACTGAAACTGGAGCTGTCATAGCCTACTTCACTATTTCTAACTATAGAAACATACCGCAGAGCTATGGCAGCTGCTCATATGTTATCTTCTCTGTGCTCCCCCACCCCAACTCATTATTTAAAAGCTAAGAAAGAAGAGAGAGGTGCACATAGCTACTAGAGCATTTTATTTCCCCATCCTCAAACAGCAACATGCTGCCATTCTGGCAGCTGTCTCAGCATTAAAAAACTGAAAAGGCCTGTGAGTTGGTACTGTAGTTGCATGGAGAAGGAAGAAAAGGGAGCTAAAAGAGCCAGTTTGAAAGGTTTTATGAGCAAGTCTGTTGTGAAAACCGACATGGAAGTTAGTTCAGGGGCAGACTTCACATAAGACTATTCACTAAAAATGTAAATTCATATGCATAAGAAAAATACACTGCTATTCATGGACACTATTATTGTTGTTATTAACAGTGATTACACAGGTCTACAAGATTGAGGGTCAGAAAAGTTTTTCACAAACTTTATGGTGGTTTGATACGAATTTGGGGTGCCGATTCCAAAAATGGCATCCCTTTTGCCCTATCATGGTATAGGTTTCCTCATGAGGAAGCTGCTTGAACCATTTACTAAAGAGGTTATGCCGTGTCTCCAAAACTAGATGTGATAGGGCAAAACGGATGCCATTTTTGGAATCAGCACCCCAAATATACCCAGGAATTGGTGTAACATTTAAGGAAGCAAAATGTGTGTTGGCCTGTGTTATCAACCACTTTCCAACAAAAAAATTTACAAAGCAGTTTACAGCAAAATCAAATAATTAAATGACTCCCTGCTCCAAAAGGGCTCACAATCTATAAAGTTGGAGAATGCCACCAGTAAAAAGCCACTAGAAAAGACACTGTGTTGGTGTGAAGAGGGACAGTTACTCTCCCCCTGCTAAATATAAGAGGAACACCACTTTAAAAGTATGGTTGTGATTTTGCTCCCCACAACTGAATACTGGAAAGAGGTAATGGTCACAAGATTGTTTAACTCAAGAGGTCACTTGCCTTTTAGCAGAGTAAGCATATGTGGCAAAGTAAGCATATGTGTGTAGAGGCTGTAACTGCAGTGGATGGGGATAAAGGCATTTGTAATCATCCCTCCTATTAGTTCTGTATCATACGAGGCTAGGCTAAGAAAGGTCCATTTAAAAGTGGACAAGGAAGGCAATTATTTCTATTTACATCTGTTAACTCTCACACACTGTGCTGTCATTTTACACTACCTCGAGTCTACCTTATTTTATCAGCGTATGCCCTGTTTATTTTATTATTTTAGAAGGTTTCTATGACACTTATTTTCAAAGACATTTGAGGCAGCTAACATATTTTAAATTGCAATAAAGCATTAAGATAAAGTAAAAACATAATAAAGACACCATGGATAAATGAGCTAAAAAACTCCTAAGCATAGTCCAGAAATGTCTAAGCAAATAAGTACATATGTATTTATCAACTGGATTAATCAACTGAGAGCTTGCTGATGCAACAAATTCATCTGGCAGAAGACTGTTTGGAATGTGTTTTATTTTTTCATACTTACTAAAAAGGTGATGCCACCTTAGAGGCAGCATTCTTCCTTTCCTCTCATACAAGATAGATTTGCCTCTACAATGAAGCCTGACATGACACATGCAAGCATCATTTAAGAAAAAAAGTATTTTTTTCTTTAGAACTATAATTTTTCTTACACAAAGTCAAGCAGGATTAATCAATTGATAGATGCAATCCTATGCACACCAACCTAGATGCAAGTCCCACTGAAATTAGTGGGACTTACTTCTGAGTGTACATGCACAAGACTGAGCCATAAGGTTCCTTTAATTTTAACTTTTCTCCACTGTCTTATCAATTTAACAGGGAAAAAACACAGAACTTAAGGATTTCCCCATCTATTTTGTTTCATGAATTCATCCTTGCATGAATGGTAATCCAGTACGAATGGTTGGAGGGCAAAAATTAATTTCAGGTGCCATCAATCATTACATAAAAAGTGAGACCTAGAATATACTGAGAAAATGCTGAGAGGGCTAAACACATTTTATACTGCAATCATACTCAGGATAAGGGAATGCCACTCTCAGAGCACAGAATTGAGGCTCTCTTTCTGGCAAAGCCAATGTTCCTTAAACAAGAATTCAACAGAGTAATATTGCCATCTGCTGACAATTGTGAAACACCACAGAATGCAATTTAATGAAACATAGATTATAAAACATAACTGTTCAGTTCACTGGTCATGAAAGAAGACAGAAATAGTTTTGTTTAATTTTTCCTTTATTAAAAGCAACACAACTAAGGAGATGTTGGTAGCTATTGTACAAGCCAAGGTTAATGTCTACCATTGCAATTAGATTCCTAAATTATAAAGCGGTAGAAATGATCAAAAAGAGGTGAAAAATGGAAACAAGATTCCTTAATAAAGCATCAATCCAAATGCACAGTTTCTGATGTAGTATAGCATCCTCAAACTGATGCACCACCTTCTAATTCAGAAGGGTGGTGGTAGCACTTTTCCATATTGCTCCTGATGCTAAAATAGCATCCAAAGTACTAAAGGCCTCCAGTTTCCAAGGTTTACAAGTGTGGTGCAATTCTGATATTGGGCATTTTTCACAAAAGCACGCACCCTAATTCAGAGGAAGTATATCAGATAATTGTACGAGGTATTACATTTGTTTAAGAGAGTGAGAGAGTGAGAGAGAGAGAGAGAGAGAGAGAGAGAGAGAGAGAGAGAGAGAGAGTGAGTGTGTGTGTGTGTGTCTTTTACCAGGAATTTTCATCAAGCCATTTTCACATCTTGTTCCAAACCCACGCTAATGGGCCTCACATTATCTCCCAGCATGATTAGAAGCAACTTCTGATCACATCCAAGAGGCTTTCTGAGGCCCAAAGCACGCTCTGCCTCCCAAGCCTTTGGGTCTTAGAAAGGCACTTTCAGTTTTTGAGAAAACTGAAGTGCCTTTCTAAGACCTCCTAGAGGCCTTCCAGAGGCCTTAGAAAGGCACTTCAAGTTTTTGCTAAAACCAGGAATGCCTGTCAGTAGGTCCAACCGTGGATTTCATTATCTGCAGATTTGGGGAACAGAACAGGATCCAGGAACAGGTCCCCTGTGGATACAGAAAACCTACTGCATTCCATAGTATAACTAAACTACAATATGTCTTTTCAAGTCAGCTCCAAATTCAAGGTTAACAAAAGTTGTCAAGGTGATGCAAAGTATTGGAAACCTGGAAGGCAGGTGAAAAAACTGGAACAGAAAGTGGATTTACAGCTGGGAAAGTGACAAGACTTTCACTGGAGATTTCAATTACTCAAAATGGAGTGAAAACTTCTTATGCAAAACCTGTCCAAAAACACCACTGAATAGTAGAATACATTTCTGGAAGTAGCACTAAGATTATTTTCAAAGCTTGTTTAACAATAGTCAGAGTATAGTATAGTCAGAGTATACTAGACCTACTGGAAGGAAAGTAGGTAATTGAAGTAAATATGGTAATTTTTTTTTAAATCAAACCATGGCAAAGACCAAAAAAAGAACTCACTGTAACATCAATAATAAGTTTCAGAGGCAGTGATGTAAATATTATGTATGAGTTTTGGCTAGAAATTTTCTAATAATGCAGGAAAGAGTGAAATAAATCAAGAGATATCAATATGTAGGTATGGTTTTTATGGTTGATGAACTGGCTACGAAAAATAGATACTTCTCCCAATAGAAATACTTCTTCATTGGCCTTGCTGTATATAGAACATGCACAAACTCTTATAAGAATGACCCAGGAGGTTAACATGCAACCTTGTTAAAATACACGCCAATGGCTTGGAAACAAATTTTTGCTACTTTTGACAACAAAAACATATGCATTCCACTATTAGTAATTCCATGGCCATTTTAAAGGGCTCTGTGCTATTTGCGCACCCCATTTTGAAGGTTTATGTTGCCTTGTTGAATGCTGCCGAGACTTTCAAAATGACGCCCATGACTAGCGCGGAGACCTTTAAAATGGCCATGGGAATCTTCAACATGGCACAGATAGCTTCTCTGTTGGCACTCTGAAGCTTCCCACGGCCTTTTGAAGCGCCCTGTGCTAGTCACAGGTGCTATTTTGAAGATGTCTGCTGCAACCCTGAGGGGTCTCTGCTGCTGGTAAGTAGGTTAGCAGCAGATCTCCTACTGGCACCTCCCCCTAACCCCACTGATCCCACAGGAGGAATAGTTCAGTATCCGCAGATTCGACATCTGCTGGGGTTTCCAGGAACCTAACCCCAGATAACGAGAATTGCAGCTGATGAGAACAGACTGTATATAGAAGAAATAATACTGTGTGTAGTAGCCATTACCTTGATATAATAATTATAATCAAAAGTTTACTAATATTCTAAATATCTGTTTCACAAGACTGTACTTGCATCCCGCTTTCAATTCTTTTCTTGCTCAAATGGTCTTGGGACAAATACTGATTTATCTTCCCTAATCTTCTAAAAGAATCATTCAGAAAAATGAATCAACTCTCTTAACAACTCACAGGTATAGTTGCATATGAAAAGGTACCTGTCTATTACACTATACTTCATACTTTCAGACAGAATTATTAACATCAGAAACTGGCCTTCTGTTTCAAATGAAACTAGTCTAGCTTCACGTATTTGTACTGTCAGAAAAGGAAAATCAATTTCTGGAGGAAAGGGTCATGGGATCTGTTTACTTAATTAGTCAGGTGTCAAAACCCCTGTAATCTTACAATTTGAGTTGCTTCACATTATCCAGTGAACAAATAATCAGACTTACTGGAACAATTGCTATAAACTAAGAGTTTCCTACAGTCAGGGTTGGCCCCAGACCTCCTGATGCCTGAGGTGGCATTACAGATGCTATCGCTTCCTACTCAATGATGTGCCAGCTTAGAGATAAGAGGCACATGGAAAGATACTATGCAAGGTCTTATTACTTATTAATTTATTTGATCACTTCTTTGAATATGACTGGGCAAAGAAGCACCTTTTTAAACTGGCCAAAGAAGCACCTTTTAAAGTGGTATCTTGTTATATTTAACAGGAGGAGAGCAACTGTCCCTCTTCAACTCACCAAGGTGTCTTTTCCTATGGCTGTTGCAGGTGTCTGTTGTGTTGTGTTGTGTTGTGTGTACACCCTCTGGGGACAGGGAACCATTTATTGATCTATTTTACTATGTAAACTGCTTTGTGAACTACTCTGTTGAAAAGCAACATATAATTTATATAAATTAAATTTGTATAAAACCCACGTGAATAATGAGGCTCAACCTGTATACTGATTGGAAGAATCATCAGTATACGTAATTTGAAAACTGAAGAAATTACAGAACTCTGGTGGCTGAAGGGCAAACAACTGGAATGCTAGAGGAATCATATTGATTCCATGGATACTCTTAATGAGATACAGGAAGGCATCTCTGTGCCAGTGATGACTTGCAAGCTATAGGTCAAGGAGGAAGTTCACAATAAATACTCTACATGACTATTGTGTTTATAATGCTTAATTTCGGAAGTTACTTGGGCACCATTCTAAGAAGAGGAAAGGTGCAATATACATGAAATAAAAATCAAAGAAATATGTCAAATATTACCCCTTTTAAAAAAACAACAACTTAGAAACATACTCTAAACAAGAAGATCGATCAAACAGATTCAGTTTCAGGAGGTTTTAAATAAAGGTTTCAATATGTTTGGATTAAATTTAATTTTTTATAGTTAACTAGAACAGAAATTAAGAAATTTGATTTCAACAACAATATTGGCTGTTTAATTTTTTCAAGTATTTCAGTTACTGCTTTTAAAAATTATGAATGGCCATTTTTATCTATCCTGATTTAAACCCACCTGGACACAAGGAGAAAAGCTCTGACCTATGATTATGAAAGCATGTTTGTCTAATGGTATATAAAAATGGAACTTAAAACTAAAGTGACTTGCCGCACATAGGCAATCCTATGAAAATATCTAAGGTCAACATTAACTTTCTAAATTTAGAAAAATAAAACTAAAACGTTGTTTAAAGTGTGTTAACTGTATTCAGGAAGATAAACCAACTTCATTTTGCACTCTGTTCTGATCTATTAGTTATCTTGTGAAAGTTTCCTAGCATAATTTAAAAGAGATGTTGAGCTGCCCCTTCTAATAGTCACTGGTACCTATGTGGTCTATGGTTCTCCTAATTCCTCTTCCAAGATTTTTAGAAGAAATTAACATGGATATTAGTCTCAACTTAGGGACAAAACCAGGTCTGCAGTTAAGAAAGGCACAAGCCCAGCTAAGCAAATGGTTTGGCCCAGAAAATAAAATTATGTTGAGACAATCAGATGTTTAAAAAAAGATTCATTCAATATTTCCAAATTAATTGGTTTAGCCCTCAAAGCCTTAGCAGGTGCAAATCCATTTCAAAATAATGATGCTTGAATTTCATAGCACACAAATAGCAGTAATTACAGCAGTAAATAGTGTAATTATGAGATAACATTTGAGACACTTCGTATTTCAGTAAACTGCAGCATAAGGATGTTGTCCAAGTCAGAATCAGAAAGAAAAAACTAAAAGTATTCTGAGGTTGTTATTCTATCTAGGTTTTAAAGAACCATCCATTTCATTCAAATGCCTCTATGCTCTGTTAAGTGGGAGGAAGAAGCAAAGACCTTAATTGGCATTAAAAAGGTCCCTTGCCTAGCTTCAGGACATATTTTTGAATGGTAGCTCAGGATGCTTCCTGTTCTAACAGAGAGTGCAACTGAGTGCAGTTCATGTTCTGAAAGTTTTATCATAAATTTACCAGCCTTGCCTCCTGAGAGGACATGACCTGTGGATAATGTTCATGTCTTTTGCCAGTACAGGGCCTCCATATTCAAGGATCCTCTATTTTCAGATCTGGCTTAACCTGAGTCCTCTGGAGGTGACCTCAAGAGGGTTTTCTGAAGCCCAGAGAGGCCACGTGTGTCCACCTGTGGTCTCTGCAGGCTTCAGAATGGCCCCGGAATGCAAAAAAGTGATGTCACGTTTTTCATGCTCCGGGGCCATTCTGAAGCCCACAGAGGCTGCGGGCTTCAGAAGGCTTAAGGAGGCTGAAACTGCAGATTCCATTATCCATGGTTTTTGGGATCTGCAGTGTCAGAGAACAGCTCCCCCGTAGATACCAAGGCCCCACCTGCATTGCTGCTTTCCAAGGCTGCATCTGCAAGACTTCCAGGAAGGCAGTGCATAACAACCAGCTAAGCCAGCTACATCTATATCTCTACATTTCATGTTTTTAGCTGTCCTTGATCCTCACAGTCAGTGCTTCCACTACTATTTGATTTTTATTCTAACTCCCAGAAGAGCAAAGAAAACAAATTCATGTTTTATTCCCTCTACCCCAACCCCCTCTATAATCATGAAGGAGGGTTGACTCCACTAGTACTAAGCAAGTGTTGGTGGAAAGAGTGATAGTCAAGCAGTAAAAATAAATCAGATTAGGCAGATTTAAGTAGGCCTGAATGAAAAATGTGTATCCTCCTCAAAAAAGTTTCCCAATTTCTGACTTTTTAAGATTAATGTTGGTATATACGGATAAGCAGTATATGAAAGGAAAAAACTCTATACCCCTCTACCCAACACATACCAGTACCTCTGAATTATGCTTACCACCCCCCCCCCAACATATCCTGTCTATTTCTGGATTTACAGCCTAATCCTGAGCTGCCCAGTGAACAGGGCTGCTATGGCGCCAAAAATGGCTGCCATGGTATCCTACATGCACTGGGCAGCCACTGGCAGCTCCTCAGGAGAAGGGGACATTCTTCCCCTTCCCCTTGGTAAGTAAAGTAGCCCTGCAATGGGGCTACTTGAAAAAGTGGCAGCTATGCAGCCAGCACAGAATCAAGAAGCCGCAGCCCAACACGGGGCCTTGGATCCGGTGGAGCTGAACCCCGCCGGTCCTGAACCCTCCTGCCCTCCTCCTTCCCCCGCCACACCTTCCCCCACCCTCTGCATGCCCTCCCCACGCCCAACTTACCTCTCTGCCACCAGGTGCTCTGCATGGAACACCTGGTGGCAGATCACCCGCCTCTGACTGACACAGTTTCGCGCTGGGCCAACTCCGGGCCAGTGGTAATGCTCACAAACGTGCCTTAAGGCACATTTACAACAGTATGCAGTAAATGGATAACAGTAACTGGATCGGGCCCTTAGTCACCATTTGAAAGTATTGTAATTTTCATGAGAAGGCTTCTTCAGTACTTGCACCTTTGCTTCCCTGTCAACTAATCACTTAAAATTTGCATTGATTTTTAATTTGGTGATATGTTGCTGGAGAACCATTACACTCATCTTGAAGGTTTGGATTGATATAACTGACTGACTTCTAACTACAGCTCTTGTCCTTGTATTCTGTGAAGGCCACAATCCTGTTGAATACAGTGAATGATAGGCCACATATTTCTAACTTAACAATAAATGAAGCTGTTCAATCACCAATTTGACAAACAGAATAAGTAGAACCTAAAACTTACTGGTAATCACAATGTCTAATGGTAACAAGATCCTCCTGTTTTTATTTCAGTGATTTAGATAACAATACAAGCTAGCTTTTGATAATGTTAAAATGTATCAACATGTTAAAAGGATTTTATGGATTGCGCAAAAAAAGTTGCCTTATTTGTATAAACACCCAGCAGCTATGCATCTCATCAATGGAGTTCACAGCTGAGTCAGATGGTTCCAAAGACATGACAAATAAAGAGAGATACAAAACAGTGTTGCCACTCTTGCCAGATTGCTGCTCAGACAAAAGTACAGCAGGTGGCTATCTATTGCTTCCAATTAAATCATATACTGCGCAGAACATTACACTAATCATTGTGCAATTCCTTTTGTTTAACATTACTCATCATCTTCCATTTTCAAAGTGAAAAGAAAATTGCTTTAATGATGGATGAATAACAAAAGGAAAGCAATGATGATGTGAATGATATTATTCAAAATTGTGTAACAAGAAGGGAAGCTTTGGCCTTCCCTTCTCCCCTTTACTCTCTCAATATTATTGTTTATTAAGTAAACCAGAGCTTATCTGGAACAAATCCTTGCTGAAACAGCAGGTGGCTCATTGGGAACTTGTAGCAACAGATGGCCTAGAACATCTTTATGGCACACACCTTTAACATACAAATCTATGTTTTAAAAATACAGTGCTCTGAAATAAAGTCATGACCACAATCAACCATATGAGGTAGAACTTAACCTCAGATGATGGCAACTGTTAAGCAGGTTGCAAAACCATTTCATTTTTTTTTTAAATTTCACATAATGAGGACAAGTTCCATTTTATGGGAGGAAAGGCAGGACATCAATTTTGAATGAGTGAATGAATATCACCTACTATCAAGACAAAGGGCCATGTTAGCATTAAATTATATCAGGAAGACGAAAACTTGAATTGTTTGCGTAGAATAATACTGCCTTCTATACTTAAAACATAATTTGGTCTCTAGGAGCCAGTCACAGACAGTCTTTTAAACAAAACAAAAAACTATTAGTTCTGCTTCTACTACTACTACAGTCAGTATATGCAAATTCACTATCTGCAACTTCACTTATGTGCAAGGGGCAGAATTGCCACCTACTCTTGTTACCTGTGTCTGTTCTCATTATCCGCTAATACTGTGTCAATGCATTCAGGATGGGTGGGGGCTCGGCACAGCTATGAGCTGACAGGCAGGGTGAGAGAGGTTGTGGGAGGAGGAGTAGAGACAGTGGCCTCCTCATGAGCAGAAGGCAGAGCTGGCACCATGTGGGGGGAGAGGAAGAGACGACTATACAGTATACTGCCAACAGGAGAAGGAGGTTGCAGTAATCTGTGACTGCAGCCAATTATACTCATTTTTTAAGAAAATTGTCTGGATTTGCTCAATTTTCTACATTAAATGGCATGGTATTGGCCCATGGAAAATTGGACACATTTGTGTCCACTTCCAAATCGTCCCCACCATCTTGGGCACCATCTCAGGAATTCTAGCTGAACCTTCACAACCCTGGCGATGATGAGAGGCCTCTGGAAGGCTGCCTGAGGCTGCTCTGGGGTTGGGCCAAGCCCAGGAAAAGATGCAGGACAGGTGAAGCAACCCCCACCCCACTGCTGAACTCTGAGGTCTTGTTGTTAGGCCAGCAACATTCAATGAGTTGAGGGACAGCCAGCACAGAGAAGGAAGCATTAGGTTCCTCATTCTCATATTTCAGCATTAGGGCTGTTACTCAGCCCCATAGACTTCAAGTTAAGATTCATAAAGATTCGTAAAGTTCATAGCATGTATGATGAAAAGGATCCCCTGGAACCGAACTTCATTTTCCCCATAGGGTGAATGATTCTGCTAACTCAGTATCCACTAGAATTTCCTGGAAACTAACCCTAGCAGATAATGAGAACTGACTGTACTATAGTGTTTATATACTGCCTTTCTCATCATGTATGATAGCCATGAAGTGGGCTTTTGTTCATTCACAGCCCCCCCCCCCAAAGACCCTCATGCATTTGCCTGGTATTCTTTCCTCGTGTCACATGCAGCTTAACGTCGGTTCACCTATGGAGCCCAGGGAAATACCCAAGTCCTTCCTTTTCTCATTAAAGCTAATATACAACTTTGACTGAGATGTAGACATATCTTAAAGCTTAGTCAATGACAAACTTGGGCATAGAGGGGAGCATTTGTATGACTTTTGCAGTGATCACTGTGGATGAACAAGTGAAGTTGGACCTGGGAAAAAGAGTGAGGATGGCAGATTAAATAGAGTGGGAGATTCCTTATTCTTAAAATCCTTCTTTACTGTTCACAGATTTTCACACAGCTGCGTAATCCATATACTCAGCTTAATGCAAGGATCCTTTATTTCTGTACTAATATATCTCCTCTCTCATTCTCATATTTCTTTTCAGATATTACTCAAGGTGGTTACATATTCACCTGCCAAACAAATGGTTAGTGATATGGAATTTGCATGCAGGGAAGGGGAGAGGAGTTAAACAATCCACTGTTATATGAAATTGCATCCATCATGCTGTGCCACAGCTAAGACTGTTTCACATGTAGATAAAAATGTTTTAATATTAAACATGGCACATATCTGAAATCTCCCCTAGAAGCTACTAAAAATAAAATTGAAAGGCAGTCTTATACCAAGGGGATAGTAGTTTCAGCACACATAAAAACACATCTCACAAATAAAGCAAAATCCTATGCTACAGATGCAGGTGTCTGGCTCCCCCTTGCCACGAACATGTATGTTCCAGAAACACTCCAGAGAAAAGAACTAGAGCAATGGTGTAAGGACAGAAGCATAGACTTGTGTATTAATTGCTTTCTGTGGTGGAAATGGTTTCTAGTTTCTAGTATTTCCTGAAAGAGCACTGTGTTTACCACAGCCAGCTAGCACCATAATTATGAAGATGTCACATCACTGAGGACAAGTGTCATTCATGCACAAACATTCCCTCTAAAAATTATCTGAAGGTCTATTCTGAAATGGACTTTTTAATCTACAGAACAAGTCTGCACAGAAAACGTTCCACATACACATACCATACCTACAATACTGAGAGATACCTGTCACAGGTAGGCCTGCCAGCTGCTCCACAAGTGTTGTTCTTTTGGCCAGGACTATAATTATTTGCAGCTTTGCACCTGTCTGAAGCCAAACAAAACTTCCTTTGTTCCATGGTTTTTTGTTTTAATAAAGTTAGTCCTCAATGTTTAATTTATGTTTAAATAGCTGTTAATGAGCCCCTGCTTTCATTAGTTTAAATCCTCCTAGCTTTCTACATGTAAATAATTGGCACAAAAAAAAAAAAAAGATGAGAAAAAAAACTGAACAGGATAAAACAGAAAGAATAGTGAAAACAAGGCACATTTCCCTAAGCAGTATTATGAAATACCAAATCAAATCTAGAAGTTGTGGAAGACTATATTCATATTCTCTAATTTTGGTAACTGCTCAGTCAACATTATGGAAAGATTCAGGTTCAATTTTAAAAACCAACTGTTTTGCAAGTGAAAGATAGAGAAGGGTGGAGGAGATAATTCACATCTGCTTTTTTTGCACTCAAGTATCCACCCACTATTGAGCAACATGAATAAGTCAGCCTATTAATTAGACATAAATGATTCAGTAAACAGCAGTTTGGGGAAAGGCACTTTGTATAGACTGAACTGCTTTCTTCCAGTTATGGCTCTCTAATCCAGATGGTATAAAGCCTTTTCTTTAAGACTCCACTAACACTTGGTAAACAAAGTGCATATGGTAAGCACAACTTTATCTGCAAGAAAAACACACAATTCCTTTGGTTACCTACCTGCCTACACCATCTGTCAAGCAGATGGCTCAGGTTTCATTCATAAGATTAGGTTGGGGTGGATGACTGAAAGAGGGAGCCTCAAGCGAACAATGGATTACATGTACCAGCCTGCAATACATCTATTCTGAAATATACCACATTAGGACTGAATATGTCAGACCTTGATCAGAGGCACATCATGTACATACTGCTCTTCTAAATAGAGGTTTCACAATGCTCCCTTACCACAGAGACTACAGCAAGAACAGAGAAAAGCATCATGTTCTGTGCTGTGGACAGCATCAGAAATATATCACAAGACAAACAGTCCCACCTATTCTCACATTAAAAGTTTAATAACACAGGCCAACACACATTTTGCTTTCTTAAACTTTACACCAATTCCTGGGTATATCTGGGGTGCCAATTCCAAAAATGGCATCCATTTTGCCCTATCATATTTAGTTTTGGAGACATGGCATAGCCTCTTTAGTGAATGGTTCAAGCAGCTTCCTCATGAGGAAGCTGCTTGAACCATTCACTAATGAGGCTATACCATATCTCCAAAACCAGACGTGATAGGGCAAAACAGATGCCATTTTTGGAATCGGCACCCCAAATTCACATCAAACCACCATAAAGTTTGGGAAAAACTTTTTTGACCCTCAATTTTGTAGGCCTGTGTAATTGAAGAATAAGTATTGGTGATGAGGAAGTCTCAAGAAATTCCTATGTCATATCAGCCTTTAGTCTGCTAATCTTAAAATATTTTAGGAATTTATAACTACAGTCAACAGTCAACAAAACCTTTATTAGGCATACATTTGATAGGTGAGAACTCTGTACAGAAATCGTAGAGAGTATAAACCTAAATAGTGCACAAATATATGTATAAGTGCACACCTATGTGTACACACAGATACAACGTACATTACATTTTACAAACAAACACGAATTATTTAAAAGACAGAAACAATCAGTTACTCTGCGGATCTTGCCAGAATGTAGCCTACTCAGTGATTACTTGGTACAGAAAGCTTGGCTCGATTCAGGATACTCAAATTTAGGAACTGTGCTACTGAGAGGGTTGTATGTTCTACATCACCTGCTAGAAGGAATTGAATTTATAACTAAAAAGGGAACTGTTACAGCAAAGATGAGTTACTATAGTTCTACATAGCAAGGCATTTTGAAGCCTACTAAAACAAATAAGCTTGGCATTCCTCAGATCACTTCTCACCAAAATCTAACTCAACTCTCCTTTTCAATAACTATTTTTACTCTTTTCACTGGTTTTTGAAACCAATTTCAGCAAAAATAGGTATCAATGCAATAGAGAACGAAAGGGTTCACAGTTCAAAGTCGGTCATCTCCCTGCATATGACAAACAACCTTAAAGCAACTATCAGAGGATGTTCACATATCAGTATATAATACACTCTTCCACTGTATTCATTAAGACAGGTCGATATGTATAACCTGAACACACTTGAACAGAAGAGAAAAATACTTAAAAGTTTTCAAAGGGATGTCTGGAACCTGCACTCACATTTTCAGTGCCAGTACAGATAGTGCCAGTACAGAGTAGACATTTGTTAAATGTTAGCTTTAAAATATTCTGAAAAATAGTTTCTAACATAAAAATGCATTAGGCTGCATTCAACAATGTCTTGCATGAATGGAAAAACAATTCCACTTGCAAAAGATCCCAGCCCCTGATTTCCTCATACAGTGGGCCTTTGGTATCCACAGGAGATACCAGTGGTATCTGTGAGGGATCAGTTCCAGGACACACCACAGATACATAAAACCACGGATAATTAAATAGATGGGGGAGAGGGCAGTGCCACAATAACATACCTGAGGGCAGTGCCAAGATAACATATCATGCAGCCTCCCAGCCTTAGAAGGAACTCTGAACATGACTGGAAGTCACTTCCTGTTCACGCCAGTGACTGCCAGCTGACTCCCTGAGTCTCAAAACACCTCTAGACACAACCAGAAGTTGCAAGCACAAACCAGAAGGGACTTACAGTTGCATCTGGGAAACCTCCAGAGGCCCTCTGTTTGCGGTCTCAGCATCTGTGGATACTCAAATCCGCTGATGCAAAGACTGCAGATAATGAGGGCCCACTGTATTCTCCTTCCAGCTAGAGCCTTTCATACTACATTCTATAATATTTTTGTTGGACCCTTAACTCTCAGGTGTGGATTTTTTTTTGGGGGGGGGGGGGAGTGAGTAGCACTGGAAAGGAGGAGGAGGAAAAGCCTTGTTGAATAAGCATAGTTAGGTACAATTCATTATGTTTAAGAATACTTCATAAATCATCATGTTCCACTATCACGGGTGAACCTACTACCGCCACAACTTTCTTTAAAAAAAAAAAAAAAAAAAGCTTCATATAAATTTTGTCTAATGGAAATTGAAGGTCACCCACCTGACTGCTCTTATGTGACATAGTCACTGCTTCTAAATATTAGAAAATCAGCCTAAGATCAGACTGATCTGTCACAACACAGGAGGGATGAGGCACTGCCAGGAAACACTTTTTCTAAGTATATTTCTTATATTATTTTCTATTCGACTGTAAGCTTAGAATGCTTCAGAATTCACTGAGAACATAATCTTTACTAACATAAAACAAAGTACAGGATAGCAACATTTATATAAATAGTTGCAATATCATCTCTAAACTGCATATTTTTCTATTTCTATTTTTAACATTACTCTGCACTTTTTCAGGAATGCTGTAATATACACAAAAATAAGTTATCTAAACTATTAAAACACTTTCTCATCCGTTGCCCTCTGCTTCATAACTTTCAGAGTTAGGCAGCATCTCTGACATTTGGTCAACATGATGAAACATAGGCTATTAGAATGATTATTGTCTCAGCTGGTCGAGATATGATATTTTGGCACCACCTCTAGCTTTCATTTTCTGACAGGCTCAAATGCACCAAGAAGTAACCTATCCTATACCTTGACCACTAGATAATTTAACACCACTGAAGTCAAAATTGACTAGTGTAAGACCCATGGGTCGATTGCTGCCCCCGGAAACAATTTAGGGTGCAATCCTAGGTTGCCCTTGGGCCGGTGCAAGTCCTTTGCGCCAGCACAGGAGGGTCACAAATGTGCCATAAGGCACACTTGCGCCTCCTTGAGAGTTGGCTAGGCAGGCACGCAGAGGTGCGCCAGCCTGCAGAGGCTGAATGTCTCTGCACTGGCGGAAGGACTGAGCCTTGCATCAGCCAAGTTCAGTTGATGCAAGGCTCTGGGGTGGGCAGGAAGGAGGCAGGAGGGAGGTGTTCTGGGGCGGGGGAGGGCAGGCAGAAGGCAGTCCTGGGGCAGGCGGGTAGAGAGCGGGAGGTGGGGCTGGGACCTGGCAGTTATGCCAGATACCAAACCCATTCCCCGAGCAGTGTGGAGCGACTTCAAGCCACTCCATTCTCCTTGGTCTTGCGCCACCTCAGAAGGTGCTGCAAGTCAGAAGAGACCCATAGGGGCTGCAGTGGTTTACCCAGGTAAGAGGAAGAGTTTCCCCTTACCTTCGGCTGAGCCACTTTGCAGCTCTATCTTGCGCTGGATACAGCACAAGCCTCCTGGCTTGCCTGTTCCAGCACAAGATAGGATTGCATTGTTACACACACACACACACCCCTAATTGTGCATTCCCAGCTTGATAATTTGGCTGTCTCCTATCTTGAAAATATGAACAAGTTTTGCACATTTTCTCTTTTGTTGTTTGCTGCTAATGAGTTTCTATGAGAGAACAAAGTGCTTCTTTCTGGTCATCATCTGCCTAATGATGTCATTTCCTGCTTAATGATTTCACTTGTGGCCCTCAGCAGGCAACATGAATGCTAACTTCGGCCCTTTGTATGAAACACGTTTGACACCCCTGCAATAGTTACTGCTATAAAATCAAGGTTTTGTTGACTCTTAGAAACAGCTCTAACATATGTAATACCTCTATTCCATCAGCGTTACAACAAATACTGCAAGTGTATTTCTGTTTAGAAAGACTAAAAATAGCCAGGGGGGAGGATTGCGCTTGTCATTAGTGGAACAAAACTGAACAAACATATCTGTTTTACTAAAACAGTCAATCTTAATTTAAAAAAATGTATATGGGTTTCTAATATCAAAAGAAACTATTTCTTGTGTAGGTGCCATACGCAAGAAAGAGATACAAAGAGTATCCTCCACATCCCCAAAGGCATAACAAAACCAGTAAGGCTTTCTGAATGTTCAGAAACTTCAGGTGGTTCAGAACGCGGTGGCTGAAGTTCTAACCAGAATGAGTTAGATAAGCCATCCATATCTCACCAAAGCTGAAATAACTCCACTGGCTTCCTGAGTGTTTGATTGCAGTACAAGGTTATGGATTAATCTGCAAAGTTGTCATGGAACTAAAGTATTTCAAGAACCACTTATGTCACATGAACCTGCCCTCAGAACTTCTACTGACAAGGGATTTCTCCAGGCAGGCTGCCTACTGAGATAGGTACTGACCATGGAATAAGCCTTCTTCTGTGACAGCACTCCACAACTGTGGTAGTGCAAAGTTCTTTTCCACCGAAGTCAGGTTTCAAAAAATAAAATCAGTGTCAAGGCTACCATAACAGAGAACAAGCAAGGTTCTGACATTATAGGTTTAAACAAGTCAAGAACTGATTTGTTAAGTCTTCCAAATCAGATGAGATGCTCATTTTCTAGTCAATTCAAATGCCATAGTTGAATGACAAGAGTTTTGGGAGGCCCCAATCTCATCGGCTGAAAACAGCAGATGATGACATTAATTAAGGCAAAGCCCCAATGCCCAATGGATATCCACCAGATTGATATGAGGAGGTGGCAGGCGCCCTCTCGTGGCATCTCTACCTGTACTTTGGCCTGGTCAAGTGGGCCTGGATGCTCAATCAGCTGTTTCATGCCAAACAAGGAAGGAAAAATATGGAAAAAAAGTAGGAGATTTTCACCAGTGAGCTTCAACATGGATCCTTGGTATAAGAACTAATATGTTACAGAAATGTTTTTATTATAGTTAAGGTACATTTTGGAGCATATGTAGTTGATAGACCAGTCATAGTCATGTCTCCATCAAAGAATAATTTTCTTGTTGTATGTGCATGTGCACACACACAATATGAGAAGAGCACCCAGGACTTCCTGCACCCAATGAAAATAAAGCTCCTACACCAGGTAGTCTGATGAAATGTAAAGTTCTGTCCTATACTGTCTGGGGCCCCCCTTACCTGACATGGCTGGTGAACCGCAGACCCCATCTTCCCCAGCAACACAGAGTTCTGGTTCTGTGGCTGCTGCAGCCATCCAGAATGCCTCCCAAGAGGAACTGGTGGGGGCACAGAAGGCTCCAGCTGCCCATCCCATCCCCTAAGAGGAGCTGACAGCAACGGCTTGGCCACAGCACACGCACCAGTGAACACTACCCTCAATAGCGGGGACACAGGGCCTTCTAGGGTGTGCTCCAGCCCCAGAGGCTAGAAGTTCTGGCCTGGCACCACAGCACTGCTCCTGGCCAGGTGATAAGGCTGTGAGGCCTGGCTAGCCCAGGTGGAGATGGGCTGGCAGGCCAATGAGGAGGCCACAGAAGCATAGAATGCCCATCTCCACCCAGCCTAGCCAGGCCTCACGGCCTCACTGCCTGGCCAGGAGAGGTGCTGGGGTGCCAGGTCAGGCCCCAGTGACCTACATGAGAGGTTAGAGCAGCAATTTGCAACCTTTTTCATCTCATGGCACTCTGACAAAGTGCTAAAATTGTCAAGGCACACCATCAGTTCTTTTGACAATTGACAAGGCACACCCATTGACAGCAAGGGCTCGCATCCCCCAGTGGCCCTACTAACAAATGACCCTCCTCCAAACTTTTGCAACACAACTGCAGACCATCCATGGCACACCAGTGTGCCATGAAACAGTGGTTGAAAATGGCTGGGCTAGAGGCTCAAAAGGAGGACAAGGGTGCTTGAACCTCCTTCCACCAGACATATCTGAAGCCAGTCTTGCCAGAAGGAGGACAGTCGTGGGGGGGGGGGCACCAGCACCTGCCCCCTCCAGAAAGGCCCAAGCTCAGGGAATCTGAGCGCCACATCATAGACAAATGTTCCAGAGCCCAACTAGAACCCCACACGGGACCCAGACATATACATACATACCAAATTTTATTCAATATCTCAACATTCAAGGAAGAGAGTAGCAGCTGTTTTCAGTGACTGACAGGGGTGACACCTCAGTGGCCTTGCGTGGGACCCTCTTGCTTGCCAGCAATCATCTCCACTTCTGCTTTTTTAACCTGGAAGTTTCTGCATGCTTAAAGGACTAAGCTCCTGTGCATATTCATGAATTATAGTTCCCATAAAATGTGTCAGGACAAAGCATTTGAGTTAAATGTCAATAGAAACAAACATGCCAAGTACTGCTATTAAACATAAAATGTCTTACTGACGTTTACAACAACACTGACGTATAACAAGACCATTAGAATTCCTTTTGTCAATTTTCACATTGTTAAATCAAAGTCATGACAACTTTGTTTTACCTCATCCTACTCAGCAGAGTTAAATCTTGCACTTTGTGCCCCATTTCCCAGTCTCTCTTCCCCCACAACCACAGCTTCTCTCATGACAGGCATAAGAGAAAGCCAGCTCTGGAGAAGCAGATAATGCCCCTTCTTCTTGCTATACCCATGGCAGTTACCTCTATGATGGAAGGTAGAGTTATATGAAGGACATTTGTCCTGCCCCAGGGTTTTTACACTCTATTGAAATGGTTGCCATTGATGGAACAAGTGCAAGACGAGGACAGCTTTTAGCAGTCCAATCCTGACCCAGTCTCTGTAAAAGTGTCCGTAGCATGCCACTTCATTCATCTCCCCAAACCAGCTTAGAGGTGGGAACAAAAACCAGCAATGAATCTCCCCTTCCTTTCCCCATCCCATAATTATGCTGGGTTGCCAGGGAACATAAGGCATCCCACACCTAAACTAGAAAATGTGTCAACTTGGTGGACAGAGAAGAAACAATGGCTGGCTTGAACAAGCAGTTAGAATTATTCTATGAGGAAGTGACTATGACTGCTTCATCTGTATGTGTGTAATATGCCAATAAAGGTTTTGACTGATTGATTGATCTTATTGACTGCTTCATCATACAAGCTCTAACCTGCTGTCACCCTCACCCCACTAATCCAAAGATTAGGTCTAAGTCAGGGGTGTCCAAAGTTTTTGGCAGGAGGGCCACATCATCTCTCTGACACTGCGTCGGGGGTCGGGGAAAAAAAGAATTAATTGACATTTAAAATTTAAATAAATTTACATAAGTTTACATAAATGAATATATTAAAGATGAAGGTCTTGCAATAGCTCAATGCCTATAAAAGGCCTTGCACAAAGCAAGAATGGTCTTTCCTTTGCTGCCGTGACAGGCCTTTCCTTTCACAGACGTGAAACAGCAAGCAGTGTAGGAAGCCCTCATCCCACAGCTCACGCAAGAGGTTGAACAGTCACCCTCACGCTGAGAGCAGTTGCATCGGGCCAGTGTGGGCTCCAACAAATCTCCAGAGGGCTAGAGGCTCATTGGAGACTGGGCGCTCCCTGAGGGCCGAATTGAGAGACCTCGAGGGCTGCATGTGGCCCCAGGGCCAGGGTTTGGGCACCCCTGGTCTAAGTCACTCCAGCTGTGATGCAAAGAGTGAGGCAAGGATTGGGCTAAGCCTGGTTTTGTAAGTCAGGTTCTGTCCCTGGTGGTGAAACTTTGGCCCTAGCCTGTTAGGCAGAGATTCCCCATCCTTCCCAAAACCCAACCCTGCTAAGAAAGAAGTCTCCTAGTCTTCAAAAGTCTATTATGAGTTTGCACTTGTCATTTCTCTCCATGATAAGCAGCAACTCTGCTACACTTACTTCAGAGCTCAGGGCCACTGTCTTCTTAATGGCAGGGTATTCCCTCTTCCAGGCCTGAAGAGGTATAGGTAGAGGCTTATAATGAAAAGGAGATGGCTCAGCTCAGCACAACTTGGGGGGGGGAAGAGGGGAGGACAGGACACAACACTCACAACTTTGTCTTTATGTAGGGCTCCCACCTCCTTAACTCATTTCTGTCCAGCTCACAGATGTACACATTTGATCCCTGTTGCATATATGCAACATTGGGCAGAAATGGCTTAACCTGGCCTTGAGCAGAACTCTTGCCAATCAATGCGAGTTAATTAATTGTGCATGGACTTTCAGAATATATGTGCTTTGATGCAGCCTCAAGTTTAAGCCTCAGTTTCACTGCAGGTAAGAGTTCAGCTACAATCCTAAGAACTGAATCAACTCCTCCACTAGGATGGATGGGTTGCCATATTGACAACTGAATACGAACGGTGTATATGTGTGTTGGGGGGCACATCAAGGTCCTGGACAGGAGGTCACAGTCCCTTAACCATAGTAGGGATTATTGCAACAAATGACTTCTAGGACAGGTTAAGTGTTGTACTGGGTGGCAGGGAGAAGGAGGGGATTATTTCAGAGCGGGGAGAGAGGAGAACATCCTGCCCAAGGCCTGCCGGCCTTACACAGAGCAACAAGTTCTGTGCCGCCTAAATAGCTGGTTCAGATCTGCCCACTGGGCAGGTTGGGGTTCAACACGGGGTAAGAGAACAAATGTTTCCACTAGAATTGATATTTCCTTATTCCAAGGAGACCTACTGCTGGCTCAGTTGCAGTGCTGGATAAAGCATAGGCTTCATGGCCCCAATGCACCACTGCTGCATAGGATTGGGCTGTAAGTAGTCCCCAGCTTACATCCAGGTCCCATTCTGGAGATTTGTCTGGAAGTCAGAATGGATGCAAGCTGAACAGCGCTATCATGCCTGCACAAAAGCAGAAGACCAGACAGGCTGTGCCGGCATGAAAGCACTGACACAGTCATTCGTAAGTTGGGACATCTATAATTCAGGGACCCTGCTAGGACAGGGGTAATCCTTTAAAAGATACTTTCTCCTGTGCCAAAAGGATGTTCAATGTAACTGAATTTCTTTCAGTCAGTGAACATCTTAGTTAGAATGCATTTTTTGTGTATTTGGACCTTTGTCTCTTGATCTCAAGTACAGAGTATGTGACACTCTGCTTATACATGTTTACTCACAAGAAACAGTCTCCTGTGTTTTAATACAAACGCATGCTATACAACAATCTGCCCCCATCTCTACAGTCTTATTCAGCAAAGCACTACCCAGAGAACGTATAAATATGTCATGTGCTTGTTTGCAAAACGTGTGCATGAAAGAAGGAAAAATGAAGCAAGAATGTCAGTCGAGGTGTTCCCATTCCTTCTCCCTCCTCAGTATGGTCAATGAGAGGGCTATTTCCTTGCATAGAAGATTCCTGAGCATATCAACAAGATCTCACAAGCGGTGGGCAAACTGTTTTGTATTGTATTAACACAGAAATGAAACTATTTCTTCCTGAAAAAAATTGGAACAAATAATTTCATCTCCTGAAGCAATGCAAAGGTCAGAAGAGTAGCCTTCACTGCCCATCAGCCTTTTCATTGAGCTGGTGGGAATGCTCTGGAGCATGGCAGACGTCCATGGAAAGCAAACACTATCAGCCATTGTACCACTGTGCCTGATGTAATTGAGAACCCAGCATGTTTCCTACAGAGAAGAAAAAGTGTAGCTCCCCATGCAGATGGAGTATTTATTTATTTTAAAGGATTATATACCACCTTTCCTATGCCAAAGAAACAGTAAAATTAGGAAAATATTATAACATGACACAAAGGCAGTCATATCTGGGGAGGGTACACTACTATGGAATGGCCCTATCTCTACTCGCCATCTCCATAAACTCTGAAGGCAGGGACAGTCGGAGAAGTGCCCCAGCTAACAACCACAGTGAATGAGAAGGTTCCTAAGGGAGAAGTGGCCATTCAGGTATCTTGATTTCAGACAGTTTATGGCTTTATAGGTCAAAGTCAGCACTTTGAATTGTGCCCAAAACTGAACAGGAAGCCGAAACAAATCTTTCAGGACAGACAAACAAAGTCCTCTAATACAACAACAAACAGATCACTGTGCAACTCTGTGAAGCAGAAACATTTCAGTCTCTGTTGTATCAAGCTCAGTAATATTGTGAATTTATTGAAAAGAAACTGAGATGATGAGGAACAATTCTGATCATGTGCTTTCAGCAAGCACCCTGTGCTTCAGTACTCACACCTCTCATTGTGAAAAGCTACCACTTGTAACAGCTGCAAACAGACTAGTAAGGATTCTGTTACCAGGATAATTGGCCAGCCAACACATTATTATTGCCTAACAGCATACTAACGGCTGGGGTTTAGGAAACTAGGTTTTTCTTGGCAAGTGAAGAGCTAACTCATTGCTAGGCTGCGGGTGCTTCAGTCTACAATGGACACACAATGTAAGGGAGAGAAGGAATCTCTAATTGTTAATCTACTAGACACAGTACCAGTTAAATCCTGCTCCCCCTCCCTTTGTTTTATTTTTCCAAATACACCAGCTGCTCAACCAGGACCATAAGCATGGCCCCTGTTCACTTTCAATACATGCCCATCTGCACACTGCACTAAGCAACAAATTGCAAAAATGTCCACATGAATGTTCTGCAAAGACAAGGTCTTTACCTAACAGGGAACATTTTTAGTTTACACTAGCAAACCATTGACATTCAACCCCCCTATTCCCCTTCCTGTTTATTACAAACCTAGAGATAATTTTCTACTAGAACCCCACCATTCTGTTTCACAAGGAGGAAGAAAATCTAAAAAATTAATCAGAATTAGAAATAAATATGGAGAAGTGTAGCACAAACGTTTAATATTGCCATATTTGAATAATTACTGGTAGATCCAATGCTCTTATAATACTGAAGCCAAAAATATTGCTTTATCATATGGAATACACTTGAAGCCACAAACAATGGATTGTGTCAGAATGGCTGAAATAAAATCTCACACCTGAAAAGCAGATAAAACCAATTCAAGTCCGTCTGCTTAAAAATAGCTCCATAATCCTATCCACAGTTCATGTGGGTACAAAAAATGGTAGGTTAAACCATGGGTTATAGATTACTTACATAACAGAAAAAATAACACCACAACAAAACAATTAGAAGAATCCATAATAATAAAATGCAGTCAATAAAACATCAAGAATCCTAGTTAAAAGTAAGGTGAAATAAAAGAATCTTAATATTAGTGACCCTCCACATACTAATCTTCTGAGTTGAAGTTACTACTCACTTGGCCATGTGATCTATTTCTGATCTAGGGCTCCCTGATTCCTGTAGCTTGCAACAGTTGCCCTCCACTAACACAGATGCAAATGCTTTTCAGTTCAGGTTAGTTTTATTTGCAATGCTCTGAATAACTAACTTGTAATAGCTATAACAAAAGCATTTTATTAAAATTCATTCTATTTCTAACTTCCACACACTATATGCATAATAAGAATAAGCAATAAATTATTCTTATCTTTAAAGCTTTTTGGACATCCAAAACACTCAGATGAGATGCTGTTGCTACTAAAGGTACAGAAAGACCAACATACTACTGCTCACATGCTTAAAATCACGTAATGAAAACAGTACAATGTTATTCAATTGCTTGAATTAAGCAATCTGGCCCTGTACATTTTTTCTGTTGGCGATCATCTGGGAACCATAACTTTAAAGCCACTCTGATCTTCTTTGGAGCAAGATCAGGGTAGAGTAGAATAAATGAATAAGCAAGACTACAACCAGTTCCCCCCCCCCCCCAAGATTAGGACTACAAAGATTAGATGTTGCCTCTATACTGCAGCTACATGTGTCCTTTTTTACAATTCACACTAATATTGCAGAAACATATTTTGTGCTTTTTTCCATGAAAAAATACTGTAACAGTCAAGGCCAGTACCTGCCCTCCACAATGAGAACTTTGGCCCAAGCAAAAACGGAAACGCCTGGCCCATCTCATGCTATCTCTGCCGTGGGGAGGCATCTCTCTGCTCGGCTGATTATTGCCAGCTGTGGCCTTCGGCAACAGCCTGGGACTGCCCCTCACTGGCGGATGATTGATATGTCTGGGCCAATTAGCACCCCGCACCCCCAATATAACCTCCCTATTCTAGCCCAATACTCTCACGATCCTCAACCTTCTCCACATCCCTGCACCATTCTACAAAATACGTAAGTCTGTCTATTTTATTTTGGACAATTTAATAAAAAGATTCCTGCACTTAGCTTGGTGTACTCCTCTCCTCCAATCTCTAAAAGAACTGTACAGGTCTTGGGCCGGCCTGAAACACGTACCATGTTTTATAAAGGGTAAAGTCACTGTTGAATTACTAACATTTAAAAGATATCAAAGATAAGAATACAAGAACTTAAGAACAGCCCCACTGGATCAGGTTATAGGCCCATCTAGTCCAGCTTCCTGTATCTCACAGTGGCCCATCACAAGATGTTTCACTATGAAAAGTAATAGATCTCATTACAAAATGGACGGTAACTTACTTAATTGAATTTCTAAAGTGGTCTTCAGCAGGGCTTTTCACAGTACAACTGTTCAGCAGCCATAAGTCTGCTTCTGCAGCATTCTCTGGAACACAAAAAGATATACTCAAACAACCAAAATTTCATTTTAGGACTCAAGTCTACATCATACCAGAGAATCTGAACTTGACTTTTAAACAAAAAATACTGATGTGCAGCCAATGGAAAGTTCATATATATTTAAAGTTAGGAGAAACATTTAAATGCATGGAGAATTTTCAAGTAAACTATTTGAGGTTCATGACTCAAGAAATGTTAACAATCATTGACCAGTGTACATTGTATTCCAACTACAACTCCTTTGCTGTAGCCCCTTGCTCACTATCTTTGATCACACACAGCTACAATTCATTCACTTCTGAATACCAGAAATATCAATACTGCTATTTTTCAAATTATTAGTCTTGTAATGAAAGACATGCATTAAGAGATTCTGATTTTAACAGGGAGATCTTTTTTTCCTACTTCACGCCTTTCAGTGTTGCATAAGGCCACCTTCAAATACATATAAAGAACATGCAGAACTGCATTCTCATAATGTGCTGGCCGCACTGAATATTTCTAAGCCACTGCTTACACCATTCATATGGCTAGAATGTTCATGCTCCCCAACAGAGCACCTATTGACTGTTCTCCAGAAGAACACCAAATTTTTAAAAGGGTCTTATTCTGAAAATTGTTTTTCTGCAACAGATATATCCCATTGTTCAGTTAACAGTCAACCATATAGCAAATGGATAAAGGTTAAGCCTACTTATCCATGGACTTTTGATCCACAGATTTGGCTAAACGCAGGTCCTCCAACCTTGTTGAGCCAGATTCGGCCCAACCTGAAGCCTCCAGAGGCAACTGGTTGTGCTCCGGTTGCCTTCCAAAGGTCTTCTGAGGCCTGTGGAGGCTGCATGCAGCCCCCATGGGCCTCACAAAGGCCCCCAAAACTGTTGGAAGGCGACTTCCAGTTTCACCTTCTGACGCTTTCAGGGGGCCTTTCTGAGGCCTGTAGAGGCCGTGCACAGCCTCCACAGGCCTCAGAAAAGCCTCTGGAGGTCCTAAAAAGGCAGTTCTGGTTTTTGGTCAAAAACCAGAAGGACCCTTCTAGGACCTCCAGAGGTCATTCTGAGGCTTGTGGAGGCTGCGCACAGTCTCCACAGGTCTCAAAACAGCTCCAGAAGCAACTGGAGCAAGGCTCAGTGGTGCCCAAAATCAGCGTGAATTGATATCACACTGAATTCAATATCCACGAGGGATCCAGGAATTGAACCCTCATGGATAACGAAGGTCTATCTGTAGTTTAATAGCAAGGGTAAATTCGGATCAACAGCGGAGGCGACATGGTGAATGATGTGTTTTTGAATGCTTTTCCATGTCAGAGTCAATCAAATCATAGCTCACCACCTGCACATTTTTTACTTCCCTGGGGACTCTGTATCCACTGGACAAACTGCATACACAAAATGCATGGGGGAACAATTTAATTATACCTTCCAAGCCTTCCTTCCTCCATGCATTTGCTGCACATGTGCCATACACAGCAATTCATGTACAGTATACCCAAACAGGCAAGATGTCCACTTGCCTCTCAATACCAAGATTGTTATGTATATTCTGGCTGTGATAAATCCCATTCTGCTTACACACACACACATACACCCTAGTAAATTTCATCTAGTAATGACTCAAATGCATGTTATAAATTGTACAAACTTACACGCTAGATTATAGATTATACAGCAAATGTATAAGGTAAAAGCAGGGGTTGTGTGATCTCATCGGTCCACATGTTCAGAGAACACAACCTGCTGAACAGGAGTGCCCTGTGACTCAGAGCACAGTCACACTGCCAAGAAAGTCACCTTGCAACAATCTCATCCAGAGTCACACCTTTGCCATGCTTATGAATTTTCCAAGATCTCAGCTGCAAGTGTTAAACTGATCAATTCATTCTGAATATTAAACTACAATCTAAAGTAGTACTAGAGAAGAAACATTAAAGACAAAAGAGCATTCTTCTACACTATTCTGCTTTTTTTCCTTATAAAGCATCATTAACTAATCAAAGTAAATTCTTTTTATGAATGTACTCTTCCCCTAACTACAGAGGCTTTGCCTTTTATTAAACACTACTGTCCTGAGCAAAACAAAATGTCTAAAAGGAAAAATAAAAAAGTTAACAAAGCCTTCTGGCTCTTATCAATTGAAGGAGCCAGTAAAAGACCCAAATAGCTTTTGCTGGCTATTTCCTTAGAATATCTATTATTTTTATGTAGATGACAACATAAATTAAAAGGACATGTTCCAGTTCACCAGTAACAGCAAGTATACCAGGTTTTGTGAGTGTTTTTGACTTGTTATTTGAAAGTACTAACCATATCCAAATGAAAGCATTCAGTGAACTGCAGTCCCCGAATATGCCTATAAATCATCCATCCATCCATAAATCATCCATTTGATTTCTGCAATTCAAAAGCAGAAATTTGCACAACAGAAGGCTGACGGTGTTGCATGTGATAATACATCAAATATGTAATAGTTATGAGAACACAAGATTTTCATACCTAATGACTCTCTCCAACAGTGGTTTTGTACTGAAAATATCTAGCACAACTTGGCTGTCCTTTGTTTTAAGGACTATGATGAGAAAATTTAGGGCCTAATCCTATGCTCTGTTGATGCTGTGCGATATAGCGGCACCAAAACAGATGCCTGTGTCCAGCAGGGCCAAAGAAACAGCCAGAGGTCTCCTCGTGGTAAGGGAACATCAGTTTCCTTACCCAGTGTAGAGCCCTAGCAGCTCCAGTGGGTCTACTCGAAGCTGCACCAGCTATTTAGCTGGCGCAGAACCAAAAAGACTAGGCTTGGGGGAATAGTTGCAGCCTCTGGACCAAACCACACTCCGTCCCACCCTCCCCTGTGGGAATCTAAACAGCAGGAGGTTCTGGAAGTTCTAATTGCCAGAATTATGCAATAAAAATTTTAAAAAAAACTTCGGAAAAGTCTGAGTCATCAATACAGAGAGCCACAGAAAGGACCAAAATATTTACACTTTGGTTTTCTAGCTAGCATTTCTGTTTATATCACTGCTAGTTTAAGATGCTAGACACCATTCTGAATATCCTTAAACAGCACTGCCATAAACATTATTTGGGGAAAGGGGTGGATAACAGTTGAACTGATGAAGGGAAAATAGACAAAAATGGACATCAAAGAACTGAGCTTATGACACATACAAAGTATCCATTGAGAAGAGGCAGACAAACCTGTTGACAACCCTTCCACAACCCTGTTATCAGGCACTGTGCACCACCTTATTCCTAATTTAACATCTTTCTTCTATCAGATGCACCTAAAAAGGCTCACAGGCAAATCTGAATAAGACGTGCAGAGACTTGTACGTGAAGGTTACAGAAGGTTACCATGCAGCTAAACATGGTATTATAAGATTTCCATATCCTATGAAGGCACACAGCTATGGGTTCTACATGAGATGATAAACCTCCTTAACCTCCCAACAGTACCCTACAAACTTCTCAATTTTTGACTGCTTAGAATTATATTCTTGCTTTATCCTGATGGTTGATGCTTGCTTTATCCTGATGGGTCCATCCGAGCATCCTGATGGCTTCAGGGAATTTAGTCTCACTGTTATTTGTCATACCATCTGCTTTTTTCACTGCTCCACTTTCAGGTTTTCATGGCCAACTTCTATATTCTCAGATGTCACCCTATTTTTAGGCAGGGCATGTAGTATATTTTGCCACATAAAACTGGAACTCTCATAAATGATTCACAGAGGTGTGTTTTTTTGGTGATAAAATAAAAACACATAACACTACTTACTGCACTTCTCATTTTTGTAAAAAATACCTCCCCCCCCAAAGAAATCTATGAAAAAAACTCAGAAATTATTGGGAAAAAATAATAATGGGCTGAACTAGGGGGTGCACGGGCACTGAGGAGATCTGTTATTAGAGATCCTAACTAGCAAGGGTCACAACAGCCGTCTCGTCTACACAGCCCAAAACAATCCAAAGTGAAGGTTGGGCATACATACTTCCCCCTTATCTTTAGGGAACATCCATGATAGCAAAGCTCAAAATGCAGGCTCTTATTGTGACTGAGCAGTTGCTTCGCCAACACAAGCGGCCAAAATTCACCTTCCCACCCATGGCCACGGAGACCTTCTTTGACTCCAAAGCAAGCAGGGGACAGCAGAAGCTTGGGCTCAGAGGCAGCATGCCTTTGTGCATATTGTCTCAGATTCCATTTCTATCTCCACAATGGACATTTCTGGAATGGACTGTGGCCCTTCTATGCTGTCGAGGTGACTGTGGAACAGTGGGGGAGAATTAAATTTGGTTAAAAAAAAAAGAGGATCATTAAAGTACATTGCCTTGAATCCCGCCCCGCCCCCCACACACACCCCACAAAGGTTTTTTTGGGTCAAGGGCAGTTAAGCCTTTCCTTTATCTCCAAGGAAAATGTGGCAGAAGGAGGAGCTAATGTTCAGAAACAGTTTTCTTTCGCTGTACTATCTCAGCGCCCCTTCCCTTCTCTTTGGGAACTTGGGTAGCCTGACCTCAGAGATAGCTTCTTCTCAACTCAATTCTCCCCATTCAAAGAGATTGCAGGAAAAAGGAAGAGGCATATGAGTCATTTGCCCACCCATCTTACCAAAATTCCTTGCAGGTCCCCCACTGGCATTGCCAAGTTTTGCATGGAGCCTCCCTGCAGGGTCCAAGCACCTCCTCCCCCTTCCCTTGGAAGCCATTCACCTCCATTCCCCACCCGCCCACATGGCTCCAAAGGGGAGGGGAGGAGCCCCTTGCATGCTACAGGAAGGCTCTCTGCAAAACATAGTGCGCCTCCCCCCCTCCAGCAACGCCAGTGAGGTCCCCTACCTGTTATATACAAAATCCAAGAAATGTTTGTAAACTATTATCAGTTCCAGTTCAAATACATCATCTTTAATGCCTGAAACTTCAGAAATTCTTTTGACCACACCCTGATTAAAATTGAGGAAGATCACCAGAAGCCAGATAAAATTGCTCCAGGGACCCATGGATGGAATGAGAGAAGAATAAGTCACAACACGGACAACACAATCCTTTCTGACTTTCCAGCACTGATGCAGCCTTGGGGGCTGCACAGCAGCTGCATCAGTACTAGGAAGCTGGATAAAATTGGACCCTAAGAAAAGTGCTTAAAAGACCTCATTTCTTTCTCTGTCCCCATCATCTAAGAGTTTCTTTGAACAAATGAGCAAAATATGTGCCAGGCGTTTATGTCAATAAAATGATCATGTTAACAGGAAGGCACCCAAAATACAAGAAGTTTCATTCCTTTCCTCTCTATTCCATAATAGAAAACCAACAGATAAGTATGACCTTAATAATAATAATAACAACTGGTATTTATATACTGCGTTTCTGGTCATCAGAATACTCCTCTGATTTTATTCAAAGTGGTTCACATAGGCAGGCTATCTCTAAACCCCCAAGGGGATTTTTACAGTAACAGAAAGGTTCTGTCTTTCAAGAACCACACAACATTTCAGATGGCTCTTTCACGGTCCGGTATCACTTCTGGCCACCAGTTGCCTCCCATGCTGGCTGACAAGCAGCTCCTTCATCTCTCGCTTGAAGGGCAGCCAAGACACTTCTTTGCTCACAACAAAGAGCAGATGGAACAACTCAGCTCAGCTTGTCAGCTGCTTCAAGGTCTCGCCATTCACAGAGCTGCCGGTGGCCTCGAACTGGGGACCTTCAGATGTTATCTTCGGGCTAACGGAGGCTCTACCCTCCAGACCAGACCTCCTGCCCCCTTAATACTACTTAGTATTTATATAACACTTTTCAAGTGTGCAAAGGGCTTCAGATGTATTATTTTGTAAGTCAATTTTCTTACAATTGCTTACCATGAGACCTAGACCTATAGAAAAATAATATCCAGAAAATGAAAGCAGCCCCATCTCTCTCAGAGCTTCATAAAATGTTACTTCCTCAATCTGGTATGACAAGGAGCATCATTTGATCTTTTTATATCTTTGCTTCCAAGAGCCACCCATCAGCAGCAGCATCCTTTTCACTGGATGAATAACTTAACATGTGAAGGTAAAAAAAATTTTCTCAAAAGGCCACACAGACTGCCTGTTATATAAGCTCTCATTCCTATGCAGGAGACGTACTATCCTTGTGTGCATGCTTCAGTTCCTAGAACTACTCAGCACAAAAGATACCTTAGATGACCATCCAGCTCCTCTCCTTAAGTGTACAAGTTACTCACAGACATGCACTTTCATCACTAATGTGACCTTACTAGGTAGCATTCTTCCTTGTTCCCAAAGAAACCAGTAACAGAGTGACACAATAGCTGTCATTTGTGGTGACAACTAAATATAAAATCTTTAAGTGGAAAAGTTACTGTCAAAAAGACTAGCAGGAAAATTATCTAGTAAAAATTGCCTTGTAAATTATCTAGTAAAAATCCCCAAATGCATAATCTGAATATTTCAAAAAAGGATTTCAAGCACTTCCATCAGCATAACTAATGCAGAAAGTAATTTCTGCAGTACCGCAAAATGCTTTTCAGTGCATTTTGCAGTACCGCAAAATGCTCTTGCTTTTCAAACTTGGAGGATTTTCCCCAGCACAGCTATTTTGTGCCTCGACACCAGCTGACTTGCAGTTTTCAAAAACTCTCACCAATTTCCATACATGTGTTTTCACAAGAGCCAAGGTCAGGTTATAAACTGAAAAATATTATGTTCCAATATCGACTTCCAGCCTATATTTCTGTAAATTCTCTCTGTATTATGTTGCACCCAGAGGGAATATATTGATTTCAAATGTCTTGCTTCCACTTATTTCCCCTGACATCTAATTCCACATGGAGTCTGGATTTAAACTACATCTATCACTTGTTACAGAGGGAGTTAAAATATAGGGAACTTATCTGAGCCAGATATGTCCAAACACTTATTAAATTGTAGCTTCCAGCTAGTTATTGACTTTCACAGAACTACCTTCATACTTTATCCATTCATTACTGTATCTGCCTTCTAAAAACTGAGCGATGGAGTTGAAGGTCTCATACCCAATAGCCACAAAAGCCTTGCACTGCTTAATAGTTATCTTCCAGCCTAGGATATTAAGCGAACAGAACTGCCTGAAAAAGTTTCCAAACGAATGCACCAAAACAGAAAGCTAAATATACTCTTAATGGACGTCTCATGGATACCAAGTTTTCTAATAGCAAATACCAGCAAGTTTCTATTATACCAGGGATTTACTCCTCTGAAGTAAAGTAGCTTTGTCTCCATTATCAATCACCAAATTGAATATGCAACAGTACCTTTAAAAGTCAGGAGAAAAAAAATCAAGGTAGAAGAAAGAATGGCTGAATAGTGTTAAGTCCAATATCTGAGGTGCCAATGAGATGGAGGATGGGGAGTGAGTGCTCAGTGTTTTGTGGATTCTCAGGATCTTTTCAACATTTTGGAGGTAGCAAGCTGTGTGACACAGGAAGTTGTTTTATACAAAATTTAACTATCAGCACACCTAGCCCAGTGTTGTCTGTTGCGCATACTGCAGTTCTCCAAGGGTCTCAAGCAAAGGTAGTTAAGAACAGTGCTACTCAATATTCTTCTAGCTCAGGGGCTCCCAAAGTGTGTGTCACAACACCTTAGGGTGTCGCAGCACACTCACAGGGACACCACCACCTTGGATCTCATAAAATTTCATGAGATTTGGGTGCCACCATCTTAGATCTCACAAAATCTTGTGAGATTTGTACACCATCATCTTGGATCCTGGGATTTCCTAAGAAGAGGCAGCGAGGGCCTGGAGATGTCTGGGATTCAATCTGGGACATGCAAGGCATGTACTTCTCTAATGAGCTATGAACCTTCTCAGTATAAGACTCTGATTCTATACTGCCTCTTTTTCCTAATTTCTAGTCTGTCATTTGTCCTCCTTCCCTTTTATTAAATTTATTTCTTAGAAACAAGCAGAAGACTTCCTTAACAATAAACAGTGCATATGTATGTATTTAATGGTATGGGTTGTTTTGTGTGGGGAAGCAGATTAACATGTAGGTGTTCTTTGCCTTGTGATAGGAGATTGCACAATATCCTTTTCATCAGTCTTTATTATTAGCAGTGCTGAATATTAATTATTTATTCTTTTAAGGGAAAATTCTACTGCTATGCTAGTGATACTGAATACAGATTTTTATAGAGGAGATTGGAGTAGCCCTGCACTTCAAGAAATCTGATTTTTTTCACTTCAGTACTAGTACTCAACTACAAAATATGTAACTGAACACGTGTAAGGTTCAGAGTTTTACTTCAGTCAACCTATCTCTATGATTTAGACCCAAAATCTAGAAATGTTCTATTTCTGTTCCAGAACATGTTTCTGATCAAATATCACATGCAGAGGACCCCCCCCCCCAAAAAAAAAAAAAAAATCACTGGCTGGATTTGAAAGTGGAACCTTATGAATAAGATTGGTTGCCTTAACTTTCAACTATACAAACAGACAAAGACATTGTATGAAAAGTGCATAGCTACTTGGTTTTACTGATGTAGCAAACTGGTTCTTCAAGAAGTTGCAACAGGTAGAGTTCTTGTATAACCAAACAATACAGTTAAGTCAAACATTTCATTATTTTTCCTTTAACTAGAACTTTCCCAGCGCTACCTCCTCATTTTCTGACAAACTGAGCCTCCACCAGCTGGTACTCCTTGAATCTCCCTGCATTCTTGTTTGATACTAGTCTAATTGCATATTATATGAGAGACCAATGTATCAGCAGCATGCTTGGGACCCTGATATATTACTCTGAAGGAAAGATCCTCCACTTGAGTTCATCAGCAGCAGGTAAAACAAAACCAAGGGGCAAACTATACACAAAGTCAACTGTATCATTAGCCCTCATGGGAGTAGCTTTTCTTTTATCATCAACAACAGTCATGAAGCTGCGGGGAAGGTCATCTGGGGATGTGGAGTTGGGTGCTACCAATATATGGATGACACTCAGTTCTATCTCTCTTTTTCACTAAGTTCCAAGGGGGACATTGAAGTTCTGGGGTGCTGTCTGGGGCCTGGGTGAGGGCTAATAAACCGAAATTAAATCCAGACAAGACAGAGGTTCTCCTGATCCAGAAGGCAACTACACAGATATTAGACCCTCAACTTGCTGTGGATGGGGTAGCACTCCCTCTGAAAGAACAGGTTTGCAGCGTGGGAGTCCTCCTGGACATGCAGCTGTCACTGGATGCTCAGGTGGCATCTGTAGCCTGGAGGCTTTTGGCCTGGTGAGTTAGCTGCAGCTGTAACTATATAAGTTAGATCTGGCAACGGTGGTCCATGCCCTAGTGACATCTCAGCTAGACTACTGTAATGCACTCTACATGGAGCTACCCCTGAAAATGGTTCAGAAGTGCAGTTGGTGCAGAAGTTGCAGTTGGTGCAGAATGCGGCAGCTTGGTTGGTCACCGGCGCTCAGTGTGTGGAATCCGCTATGCCGTTACTCCAGCGGCTACGCTGACTGTCCATTCTAAAACTGGAGCACGATCACTGCGCTTTCACTTTTCAAGACCTGGGGAGCCCTGCAGACCCTTGCGCAGGGCTCTCCGCACCATAGAAAGGCTGCTGTACGAACTGGTGAGTACATCCCAGTCCCTGCAGCCCCCTGAGCTTCCCTCACCTTAAGGGGAAAGTGGCCAGGGCTCACAGGCTGGGGTGTCACGATGCCCCAGTTTGAAAAGCCCTGCTCTAAGGATTTTCACTTATCCTTACTACACACATTATTACCAACCCTGTTTATCCATATCAAGATTTTCAATATAAGATCTGAGAACAATGGGGAGGGAAAAGGGCCAGTCCCTCTTGGACATACTTTCCCTCTACTTTCTAGAAAGTCCCTCTACTTTCCATTTTACCCAATGGGTAGAGTCCACCTCTCACCCCTCCCCACTGCCTCAGTAGGCCTCTTGGATGCTTCTGAAAGGCACTTCCAGTTTGCCAGGTGGGACCTGGTGAATTTCATTATCTGTGGAATTTGTTATCTGCTGTGATCGAGGAATAGATCCCCCATGGATACTGACAGCCCAGTGTAAATTAAATTCATTTAATTCTAGCACAAAACAGAATACTGTCAAGTATACTCACATAATCAGGCATCTTCAAAAGTTTTCTATTCTCACTTGCATTTCACCAGTACATATGCATAAACACTGGTTTCTTACTTCAGATGAACATTTATAGCTACAAGTGTCGTTTCCACACTTTTTCCTTTTACTGAGCGTTTTAAGTTTTTTGAGGGAGTATCACTCATATTACACACACACACACAGAGAGAGAGAGAGAGAGAGAGAGGATTCCACACACATTGATTAATGTCTCTCTGTGCCCATACATACACGCTGGAATACATCCAAATGAACTGCTTCCATCAAGATTTCCTCACAGTGTCCCTGTCCCACCACTTTTCCACTGAAAGACATATTCTCTGCTCTGAAGTTCTTAATTGCCTTTAAACAAAAAATTCAACCTCCTCCTGAAGTCTCTAACCACATTCGGTTTACCAAATCAGTTTTAAAACAGTTATGTCTAGAAGCTTTAAAGTAAACAGCTTCTGTCTCTGGAATAAGTGTTATTTCATTTCTCTCTTTTCAGGAGGTTGATGGGGAGATGGGGACATGTATGCAATAGTAAAAACAATCATGATTTTAGATTTAACCACAACATAACTGCAGCTTCACTATTCACAACTATCCACTATCCACAAGTGGAACTACAGGAATTTTTAAATGAACTTAGTGCACAACAGTCTCTTAAAGGTGCCACAGACAGATCTATGACTTGTGTCCAGGCTTCCATCCTCTGGGACTCTTACCAGGAGAATCCCAGAAGTCTGTGATGCAGTTTGGAGAAGTCATGTTTTTCCCCCTCTCTGAATAGTACTGTCAATTTAAAACAAACAAACAAACAAAAAACCCACCACACACTATTTCTCTCCCAAGCCCTCCATCAGTCAGAGGGCTTGGAAGAGAGATGAAATCTTCCCTATACGCATGCAGCTTGGGATAAGAAATACTTCCCAGTGTTGTTTTTTTCTCCTTATTCAAATGTCAACTCAACAGAAAAATATCATGAAACAAGATTCGTCCAGGAGTCCCACAACAGTACAGTGGGCTTGAAGGAGAGGTGAATGCTCATGAAACAAAATTTCTCCTCTCTGCCAAACCCTATCATTGTCAGAGGATTCTGGAGAGAGGTGAGTAAGTTGTCTGTTACTTGTGATGCAGTGTAAACAAGGGAAGGGAAGGCAGCAGAAAACTCCTGCAGTGTATTTCAGAATTTGTGTAGTGTGGGTGTGTTTGGAATGGGGAAACATTGCAGGATAGATTGATTCTTGGCTAATAAGCCATGATATTTGTGGACTCTGGTTGGATCTAAAAGTTGCACTTCTGCTAGTAGTCAGCCTCTTCGGTTTTCAGAAGCAAGTTCCAGTTTTTGGAAGCAAATTGGAAATAGCTTCTGGAGGCTTCTGCAAGCCATTCTGAAGTCTGCAGAGACCAATAGAATGGGCTGCCAGCTCAGTGCAACCCAGGAAAGGCCTCCAGGGGCTCCAGGTAAGTAATTGTGTGCACTTCTGGAGTTGACTCCAGCATCCTTATCCATGGGAGGGTCAGGAACCAAACCCCATGGCTTAAAAACAGTAAGATGTATCTTCATATATCTTGCACACACATTTCCTCTTTCTTTGCTTTGACTTTAGATGCAACCATTGTCTCCATTGAATTGAATCTTCATTTTGGAAACCCTTCTTTTAAAAGTATGACTTTTTTCAAACATGATTTAACACACTCTGGCCTGGTAAACACGACTGCAAAAGTATGGCTTATCTAGAACATAAGCCAAGCCCATGCACTCCCTCTTCCCCACCTGCCTCCTTACCCCATATACAACTGGTAAAGTTGTTTGTTTCCAATGAATTAGAAAGGATTACTACCAAAATCTTATCGAACACAATGGGATTACTTCTGAATAAACAACACTGTTTTAAAACATCTCTTAACTACTGGCCATCCTGACTTGTTAGACCACAATTCTGACTCATTTGAAACTGGGAACTGCAGTTTATCTCTAGTTTACAAGCCACAGTAGTAAAAAGAAGTTTGAACTACAATTTCACATCCTTGCCTGTAAGTCAGAGATAAACCACAAATCTCAACTTCATCTAAGCCACAAGTTCAACAACCCATAACTGAAACATCACAGTTCTGTGACTGTGGGAGGGAGCATTTAAATTAGCTCATATTCCCAATGAGACTATGATTTGTTTGGTCATGTGAATCAGGCCGCTGCCTTCACCATTTCAAGTTTTTTCCTCTGCCATGAGGGCTAGAAGATTGCTTTAAAAGAAAAAAAGATACCTAGCATATTATTCCACAAGGAAGTCAGACTCCATCCAATAAATGAAGCCTATAGAAACAAGACTATGAGAGCCAAGATTTTTCAGCATGCTTGATTACCAAATGCTTTTTATTTATTATTTGTTCAGTGGAGCTATTTACTAAGACCTGTATTAATATCCACAAACTTCTTATATTCTGTTGACAAACAGGAATAGAACGTACACCCACTCAGTCATACCAGCCTACCTAGAAGTTTTTCAATATGTTTGATTACTATATTTAGTAGATAAAATGAATGCACACAGGAACAGATTTCTTAAGTCACATGTTGAGTTTCTAAACTTGTAGGAGAACAGATCAGCCAACTGTTGAAACTAAACTGCTTCCCCCTCTGCACAGATCAGTTTTATGAAGCTTGAATGACACATAAATATCCTAATAACAAAATTTGCAACTACCACATCTGCTATGGTATTTCACAGACTATTCTACCTTGTTGCTGTAGACTAGTTCACTAGTTCACCCTAGACAGTTTTGCCTGCTGACTATACAGCAACAATATGTCAAATTATTGAGCCCAGTTAATAAAACCCTCACATCACAAGCAAAACCCTTTATAATTTCTTATCCATGCCCTCTATGGCCAACAGAGCAAAGCTGCAACAATAAAGTCAGAATTCTGTATATACCACAACTCTGTATAAACCACAGAAAAGCAATGTGATATTAGGTGTAGAATTTAGGTTTGTGGTAACTTCAATTTGAGAAAGCTTAAGAACCCCTATAGCTCTGAAGATACAACTCAGTGATTTTTAACCTTTTACATCTCACGGCACACTGTCAAGGCACTAAAATGCTCAAGGAACACTACCAAGTTTTTGAAAATTGACAAGGCATGCCATGCTGTCAGTGTGGGCTCAGATCTTCTATTGGCCCTATTAATAAATGACCTTCCCCCAAATTCCTGTGGCACACCTGTGGACCACTCACGGCACACCAGTGTGCCACGGCACAGTGGCTGAAAATGGCTGATATAACTGAAAGCTTTTGCAATGCCAGCTGAAATTTCAGAAACCAGAGCATGGCCAAAAAAGATTCCCAGTATGCCCACTGTAGCTCATGGTGACTCCACATGACTAGCAAAACAAATGCAAACTAAGAGAAATTGTGAAAGAAATGCAGCAAAAGAGAATTTATGCAAATCTGCTTAATTTGGATAATGTATACAAGTTGCCATAGCCAGCCTTCCTCTGGTAGAGAATTTGGATTACTCAGGATACTATGTTTTAAGCAGGTACACAAAACTCTAACTATAGCAGGCCCATCACATTCTTCCACTAAGACAAACATAAGAGCCCTGGCTCCCCCTTAGGTTGGTCAATGACGTAGCCATGAGACAGGTATTTAAAAAAAAAAAAGTTGAACTCCACACAGACTTAAGAGTACTTCTTTCTGCACAATCTGCTTAGTTGTTGATTACAGGGCATGAACAGGTGCAACATTTTACTAAGCTATTTTTCCTTGTGACAGAGAGTCATGTTCTGGTACAGGCAAGACAGACTTTGTACCCATATGGACTAATTATTTTCATGCAATTAGAAATGCCATTCCAGTTGAACTAACTGGAAAAGGTTACTTAGCAATCTGGACACAAAAATGTTCAAAAGCTAATTTACAAACTATTTCAAATCATTAATAGATTTATTAAGCACACTGGAATTACTATTGCTGTTATCTTTATTATACTATTCTACGGAACCAATACATAGTTTGAGCCAATTTTTTTTGCAGACTTTTCTCACTGCCACTGTAAACTATGAAAGAACAATTTTGGGCTTCCCCTACTCCACTCCCAATCAACCTATAACTTTATCTGCATGAATGAAAAATGTACACAGCAAGACACATTAAACAGTTCATTTTCTGTTAAGTAAATATATCTACTATTTTTGTTCTTTTGAAATCAAGTAAAAGAAGCTGAAACTAAAAAGCTATTTGGAACACCAACCACATTGTGAAGGCTGTGTCCTAGGGTGTTGTAAAGCAGCATCTTGCTGTTATGAAAACCATTCAATCCACTGCACTGGAATGGTGAACAGGGTGGGGCAACATCCCTCTGTTAGGAACAGCTGCACAAAACTGAAGAGGAAAGGGATTACCAGCATGGTCAGAACAGGAACAACTTACTGAAATACATTTTGTTCACAACAGAGCTAGGAGCACAGTGCAAACCTCTGTGTGTAATTATTCCAGAGTAGGCTATTCATATTGCATTGCAAGTGACACTGCAGCACAGTGAAATGGACCTACCCTACTTGACTTGTGGAAGAAGCTGTTGTAACTCTACTAGTTCCCCCTCACTTCCTGTGCACACTGGAGCAACTATGTATATCCTTAGGATGACCCCTTACTTGGAAGCAAGTTCTTACATGCAGGAGCTCTGAAATGCAGCAGAGAGTCATAATATTTTAATAAGCATTCATTGCTGCTCTTAAATATTTTAGAAACCAAGCAGTGGTCATCCTAACCCAGGGGTGGCCAACCTGTGGCACACGTGCCACTAGTTGCACATGGACACTTTTTGAGTGGTACACGCAAAGTTGCCATAAATTTTTGAAAAACATTTAAAAAATAACAAAGAGCACCACAGTAATTTATGGTTTGTTTGATTTCTTTGCTACTCCTCACACAGAATGCCTCCAAGTTTCTAATGCTGCTAGGGGTACACTCAGGGCTGCCACACCTACTCTGCTTGATTTGCTCTGGTTGGAAAACTGGAAGAAAGGCAGGAAAAGAATTATGAACAGGAGAGGAAATCAGTAAGGCAGATGAGAAAGAGTTGCATTCTGCTAACTGGCAGGTCACTTGCTTACTCAAGAAAGCCTTAGGCAGGCAACGGAAGGTAGTGGAGGCCGAGTGGGTCAGCGCAGAGATCAGCAAAGCCCAGGTGTCACAGCCAGGTGGAGATACCATCTTTGGGAAACTCATCCACAAAGAGATCCCAGCTAGGAGCATATTTGAGGATGAGAAGGTGGGCAGGCAGTGGCAAACCGGGCTGTCCAGAAGGGCAATGAACGCAGCTTATATAGACTTTGGAATAGGTCCTGCAGGGCCAGACTAATGATCCATGCTGGCCATCTTTCTGGCCTTATTAGCAATCAGCCCAATGTCTTTGGAAAGTCCCAAATAAGCAACAGCACTCACATGTTTCTTGCTCTGTACCTTTTGGCACTCAGATATACTGCACTTGAACTTGGAGACTCTATATTCAGCTATCACGGTAATCACTAAAAGTGACATTAAGGTGGAGTGGCATCCTTGGGTTGGCCACCCTTGTCCTAACCTAACCAAAGATTTGTGTACAGAGTAGCCTGGTTAGACTTTGTTTTCTTTTTAGTGTAAGGTGTGCAGGGAACATGCATGTGCATGGTGCCTGCTAAGAAAGCACAGGCCAGGCCACTAGCATGATTATTAACAGACCTGCTGTCAAGAAGCCTAAGATTTAGTACCTTCCCACCCCCCCATACTCACACATCAAAATCAGGCTGGTGCAGATGGAGGTTTTGCCTGCTTCAAAATTTATAAGGGACAGGACCTAGCTGGTGCAGCAAATTTGATCCAGTGACCAGTCACCGCCTAGGAGTTCCCTTACTAATAAAAACAAGTTGCTAACAAAAGAAAGAACTCATCCACTTTATGGCTAAACTCAACAAGGAGACATGTTAATGAGCCCACAGATCTCCTGTGCACTGCACCCTCAGTCAGGCACAAAGACAGCACCCATCAAGGACTGGGAAAAGTCATCAAGGACCAATACATAACAAATAAACGTCCCTTGATAAGTTCACCCCACAAAGGATCCCACAGGATCATTTGGATGAATATATATATAAGTCTGGGTCACTAGAACCTGGAGTTTTTCATTCCTCACCTTCATTCTGCCTTGCTGCTGTTCATGTGAATTTCATCTGCTATTGAAACGAGAGGCCACCTCCATTCCTGCCACAATCCAAAGACTCCATGCCAAGACAACACCCAGGATCAGTAATTCCTGCTTTCCTCTCCTTTCTTCCTCCCCACTTCTCTACTCAGGTACAATCAGAGCTGCTGGGCCGGTGCAGGCTGCGCAGCCAACCTAGTGGGCTGCCTTGCAACGTGGCCTCCTCTTTGGGAAAGCAATTCTGGGTTTCTTGGCCCTGTTTCCTTCCCTCAGCTAAAGCTACTGCCTAGATTATGGGGCTTGGATCACACAAATACAGGGCAGGTTTTACAGTGTTTTATGATTTGGTAGATTCTGTACATTTTAAGGTCATTCTTATCAGGGTTCTGAAATCCTGAAGATACCATTTTTATCATCCTAACTCTTTTCTTAGTCAGAAAATTCTCATGAAGGTCAGAAGCCAAGATCATTACTTCTCTTCTTTCACTTATATTTGTTGAACTACAAAACACGCTAGCATGTACAGGCAGCTGTGTCATCAAGAATTATAGAATCACATTTCTCACTCCTCATGGACTTGAGCATAAAAGGATCTATGTTCCCCAACTACTGCCTCACCTTTGGGCATCTGTATACAAATACACAGTGACAATAAAGTAGTACAAAGTATTGCGGTGGTTGGAGAATTTTACTAGAACAATATTATTAGGGGTACAGGACTGTGAAATACGTCTTTGAGCACAGAGTACTTCTCTGGTTACAGAGAGTGGACGGTAGCATCCCACTGCTTGAAACTTTTTGGGATACTCCAATTGCCAACTGCCACAATGTTGAAATACATAGAGCACAGGCCTGACTCAGCTTTCTGTTCTAAAAAGCAACCTCTGGCCCAATGCTAAAAATGGTAGCCAGCAAGAACTATGATAAAACAGTAAGCAGTAACGTAACAAAGAAAAAACCCCACATTTAGGAGCAGACATCCTTCTTAATTGAAAAGGGAGGAAATGAAAAATGGAACAAGGAATGGAGTCTGTGCCCTGTACCTTTCTCTGTCCCTGCCATCAAGAATAAACTTCAAAGATAATGTTCTTTGGAGGCTGCAGATGTTACATTTGGAAGCCTGCCATCCACCAGGCACTTGTGTAACAGAAAGGTCAAACAGTCAGAAATGTTTAATACTTTTATTCTTTCTGAACCTTAAAATGTTGTTACAACACAAGGGGAAAAATGTTGGTCATTTTCATCTTTGTTCTGTAAGCAATGACAAATCTCCAATTACACACAAAACCAGCTCCCTTATTTAGTTTTGGACAGATTAAACTCTTTTCACTAAGCAAGCAAGCAAATATTATGCAAAGTTCTTAACTGAAAATACAGTGCAGGGTTATGATAAGCACGAGACTACATTTAACATGCAAAGCGCATGGAAATAGCTGTCCTGGGAACAAGACTTGTCATACCACCGTTTCATTGCATAAAAGCTAATCCTTTTTATATCAACATCTGAACTCTTAACACTAGAAAATGTCAGATAGCCAACTCATTAGGCAAATTACACTAAAGCATCCTCACCAAATTTAAACAAAATGTAATAAACAGGACATTTGAATACAGCATTGAAAGTTCCCACAAGAAAGTTTGCATGGGTTGGGTCAAACAGAAACAATTATAACAGATGGCTCTTAACAAACCTACATTTCCTGCAAGTAAAATATGCCTGAATTGTAAGGGACAGGTGTAAGTCAGGACATAGCTACTGTACAGTTCTTATTTGTATACAATTTCTGTAGCAAGAGATAAAACTTTCTGAAGAGATACCTGTAAGACTAAGTGCTATTCTACAGTTAATGTACTTTTCCTTGAGTGTTTTCTTGGGCCTACCAGTATGTTTCTAGCCATGCCTTTCTTAACTTACCTTTTCTAGAGATTTTCTTCTCCCCAATTTTAATGGACAGATGCTAATTTTCTGATATGGACAAGGACACATGTTATCTGGGTACACAGATTGCAGTTAAGAAAAGCTGTCTCCATAAATGTAGACAAGCTGAAAGGAGAGTTCTGATGCACAGACAGTTCACAGTCTCCTTCCCAGGAACTACATTCTAGGGTCAGGCTTTTTTTTCTCCCAACATTTTCTACCTCCATTATTAAGAATGACTGAAAATCCTGAGTGTTACAAAAAAAACTATGGCAGTCATAAACAAGCAAAATTCTTGCTACCCCATGGTTTCTCATGATGAATGATACCTCTGAAAGTAGGGATTTATTTAAACAGGTTGGAGCTTAAAGTTGCTCTCTACAACTGTGATTAACTGGTCTGCCTGAACTGTTTTATTAATTCTTATTGATTTCACCTATGTGACATAAGAAGAGCCCCATTGGATCAGGCCAAAGGCCCATCTAGTCCAGCTTCCTGCATCTCAAAGTGGCCCACCAAATGCTTCAGGGAGCACACAAGACAACAGACATAACCTGCATCCTGGTGCCCTCCCCTGCATCTGGCAATCAGAGGCAGCCTACCTCTAAAACCAGAAGCTTGTACATATCTACCATGGCTTGCACATACTTGCCTACTCCGGAAGCTTATCAGCTAAAACAGAGTTTCTCAACCAGTGGTACAGGTACCACCAGAGGTACTTGAGGCAGTGCCTGGTGGTACTTGCAGGACCCCTGGACACCTGCCAGCGAGACCAGGAACATGACACAAATAAACATTGGTAATGGCTAGGCTCAGGAGGCAGAGCACCAAAGCATGCTTTTCTGTGCTCAAAAAAGCCCTCCTATCCATCCTCTTACCAATGATTGTCATGTTGTGACTGGCCTCCCAACCCAGAAGTAATTGGCAATGATGTCATCGCCAGTTAATAATAATAATAATAATAATAATAATAATAATAATAATAATAATAATAATAATAACTATCCCGCCCTTCTCACCAAAGGGACCCAGGGCGGCTTTGGTACCCAGGGTACCAATGGTACCCAGTGTACCATTAATTCTGATGGTACTTCAAAATAGGTGGACCAAGTGGTACAGTGGAGGACAAACGTTGAGAAACACTGGGTTAAAGAGCAAGGTTGAGATATCTAAATAAATAATCAGACCAAAAAAATCTGTTCTAGAAAAACAGTATGATGGTTTTATTCCACGTTTGTAATCATTCCAAACCAACATACAAGTGTCCTAAACACAGGGGTTGATGAGTGGTTATAAAAAAACCCCATGCTCACTAATTTCATTTTTATTCTTACCAGTAGTGCCAAGGATGAATGTCTCTTGCTTTTATAGGACACTATAAGCATGAAGCTTATAGACAACAAACAGGCAGGGAGCTTGCACACGAGAGGGAATGACTCAGCAAACATCAACAGGAAGCAGGAAGTAGCAAACAGCTGATAAATTATGGTCGCATTTATCTGGGAATAAAACACACTGAATCCATGGAACTTGTGTTAAAAGTAAACATCTATAATAGATTACAAAGAAGGTTCTGACAATAATAACTGAAATCAAGGTTTGATGGCAAGTAAAAAGAATATTTTCAATTCAACTAATATATGAGAAACAAGAGTTAATTTGCATTCATTTTGAACAGGAAACTGAAAGGGAGTAGTAACTGTCAAATTTACAGAATTTTTAAAAGGCACAGCTTTGTGGAAAGCATCTTAATCTAAGAAAACAGTATCTTATGAAATTACATTCAAGGTCAAAGTTAATAAGCAGCAGGAAAGGCACGATAGAAATGTTTCAAAATAAAATAGTTCAATTCAAAACAAAACCTAACTTATCAAATGTCTAAAATGCTTCTTGATTTAGAGTCAGCTTAATGTTTAGTAAGCAAAATAGTTTTACTATATCCAGACAAGAAACACTGCAAGTGAACGTCCTGTAAAAACACAAGCTTTTCCAGTAGTGCCTTTTTATATAATGGTATTTTAAAATAACGTTTATTTATTATACATTTATGAAAACAGTACTTAATCCTCAGTGCAGAACTGCTCAGAGGGACTTCCCATGAAGCTGCCTAAGGCATTTGCTGAGAAGTTGCAAATCCAGAGGCACAATCTACTATAACACATAACTGATTTTGGAAAAGGCAATTTCAACACTTGCTATGAATTATAGATAACACAAGCACAATTTACAAACTGAACCTCCTTCTAGTCACTCTTCAGTAAGATTCCAAACTTAGAAGGCTACGAAAGTAATACCGAGACTCTTCCCACCACCACATACACACAATACATTTGATGCCATGTAGAGATTTCTTTTACAAAGGATAAACATAACTTCTGAGTGTGTATACACTATCACTCTAAGAATCTGAACCCAAATAGGGCTAGGCTCAGTTCTCAACATATTTGCAGCCGATTTATACTTGCAACTCCTCACGGAGTCTTCTCAAAACGCATAGGAATGTATCTGCACGTCTGTAAGTGTTCATATTTACTTAGTGCACAATACATTGCTTTGCAAAGTTAATTAAGATTCATAGTGCATAGGTCTCTTCATAGAGGGTATTCCCATGTAACAGGCATATTCAAAGATTTATGATGTTATTCCTTTAAGCATACACACAGAAAAACAAAAACCTGCCAAACTTGGTTAAGTTCTGGAACGGCTACATCACTACATCATTTAAGCCACTGATGGAAGATCTTCTGGTTAAAATGCTTTTGACATGCAGCCATACGGAGTTTTTCCATTTGCACTGCAAAGGAAATTGTAAGACTGAAATCTCTTTATGATATGGATGTTGTCTATGTTTGTTGGCATGATTTTACTTGGATATGGTTTTAACATAAGAACATAAGAACAGCCCCACTGGATCAGGCCATAGGCCCATCTAGTCCAGCTTCCTGTATCTCACTGCGGCCCACCAAATGCCCCAGGGAGCACACCAGATAACAAGAGACCTCATCCTGGTGCCCTCCCTTGCATCTGGCATTCTGACATAACCCATTTCTAAAATCAGGAGGTTGTGCATACACATCATGGCTTGTACCCCGTAACGGATTTTTCCTCCAGAAACTTGTCCAATCCCCTTTTAAAGGCGTCTAGGCTAGACGCCATCACCACATCCTGTGGCAAGGAGTTCCACAGACCGACCACACGCTGAGTAAAGAAATATTTTCTTTTGTCTGTCCTAACCCGCCCAACACTCAATTTTAATGTTTTAATACATTTCTAATACAAAACAGCACAACATACAACCCAAATCTTTGTTGCTCATTTTCAGTTCTCAGGAACGTCAATTGAGAGGAGATTGCAGGTGAACTTTGTATGCATATACAGAAGTCTTCAAATCACTATGGAGAGACATTGTTAAATTGCCCAGATGAAGCAAGCAAATTCCACTTATGTTACAGGGATTCATATCTCTCCAAAGCATCTTTGCTGCACAGGGTAAGCAGGATTCACCACTGATGGGCGTTATTTTCACATCACATATAGCACTGCAGAAATCACCTTTCAAATGCAAGCAGAACCTCTTGTGTTCCACAACAGAAGCAAACAGGCTGCAATCTGGGACAAGGTTGAGAGGGGGCAAAAATCTGCCCCTTGAGTAGACCCTGATGTAACCAGGGACTGCTTTAGCCCTCATCCCAGACGTCCCTGAGTGTTCTTTCTACCTCCATAGTTATTCACTCCTATTGGGATATAGGTAAAGAACTGCAATTAGGCACAGTGTCATAGTGAAGGGTGCAATGCATTTCCATTAAAAAAAATGCATCTGATTGAAAAAAGGGAAGTATTTGAGAGCACGAATCCACAAATGTTCAGATGAATTCCAGAATAGCAACATTACTTGATTGCAGCAAGAATAAAGAGACTTATGGTAAAATACAACTACTAGAACTCAAGTATTAGGTAGGTCCAGGCAGATTCAATCTTAGCAGGTTGATTTAGACATTTCATTGCACATGCAAATGAGAAACAATGTATACTTTATGAGATGTGCTTCAAGCATACTACTGCAAGGTCCAGATCCAAACCAACTTTCCCGCACTGACATAGCTGTGCCAATGGGCCATGTGCTGCATCCTGCAGTCATTCCTCAAGGTAAGGGAATGTTTGTTTCCTTACCTCAGAGCTGCAATGCCCTTACCTTGGGGCTGGAAAGTTGGTTAGGATTGTGCTCCTAATGTCTTAATTGTAGCAAAGACATTAGGAATAGGCAATATGCTTCCATATTCCTGCTCCACACTGCAGCAAGAATTTCATTTCCTTCTGAACAAACCAAGGCTTACCATAATGCATGTTCTTGTGTTAACCACAATTAATGCTAACCAAGATTCATAATGTAATCAGAGTTTGAAACTACGATTTAATACTGACTTTCAAAACCTGATTAAGAGCATTATAACTGCTCTAGCTCCCCACTGGTTAGCATAATTCAGAGTGATCAAAGTTTCCAACCCTGCAAGTATCAAACCAGGGTCCTGACACATCATAATTGACCATCAATTCCCAACTCAACTTATAATTGGGCTGCTACTGCCCACTATAATTGCATCCTACTCTTCCTTCAGACACACATATCACACAGCAAATAAGGTTACACTTATAATCAGTCCAATCCAAGAAGTTGGGAGGAAGAGTAGGCTTATCCTTGGAAAAGAGGAATCATTTCAATATTTTTAACATACTGAAACCATGTGCCATTAACAAGACACCTCTGCAACAAAACCAATGAAAGCTATGGAAACTGTAAGGCAGACCAAGTATACCAAGAGTCTGCATAGAGAAGTTCCACATTTATGATGTGAACTCCATGTCCTGACAGATGCTGAGAAAAATCGGCTGATTTGGTGCAACTGTGTACATCTAATCCAAGATATATCCAAAGACTACCACAGACAAAGAGCTAGCTTTTGGAGTACAATTGTTGAAACTGCTTATTTCTTATCACTCTGACAACACTGGAAACCACAGCAGATGGTGTGCTTCAAATATAATTCTAACAGGGTGTTTCTTTTGTGCAAACATCTGATAAAGAAAGCTGCAGCAATGATTTACTAATATTTAAAGCTGAAAGTCTACAAAACACAAACTTTTTAAAAAAAAAGTTTCACCTTTTATCTGCTTTGTAACCAGAAGGCAAGGAATATCAATTAATTATACATCAGGTCAACAAAGTACATAGAGAGGTTATGTACAAGGGGATGGTTGGGTGTGCGGGAGGAGGTATGCAAGAAAGCATATGTGAATGTGCAAGTAGATGATTGACTCTCAAATTAAAATAGATGGTTACTCCTCTCGGGTTCTTAGAGTGCAAGGTAAGAGTTCCCAATAGTGCACAAATATTTGCTAGGAAAGTCAGCTTCTCCTCATCTTCCCTCATCATCAGGTGCACAGCTGTACACATCTTGATTGAGCCAGGGACAAATTACAGACTGGACCTCACTACAATTTGCAATTTGATCAACTTAGGACACCACCCTAACCAACTTTCCAGCACCGGCGTAGCTGTGCCAGTGGGGCATGTGCTGCATCCTGCAGTTGGGGGGCAGCCATGAAGGCCTCCTCAAGGCAGGGCAATGTTTGTTCCCTTACTTTGGAGTTGCATTGCCCTTATGTCAGCGCTGGAAAACTGGTTAGGATTGCGGCCATAGACAGCTACAAAACTCTACTGATAGTGTTGTCTGGTAGTGAAGGAAATAAAATAAAAAGCTCCTTCCTAAATTTTACTCCAAGATTAAAGAAAATTATTTCCCCTTCTATTTCTATGAACCTGCATGGCCTTGCATAAAAATAAAAACAACCAGCTAAAGAGAAAAAAAAAATCTTAGCTGAACCTCCCAGATGCGGGGGGGGAGGGAATAGAATGCAGGTCTCTTATTGTCTTTTGTGCTCCCTGGGGCTTCTGGTGGGCCACTGTGAGATACAGAAAGATGGACTAGATGGGCCTATGGCCTGAACCAGTGGGGCTCTTCTTATGTTCTTAGCTTTATACAAGTCATTTTTCCCAAATGGAAAAAAATATGTGAAACACTAAATATGAAGTTAAGAACAAGTTTCATTTTATCTCAAATACACAAACTGGGCAACCTAGACTGGGCTCCATGTCTACTCATCCATGTATTTATAACATAAATAATAGTCATGTCACACTTCATACATGACTATGTGAATGTTTCTTCCCTACACAGACACTTTCATATTGGGAAAAAATTGATAGTGGGGAGCGACAATCAGAGTCATTATTCCTCAGCTTAGGATACTTACTCTGAGATGTTAAACAAGAGACACCTACAAGGTAGAAGAATTCATGCCCAGAAGAATTATTGGTGTACATGATGAGAAGGGGTTTAAATCCTTATTTGAGTAGGACAAAGTGGACAGGTATATTGATATTTACTTCATGACTGCTACACATAGGAGTAGGAAGACTCCACATTCTTCACTCCCAAACAGGTTGGAATGGCGACGGTGCTTCTGTGGGTAAACCTTATAAACAATGTCTTAGTGAAAAGCAAGCACCCTTTCCACTGCCAGCTGGTAACTATGCATTTCAAAACTATTATGTTACCCAAGCCTTCCCAAAATGTGGGAGTTGCCAAGCAGCATCTGAAATACACTTCAAAGAATCCAAGCAGACAGTGATGCACCAGACATACCCATAGGGCCCTTTAAATGTAGGTCATGTTTATCTGACCATGAGACAAGACACAGTAGCACATATTAAATGAGGACATTATGTATTTGCAGTTACCATTATCTGGGAGGAAAAGAGTATGACGACAGTGGTAATAGAACTTTGGATTAATCAATTAGTAATGAAGATACAGGCATTCAGGGGTTGACATATTTTTAGTTATTTTACTAGTTATTCTTAATTTACCTTAATTCCTCATCCATTTTAAGTTTTATATAAAAATAGAAATAAGATCTGGTATTTATGTCTAAAAGTTGGAAAGGACAAGGTTACATTTCAGAAATATTTCAGGTAACCCCAGTAAAAGCATTTTTTTAGAGTGAGAACACTTTTATCCTATTTAAAACAACATTTCTATTTAATTATGAAATACACGTATGCCCATGGTGCTGAAGTTTGAATTAGAAAATGAACCCAGGAAAAATTTCATCTCACCCATCAATTGCTCCACTGCATTGGAAATAGTTCTCTTATGGCCCAGTTCCATCTACACCCCTTGCCAATGCAGCCATGTAAGCTGTATCCTGCAAGGGAGGCAATCTCAAAGGTCTCCACCAGAGAAGAGAACACATTGCTGCTGCAATGGGTCTATTAGCGCCTGCGCAGGCAATTTTAGCTAGTGCAAGTCCAAGTGGACCTGGGAAGGTGGATCAAGGCCAGGAAGGGGGAAAGGATGTCAGCAGAGCTGCTGCTGCTGCTGCTGCTGCTATCACCCCTTTCCCAGCCACATGCCTCTTGACCCAGTCTCCTCCTCCCTACCCACTGCCTGCAGAGACACAGCAGTACCAGGGTTTTTCTGGAGGCTGCTGGCGCATGTTTGCCACAGCAGCCCAGTTACACAGAATGGTGCATTGCAATTTGCAACACTGTAAAGCATGCCACACTGCCAGAATGCAAGCTCCAGTGGCGCAGTAGGCCCACAGGACTGGGCCATTAAGTTATATATTTTTGGACTGTATAATTAGAATGTATCAATGTAAAACATACCCATTTATTACAAATTGGGGTGGGAGAAGATGAGAGTGGAGAAGAAAAGTAATTTAACTCTGACTTTTGGGCATTTCTCCTTATGACTTCCACAAAGTCAAATGAGATGCCTAAATAAACTGTCTGATATCCTGGGCAGGATACAAATTTGATATGACAGAGAGATACGTCTACTGCTATTTAGCACAAGGCTAACAACTTTCAACTACAAGATTTTTCATGATGGAGTGATATTGCACTACAACAAGAACATGACTTGCAGGTATACTAGACCAGAGTGCAAATGCAAGACAACTCTTCACAAGATAGCATCAGGCCAAAATCAAGATAATTCACATTGATCAAGCTGACCCAAAGACAATATGTGGTCAACATGCCATTATGCGCCCACTTTAAGCTCACAGTGTATAAAATAGAGAAGTCCTGTGAAACAAACAGTGAAAGTGATTACTAAAGTTCAAAGACATAAGAAGAAATATTTTAACTGAAATAATTCACATACAGCGTTAACAAGATTTGCTGTTTATTAAATGATGATGAAATGATGTTAAAGTAATCAATTTGGTGGTACTTTTAGTGTTACTGGCATGGCTCAAGCTGAACAAAAATGTACTCTATCCAACCTGACTTTAGAAAAACCCTCAAGACAGACTTTTAGAGAATTTGGCAACATGCATTTATGCAAGAAACTGAAATATAATGGTAAAAAGACCAATTCATTAGATATTTGTATTAGATTTCAGAAATATAGTATGTAATGTTTGTACAACATTTTAACATGCAAATTCCATAGGAACTGTATCAAGTAGAACTTTCCCAAGTATTTAAAATGCTATTCATAAAGATATTTCAGGGGTTTTAAAAACGATATTAATTCAGTCAATATCTTTAAAATGAACAATTTGAATTAAACCTGATTATTAAATATTGCAACCTGCACATACTGTACATCATGGATTTTTAAAAATCACTCTGATTTTGTTTAAATGATTTCACCACAATTATTGCAGAATAATCCAGCTGAACTACCAGAGTTCAGGTTTTAAGCATTTACTTTGACTACATGCATGTCAAACTGAAAGACCACTGCTTGAATTGCAACATGCAGTATTAATACTGAACATCTGCATTCATTTCAGGTCAACAGCCATTCCAACCTCCAGTAAGCGTTAAAAGTAAAACATTCATTAAAGTGGATACGTCTTAACTTCAACATGCTTATTTTCCAAAAACAACCTTCTAAAGCAGGGGTTGGCAACCTTCTTTGGCAAAGGGACTAGAAGCCATGTCTGTGAGTGGATGGTGGACCACTGCATAATGGCACCACTTCTGGATATTTGGCAACAATGTCATGTCATTACTGAACTTCCAGGTTGCCAAGCTCCATGCTGCATAGAGCTCAGGTTGCAGGTGCGCAGATGCTTGGCCATGCACATAAAAGGGAACAGTGATGGCTAGCAGGTTGAGGCTGTGCAGCAAGTGGCAGCCCAGCTTGATGAAATACCAATCCTGCACTAACAACATGCCTATGATCAAGGGGATGAAACACAGGTAGAGCAGGTCAGCCAGTACCACGTTGGCAATGGAGCCTGAGAGTGACATGCTGTAGGCACCCCAGACCAAGTGTCACAGACACCCCAGTATGTACATGTTTGCCCAACATAGACAGGTGCAACCTATTTATCCACTGATTTTTTCTGTGCAGATTTATCTCAACGAAAATCAGGTGGGGGAATTCAAAGTTGAACACACCTTTGCTCTGCACTGGTGTTGCAATCCGTTTCAAGCCAGCTCAAAACACTGCAAAAAGGCTCCACCTCCAATAGGCAGGGAAATAGCCCTGGAGCCCTGGAAGAGGTTCCCCTTGGGAAGGAACAGTAAGGCTCCTGAAGCCCCTGAGCCAACAAAGAGGCTGAAGAGGGGAAGGGGGGGGAGAACCTCTGTAGCCAGAACACATGCAGCAAGGAGGAGCGCTCTCTCACTCACACACACAGGTGTGGCAGTAACAGAGGGGATTGCTTTAAAAAACCCAGGGGGTGTTTGCTGAATTCCCCCCCCCTTCAGACTAAGATGGTGCAGACTCTCCGTGCTCCAGTCTACACAAACAAAACAGCCCAGCAAGCAAGTCATGAGATTTAGGCTACAATCGAACCCACACTTTCCTGGGAGTAAGCCCCATTGACTAGAATGGGACTTACTTCTGAGTAGGCAGGCACAGGACTGGGCTCTCAGGCTACAATCCTCTCCACACTTTCTTGGGAGTAAGCCCCATTGACTAGAATGGGATTTACTTTCGAAGTCCTAGGACTGAGCTCTCTGGCTACAACAACAACAGGTATTTATATACCGCCTTTCTTGGTCTTTATTCAAGACTTTATTCAAGGCCGTTTACATAGGCAGGCTTTATTAAATCCCTTATTAAATAGGAATTTTTACAATTTCAAAGAAGGTTCTTTCTTTCAAGAAAGACTACATTCAAGGTGTTTCATTCCGATCTGGCTTCACATTCTGGCCTCCATCCTCCCACGCTCAGAGCAGATGGAATTGCTCGGCTTCAGCTTGTCAGCTGCTCCAAGGTCACACGGTGCCGGTGGCCTCGAACTGGCGACCTTGTGGATGTTATCTTCAGGCAGACGGAGGCTCTACCCTCTAGACCAGACCTCCTGCCCAATCCTCTCTACAATCCTCTCCACACTTTCCTGGGAGTAAGCCCCATTGACTACAATGGGGCTTACTACAATGTAGACTACAATGGGGCTTACTTCTGAGTAGAAGTAAGTACTAGTAGAATGGGTAGAATGGGGCTTACTTCTGAGTAGAAATGCATAGGACTGCACTCTTAAAAGCTCAGCATCCCACCTGTGAAAGAAGTGGGGACAACAGGCAACAGGGAGCACTGAGTATGGAGCAGAGGACAATCACATCATTTTAGCACAACGCATTTTTTCCTAATCACGGCGGGTCAGGGAACAAAACTCACATGCATAAAAAGGTTCCACCTGTACACAACCCACCACACCATGCCAAAAATCCCACAAGGCAACCACCACCTCCCAACTTACACCTGCTGCTGCCACTGATTTACTGCCCAGCACGGTGCTCATACTGGATTCCACTGCAGGCAGTGACGCCTCCCGCGCAATTTGCTATGCATTGGACAGCCAGTGGCAATGCTGCCTGTCCAGCCTTATGGAACCTCAGTTCTGCTGCTGCCACTGCCATCACCATCACTTCCCAAGAAAAAAAATACCACCCCTTCCTCTGCTATGGGCTGGACACTGCAGGCCAGATAACTTCGGGTGGCAGGCCCCTGGGCTGTAGGTTGCTTACTTCTGCTCTAAGTATTAGATATGCTAGAACTCTTAACTGCCCCATATCAAGGAAAAATTTGAAGTCTTGCAACCTAAGAACTACTTAATGTAAATACTTTCAATGAAATTCTAAAAGTCAAGGTACTCCAGATTTTCTTACAGGCCTAAAAGTACAGCAGTGGTCCCAGGTTGACGATGTATGTAGGAGAATCTTAGAGATCAATGAATGAAGGATCAAATTGTCTTATAGCAAAAACCAGATAGTAGAAAATTATTTAACATTCTGAAAGCGCTTGAAGATTGCAGGTGAACACTATTATTATTTTTACCATTATTATTATTATTATTATACATTTTTTCTATATAGCCTCTCTCACCAACTCTCATGAATGAGAGTCACACACCTTAGGTGGTCCACATAAGCAGGCTGTCACCAAGCCCCATTTTTACACATGGGGCTTTTACAATTAATGCTCTGAGAAATTAATAGAACTCTTCACTTTCAGATGTTTTCCTTCCTGTCATCATTCTTCATCATTATTCTTTTGTCGACACATGCCATGTGTCGCATGCATGTGCTTGCATAAGCTTGCAGCAGGAGCAGCCACAAATCAGCCAGATGTTATTCATTCTCCACACCTGTCCTCTATACTCCTCCAACTCCACCAGCTTATCACAGTTGACTTCTTTGCCCTCTTGTGGCCCGGTGATCAACAGTGACAGCAACTCCTAGTGGCTCTGTCCTCTCACAACAGCTTATCAGCTGCAATAGTCTCCCTTCCAAATCATGACCCAGGTTACTCCCTCCTAGCTTCAGTATGCATGCATATGGTAGTTTGAAAATCGCAGTAGAGATGCTACCAAATTGCCAGATGAAGCAGTTGGTAGGATTCCTCATGAGCAAATATGCATCTTCCATGGTGAAGACCCAAACTTCGCCTAATCAGCAAAAAAATATCTTTCCAAAGCATCTTTGCTGCACAGGGTAAGCACAGTCCATTACTGATGGGCACTATTTTCACATCACATATAGCACTGTAGAAGTCGACTTTCAAATGCATGCACAACCTCTTGGCCGACTTCATTATAACAAAACCTTGGAAGAAAATGAGAAATAAGTATTTCAGAATGGTTATGCTGGTGTCTCCAAATCCAAACATTTGGAGACTCATGAATAGGTTTTACAATATGCGATACCTGAAGGCAACGATCTGTGGAACTGGAAGTGTGAATATCTGACAGCCAGCTCTCTATAAATGACCAACACACAATTCAAGTACAGTTCTCCCTATTTGGTTCTGTCTTGTTTGTACTTCTCATGTGTGGTAAGAATTCCACATTAAAAATTTATTTTGAGGTACTTTATTTCCATTGTAACTGGCTCTGTACAGTACCACTGAAAATGTATTCATAATTAGACTGGTACAGAGCACTGATGCACACTTTAGCTTTTCCATGATGTCTCTCTTTTCACAGAAGATGGATTTAGAGATATCACAGATGAGGCTGAGAGACATTGGCTCGCCTGTTAAGTCTGCAGCCGACATGAGAATTGAACCAGCAATATCCTTGATCGCAGCTCATTTATCTAGCCACTATGCTACACCAGTTATTAAGGAGCAGTTTGTGAAGAATTCCAGCAATGAAGCAACACAGCCCCAAAGAAACATCTAGGACTGAACACTACAGGAGCAAAAGTTTTAAAATTAACATACATAATTTTCTGGGTTGGTGGTGTTTAATTTTTCTGATTTACATGGTACTTGATTTGTAATTATTACTATGTTAATCCACTTTTTTCTACAGTATTTTTCTAAGGTCTGTAGATTATATTAACAAACAATTGTACTATAAAACAGCACCAAAAAAAAGGTAAGAAGCCAAGAAAATTAAGCACCTATGCAAGTTCAGCAACAGGGCAAGAAGGCCAGGGGAATAGAGTTTCTTCTTCACCCTACAACAAGCATAACAAACAAACCTCATCTAACCTCACAACTTCTAATTTTTTTTAACCTTACAAGACAAAAAGTCTTGTGAAGTTAGAAATTCAGAAGGTGTGTAGAGGTTAATTAGAGTTTTTCACTAAGTGCTGCATACATGACTATCTGCCTGCTGGGCAGAAGTTGGGGTGCATATTTGGTATAATTAGCTCTTGGTTCTTATGAAACAAATCTGTTACATTGAGGTAGATGTAGCTGATTTGAAAAAAGGGAGAGAGAGAAATATGTAGGTAAGACCTTTAGGTATGTGGTAGAGTTCTTTTCCTATGCTGTCAGCATATCTTTCCTCATGGAAGATAAATGTCTTATTTTAGGAGAACAACATAAAAAGGGAGACGTGATCCCTTAGAAATTGTCAGTTTCTTAGGTGATGAATAAATAACCTCTCATGGATACATGTCTAGGATACAGGGGTTACAGGATACAGCAAAAGAGAGCAACAAAAATGATTACTGGGCTGGGGCACCTCCCTTATGAGGAAAGCATACAGCATTTGGGCCTCTTCAGTCTAGAAAAGAGGCGCCTGAGGGGGGACATGATTGAGACATACAAAATCATGCAGGGGATGGACAGAGTGGATAGAGAGATGCTCTTTTCCCTCTCGCATAACACCAGGACCAGGGGACATCCATGAAAGTTGAGTGCTAGGAGAGTTAGGACAGACAAAAGAAAATATTTCTTTACCCAGCATGTAACTAATTTGTGGCACTCTTTGCCACAAGAAGTAGTTATGGCATCTTGCCTGGATGCCTTTAAGAGGAGATGGACAAATTTCTGGAGGAGAAGTTCATTTCGGGTTACAAGTCATAGTAGGTATGTGCAAGCTCTTGGTTTTAGAGGCAGGCTGCCTCTGATTGCCAGATGCAGGGGAGGGCACCAGGCCGCAGGTTATGTCTGTTGTCTTGTGAGCATTTGGTGGGCCACTGTCAGATACAGGAAGCTGGACTAGATGGGCCTTTGGCCTGATCCAGCGGAGCTCTTTTTATGTTCTTATATTCTTAGGGGTTCTTACAATGTGAGAATCAATAACTACAGCTAAAATATAAAATCTTACTCTTTGGACTATTCAGAGGACAAGTTCCACATCAGCTGTACTGCATTCTGTGTGAGTAGCCTTAACAGAAGGCACACAGTAATCTGTGGCCAACTGAAGCCCTTGACCCACCATCACCACCACCGTGTGCCTACCAAAAACTATGCAGAAGGCAGCAATTCAGCCCCTTACCTTCCCGCATAGTTCCTTTCAACAGAACAGGAAATGCAGCACCAGATGGAAACTCCCAGCATGTCTTGCACATCCTATTTTATTGAAAGGGACCACAAGAGGACAGAACAACATAAGGTGATTGGGAAAGCAGACTGCCTTCCAATTGGCTTCCCAGTCACAAAAAGTGAGGTGAAAAAGGATTGAAGCAGCTCCATTCCTAAAGCAGCGGGATGGAGGGAGGCTGTAGTAGATGCAGGGTGAAAGATATCCTGAATCTGTTTGGTGCTCTATGTGAGCTATGTTATCCATTTCATGGATGGGTCAGCTGCGGCACACATTGAGTCTCTAAGCTCCACTTTGGCTTGATCACCAAGCAGTATCTGCTTATGTATGTATGCCTGAAGAATAGGGTGATTTTTGTGGAGTACGGGAATTGATTATGCTTAAGCAACAAAATGTTTATGCAAAATTATTTCAAAGAAAATACAGGTGGAGACTGTTTATTTGCAGAATTTCTATCCACAAATCTGGCTCAACATGGGTCCCCAAGACCTATGTGCAGCCAGACTAGGCCCTGCCTGAGCCCTCTAGAAGTGACTGGAGCTGTGCTCCAGTCACTTCCAGAGGTTCTTCTGAGGGCCATGGAGGCTGTGCACAGCCTACATGAGCCTCAGAAAGGCACTTCCAGTTTTTGGGTGAAAGGCCTCTCTAGGATCTCCAGAGCCCTTTCTGAGGCCTGTGGAGGCTGCGCACGGCCTCTACAGACCTCAGAAGAGTCTCCGGAGATGACTGAAGCACAGCCCCAGTCGCCTCTAGAGAAGTGGCCTCTGAGGCTTTGGGGTGCCTGAGGCCCGTAGAGGCCACGCACAGCTTCCATGGGCCTCAGAACAGCTCTGGAAGCGACCAGAGAAAGGCTCTGGTTGCATTTGGAGCTTGGTGGACCCCAAATTTCATGTGACTTCATTTCACACAAAATTTGGTATTCGCGAGGGTTCCAGGAACTGAACTCTCGTGAATAACAAAGGTCCAACTGTACTGATATTCAGAGTCTTACTTTACACCTCCTGATCTTGTATAACAATTCCAACAGCAGCATATGATACAGTTTTTATTCTGTTTAGTATAGGAATAGCACCTGCTTGCATGAAGGCTATAGGTATTTCCAAAGGTTATGTCACTGCAGCCAAGAATTGCTACTATGAAGTAGCAGTAATGAAGACCATATCAAGAAGAGACAGATCCAGAACATCTGAAGGTACCAAAAGGCAAAATAAAAGTTAATGGAAAAAAATCAAAGGTAATTGTATAGTATTCTGTTTTATGAGAAGTGACAAGTGTTTGCCTTTCACATCTAAATTACAGTTAGGCCAGTGTTTTCTAAACTGCAGGTTGTGACTTGATTATTGGTGGGTCTTGAAACCAATAAGCTGATAGCCAACAAGAAAAATGTATTGAACCCTATGGAAAGTGAAACTGAGCTGTATGTGCACATTTATTTTCGAGTTGGTGAACGCGCCTCAGTCCACTTTGAAAGGCAGGCTAAGAGGAATGCAATGTCATCAGAATGATTGTGATCCAAGAATGCAGGCCCCAAAAATACTTAAGAAAGAAATCCCCTCTTCCTAATCTGACAAGGAAAATGTATTGAGCCCTATGGAAAGTGACAAAGAGTCAGACATGCATCTTTACCCATGAGTAAGCAACCGTGCCTCCGCTCTTATTGAAGGTTAGGCAAAAATGGAACGCAAGGCCACAAGAATGGTCCAAATCTGATTAACATGGAGCTCAACAAATGCACCAGCAGGTGGCCTCCCACCAAAGCAAAAAGGATAAAAACAAAAAAAAGTCGCTTGAGCCACTGGTAAAGTATAACTTCTTTTTTAGTCTTGTAAAGTTATGTGGGTCCTGATGGATTGTTGTTTTTAAAAATGGGTCCTGGTGCTAAAAGTTTGAGAACCACTGAGTTAGGGTACCATCATTTCTGCCATTATTTTCAGAAAAATTGTGGTGGGGCAATTGTACATTCGGTTTCAACCTGACCAATATCTGGATGTGGGAGGCTAGCTGGAAACTTCACCACTTTACTCAGACATCGCTGGAAAGCTGTAATTCCTGTTCTGTGTGCTGAGAGAAACCTGCTAGTCTAGTGCTCTATTAACGGCTCACAAAATCTTTTATTTATTTGCTGTGAAGTATCAGCAGTTCTCATAGAACACAAGTTTGCCCTGGTCCATGATTCAGAAACTGCTGCAATTTGTATCAACTTTTGCAAAGGATGAAATACACTTCCTCCAGAGCAGGGGTGCCCAAACCCCGGCCCTGGGGCCACTTGCAGCCCTTGAGGACTCTCAATGTGGCCCTCAGGGAGCCCCCAGTCTCCAATGAGCCTCTGGCCATCTGGAGATTTGTTGGAGCCCCCACTGGCCCGATGAGCTTCTCTTAGCGTGAGGGCAACTGTCTGACCTCTTGCGTGTGCTGTGGGATGAGGGCTCCTGCCACTGCTTGCAGTTTCATGCCTGTGATGCAGCAGAGGCAGCAAAGGAAAGGCCAGCCTTGCTTTGTACAAGGCCTTTTATAGGCCTTGAGCTATTGCAAGACCTTCATTCATTCATATAAGTTCATCTTTAATATATTCATTTATGTAAACTTATGTAAATTTATTCAAATTTTAAACGTCAATTAATTCATTTCCCCCAGCCCCCGACATGGTGTCAGAGAGATGATGTGGCCCTCCTGTCAAAAACTTTGGACACCCCTGCTCCAGAGGCTACTGTATGACTTACTGCTCCAGCATTGCATCTGCCCATCAGTCTTTACTGGAGACATGATGGAATAGTGTCTCCAAATAGATGCAGCTATATCACTCAATTCTTCCCAACATACCAAAGTTGACTATGATTAATAGAAATAATCCAGTACAACTCTGTATAGATCACTGCTCTGAGTTTTCTTCCTCCTAATCAGGTACATGCCCAAATCAGTTTTTAAGAGAGGATGCTTTTCCTCTGAGTGGAGGCAATTCTTCCTCTTATACACTCTCCAGGTAAAACTTCTGGGCTGTAAAGTCAAGGATGGATTTTAGTTCAGAAATAAAGTGTGCTTCAGTTATTGGAAGTTGGAAAAAAAACACAGCGGAAATGCAACAGAATTAAAGTTGCCATTTTGCTATTCATATGCTACTTTGGCAGCTTTAAATAGGAAATTATTGTAGTTCCAAGCCAACTGCTGTAATTATACTTGTAAAATATAATAAATAATGGTAGTTGACTAAATACTGAAATAAAGCTTTAGATAGCTGCAATCCAAAACTTTCAAACCCAACATTTTGCTCTTACTCTTTTCCTTTAAAAGAAAAGAGCACAAGGTCAATCTTCCTAGCTTAACAGAATACATGCCTTTACAACCATTTTCACCAAGAAATTATAATATAGCTCTAACAGATCAAACTGAAGGAAATAAATTTTTGGTATTGGGACTGCTTGGATAGCTCCAAGCTTCAAGGAGGAAAAAGTGTTTTTCTGGTAGATGTTATTGGGGTTTGAGCCAGGAGTTAAGCAAGTGAATTGGGAGTGAAAAAAGGTTCTCTCCATTAGAGATTTTTCTTTGTTCAACAACATATGAATTGTCTTCTTTTAACTTTCCATTTTGTGGTGATCCAATAAAGCATAAACTGGTAGAAGCACAAAGCAAAAGCAAACACACCATCAAGTAAACAGAAGTTAAAAATGGCAGCTCTCAAGAAAATCAGAAAATTAAGAGCTTCTAAGTATATGTACTTCCAGTAAGACAGGCATGAGCATGACCTTTACACACATGACTGAATACACGTTTCCCTCTAACCATGAGCTAGGAAAAAATGTCATCTGTAAAGTGGCCTTTAAGTACAATTTTCTATTATACTGACTGGTCCCTGGAAGGTAGAGGGGAAAGTTGATCCTTCATGCACTATGAGCAGTTTCTATAATTCAGTGACTCAAGCTGTAGTCCAGAAAGGTTTGAAAGCTGACATCCAGTCCACAAAAGATATGCAGAACCAGAGAGTAACTCTTTCTTGCAATGCTCTTCAAATACAATTATACCATAAAAAATTAACATGAATCAACTACAAGTCCTAGCAGATGCCTTATTGCTTCAAATGAAAAGCCTGTGAAAACCTGTAAATTGAAAGAGAACATTGCATTTAATTGCTTTTTATTACAAAAAAAAAAAAAAAAAGACTAGATTCAAAGGATCCAAACATCTGGATTTATAATCTGCAAATCGCTATCTCAAAATGCCGATTCCTCCTCCCCCCACACATTTGGAATATGTCTTCTCTCATTTCTCCAGTCAATTAATTCTTACAGCAAACATTGGCCATGATCATGTGTAAGAACACTACAGCATTTTCTGCTACAACACAATACAAAAGTTAACCATATATTCTGAAAGCTTCAGAATAATACCTTTGCAAACCAACTGATCAAGTATTTACATTAGCTAACAGCTGTAGAAACACTGAATAATGCCCCCTCATTAAATGCCATAGCAAGTTGCAAAAACCAAAATATACATAATATCTGAGTTCTCTATTCAGGACATGTTACCTAGAGTTCCGAATTAAAATGTTTAATTTAAGCTATGTACTGTATAAGATTTCTGTGAACACCTCTAAACTATTTCAAATTGTGCTATGCTGAGTTCATTTTATGCTGTGTATATAAGAATCACAGATGCTCCATTTTACATCTGAGACTATTAATCTCCAAACAATGTTATAATAAGAAAGCTCAATAGCTGCTGTAGATATAACACACATAATGCTACACTAAATTTAAAAACTTATATTTACAGGACATTGCACTTTATTTTAAAGGTTATACGCCAAAATATTCAACTCACTACATGCAGTCTGTTAACTTATCTAAAAGTGCCTGTCTTCGCTATCTCCCATCAGTGCATACTTTTAAAAGGGATATAGCAACAACTACAGACTAGGATGTCTCCACCCCCTTAGTCTCTTTTCTGGAACATCTTACCACATAAATGAGGGCAACTTTTAAAACTTACGTACCTGGGAATTATTAAAATATGCCATACCTGGGGGAGGGGTAAGATGATGCATCAAGCCTTTATGGTAAGTAAAACACAACTCTTTAGTACTCACGACTTCCAGCATAACCGCGAGAATGACTAGCTAACATGGATCATCATTTTAAAAAGTATACCATTCTGATTGGACAGTGAAAGCCCAATCTGCAGCACGTTGCTAACATCCTAACACCAGAAAGCTTTATTGGGATACAGCTTCCTTACATGAATGGATGCTTTCAGATCATGCACATAATAAAATGCAACATCAATATTTTTTCCACATGTTATGATAGAATCCTAATACAAAATATCTTCACTGAGTCAATTTCCATATAAGTTGCATCCCAGTTCTGAAAGTAAGTTCAATAATTATAAATTATTAAATAAAAATAATAAATTAGTGTTCAATAATAAAATATTTGAAATATTAAGTGAGAAACCCATACCAAACTACAGAATCTCAGATTACATGACATCAATAAAACAAAGGGCAAAAACACCTGCTGTAAAGAATTAGTATATAGAAAAGCAATGATATAAAAAAGAGAAAACAAAGTCACTGTGTCTACCAGGATGTTTTCACAGGCTGAATTGCTGTATTAATAACTGCAACAAGTTCAATAGAACCTTACCTCAATTTAACAGGAAAATGTGAACCAACTGCAGTAATGTAAAAACCCATTCATAAGCTACAAGGTTATTCCTTGTTTGATCTATTAAGTGACAAAATTGAAAATTAAATCTAATAAAACTTAATCTTTCTAACCTAGTGTCAGTGTATTTTAGAAATCTTTGTGGGGAAGATCTTCTAGGGAATATTTTTAGTGTAAGGACAGTTAAACAGTGCCATCTTGCGGCAGATAATATTATTGTGTCCCAAAGACTGAGAGACAAAAAGCCAGTATGGAGTTAATGCCTACAACCAGTTAACCATGATTAGGTTCTCCATTAGCTTTAAACAGGGGTGCATGTTACAATGGTACTGTTAATAATGTGTAACAGTATTAACTACAACTTGTTATTCACCAAGGGTAGTATCCAAATATTTTGTGAATTGGAGGCTGTCATTGAAAGCTGGCTCTATAACAAGGAGCACTCTGCTCTTATAAGGATACCCTGTAAGAGAAACATTCTTTCCAGACACAGAAAGACATTGTCTTCTAATGATGGAGTTCTACTCTGCTAAAGGTGCAGCTCCTACCCAAACATTTTTTAAACTAGCTTCAAGTTCCAATTAAGAACAATTCTGATAAGCATTAGCCACAGTCAATAATGGACTACACTGGCATCACTGAAAGCCTAGAAGAGATAATCTGCATAAAAGATGGAAGGGAACATGTAGTTTCGTGGCCCAATTCCCAAACCACAGGGTATGCCTAGACTCAGTGTTGCTACAAAGGGCATAGGTGGCAGCTGTACAGTTGATGATCATCATCAGAAATATATGTATTCAAAACCTTTCCTAGCAATTTGGAATCGGTTAGCAGTCAATTATGGCTTCCCAAAGTCTGGGTTGCGAGACCATGTCTGGTAGGTCAAGTTCTGGGGCCTCCTGTCTGCCCTTGTTTCTGGATGGTTCCAAATCAGAGCTATTCCAGAAGCATTAGAAGGTCCTGGAGGCTTCTTCCAGGCCGGCAACCCACACTAATGGCTTCCAAAGGCCTCAGAATGGCCCACAGAAGCCTCCAAAAGTAATTTTGGATGTTTCTTGTTTGCCGATCGTTTTCATTCAGCTCCGACCTCCAACATGGTTGCGTGGCTGGACAGATAGCCTGGGAGCCTTTTGCTTTCTTATATGGTTGGAAAAACCAAGTGAGAGATAGAGAATAATGTAGTCTAGGAAGCTAGTTTTATTATTTTAGAACTAAGGTAAGTCTGTAACTCTTGCAATTTGCCGCCTTGTTATGTATGTGTAATTCTAATCTTTCTTTAATAAACCAGAAATATTTTACAGGCCTGTGTTTTGTCTGGAGTACATAGGAACTGGAGTCAGCTATCCAGCCTAGGTACTTGGTCTACCAATGTAAAAGTCCAGAACCTTGAGGTTTGGGTCCCTGAGTAAGAGGGAGCCCAGAGTTTGCAAGAGTTGGGGTAAGCCCGTAGGTCCTCAGAGTCCCTGAGCTGAGGAACTGGTGTAAACAGTGTGGTGGCAGTCCTACCAAGATTCAGTACTCTGTGATTTGGTTTATTTGTCTAAAAAGATGCCTTTCTATCTTGAGGAACGCTGTGCCCCCTTGAGACTGCAAGCTGCATAAGAACTCCAACTAAGAACAATAGACCTGACACTTAATCTGAGATTGGATTCCTTAAGTGCTGAGTCTACCCAAGTGCTAAATTGGACACACAAGCCCCTGGACTGCTGTGGGTTGAGAAAGTGAGGTCAGGGGTAGAACACCCATAAGAGTCAGGCATCTGGGTTGAGGACTCGATCCTTATGCATATGGGTGCATACCGCTTTTTGACCGTTTATAGAAAAGCGGTACAAAAATTCTTTAAAAGAAAATAAATTTCCAGTAAAACTGGAAGAGATTTCCAAAATGCAGAAGTGACTCTGAGACTTCTGCAGGCCATTCTGAAGCCCACGGATGCCGATAGAGTGGGTTACTGGCCTGGAAGAGGTCTCCGGGGTCTTACAAGGTGGAGCAGTGGGTCACAACCTGCCAGGAAGGACGAGGTGAACTGCAGAGCCAAAAGGTTTAGGAACTATGAAGCAATTTTTTTAGGTTAAGCAACCTAAACTATGAAGGCCCACCACCTTCATTTACCACCGGAAGCTATGCTATGCATTCCCACACAATCAGAGATTTGAGTGGAGTAACATGGGACAAGTCTTTTTTATTGAAGACCCCAGCTTGTGAAAAGTCTTATTTTAAGATTGATCTGGTCCCCTCAGTATTGGTGGTTTGGCATCTCACAAGTACTTCTCTGTTTCATCAGACATTTACCATATTACTGTAGATACTCGCCTATAAGTCGATCTCACAGATAAGCTGAAGGCAGGTTTTGAGCCAACAATCATGGAATTTTCTATGACCCTCGGATCAGTTGGGGGTTAAACTTAGGGGGGTGTCTGACTATAGTCTGATTTTACTCGAGGCCAGATCCTGAAAAATAACCCATCACTAACTGTTACCTAAGAACTGTAGTCTCTAATTTATTAAAAACATAGTAAAAGATCATAACATTTTTATTCTTTTTAAATTCTGGTCTTCATCACCTTTTTGTAAGCACTATCTGAGTAAGTCCACTGTAAACAACATACCAGTAAAACAGTGGTTCCCAACCTGGTATTCATGTACTTCCAGGGACACTCAACAGTACCTTTAGGGGTACTTGAAAAAGAATGGAATAATGGTAGAAAAAGGCAGGTCATGCTCCTGAATGGCTTGCAAGACAGGAATGACTTGCAAGGACCAGCAAGGCAGGAAGGAAGGTAGCTAGTTGGCTGTGAAAGCCCCACCAATAGCTCGTTTTTGGTCATCAATTCATGTATGAACCAGTGATGGAAAACCAGCACAGTAAAAAAGCTAAAACATGGAAAATGATCCATCACCCAGAATTTCTCAGCACACTTCTGGTGCAAAACAGTGCAAAGGCAGAGTCTTCTTCAAACACATAAAAAGAGAACACACTGTGATAAATATATGAAGTCTGGGCTTTCATATAGAGGAGATGAGGGCTTGTATTATTAATTACAAACATTTTGCTAATAGGGAGGGTGCAATTTATGGAAATAGGCTGCCAAGGGATATGCAAGTGAAAAAGGCTGAACCATGAATCAAATCCACTTTTAAGGTGTCTGGTGTGTCAAGCCAGAAGCTCTACGTACAGCATATAACACATAACTGGGAGTGCGCAATTCAATTCACAGCAGAGAGATGCAGCTGCATATATTTGCAGCCCTGTTACTCAGAAGTAGACCCGCTGCTTTCCATGGGTGTTATTCTTAAGTAATGGTGCACTGAATTGTAGCCTGGGAAGGAGGATCCCATCCTGGTGTTTCAAAAAACAGACCTGCTTTGCAAATGCTTGCAAAGCAGAACCAGGTTGCAGCAGAAGGAAGGAGAATAAAAGGTTAACAAATTGCTTCTAAGGAGCTGCGCCTGCCTGCTGCTTGAGAAACTTGGCGCCTGTCTGCCGCTTCAGAAAGGAAACTTTTCAGAGTTGAAAGGCTTTGCCCTCTGATTGACCCGAAGATAAGGTAAAGTGATAATTGGACCTTGATTACTTGGCAAAAATTTCACTATAGGCAAGTATCTACGGTAATTATTCCCTAATGCAGTGTTTCCCAAACTGGTGGATTGTGACCCACCAAGGGAACCGGAAGCAGTTCATTCCCCCTTAAGCCATTTCTGCCCAAAATATACATAACAGGAATCAAATATGTACACCTGTGGGCTGGGCAGAAATGGGTTAACAGAAGTGGTCCACAGGATTACAGTGACAGCACCACAGCAATTGTGGCGCTGCCGCAACCAAGGGGCTTCCTAATGTACTTGGGGGAGTAGTACTGGTCATTGAGTGGGTGGGGGGGGGGGCTAGCAGCCTCCCTTGCAGGCTTCCCTGCTGCTCAGAAAGGCTCCTTGATCTGATCACGACTCACTTCTGGGTTTGCGATTTTAAAAAGAGCTGGTCCTTAAACGTTGTGCTTTGCATAAACTGATTATAAGATCAATTCTACACACTCATGGGATGCTTTAATATCTTTTCCTGTCTTCACTGATAGGTAAATTCCACAGTTTCTGTATAAAAGAGAGATACCATTCCATAAATAAAAAGTTGTGTCTAAATGTCAAACACTGTTTAGGATTCTGGAACAGCAAACGTACATGTTACAAAATGTTTCACCTCTGAAATCGAGCCAATGAACTTCTAAAGTTTGAAAATCTTAAAAATATATGACCAGCCAAGAAATCTGTCTTCTATTAAAAATCTAGCCAAAAAACCTCATTCCCCTTATACTGCAATACCTTGTGCTAATCAACAGCAATTCACTTTTGGCTGCATGAAGTATAAAACCTATTTATAGTCGTCCAAGACAAAGTTGCTCTGCACTGTAAGTAAGCCAGTGCCAAGGATTTGACCTATAAGACAAATGCCAGTGTATTCTCTTTAGGAGGAGTTCTTCCTCTGCTCTTATACAAAATAATGCTTCATTGCGGTAGGATAGGTATACCAAAATATTCACAAGCATACCACTGAATGTGAAGTTCGAACTACATTCATTCTATATTGGCAAATCAAGTATTTAATCTTTAACAAAACATTCAAACAATGCTTTAGCAAAACATTTGGTTGACCTCCCACCTTTATTTTGTGGAAGGTCAAAAATGTGTTAAAAAATAAGAAGCCTCCTTGAAGGAAATAAGGTCACTCACATCGATTCTGGCACTTTACCTTGAAGCAGAACCTAAAGATTTTGTCAATCACTCAACAGTATGCCCATCCACCAATTAATTTGGGAGTGTTAGAAGACATGTTCGCAACAAGCTATGGATTTCTGATCGTGTGAACCTGCTCATCGTTTCAAACAGTAACACTCAATGTGTCTTCTACATTCGCCAAAGAAACACAATCATCCACTTCAAAAGTTTATTTACAATGTATCAGAAATGCCAAATATCTGAGGGCAACCGAACTTTAAAACACGAGAAGAGCCTGGCAGTTGGATCTGACCAAGGATTCACTGGGTCCAACATTCTGTTTCCAACAGATGCTTTGGGAAAGTCCAAGAACACAGCATTAGGTAACAGCTCTCACTTGCAGTTTTGCCCTTCTCCCAGCAACTATTCAAAGGAATACTACATCTGAACCTGGAGGTTCCATTTCGCTATAATGACTAACACCACAGATAGAGCTGCCCTTCACTAAGTGTGTTTAATACAATTTTAAAGACAATCTTGACCTTAAACACCCCTCAATCATCTTTTTTTAAAACTAAATAGCCTAAAATACTTTAGGCTTCCATAGTAGGAAAGATCCTCTGATACCTTTGATCATAGTTATCCTTTTCTGCAACTTTTCCAACTCTAAAATATCCTTTCAGAACTATACAGTGTTCTATATAAGGCTATACCAACTAACTACAGAGGGGGATTATATTAGCTGTTCTTTCCAATCCTGGCAAAGATTTGTCTTCTTCATCAACAAAGCACACTGAATTTATTGAGCTATCCTATAGCTCTGCACATGTCAGTTACTTCTACTAATTTAGACTCCATCTACAAATTTGTGCAGTTGGGAGTTTGTTTTTTACCTCAACATGCATCACATCACACCAATATTAATAAGCCTGCAGAGGGGTTGGATAGTGACCTCCTGCCCACCTCTAAAAATATACACATGATGAAACCCCTGAATCCCTATTTGGGAACATTTCTTTATAAACTGGAATCTAGATTCAATGGTTGTGTCTGATGCAGCTGCCTTTTCTTTACTGAAATTATCCAATTCCATCCTGAGTCCATGGAGTTACGCAGACTAAGAACTGAAGGGGATAATCTTGCCACCAGTTATAGAAAGGAAGTTCCTCTGACTTCAACATGGTAGTAAGTCCAGAGTTACAGTCTAAATATATGGGATACTGATATAATTAATATATACTGTACCTTTAATGTTCTAAATTCTCAAAATTACTTTAAAAAATAAGTAACTATGAATTAGGGGCAGCTGTGCCATGTCAGTTTTTCCACTGACAATTGAAATGATGACATACTGTGGAAGCTCCAAAGGGAAGAGAGTGTTACTGGCCCCATCTCCCAACAGTTGAATTGTGATAGTTCACTCCCTCTCGTCTCAGGTATCCAAAAGCTCACTGACTACATAAGGTTAGAGACTCCTCCCTTACACTTACTTACACTGAACTCCATTAGTCATTTTGTTGCCCAAAATGCTCTGAAGTGGTAGCAAAGCACAAAGGCTTCAGGTCTTTAAACTATTCTAATTAAAGGGCAGGAGGGGTGTAGCTTACTATAAAACTACCATTTCAAAATCAAGATTGTACATGCCAGTTTCTAAGCACAGCACTCCTTAAATTATCAGTACCTGGATTCTAGCACTCAAAGTCGTAGTTCTTCCTTAACAGAAAACTAAACAATGTTAAGTTCATAAATGCACATAACTCCTTGAGTTACAACTTGGTAAAGTCACCTATGACAACCTTAATTTGAGAATCTAGGTCTGGATTAACAGGCATTATCCATTACCAGGCAGATTCTCAATGGTTCTGAAGTCAATCTCATTACAGTACTAGTTGCAAAAGATACATGATTAAGGCAGCAAAGAAGAGAAAAAAGTAGGTTCCCAAGCTACTAGGAAGAACAAAAAATTATTTGCTACCAATTAAGGTTCTGACTCAAGAGAAAAAAAATCATAATCTTAACTACCTCTTTAATCTAACAGAATGCAAGAGAAGTATGTCTGGATTTGATAACAGTGAACACAAAAAGTTATCCAATGTATACCTACAGCATGCCAATCATACAATAGTTTTACCTTCTGAATACAACATTTGCAATAGTCATTGTCAATTTTAATGCTACTGGTGTACTGTCATTTTTATATTCCAAAATAAACTTGCAGCATATAGTTTACTAATGCCACAAACGAGACTGTACCAACAGGTATCCAAAGACAGTTAGCCTGGAATTATCCACTCCAGAATACATTAAGAAGACAGCAGATGCGTAAACTACAATGAATAATATGATTAAAACCTGATGAAAATATACATGGAAAATAAACTCTGAAAAGACAGGATTCACTAGTACCAATGGCAAAAAAAATCCAATTAAAAATTAAGGCTGTCAGACTAATTTGAAAACTGTTCAGAAGCAAATAATTTACAGCCCAATTTTATGCATGTCTACTCAGAAGTAAGATTCATTAAAGTCAATGGGGCTTACTCCCAGGAAAGTGTGGATAGGATTGGGCTGTTAAGTTAGCTACTTATAAGTTACCAACATCATGCTTCCAATTGTCTTCAAAAGCTATATATCAGTAGCTTTCTGCTTAAAATGGCAACAGTACAACAGAAGTAAATTCAACAGTCAGCTCTATGCCCGAGCCTCTTACAGTTCCCACACAAATTGCTCCTAGTCCTATTTTAAGAAAATATTGTTCTCAAAGATAGTACAACTGAAGAGCTATTTGAAAGTCTCACCTATTTACATTTTCTAAGTTACATACTTTATCTTTGCATAAACTACCAAAACTTTTCTATTTTGTTTTGTTTAATCCATGCTGTTTTGCAAGACTACTCTTGATTAATGAGAAATTTTGAGAGAATTTTTCTACAAACACCTACTGAGATAAGAAACAGGAAAATTACTCATACAAATATTAAAGGGTTATGCTTTTATAATCAAACACAATTCACATTTGGTTTTATTCTCTTCCTCTGCTTTATCAAGCAGCCCTAAAATACACATTACTGGAAATACCAGAAAATCTGCTAGGCTTGTCAAATTTCAACTTCTAAAGAATCTCTTTCCATAACTAAGAGGTCTCCACTAAGAATCTTTCTCAAGCTTACTGTGCATGGAACAGTCAGGAACATACACTCACTTGATCTTAAAGCCTAACAAAACAAACTGTAGACTTACCAATCCTAAACAATTTTCCAGCACTGACACAGCTGCGCGAATGGGGTATGTTGGGTGTTCCTGCAGTTGGGTGGCAGTCACAGAGGCCTCCTCAAGATAAGGGAATGTTTGTTCCCTTATCTCGGAGACTATGGATCAGACAAAATCCTACCAAGATCGATCAAAAATATTTTACCCTAAACGCACAACAACTGACAGAAGATTACCCAAGTATTTTACAAAAGCCTCATAGCTACTTCCACAGGTTAGCAACCAAAGAGTTTCTTGCCTCAGCAGAAGGCAATTTCACTTGGGCCACAGCACAACCTCGATTCCTGCCTCACCATATCCTATTGCATTTCAAAGGCTTCCCTGACTTCAGTAGCAGTTGGGAGAAGGGAAACAAGGAACTGCAAAAAGAAAATGGACATAGGAAATCTGGTTGTATGAGAAGGACTTAGGTCATGGTTCTTTGGAACCTGCTTCTCTGCTTTCATTACTGCTGCAATGAAAATATAGGCTCAATACACAGCTTTATCCAAGAGTCCATTGCTATGCATGTCTACTCAGAAGTAAGTGCCATTGTGGCTTACTCCCAGGTAAGTGTGGATAGGATTGCAGCCCAAGCTAAATAAGAAAATGCTATTTTTTCAATTAAAGACAGAGGTGGCCCAACCATGAGGCAGTCTGATGCAGCTTGCATGGGGGTAGGTGGTGGGAGGAATGGCATATTATGGATAAGCTCTTCACCTCAAATCTGCCACCTCCTCCATCCAGCTTGCCACAGATGCAAGACACACTTATTTGCTTCTTGTTTGCTTGAGCAGAAAGCTTACTAAGATCTTTGTGCAGTTTTCCCGAATGCATAAGTGCTGTGCTTCCACCCTTATTTGCAGGGACCACAAGCACAAAGGAGCTCTTTCATTCATGCAGTCTCTCTATAAAACCAGAAATGCAACACTTTGGAATTTGCAAAAACCCTAGTTCTATGGTAAAAGAACTCTAGGGCAGGAGGTCTGGTCTAGAGGGTAGAGCCTCCCTTAGCCTAAAGATAACATCAGAAGGTCGCCAGTTTGAGGACACCAGCAGCTCCCTGAACGGCTGAGAATGGTGAGACCTTGAAGCAGCTGACAAGCCCAGCTGAGTGATTCCACCTGCTCTTGGTGTGAGCAAGAAGCGTGTTGGCTGCCCTCCATGTGAGAGATGGAGCTGCTTGTCAGCCTGCGTGGGAGAACTGGAGGCCAGAAGTGAGACCAAACGAGGAAGTTCCATTCTGAAATGTTGTTGGTTCTTGAAAGAGAGAACATTTATGATTGTAAAAATCCCCTTGAGGGATTTAGAAATGCCTGCCTATGAAACCGCCTTAAATAAAGTCAGAGGAGTAATCCGATGACCAGAAAGGCAGTATATAAATACCGAGTTATTATTATTATTATTTATTAAAAGGCTATTTTTTCCCAACAAGCAGCCGAGGAGATGGCAAAGGGGCATTCCAGGTCATGCCACCCCTGCTTGGAGACCGAGTGTTCTTCACCAATACTTGGTTGCATTTCCTCATGCTTTAAGTGCACATTGCTAGAAAGTCTACAGAAGAATAAATAATCCTAAAAATATAGGTTACAGTCCAACTGCATTTTTACAAGTTTCACTGAGTTTTATAGATACACAACACAACAAGTGTTCACCTGCTTACTCACATGAACCACAGAGAAATACTGCTAATTACAACAAGGTTCAGTTATTTCTAGGGTACAACAGCTCTACAAATTCCTGGTTTTCGTGAGAAATTCTTCATTTTTTAATCTTTAACAAGTATCATCATAATGTAAAAATTTTACAGCGCAATCCTAACTTGTGATGGAACAAGCAAGCCAATGGGCCTGCGCTGTATCCAGTGTAAGTTTGGAGTCAACTGTGGCTCAGCCAAGTGCAAAGGAAAACTTCTCCCCTTACCCCGGGGAGAGCCAAAGTAGCCCCAACAGGTCTACTCAGATCTGCACCACCTCAGGAGGTGGTGCAGATCCAAGCAGAGCCACTCCACGCTGCCTGGGGAACAGGGTTAGGATCCAGCATAACTGCCAGGTCTTGGCTGGATCACATTGCTAAGGGGGGGCGAGGGGGGTGCTTTGTACTTACAATGAACGATGTAGGGCTGCAACAGGCTGCAGGGGGTATAGGGAGCCCTTTGCAGCGCTCCCCGCGGCTTGGAATGTTCACTAAAAGTGGGCACAACGCACCTCCTGCAAAATAGAAGTGCTTCACGCTTGCTTTTTCCTAATGTTCCAAGCCTAAGGGAGCGCTGCAGAGGGCTGTGCAGAGCTCCCCGCATCTCCTGCAGCAGCCCTACATCATTCAGTGTAAGTGCAAAGCACTCCCCCTCGCCCCTCTTAGCAATGCGATCCTGGGGATTGCATCGCTGCCCTAGCCCCTCCCCTGCAAGAACTTACTGAGGGAGTAAAGCTCCCTTAAAGTTTGAGAAATGCTGAAATAAGGTGTTGTCTTTTAATGGGCCAAATATGCTGGTTGAGGCACATGCAAGCAAAATACTTTCTAAGCCCAAACAGTTCTATCTATGAATATCCATTTGCAGATGTTGTATCAGTGAGCAATCTCTCATGAACGATTTTTCTCATTTTAAAGCAAAATGATCTCTCTCATTTAAAAGAGGTAATTTACCTTGGCTTCTTTTATCAATCTAGTTGACTGCCATGAATTCCCCTGAAATGAACAGCTCTGCTGTGCATTTCCACACACCAGGCTGCATACCACATGCAACATCTTTCAAATTATCTCAAATTTACAGTAGCAAAAATTCAGTATGCCATAGAAAAGGTCAATGGACTGTCAAAATTGGAACATGTTCTCCTCCTCCAAGTTATTAACACATTTTGGTTCTAAGGTCATTTCCCAAGAATGAAGTCCCAAAAAACCTGAAACAATGTGCTTTCTACAACAGAATATAATCTATAGTGGAAAGCCTACAAAGTTTATGAGATCATGGGTGCTTACTTGAAAAATTACTTTGCAGGACAAAGTTCCAAACAACACAGTCCTGGAACAAGCTGGAATCCCTAGCATGTATGCACTGCTGAAACAGAGACGCCTGCGTTGGCTCAGTCATGTCATGAGAATGGATGATGGCCAGATCCCAAAGGATCTCCTCTATGGAGAACTCGTGCAAGGAAAGCGCCCTACAGGTAGACCACAGCTGCGATACAAGGACATCTGCAAGAGGGATCTGAAGGCCTTAGGAGTGGACCTCAACAGGTGGGAAACCCTGGCCTCTGAGCGGCCCGCTTGGAGGCAGGCTGTGCAGCATGGCCTTTCCCAGTTTGAAGAGACACTTGGCCAACAGACTGAGGCAAAGAGGCAAAGAAGGAAGGCCCATAGCCGGGGAGACAGACCAGGGACAGACTGCACTTGCCCCCAGTGTGGAAGGGATTGTCACTCCCGAATCGGCCTTTTCAGCCACAATGACGCTGTTCCAGAACCACCACTCAGATCGCGATACCATAGTCTCCCGAGACTGGAGGTTGCCAACTACTAACTACTACTTGAAAAATTAAGTGGTATTTTGTTTTTACTTCTTTTTATTTTTATATTTTTTGCTATATTTCTAAACAGAAATGGTTAAGCTAATCAACTGGTTACAGCCTACTAATGGCAGTGAAATTTTGCTGCTGTCAGAAGTAATTGAATATGCATTACTGCTAGCATCCCTGCTAACGAGGCCAGGGGTGTCCAAACTTTTTGGCAGGAGGGTCACATCATCTCTCTGACACTGTTGGGGGGGGGAAAATTAATTTACATTTCAAATTTGAATAAATTTACATAAATGAACATATTGGAGATGGAACTTATATGAATAAATGAAGGTCTTGCAATAACTCAAGGCCTATAAAAGGCCTTGCACAAAGCAAGACTGGCCTTTCCTTCTCTGCCGCTGCTGCGTCACAAGTAGTGGAGGGAGCCCTCTTCCCACAACTCACACAAGAGATTGAACAGTTGGCCATCATGCTGAGAGCAGTTGTGTCAGGCCAATGTGGGCTCCAGCAAGTCTCCGGAGGGCCAGAGGCTTATTGGAGACTGGGGGCCCTCTGCGGGCCGGATTGGGAGTCCCTGAGGGCCGCAAGTGGCTCCAGGGCCAGGGTTTGGGCACCCCTGAACTAGGCAGACAAATCTTTTAAAAGTTGTGAATCTCATATATTGAACAGGAGAAGAGCAACTACCTCTATTCACCTCAGCACAGTCTCTGTCCCAGTAGCAATTTGCTGGTATTTTTTTTTTCTGTATCTTTTTAGATTGTGAGCCCTTTGGGATGGGGAACCATTTAGTCATTTATTTTGCTTTGTAAATAGCTTTGTGAAACTTTTTGTTGAAAAGCAGTACATAAAATTTGTAAAAATAATTTTATTATTTCTGATCTTGCAAGTCTTTTCTAACCCATATCTAGCCAAATTACAGCTCAGTGTTAAGCTATGTGGAATACTTCAGATGTGCATGCACTCTGTGGAGGAGAAAAATCAATGCACTTAGGCAAGTCAGGATTCCTCTGTTCAATCACACTTCCTGACAAAGAGAGCCATTCTTTGTGCCAATTCCTGGCAGGCAAGAAAAGGGTAAATAACATAGCAAGCAGAACCTATGTCATGCATTTGGTTGTTTTTCTCCAGAGCTGGGTCAAAGTATTATTTCATTTTTAAAAAGCGTTAAGTGATTTCAAATTCTTAAATGAAGTGTTAAAAATTAACATAGATGACAGCGGTATTGGGCAGCATGTCTCCTTTGCTTAGGACTCTATAAAGAGAGTTGTGTGTATTACTTTTGTTCAGCACTGCACAAGTATAAAATATAGTAGACTCCTCAGTATCTCACTGTTCATTTAAAAATTAAATTTCTCTATGGCTGTGGAAATAAACTTGAAGATATATAAACTATTGGGGGATGAGCAGGATTCCCATGGGTCAGAAGGTATGGCTATAGTACAATAGAAGCAGAATTATATAAATAATTCAAATGATGTAATTTTTCTTTATAATTGTTTTTCAACAAGTATAAAATGCTTTTCAACATAGTATCACAAAATGTCACATTTCTTAGCAGTGACTTAGGAATTATTTTTCTTTCTTAGAGAATGCACAGTGCTAACTCTAAGTTTAGTATATCTGGGTCAAGAGGTAGGTAAAGAACACCTCCCCCCATGCCCACTTTACTGCAACAGACATACTAGATAATTTTTAAGTCTTTCCAGTTCCACAGCCTACAACAGTAAGAGCTTCCTTAAAGTACTGGATTTATGCCACAACATACAGCCGTACATCAGAGAAAGGACATGCATAAATCAAGCAAATCTACTCAGCCTGCAGAGACTGTATTAAATCATACTTAGTAAGTCTATTCAGAGAAACTAGCTTGAACATTATGAAAGAATCTGAATTTGTTGGATTCATTACCTGTAATTTTGTATCCAAAAGCAGCCAGCTGTCCAGCCATGTACTCTCCATCTGAATTATTATGAGAACATCCCCATGTACGTATCCAAATTTTTTGTACACCAGGAATAACACTGTCAACCAAACAGAGACAGGCAAGCAAGTGAGATAAGTTCAATTTCATCCCAAGCAAAAAATACAAGATTTGGGCCTTCCAAAGATTATTGTTTTCAACCATTACAAAACTACAAAAACCTACTGTGCTAAATGCTTAAAAATATCTTTATAGCATATTTATTACAGATTTCTATACTTCTATTGATCAAAACGCTGCCAGAATGGTATACAAATATCTCTTGGAAAAGACAAATATTATTTCTTTAAGTACTTCTATGTTGCACAAAGGCATTGAACAAAAGTAAAGATTAAAAGTAAGTCCTACCTGCAGGCTTATGATAAAATGACAAGGATAGGAGAAAGAGGAGAAGCGGGGTTGGGGAGGACTTTGAGACAGGAAAAATACAGTACTGAAATACTTGAGGGGAAACTATTAATAGGTGTTACTTTGGATAAAATAATATGGGCTTTCCACAAATATGGCACACCTAAGGAGGAAAAATAGGGACAGAGATCTATGATGCAGAGAAAAGGATGAGATAATCAGAGGAATTATGGGCCGAAAACATTTGTCAGTAAGGAGTTAGATAAGGAGTTAGAAAGTGCAAAAATTTTGATAAAAGGAGACTGTCACAAACTGGCGTCCAGCCCCCAAAGCAGTGCGGTGACCCTACTTGTGAGTTTGAACTTCTGGTCAAGGTCAGGACAAAGTGAAGCTTGTAAGTCAGATTCAAAGTACCTTTTACCCTATTTGCCTCCAACACTCTCCCCTTTCATTATTATGATTGAAGCCAATATGGTAATTACCCAAAATTAGCTGTAACTTCCAGAGAACACACAGAGTACCTGATTAACTCATGTTATTGAGAAACTCTGTGCAAGTCAAAAGCAAGAACATTTGGTGCCACAATAAAGCAATGGACTCAAACCAACATCTTCCCTATCAAATCCTTGATTAAATTTGAAGCTGTGTAAAAATAGAGAAAGACATACATAAACAAAAAAATAAAATAATCGTATGCTGCCCTTGCCACAGACAAGGATAGTACTCAAACCCTTTCATAAATTAAGAAAACAACCAATTGCTCTAGCTTTAATCCAACTATCTACTGAAAGGCTAGTGAGCTCAACCTTCAGGAACTGGAAATAGAACAGAAGACCCAATACAAGATCCAACTCTGAAAGAGACCAAAACAGCAGGAGGCCAGGACAAGCCTCAAGAAAACAAAGGAATTCATGTTAGTCTATGGGAAAATGCCCTATTAAAGATCTGGTCCAAGAGTTAGAATTTGAAATCTCTGCATCACCAGTTGGAGTATCCCACATATGACAGCACCCAACATTTGCACTCAGAAAGACAGCACCCCCAGCAAGGTTGACCCAACCATAAGGCAAATAGAGATGGTCACCTCAGGTAGAAGGATGCCGATACCTGTCCACCTACTTGGCTCTATTGCTCCTCCTTCTCCTTTTGCTGTCTGGATTGCAAAAGGAAGAGTGAGACAGTGGAAGACAACATGTGGAAGAGAGTGCTGAGCTACAACATCAGTGAGCGGAAGGAGCAAGCAGAGCACGTATTATTCTTGAAGATAAATACACCACAGTAGACATACCTGTCACTTGGGGGATCATCATCTGCTTCTACATTCTTTTGTGAATTGCGTTTTCGCACTTTAGGAACAATGTTTTTTCTTCTGAATGGCCTATCATTTGGCTTTGGATCTTGAGCCGACACAATATCTTCAATGTCTTCAAGGAGAGAATCACAAACAGCAGGCATTTTCTACAAAAGTTAAAGAACCCTGTATGAGAGCAAGAACCTAATACGTCAATTCTATTCAAAATTAGGCAATGTAACCCAAGCTTTATGCATAAAACTTTTAGCCCATTTCTCTTGAAGAATACAAAAATACATTTAGATGCTACACATGTAGATAAAATGGCACAAGACCATATCTAGAATTATAAACTGCAGCAATAAATCAAGCTCGGCAAAAGACCTTTAAATATGAGTAAAAGTGATTGAATTTCAATAGCATGTTCTGTAATCAAGATGAATGTGTACTGGTTTCTGATGTCAGAGAGGTAAACGATTCTACAAATGACCTAAACAGACTTAAAATGCAACCAGTGCATTTTAAACACAATCTTTTTCTTGCTTATAACTCTTCAAATAGTTCAAACTTAATTAAAACACAATTAATGTGCCTCAATATACACTGGAATTCCATTCTCAAACCTGAAGAGAATAAAAAAAAAAAATCAGTAGATATCAAATCAGTGGAAAAATAGCTTTAAAGACCCACTTCCAGGTCTCTCCTGCCTACTCCATTGTCACCCTGAATGCACTGGTATAGATGCATTTGTATAGATTTCATTGGTATATGATTGGTATAGATAGATGCATCAGTGGTATAGCCACTAAATGGGGGAATAATGGAATCTAGTAGAATGAAATTACCATAGATAATTATAAGTTGATCTCACAGATAAGGCAAAGGTAGGTTTTCAGACAAAAATCATGGAATGTTCCATGACCCTCAGATAAGTCAGGGGTAAAATTTGGGGAATGGTGCTTGTAAGGAGGAGCTGCAGCTTGCCCTGGAGCCTGATTGAAAGGGGGAAAAGAATCTGAGCAACACCACTGTTCTTGAAGACATTAACAAGGTGCTTATGTAGTACTGTGTGCCATTCCCCACTTAAAGCACAGAATTGAACATTGCATTGAATTGCAAAAAAAAAAAATCCAGGTTTGAAACTGCAGAAAACCAGTTGCGGTTTTAAAAACCATCCAAAAGAAATGCAGCATCAATATAAAGCAACATAAGCAGCTTACAACAGCCCAACATCCTGCTTCAGTTCCTGCCAGACAACTTTTTTATACTGTTCACTGTCATTTTAAGAGGCACTCCTGTGTTTGGGTTAAGGAACCTGCTCAGAAGACTCTACAGTGGAGCTGTAAACAAATGTAAACTAAGTTATGTGTTTGTAAGCTATCTACAATCACTCAAAACTCACAGAGCCTCTGCAGGCACTTTTAAAGCTCCTCCAAGCTTCTCCTGGCTGCTGAGCCCTGACACCTGAGTGACCTGCAGAAAGATGAGGTGTCAATCTACGCTTGATTTATTAGAAATTTCACGCCTTGTAGAAGAGTATTTACAGTATATTTAACAGCGCAAAGGTAGGAAATTGGACTTTGATGCTTTTTCCTTGTTACACGGTATTTAAAAGTGGATCTCTGTATCTGTGGTGAATCAAATTACTGCTGTGGTTTTCAAACTCTGAGAGAGTTTGAAAGCCGCAATAAGTCCTCATACAGGAAGAGAGGGAGGCAGCAGGGGCAGGGGGAAGGTAGCAATGCAATCCCCAAGATCATGTTGCTAAGGGGGGGCTGCAGGGACTGGGATGCACTCACCAGTCCCTGCAGCAGCCTTCCCAGGGTGAAGCTGTTCTAAGTACCTGGAGAGAGAATGATTGATGGATTGTCAGCCAGCTGCCCTCTCTCACATTAATGAGGCTATTGTTAAACAATTTTTTTCCTTTAATTGAAAGGATCCTTCTCATCACACTGAAATAAAACCATGGGTGGAGAATCTGTGAATAATTAGGTTATACCTGTATTTAAACATTTGTCTGTAATGTTAAACACTTTCAACACTATCAGCTCTAGGATACACATTCCTAGTTGGATAAGGTACTACAGACACAAATAGGTACACACTTTATTTCCCTCCCAATCCATCTGGTGTAGAACCAAATGTGTAGATGAGTTTAACAATTAGCACTAATTAGCTGTTCAAAAGAAGAATAAATACACTGCCACACAGGTGACTGACAACTGGTTTAGAAAACTGTATGCTCAACATACAGCTCTATCAGTTGCATACACTGTCAAATGGCCCTTGGCTGTACATGATTGGCTGCATAAGAACGCTTGCCAATTTAAAACTGAACAAAGTAACACCAAGGGCAGAACTAGAAACCATACTTTGGCTCTGCATATGTTTTTGTTTCACTTAAATAGCAGCTACAGTAGGGAATGGATCAAGATGGGTATTTAATTCATTATCCTCATGTCATTATCCTGAAAAAAATATGCACCCCCAAAGTTGGTATTAGCCCCAGAAAGAATGCTTCCTTCTATCAACACCAATGACAGCAATAGTAATATTAGTGGCACGGCATTTTTATAAAAGGAGCTTTGGGGAAGTGAGTTTTTGCTGGAATCATGGCATGACAGAAAAGGGTGAAACTCTCTACAAACAGTGTTCCCAATTCTGATCCCTCCCACCACTACTACTTGCTATTTAAGTTAGAAAAAAATGCACAGTCAAACTATGCGTTTAACATAACATGTAGCTTGGTCCCAAGCAGCCTTGTGTAATAAAACTGTACCTTAATTTACAGACTCTCTCTCAAGCACTTGCATAATTCTTTCTGAAAAAAACAGAAGGCTGTTAGTGGTAATAGTTTCTGTAAGTCACCAAGGCTTAGTATTAGTGGTAAAATATAGTAGAAACATTTTTAACAGAATATTTAATAAATGTTTCAAAAAGTCTACATTCAGACAATACTACACAGAAACACACACACAGAAATCTATCTGGAGAAGCACTGGGACTGAGTCTTGGGCCTGCATATTGCTTTCACCACCATCCCCAACATGGAGAACAGTGAATGAAAGAAGGAGATGGTGTTCCTGAGTTTATTTGAAATTAGGATCTAGAATAGTGGTTCCCAAACTTTATGAGCCCAGGAATCACTAAAGCAAAAATTGGAATCATTGGGGACCACATGCAACCTTCCACCCCCAAAAATACAATTAAGTTTGTAGTAAGATTAATCAATCAATTACTTAACACCACCCCTGCACACACAAAAATGAATATGTAATAACAAGAGAAGACTAATTAATAATGTAATTGATTGGCTTCCCAATACTGGGAAGTGCAACTAGCATGCAGGAAAGGAGAATGTTACTCTTTGACATATAGACAAGGTAGTCCTCCTTTAGGCTGACCCTGACTGCAAAGGAGGCAATCCTGGAACTTTTCACAGTTGATGTCCCCAACAGGAAGCAGCCACAGCAAGAGCTGGTGAGAGATGTTACACTCCTACCCACACTTTCCTGGGAGTAAGCCCCATTGATTATCATGGTGCTTACTTCTGAGTACACAATCCTACAATCCTAGCCATACTTTCCTGGGAGTAAGCCTCATCGCCTATAATGGGGCTGAGTAGACACTCACAGAAGTGGGCTCTGAGATGCTCAGTTTCTGAATGCACTTATCCCCCTGCTGCTCATTGCCAGCAAGCTTGGTCGCCTGCCCCTCTATCACCATGTGTAGGAAAAATGGAAGGAAGCGCAGAGACTTGTCTCTGCCTCTGCTGCTCATCTCCCAGCTGCGCCTCTGCTTTGGAGGAAAAGCCTCACTTCTGGCGCTGAATGGGGAGCTGCTAACAAGAAAAGCGGTCTGCAAAGGCTCTTTGTTTTTTTCTCTAGAGACCTTCACTGACCACCTAACAAGGTCTCATGTGTTGGGAACCCATGATCTAGAGCAGGGGTGTCAAACCAGTTTCATACCGAGGGCCGAATGGCATTCATGATACCTGCTGAGGGCCAGAAGTGATGTCATTAGGCAGAAAGTATTGTCCTTAAACAGGTCATAACCAAAAATAAGCACTTTTTCTCACTTAGGAATTCTTTCGCTGCAAATGACAGAGGAGAAAATACATAAATCTTTATCATATTTCAAGATATGGGAGAGCCCAATTTTTGTGCAGGCTGCCCTTTCAGCAGTAACATGTCAGCACTGCTCTGCAGCTGAGAGCCTGATGGCTGGATAAAAAGCTTCTGCGGGCCGCATCCGACCCCCGGGCCTCATGTTTGACACCCCTAATCTAGAGTCTAGACTGCTTGATTGGGTGTTTTCTTCAGAACTTAAATATTGTTTAGGTAGGCTCTCTGATGGACTTGTGTTTTATGGTCTCCATTCAATTTCAAAGGAGTGTGCTCCCTGAGGCAACTGGTAGGCCACTGTGAGATACAGGAAGCTGGACTAGATGAGCCCAAAGGGGCTCTTCTTAATGTGTTCTATGACAACAAACCAATTGAATTTGAACACTTCAGAAGAATCCATAACTACATTTTCCCTATATAATAATCAGCCTTTCTCAGAGGACTATAGTCCCCTGTTGTTTAGATAAGCTCAAGAAAACAAATTTTAACTGTGAATATGAGATTATAGAAAAGGGCAGGAAAGAAATGGCAGTCTTATGAACCAATACGTCACAACATGCAATAATCAAAGCACCCCCTCCATCAAATGCATGGAAGGCTTTTCATATAAAATAATTCCTATTATTTAATTATGTTTTTCTCTAATTCTACCACATTCTTTAAAGGGTAGCTGTACTGCACAGTGTGTGTAAGATGTAAGTTGAACACTGATCTATATAGTGACAATGTATTATTTCTCTACAAACCTTACTCCCTTTCTTACAAATCTTTATCATACTGCTGGCCTTTTCATTATTGGTAGCTATAGCATGCTGAGCTGATAGATAATTTCAAAGGGTAATATCCAATGATAATAGTTTATTGACTCAATTCATATCTTTTAAAGTTATCATATCTTTAAAGTACTTACATAATTTTAAATTACAAATTTTAACTATTCTTGCACACCCAATCCCCTAACCCCCATTACAGGCTCCGACTCCACTGTATCCCTTTCAATCTCAACATCTTGTAATTATACCACCACCCATATCAACATGCTCGCTGCACCAAAGCACTGTTCCCAAACAGTCTGGTATCAACCTTTGGCAACTGCCTGAAGTTCAATATCCCCCCAGGGCTACAGAGCTCTTCTAACATCCCACAACCAAAGCACAGGAAAAAGTGCTGCTGTGCTTGTGCTGTCTTCTCTTGGTATGTATGGAACAAATGGAGGGGGAGGGACCACACAGATAGATCAATTAACATACTATGTACTAACACACACAAATCTATCATAAGGAGATGCTATTTAAGCGAAATAAGACCATAAGAAGAGCCCCACTGGATCAAGCCAAAGGCCCATGTAGTCCAGCTTCCTGTATCTCACAGGGGTCCTCCAGATGTCTCAGGGAGCACACAAGACAACAAGAGACCTGCATCCTGGTGCCACTCCTCTGAACCTGGCATTCTGAGATAGCCTACTTCCAGAACCAGAAGGCTGCATATACCCATCATGGCTTGTAACCTGTGATGGTGATTTCCTCCATAGATCTGACCAAACCCCCTTTAAAGGCATCTAGACCAGATGCCATCACCACATCATGTGGTAAGTTCAACAGACTAATTCCACAGGCTAAAATCCATGTCAGTGCACAGTGAGAAGTTGCAGCTGCAAGTGTGTGACATTCATCAAAGTTAATAGTACTTATTATTACTACAATGTTACGGCATCTTGTTGACCATTGGAATGTTGGACTAAATGGGCTTCAGTCTGACCCAGCAAAACAAGTCATATGTTTCCAACATTTCCCTTAATCTTTGATGTTGTTGTTATTGTTGCTTTCTTTTAAATGGATCATACTCCATGGAAACATGTCTGCAATACAAGCAGCCATATCCTCTCACTTGAATGCTCAGTATCCTTAGACTGAGCTACCCACTGGCAGGCCTTTCTCTCCCATGTGTTCGAACTGCTGTTCTAAGTTTCAGAGTCCAGCCCAGAGCCCAGACCCTCCCCAGTCACTGCCTGCCCCCCTGGCAGCAAGACAGAGTCACCTGCTCCTCAGCACAGGGAGACTGTGCTAAGGATGGGATAGGTCAGGAGTGTCAAAGACAAGCCCTGTGGGCCAGATTTGGTCTGGAGAAGCTCTTTATCCAGTCCTCCTGCTCTTCCAGCTGCTGAGCTGCCACTGCTGAAAGGGCAACCCACATGATAATTGGGCTCTCCCATATCTTGAAATATGATCAAGATTTGCACATTTCCTCTTCTGTCATTTGCAGCTAATGAGTTCCTAAGTGAGAAAAAAAAAGTGCTTATTACTGGTCATGACCAGTAATGACATCACTCCCTGCCCAATGACATCGCTTCCTGCCTGATGACGTCACTCTCTGCTCAATGACATTGCTTCTTCCCTAATGACATCACTCCCTGCCCAATGATGTTGCTTCTTAGAGAGGAAATGCAAGTGTGGTAGGGATTGCGTTGAGACTTTAATGCATACCTTTTTTTATTGCCTGCTACATGTTGTGTCACGCAAGAAATTTCTAGGTCCATTGCTAGCTAGGATGCAGGGCTGGGAGGATTCAACCATGCTTCAGTCTCTCCTTTCCACTCCTGATCCTGAGATTCTGGATAATGTTGCTTCCTTTTTATCTGGGGTAATAGCCAGGCAGAGCCCTGGGACTCTGGGCAGTGACTGATGTTTTTGCTTATGTTGTGTTGTCTTTGTACATTCCTGTCTTGTTCTGTTCTTTCTCTGTATTTTATGCCAATAAAGGTCTTACTGAACTGAACTGATGTTGCTTCTTGCCTGATGACAACACTCTCCGCTCAATGACATTCCTTCTTCCCTAATGGCGTCACCCCCTGCCCAATGACATCACCCAGCAGGTGCATCATGAATGTAATTTGGCCACTGCATGAAATGAGTTTGTGGGGGGGGGGGGAATAGGTTGCCCTGAGAACGGGGCTGCAATCCTCACCATACTTACCTAGGAGTAAGTTCCATGGACTACACTGGGGCTTACTTCTGAGTAGACACGCTGAAGACTGGGCTCTAAGCGCCAGGGAGGCTCGTGCCAGGCAGCTGGGAGGGCTGGGAAGGTCTCGAGACCCGCAGAGGGCTCCAGGGGAGGGGCGCTTGAGGCACCCAGGCAACGAACGTACCGGAGGCTCCGAGGCCACAGAGCGCGCGCTCCCCGGCAACCGACGCGACGCGACGCGACGCCAGCAGCCCCCCCCCCGTACGCAACCTGACAACGCCGTCCTCACCTGTGCGGCATCTAACGCGGCTCACAGCTCCACACGGGCGACGCCATCATTGTACGGACGCACCCTGTGACCCCACGCTCAAAAAAATGGCCTCGCGACGGAGAGCCGGAGAGGACAAATCAGGTCAGTCCGTCGCCGCTTCGCGAAAAGGAGGGGGCCGCTTGGAACTTCCACCCGCTCTCGCCAGCGCAGCAGAGAGGAAAGGCCGCCACAAGCAGGGGGTTCTGCGGCTGCGAGCCTGGCCACGTCTCCCTGGGAGGAAGCCCCATGGACTGTCCTGGGACTGACTTCTAAGTGAGCACTGCCACTGTGTGAGGCACCCTACACAGGACGTGCGGTGGGTGGGGAGGCAGAGCCTCCCCATCGAAAAGCAGAGACAGCTGCTACCATCAGCCATATGCAGTGGGCTAAGGAATGCATCCTCAACACTCATTAAGTGTCAAATCCGGGAGGAAACCGGCCTGCCCCAGTAGCTCTTTGGCTCATGGATGCACTTCCCATGGAGTGTATTGGAGCTTAGGGACTCAGCTGCCGGACCGCAGCTGCTGCAGAAGAATGTTTTGGTGCACACAGGACACTTTCCTGTCTAGTTATATTCATAATTATAATATAACTAAATGATGCTACTTTTCTACAATGATTTGCTTTCTGTGTTTAAAAGAGATTCAGAAGTGTGTTTGATTTTCCATATAACCAAAATTATTACTGCCAACAATGTACAGACAGGTAGACCTGGGCTTTACCATCAGGAAGCCCAGGAGACATGGGGTCAAAGGACTAGGCCAGCTGTTGCCACCCTTCCCCCACTCGCCCCTCCCCCTTTCGGAAGGGGCTCAAAAAAAACTTTGTACCCCAGATAAAATTCCTCTCCAAGGCTCTGGCCATTTAAAGCATAAAATCACAAACATAAGAACAGCCCCACTGGATCAGGCCATAGGCCCATCTAGTCCAGCTCCCTGTATCTCACAGCGGCCCACCAAATGCCCCAGGGAGCACACCAGATAACAAGAGACCTGCATCCTGGTGTCCTCCCTTGCATCTGACATAGCCCATTTCTAAAATCAGGAGGTTGCACATGCACATCATGGCTTGTAACCCGTAATGGATTTTTCCTCTAGAAACTTGTCCAATCCCTTTTTAAAGGCATCCAGGCCAGATGCCATCACCACCACATCCTGTGGCAAGGAGTTCCACAGACCTACTACATGCTGAGTAAAAAAATATTTTCTTGTCCTAACTCTCCCCACACTCAATTTTAGTGGATGTCCCCTGGTTCTGGTGTTATGTGAGAGTGTAAAGAGCATCTCTCTATCCACTCTGTCCATCCCCTGCATAATTTTGTAAGTCTCAATCATGTCCCCCCTCAGGCGTCTCTTTTCTAGGCTGAAGAGGCCCAAACGCCCTAGCCTTTCCTCATAAGGAAGGTGCACCAGCCCAGCAATCATCTTAGTAGCTCTCTTTTGCACCTTTTCCATTTCCACTATGTCTTTTTTGAGATGTGGCGACCAGAACTAGACACAGTACTCCAGGTGTGGCCTTTCATAGATTTGTACAATGGCATTATAATATTAGCCGTTTTGTTCTCAATACCTTTTCTAATGATCCCAAGTATAGAATTGGCCTTCTTCACTGCCGCTGCACACTGGGTTGACACTTCGACCTGTCCACCACCACCACCAAGATCTCTCTCCTGATCGGTCACAGACAGCTCAGAACTCATCAGCCTATATGCGAAGTTTGGATTTTTTTGCCCCAATGTGCATGACCTTATAATTACTTACATTGAAACGCATCTGCCATTTTGCTGCCCATTCTGCCAGTCTGGAGAGATCCTTCTGAAGCTCCTCACAATCACTTCTGGTCTTCACCACTTGGAAAAGTTTGGTGTCATCTGCAAACTTTGCCACCTCACTGCTCAACCCTGTCTCCAGGTCATTTATGAAGAAGTTGAAGAGCACTAGTCCCAGGACAGATCTTTGGGGCGCTTTTCATTTCTCTCCATTGTGAAAATTGCCCATTGACACCCACTCTGTTTCCTGGTCTTCAACCGGTTCTCAATCCATGAGAGGACCTAAGAACATAAGAACAGCCCCACTGGATCAGGCCATAGGCCCATCTAGTCCAGCTTCCTGTATCTCACAGCAGCCCACCAAATGCCCCAGGGAGCACACCAGATAACAAGAGACCTCATCCTGGTGCTCTCCCCTACATCTGGCATTCTGACTTAACCCATTCCTAAAATCAGGAGGTTGCGCATACACATCATGGCTTGTACCCCATAATGGATTTTTCCTCCAGAAACTCGTCCAATCCCCTTTTAAAGGCGTCTAGGCTAGACGCCAGCACCACATCCTGTGGCAAGGAGTTCCACAGACCGACCACGCGCTTAGTAAAGAAATATTTTCTTTTGTCTGTCCTAACCCGCCCAACACTCAATTTTAGTGGATGTCCCCTGGTTCTGGTATTATGTGAGAGTGTAAAGAGCATCTCCCTATCCACTCTGTCCATCCCCTGCATAATTTTGTATGTCTCAATCATGTCCCCCCCTCAAGCGTCTCTTTTCTAGGCTGAAGAGGCCCAAACGCCGTAGCCTTTCCTCATAAGGAAGGTGCCCCAGCCCCGTAATCATCTTAGTCGCTCTCTTTTGCACCTTTTCCATTTCCACTATGTCTTTTTTGAGATGCGGCGACCAGAACTGGACACAATACTCCAGGTGTGGCCTTACCATAGATTTGTACAACGGCATTATAATACTAACCGTTTTGTTCTCAATACCCTTCCTAATGATCCCAAGCATAGAATTGGCCTTCTTCACTGCCGCCGCACATTGGGTCGACACTTTCATCGACCTGTCCACCACCACCCCAAGATCTCTCTCCTGATCTGTCACAGACAGCTCAGAACCCATCAGCCTATATCTAAAGTTTTGATTTTTTGCCCCAATGTGCATGACTTTACACTTACCGACATTGAAGCGCATCTGCCATTTTGCTGCCCATTCTGCCAGTCTGGAGAGATCCTTCTGGAGCTCCTCACAATCACTTCTGGCCTTTACCACTCGGAAAAGTTTGGTGTCGTCTGCAAACTTAGCCACTTCACTGCTCAACCCTGTCTCCAGGTCATTTATGAAGAGGTTGAAAAGCACCGGTCCCAGGACAGATCCTTGGGGCACACCGCTTTTCACCTCTCTCCATTGTGAAAATTGCCCATTGACACCCACTCTCTGCTTCCTGGCCTCCAACCAGTTCTCAATCCACGAGAGGACCTGTCCTCTAATTCCCTGACTGTGGAGTTTTTTCAGTAGCCTTTGGTGAGGGACCGTGTCAAACGCCTTCTGAAAGTCCAGATATATAATGTCCACGGGTTCTCCCGCATCCACATGCCTGTTGACCTTTTCAAAGAATTCTATAAGGTTCGTGAGGCAAGACTTACCCTTACAGAAGCCATGCTGACTCTCCCTCAGCAAGGCCTGTTCGTCTATGTGTTTTGAGATCCTATCTTTGATGAGGCATTCCACCATCTTACCCGGTACGGATGTTAGGCTGACCGGCCTATAGTTTCCCGGGTCCCCCCTCTTTCCCTTTTTAAAAATAGGCGTGACATTTGCTATCCTCCAATCTTCTGGCACCGTGGCCGTTTTGAGGGACAAGTTGCATACCTTAGTCAAGAGATCTGCAACTTCATTCTTCAGTTCCTTAATAACACTTGGGTGGATGCCATCAGGGCCCGGTGACTTGTTGATCTTTATTTTATCAATGAGGTCTGAAACATCTTCTCTTTTAACCTCTATCTGACTTAACTCCTCGGTCAGGAGGGGCCATTCGGGCAGCGGTATCTGCCCGAGGTCTTCTGCCGTGAAGACAGATGCAAAGAACTCATTTAATTTCTCTGCCATCTCTAAGTCTCCTTTTATCTCCCCTTTCCCTCCCTCACCATCCAGAGGGCCAACCGCTTCTCTGGCGGGTTTCCTGCTTCTAACATATTTGAAGAAGCTTTTATTATTCCCCTTAATGTTGCTGGCCATGCGTTCCTCATAGTCTCTCTTGGCCTCCCATATCACCTTCTTACATTTCTTTTGCCACAGTTTATGTTTCTTTTTATTCTCTTCATTAGGGCAAGACTTCCATTTACGGAAGGAAGCTTCCTTGCCCTTTACAGCCTCTCTAACTTGGCTGGTCAGCCATGCGGGCACCCTCCTGGATTTAGTGGAACCCTTCTTTCTTTGCGGTATACACCTCTGCTGGGCCTCTATTGCTGTTGTTTTAAGCAGCCTCCATGCACTCTGGAGAGATTGGATTCTTTTTACCTTCCCTTTCAACCTCCTTCTAACCAGCCTCCGCATTTGAGGGAAGTTCACCCATTGGAAGTCAAGGGTTTTTGTGAGAGATTTGCCCGGTATTCTTCCCCCAATGTGCATGTCGAAACGAATCCCAGCATGATCGCTGTTCCCCAATGGCTCAGTAACATTGCTATCTCTAACCAGGTCCTGAGTACCGCACAATATTAAATCCAGTCACCTGTCCTCTGGTGGGCTCCATGACTAGCTGCTCTAAGGCACAGTTATTTAGTATGTCCAGGAATCCGGTCTCCTTTTCGTGACCAGAACACAAATTGACCCAGTCAATATGAGGATAATTGAAGTCCCCCATGATTACAACCCTGTCCCTCCTTATCACCTCCCTGATCTGTTTCCTCATTTCAAGGTCCCCTTTCGGTTTCTGGTCTGGAGGACAATAGTACACCCCCAGTATTACATCGCTCCTCAGGCCTGGTAACTTAACCCACAGAGATTCTACGGTGGAGTTGGACCCACCTTCAATCTCTACTTTGCTGGATCCTTCCTTAGCATAAACTGCCACCCCACCTCCAACACGCCCCTGCCTGTCCCTCCAGTAGAGTTTATAGCCCGGGATTGCGGTATCCCACTGATTCTCCACATTCCACCAGGTTTCCGTTATGTCCACTATGTCAATGTTTTCCCTAGTCACCAGACATTCCAGTTCTCCCATCTTTGCTCGTAGACTTCGGGCATTTGCATCAAAGCATTTGTACACGGAATGCCCCAGGATGGGCTGCTTATTAGCTCCTTTGTCCCTGCATCCTCTCACTGTGCCAAACCGTCTATCACATCCCATCATGCTACCATTCCCAATTTCTTCTCCTACTCTGCCTTTGTCTTGTTGTTCTCTAACCTCCCATCCTCATCCTGCGTCCCAAACTGGATGCCCCTCAGCTCCTGTTGGCCTTCCCCCAGGGATCACTTTAAAAGCTGCTCTGCCACCTTTTTAATGTTATGCACCAGCAATCTGGTTCCATTCTGGTTCAAGTGAAGCCCGTCCCTCTTCTACAGGCCCCGCTTGTTCCAAAACGTTCCCCAGTGCCTAACAAATCTAAACCCCACCTCCCTATACCACCGTCTCAACCACGCATTGAGACCCCTGATCTCCGCCTGCCTAGCTGGCCCTACGCTTAGAACAGGTAGCACTTCCGAGAACACTACCTTTGAGGTCCTGGCTTTCAGCTTCCTACCTAATAGCCTAAATTTGGCCTCCAGGACCTCCCGGCTACACTTGCCCACGTTGTTGGTGCTGACATGCACCACAACTGCTACCTCCTCCCCAGCACTGTCTACCAGCCTGTCTAGACGAGAAGTGATGTCCGCAACCTTCGCACCAGGCAGTCAAGTCACCATGTGGTCGCAAACCCCTCTGTTTCTAATAATCGAATTCCCCCACTACAAGAAGCCCCCAACCCTCCTCCTGCCGAGAAGTATCCTGAGTGCATTCAGATACGGGCCAGTCCCCTGGAGAAGGGGTCCTCCCTAGGGGATAGTTTCCCTCCTCTCCAGGATGACTTCCTCCAGCCCCGAGACTTCCCACCCAGGCAGCTGAGGAGCTGCACGCCTGAGGTTGGGATGAAGCCTGATTGTCCCTGGAAGACTCCCCATGGTCCTTCTCTGCCTGCCTCTGCTTCTCCAGGTCAGCCACCAAGGCTTTAAGGGAGCAGACAAGTTCCCCGAGTCCCTGGAGCTCCTTCCACCGAGGACACACCCATGACTTATGCCCGAGGCATATAGTCATACATGTTGCACTTGATGCAAAACACTGGATAGCCCCCACCCTGTTGCTGGCTGTCTGACTGCATAACTTTTTTTGTTGTTTTTATTTAGGAGTACTTAAACCCTTCACTGGTTTGCTGCCCGCTTCTCAAGGGAAGAAAAGGGCAGTGTCTGGGGCCCTGGCTTCCTCACCCTGCTGCTGAACTCGCCCAGATGCTAAACTCGTGGTGCCTTACCTGGCACTTTGTTCCCAGAGGCACTTGCTGTCCCAGAGGCCACGTGTGCTTCTGCAGAGAGAACATTAACATGCCCAAGTCTCCTTCTCCAACTCTACTTTCATTGGACCATGACTTCTCTCATCTCCTCCTAGGCATTACTATTCCTCTGCTGCCCCACTAATATAGCTACTATTACATACTAAGGCCATATTTCTGTCTCATTCCCCTGACTCATTACAACTCATTGGGCATTGTTATTCATTCTGATTTGGCAAATATTTGCCAGAGAACATCTCAAGGTAGAACTGCTTTTGGAACATGGAAAAGAATTAGTAAAGCCAAGCATTTGATTGCACTCCTTTATAGCTGCAGTCCCTCATAACAGTACAACTTGCACAGCCCTTTACAGGCCAGGTAAAAGAAGTAACCTCTGTACTTCCATCTCCCTACCTTTGCACCAGTACTCAAATTCATTGTCTTCTCTTCCCTACTCCTTGGATATATCCCTCTCGTCTCTTCCCTAACCAATTATTTTGCAAGATCAGCAAATATACTATATAGCCAATGTGATGCAATGATTGGAGTGAGTCTCAAAGTAGAACATTGGTTCAAAGTAGAACAATGCTGCTTAAACATGAAGCTTGCTGTGCTTGGACGTATCACTCTCAGCCTAACTTTGCTTTCCAGTTTGTTTATAAGTACTGAGGTAACTAGCTAAGCCCAATGTAGCCTCATAGGTTCCAGGCTACAAGCTGTAGAAAAGGAGGTCTTAATGTTTAAAATCAGCTGGAATAAGCTTAGTTACAGTTTCTTGTACAGGACAAATTTCTTGTACAGAAATAAAAGAGCATAGCAACCCATTCATTCCACTGCTAGGATTTATTTGGGGCACTGGCATAAAATGGAATTGCCAACCCATGGGTGCAACTGAAAGTACAACATAGTAACTCAAAAGGAAATATTTATATACCGATATAAATTTTTTTATTGATTACCATTAAAAAATTGTCAGTTACATATATTGGAAGAAGCAAGTTCACAGCCAGAGAACAGGTTGTCTTTACAAATGCAAACCTTTTTTTTGTTTTTACATTATTTTACAGAAGATTTGTAGAAGTAGCATACAATTCAAAGCTATATATAGGTTAGTCAGCCACACACTGGGAAAGTATATAATTTGTACAAATGACATAACACATTTTTTCTATTTCATTTCATTCTTCCCACAGGGACTCCCTTCATCCCATAAAGCGTTCATGCTTACATACCTTTTACTTTCCTCCACAAGACAGACTTTAAATACTGTATTTTTTATTTACATACCCACTTTTTAAAATTTTTTCAGGAAGGTACAAACCAGCTATAAAATATTCTGGCAGGTTTTACAAATTCCTATAGTACAAAATGGTTAGATGACTAAAGTTTAAGAACACACAACTTAAATAACCAATGAAATAACTATGCACATGTCTGTACACATATAAACACTTAATACTGTTTAACAGTTCTTACTGTGTTGCCCTTTTCACACAATTATATTTCAAGGCTCACTCATACAGCTTTCATACTCTTACTCAGCCATTTCATTTGCAAGTGTCTATAGCAGCATCTCAGTGGTACCAGAAAGCCTGCACATATATTTTAAACACAAAACATTTTAGTACTTTATTAAGCATAGAAAGATATAAAGTACTACTAACTGCTGAGAATATTAAACTAATTAAATCTAAAGTGACAACATTTTACATAACTGGATGCAAGACAAATGAATTCTATTCATTTCAGAAAACTCTCTCAGCAAAAACTTATAAATTAAAACTCAAAAAAGTACTGACAGGTATATTATTTTTACTTTGGGAGAAATGTCAGCTTTGTATCAGCTCCCAAAACTGGAAGCAGAGGCAACTAACCCACTAAAATAAACAATGTGCTGAATAAGTGGAGCTTGGCTTAAACAGTATCCCTTAGGGAGGAAAAGCCCACAGTGCAACTTTAGCAGGCACTTAACACAAAGCTCCACTCTGTACCGCAAAACTTTATGTACCAGTTCTATTGCACTATGGGAACAGAAAACTGAACTGCACATTTTTTGTTTTATATTTTAAAGACACTTCCTGACATACAAAAATGTTTTACATATTTCAGTTCTTATGAGAAAAGTGGTTGCCCTCATCCAGTTAGGGGTTATTATGCATATGAAAACAGACTTCTTTGCAAGTATCCCTAGCTGCATCAACCCCCAAACTGGTGCTGTACAGTTCTCCAGCCCAGTCTAACAGCTTAGACTGCCCATGTGTATCTCTTCAGAAAAACAACTGAAATCTCACCAATGACTGAGACAACAGGAATCCAGTTCTTTGTACCCCCTATGGAACAGCTGATCCAGAAGATTGCAAAGTGTTTTTGTTTTTAAGTAAACAAAACTTTTCACATGTGCAGCCCCATTAGCTTCCAACTTTGTGCTGGATCAGAGTCATCTCTACGCAATTCAGGATAAAACAATATACTGTCCATTTAGAGTATTTTATATGAAAAACTCTGAGGATATAACCTCTCCTCAAAGGCGTTTCCTCTCAGCTCAAAAACAGCATGGAGAACAAGTTAAACGTTTCCCAGCAAGTGTTGGAGTAAGTCCATTTCAACACTTCCTTTTTTGTAGTTTGCAATTTTTTTTGCATTTACTATTACTGTAGATACAATCTAAGACTTAAGACACTCACTCCACAGAAGGCACAGCTTGAAATATTAAGGAAGAATTGCTATGTGCAACCAAAATAGTTCTTGGAGCCCTTCACAAAGCTTGTAGATGCTGTAAATCAGACTGGGGAAAAGGTAACTATTCCCTCACTTTAGTGTGCATTCTTTTATAAATTGCCAAATCAATAGTCACCGGAATCTGAGATTAAGGTAACTCTGATAAGAAAGTATGCAGTTCTGTATTTGCTCTATTTAAGAAAGTATTTCTTTACAAAATTTCAAGCACTCTAAATGCCATTCTTGAAATGGAACAAAGGTTAAGGCAAGGGAATAGGGAACAATGTGGAATGACAGCAGGTATTCTGGTTCCATTTTAAAAAACATTTATTGATAGAGATGGGGAGGTGGAAGGAAGAGACAAGGAATAATCAGCTGCATAAAAATTAATCAGCTGCATAAAAATTCATCCACCAAAGCTGGAAATTTTTCTAAATCACAAGCATCAAAGAGGTCAGTGATGCCCTCCTCTTCACCAAGGCCAAGAAGGTAGTCTTCATGAAATAAAGGAGGTAACAAGCTTACAAATGGCCCTTCAAAGTTGGAGGGAATTTGGTCCTCTGTCTGCTGCAGAAGGTTGGTTGGAGAGGCCAATGGAGAGATGGTTGCTGTAGTTACTGAGCAGTCAACACTTCCTGAGTTATCAGAAGCCAAGTCTGTTATGGGAAACACCATAAACAAACAAAGAACACTTAAACACACAAAAATGAGCAAGTTGCTCATAAACATTTTTCAGAATCTTAAAAACTAGCAAACCCCCATCAACTTGACTGAGGAAAAGCCTCTAGACTCCATTTTATTCCAGACATAGTGAGATGTTGGCATAAAGCCAACACCCTTTGTCAGCTCTTTTCTTCTCCTTGGGTAAAGTCAAAGAGTGCTTGCAAGCAAAGCAGAAAAGGGAGTGATGGAAAACTCAACTTACCCTCCTAAAATTAGGCTAGGCAATAGGGGGCAGGATAAGAGTCACCTGCCACCTGTGTGTGAGACATGCTCTGAGCATGACAAATGTGCCGGAAACATTGATTCTGCCTCCAAAGAAATGTTGATTCTCATTTCTTTGTAAGTGAACTTACACATATTTAGCATCACCTAAAATGCATAATATACAACACTGAACCACAAACCCAACATACGCAGAGGGACAGAATGTGCATACCAGAACTAGTTTCCTGTTTAGCATTTCCTTTGCCATCCAACCTGGGCTGCCATCCTGGGCACCAAATTAGCAGCACTGTAATACTAAATAGTGACAGAAGTAGAGAAGGACATGTCTCCTCCCCCCCCCAACAAAACATACTTGGGGGCTTCCTTATGGTATTCTAGCATTCAGCACATCATACACTACAATACGTGTTTAGTACAGGTTTAAATTACAGCTTTATTTTGAAACTTAACATTTTGGTCATGATCAATTAACAAAAAGTTACCTTTGGAAATGTTTCTTGAGATATTTCCATTGTGGTCCTGACTGTGTGTTTTCCCTGGACTGTAGGAATCTGTTTCTTCTGGACACAGATAAACCTCAATAGGCCCTTGGGTACTAGATAAGTGTATTAGCTTGTTCTGCCAAGAGAAAACATTCCAGTTCTTAGCATATCTTTTAATAACAGGTTGCTACAAGTAGTGATAGTAGAGTTATGATTTATCCTCACTAGGGCCTAGTGTGCTGGTAGTTCAAAGTGTGTTGCTGTTCCACACTGCTTTACAAGAGTCTGCACAAATTTAATCATATAGGAGGCAAAGACAAATTCATGAACTTACCAGGTAACATTCTTAGCCTAATATACTGTCTTTCTAAAGATCTACCTTAGCCTCAGGACAATGTTTTAAGATGCCAAACAATGACATGCAACCTCACAGGGCTTTTAACTCTTACAACACAATCCTATGCTGGTCTACACAAAAGTCCTACCAAGCAACAAGATGTATTTTCAGGTATTAAGGCTGCAATCCTATACATATTAACTTGAGGCAAAGCTTCCAAGCTTGAAGCTAATCAGAATTGCTCCAACAAATGCTATTACTAAATATTAATTTCTTGCCATGATTGACCTAGAAGCCCAGAGGACTTCTCTGTTCAGTAGCTAGCAGAGAAAAAGGTAGTCATATGAGCAGTAAGGGTTGTGCAAAACTGAGTCAGGTGATGGCGCTGGTAAAGAAATGTTTTGCTGGTATATTATGGAGCTTGGGAAGAGCCATTTGATGGAGAGGAAGCTCGAATTACAGAGAACCAGCACAGCAGTGAGTGAAGAAACCAGAGAGGGCTAGTGGAAGCAGACTGGGTTGTTAGAAAACAGAACGAACATAGTAGGAGATGAAGTGAGGAAGACTAAATGAAGTCAACCTATGAGCGTAAAACAAGTTCTAGTGATCATAAAGAAAGAAACAGATTATGACTTTCAGGTTCCAGAAACTATCCTATGCATGTCTTTTCAGAAGTATGTTCCACTGTGTTCAATTGGGCTTACTCCCAGGAAACTGTGCATAAGGTCATAGTGTAAGAGACTGGAATGTTTTCCAAAATTTTTTTCTGTTTTATTATTCTGTTCAGTGAACAGGCTGCATGCATGCATGCGTGCGCGCGCACACACACACACCAAGAAATATTTATGCATTATGTTATGCACCTTGCCCATTTACATAGAAAAGAAAGTCAAACTTTAGGCCATTAAAGATTTATATCAGTGATTCTGGTTCCCTAGTGATTCGTGACCCACCAGTCTGGGACAGGGCCATTCCCCCTTAAGGGGAGAGGCCAAGAAATGGGTGCCCCAATAGTGCCACAGCAATTGCAGCGCTACTGGAACCAAGGGGCTTTTACACAAACTGGGGGAGGGTCACACTGGCCTCCAGGATGCTCGCAGCCCCCTCTGCAGGTCTCCCCACTGCTGCAAATAGCTCCAATCAGTGATTAGAACCCACTTCTGGTTTTTGATTGAAAACCAGAAGTGGGCTCCAATCACCAATTGGAGCTATTTGCAGCAGTGGAGATCTGCACAGCGAGCTGCAAGCCTCCTGGATCCTCCAGGTACATGTCAAAGCTCCTTGGTTTCAGCAGCACCACAATCACTGTAGTGTCATCAGGACCTCCACCCCGCCCCCAGCCTGCCCCTGCAAAGTCCAAGCAGAACTGAGAACCACTGATTTATACTGTTCAAGAAAAGAAGCTGTTCTTACCTCTACTGGGTTAGGCACTTCAAGTTTTGTTTCTGGAGGAGCTTTCACAAGTATAACAGTTTGGTCTTTAAGGCTACTAATTTCTCGAATATCTTCGTATCTTACATAAGCTAATGTAATCCATTGTTAAAGAATTGTTTAAAAATAGCACTTCATCCATCAGAATTTGCACACCAGCTTAAAATCAATGATGTAATTAATAAAGTCAGCTGCTGCTAAACAATGAAACACATGCAATCTGAATCTAGTTTTGAATATATGCACAAGAAGCAATGGAAGAGACCATTCTGAAGTTATTCTGTGCATGAGTTGTTTATTAAATATCTGTTTTAGATTATAACAAATGAATCTGAGCTTTCCTAGAGAAACTGAAGAGAGCTAGAGTTTCTAAATGCAGTGATAGGCAAGAACTTTCCAGCAAAGTTGGTACACTTTATATACACCAATCAGTGTAGAACCATGTCTAATGCTTCTTCTAGAGTTGTCCAAATTCAAGCATATCAAGGTACCTATTCTGGTGTTCTACAGAAGAAAGATGCAGGTTTATTTTTGCATGCACTTAGAATTCACACAGTATAATGGCAAAACATCAAACAAGAACTAGCTGTAACCGTCATATGCCACACTGTCCAATCTGGCAAAATTTTGTTTTAGATGCTGTAAAACCTCACCAGTCATAGACTGAACAAGATGCTCCTGGTGCTATTTACAGTACCTGGACAGAAGCAGTTAAGCCTCATGCTTGCTGCAGTCTGTCACCATATAATTCACTACCACCTTGAACATGTCAAATGTCAACCCCATAGTAGACAAAGGCAGGGAAGCGTCAGAATTCTTTGAGGTATTTTGTTTCATCTGTTATCAAAGGATATCTACAATTCTCAGAATCTTCCTTTAGCAGCTTGAGGTCAAGAGCACAGCTTTGTATCAACTCATCCAATTTCTTCTCTTCTTGGTTGAGTTCTGCTACTTCTTTAGACAAGCCTTGACAGTGTGCCAACATGCCTCCATAATCGGATAGGCTGCAACCCCTACAAAGGAACGAACAAGTGGACACTTCATAGCCATTTGTTAAATTGGTTAAGCCATTTGTTAAGTTTTATCTGAAATAAAACGAGTTTCTCGCATGGAGACTCTGTTGGTAAATAGTGGAGTGCTTCTGCATTCAGGCTTGAAAGCAGGAGGCCAACAACAGATTTCAGTCTAAGAAAAAATGATTCTTGGTTCTTATTCCATCTATTTTCTGTTTCAAAAAAATAGCTTAAATTGAAGAAAGCATGAAAAAACCACCGGTCTTTGAAGCATCTTTTTTTTTTTTGTCAAGGAACTGTACATTTCAAAATTCTTAGTCTAATTTGTGTCACTTCTTTGATAAGAATTGCTCTTCTGCAACAAATCAAGAGTTCATCTCATGTAAAAGAGTGGTTAAGAGTGCTAGTTATGAATTAGAAGTCTCCTGGTTCAAGTCTCTCAACTCACTATATAACCTCAGGCAAGTGCCAAATTCCTCAGAGCCCGGGGGCAAAGCTCTGCACTGAACCCCCCATGGCATTCGCTGCCTACCCCTTTCTGGTGCACTGGGCACTACCACTGATAATGAGTTCAGGAATTGCCTAGGTCAGATGCCACTGATGGGCATTTACTCAATGCCAGACCTCCAATGCCATCCCTGTGTTAGGCAAATCACAATCTTCGCCTCAGCTGCCCCACATCATATTAAGGTTAGCTTTCTCCTGGGGTCAGTGGCATATGAAGTGGGTGGTCAGGGTGTCCTTGGCCCCAAGTGCCAGGCTGCACAGGGGTGTCCAAAAAGTGTCCAAGATGCTTAAACTTTTTTCCAAGAATTTATTTCTTTAAGCTTATTTTCAATTGTTTATTGGTATGATTATTATATATGAAGTTACAAAGTTATATAAATATACAAATAGAAATATACAAAGTTAGTATATATATTATATATACACGAAGTTCAATAAAAGAAAATGTTCATTGTCTGCGCTTCTTCCCTGGCCATTATTATTACTCATCTCATTTCATGACTACAGATTGAGACTAATTATTCCAACCACTCAAGTGGATAAAAAACACACTATAGCAAATCAATTTAAAAAAACAAAGTTTCTTTGCTCCAGTGATTGAAAAACACCCTTGCTGACCTTTTGACTCTAAGATAAGAGTCATTAAGAAGACAATCCATCAGCACTTCACTCAGCCCCTCCCTTCACCAATGCAAAATGATTACCTTTCTTTCTGCTGGGGGAAGGGAAGGGTCCTGAGGATTGATGGATTGTTAACCTGCTGCCCTCTCTCTCATTAAGGAGGCTGTTCAGTTTTTAAAACTGATTTTAAAGGGATGCATTTTTCCCCTTCTCCAGGGATCAGCATATTCCTTCTCATTTGCAGGTGTTGAGTCAAATCCGTGTATAAAAAATCCTTGTATAAATAGGCTGGACCTGTATTATTGAAAATAATTTTGTCATGGAGAGGTGCCAAAAATGTATGAACCGCAGGTGCCAAATGACCTTTGTATGCCACTGCCTGAGATCATGCTTGAACTTGACATAAGCAGAAAACGAGTAAGTAGAAAGGCAACAGATACATTGCCTTACACTCTCAAGTCCATCCAGTCAGCATTGTATAATTGACAACAGCTTTCCAGATGGGCTGAGAACTTCTGATGGCAAAAGCATATGCACCAAACTCTTCTTTCACCTTTAATGCTCTTTTGCCTCACTATACTTCTAAACAATGCAAAGAGACATTGCCCAAGTTTCCTCTCAACAGTCAAGTATGGTTCAGTACAAGCAATGTTTAAACTATCAATGAAAGCAGCACAAGCTAAGCAAGAAGAAAGTCTTTAACTACCATGTGTCCAAAATGCTTCACACACACATTATCCAAGGAGCAGTTCAAGCATGCAGAATTTGGACACAGTATAAACCTTCCTGAATATTTTTGAGCTACACGTAAATGGGATGAGGAAATACTATGTTAAAAAGAAATCCAAGCATATGGAAAGGTAACACATTAAGAGAAAAGTTCTATCCTACCACTTGCACAGTGTGCTAGATTTCTATACTGCAAGTTTGATTCTTTAACATGGTAGGATATGCAGTGTCACCCACTACAATCTGAAGAAAGATCATGGTGAAGGAAGCAGCACTACATGCAGTTTCTGCATGTTTGACTAAGCCATGGGATTGCACATGAAACACTTTGGCTGCATCATCTATTCCAGGATTCAACAACAGTAAACAAAGGCCCCTAGAAGCTGGCAACCAAAGCTTAATGGAGATAAGAAACACCTCTTGGTCCCGAACACTTGGAAAATTAAAGGACACTGTCTTTGGTACTGAATTCCAAACCACATGACCCTACCCAGTATATTCCATGCGAGTTGCAGTCTTTAAAAAAAGTCAGGTAGTATCATGAGATGGTTCAAAGAGGAGACAGGGTTTACTTTTCTTAGGAAGCTATTTCCACCAGGGTAACTATCTCTGAATTCGGAAAGGAACCTTTACAATGGTGAAATCTGAGAGCAACACTCCAACAGATACCTGTCAAGAATACAGAGCTGTATACTTACATCCATTGAATATTGTTTTTGGATTTTTTCTTAATGAGGTGAATGCCTTCTAGGACATTGGTAATGTCATAAATCCTCCTTTTTTGTACTTTTAGAACTTCTGCTGCTTTATTCAAATCTACAACACCATCTGGAGACTGGCTCAGCAACTGAATAAACTTCTTTGTGAGAAGACCAAGGGATGTATCATAGCGTGTCTTTTCTGAAGGCGATTTTGGAGCTTAAAGGAAAGTGTACAGCATGAGAGTTCTGACACAAATTTTCATTTTAAAAGGCTTTATCATGTCACTTACTATGTTGAACCAAGGACCACTCAGAGCCAGTTTTAGTTCACTGGGTCCTCACCTTATGGACAACTGACTTACAGAAGATCACATCGGCACTTTCACACAGGCACATTCCATATGGATTTATGTTTTTGTACAAATGTGATCGTGCTGTTCCAACTTATGTCCAATTTCCAGGCAAATCTCCAAAATAGAACTGGGACATAAGTTGGGGACTTGGTATACATTTAAGGCAGTGGTTCCCAAACTTTTCCATCTGGTGGCTCACTTGACCTACTAGCCATTGGCCACAACTCCCCATTTGGGCTACAATCCTATGCATTGTATAGGACAGCGAGTTTATCCCTTGAGAATTCCGTGGGTCCCCGGCTGGTTTCCACAGCTCACAGAGGACCCCTGGCTCTCAGTTTGGGAACCACTAGTTTAAGGAATAGCTTAGCTTGACACTTTTCTCCATGGCTTGTCTTTGAGATACCAACTTTCAAGTCTTCCTACTATACTGGATAAGGTTCTGTCCATCTACACACATTCGTTGAGGCAAGATCATCAGATCATAAAATTATAAATCAAATTTATATGAGAAATTTTATTTAAAAGATTTTTTATCCCACCATTCAGGTTCAAAAACCTTCATGACTGCAAAATCACATGCAAGAGATTAAGTAAAATTTTTCTTCTACAAATTAAAGCGAGTCACACTGGACAATGTGATATTTTACCCAGTGTTTTAACTGCAACCTTTATTTCAAAGAATATTATAAATGAAAGGAACATTGGAGGTAATTCACTTCAAATGCAGGCAATGTTATTTAAAAGTTATATCTCACTGCTAAGAACTAGGATAGCATTAGAATGGTTCCAATTAAAATCCGTCTTACCCCAGAACAAAGCCTTTACAAAACCTGTAGATGAAGAGCAGGAGTAAGTAGAAAAGAAACAAGAAAGAAATTGAAAAGAATACTGATCAGTTAGTATAAGACTAACCAAAATGAAACAGAGATAAGGAGAAAAATAAAGAGGGGATAAACAGAAAAGCAAAGTGAAGGCCAACTCCAAAGCTGGAGGATATGTCCTGGTTTCTGTGTTGAAACAGATCAGGTGTTTGCTGAGCTAATCTAGCGGGGAACATCTTTTTCTCTCATCACTTTAAAACTAGAGATAGCACCTGTCTAGTTCCAGAAGAATGTCAAAAGATGCTTCATGCTGTTGTGTGTTGTTCACTAAGAGCCAAATCCTATCCAATTTTCCAGCACTGGTGCAGCTGTGTCAGAGCATGTGCTGTATCCTGCAGTAAGGGGGCAGTCATGGAAGCATCTCCAAGGGAGTGTTTGTTCCCTTTCCTCAGGGCTGCATTACAGCTGCACCAGCATTGGAAAGTTGGTTAGGACTGGGCCCTAAGTTTGTAAATTGCAGCAAATTTTTGCTACATTACAGATTTTAAAGATATATAAAAAGGTAAGAGTCCAGAGTTTTCAATAAGATTTTCAAAACTTCAGAGTGCTGTATAGGCCTGTCTCCCATAGTCTCAATTCTTCCTCCCCTTTCCACTTAGCAATTTTAACCCATCCCTCCACAGCCTTTCTATACCCTGCGCCTTCCCTCTCTTTGGCTAAAATTAGCCAAGAAACAGACTACTTCAGAATACACTATTGCAGTGATCTTCGACCTTTTTAATGCCATGAGCCCAATAAATAAAGTATGAGACTGGAGACCCACCACTTAATCTGCCTTCATTCCCGGGACCCAAACCACCCACCCCACACCATTCCATTTTGCCCTACCTCTTGTGTCATCACAACAACCCTGTAAGGTAGCAGTCTGAGAAGGGTCAGACTTTGGAGCTGCCAGACAAGACAGCAAGAAGAGGCTATGCAGGATTATATCAAGAACTCAGTTTTGATAAAGCAGTACCATGATTGGATTGGATCAAAGCCCTCTCTTGCACAGGCTTTGAAAAGTCGCCATGACCTCCCAAATGAAGCTTCATAACCCCTTTGGGATCATGACCCAATGGTTGAAGAACACTGCACTACTGCATACTTGCATATTGGTTCTCTGTAAGGTGTGATTTTTCATTTATTTCACCTGAGACTCTAAATCTAAAATAATTTCAAAAGTCCTGAAGAACTAACAGAACTTTGCCACATTTTTTAAAGCAGAAAACGTTCCTTACTTTTTGGACTATCTGGACTTCTAGTTGCTGCTCTCCCTTTCCCCTTTGGTGTCCTTAATCCTTCAGCTAGAAACTGCTGTCCACATTCTCCTAGCTCCAGTCTTCGCTTTGCCTATGAAAAGAGACGAGTTCTTGTGAAGAGAATCAATCTTGTAAGACCATGAGCTGCTTTATAAGACACAAAAATAAAGATGGTCAGGTGTGTGAACCTATCATTTTAAATCCTTTCCCAACAAACCTAAAGACCTTGATACATTAAAATGCTTTTATTTCATGAATAATGCACAGGAAAAACAAGCTTTTAAAAATATTATTATTGGTAATAAGGTGTAATATTTGAATGACCCAACTTCCTTTTGGCAAGAAAACCCTTCTGTTGTGAGGCTGAAAGTCCGCAGGCTCCTACACTGGAGGCTGCTGGAGGTCTCCTCGGGGGAAGGAGACATTTGTCCTCTTACCCCAGGTAAAGCCCCAGGAACCTGTATGGGGGTATTCAGATATGCGCCAGTAATATTGCAAATCTGGGCCTTCCAGACTTCCATGTCCAGGAGGGGGGCTAAGACACAGCGATAGGCCCTGCCACCATCCCCACCTCCTCCACGTCCTGAATCGCCCCACCCTCCCCAACTTGTAACACCTCCCCTGCCTCCTACTGCCCAGCAGTCAGCCTATCTGCTTTGGCTGAGAAGCAGTGGGAAGCCAGAGCAGGACTTGCTGCTTGCATTGTGGGCCCCTATGCTGCTACAACTTGCCTAATGGCATGATTGCAACAACGTGTGTGCCTGTTCCGCAGTTGCTTGCTGGCATAGGATTGGGCCGCCATTTATTTTCATGTAAACCAACACCTAGGCAAAGAGTTCACTACCTCCTTCTCCTCAAAAAAGCAAGAGAGCCTTCTCCCATTACCATGCACTTCAGTAGCCCATATCTCAGTGCACAAATGGGATTGAATACCTGGGATGCATAATGAAGAAAATAACTGGTATTTATATACCGCTTTTCTGGCCATTGGATTACTCCAGCTTTATTCAAGGTGGTTGACACAGGTAGGATTTCTCTAAATCAGGGGTCTCCAGACTTTTTGGGCAGTGGGCCAAATATCTGGCATGGCATTGAGGGCCAGAAAAAAAATTTAAATATAAAATTTAAATAAATAACAGATGGCATTTAGATGAGTGAATAAATGGGCTCATTCATTCAACTTGTCGGGCCCTCAGAACACCCTCCAGACCCAACCAGAGCACAGCTCCGGTCATATTCAGTTGAATGGGCCAGAGGCTTCAGGGAACAAGAGGCTGGCTGCGGGCCGGATAGAGGCTCTCCACAGGCTGCATCTGGCCCTCAGGCCAGGGTTTGGATACCCCTGCTCTAAACGCTTGAAGGGGTTTTTAGAATCGCAAATAAGTTCTGTCTTTCAAGAACTATCTACAGGTGGATCTCTCATGGTCTAGTGACTTTCTGGCAGCACACTGACTCCCATGCTGACAGACAGCTCTTTTCCCTCTCACAGAAAGAGCTAGAGCCGGCTTCTTTTGGCTCTCACCCAAAAGGGCTCAACTTGTCAGCGTTCTAGGTCTCACCACCCACAGAGGCTTCCGGTGATCTTGAACTGGCGACTTGTCGATGTTAAATCTTTGGCCTTACCGGCAGCTCTACCCTCTAGACCAGGGGTGTCCAAACCCCGGCCTGGGGGCCAGATGCAGCCCGCAGCCAGCCTCTTGTCCCCTGAAAGCCTCTGGTCCACTTGGCCAAACATGACTGGAACTGTGCTCTGGTTGTGTCTGGAGGGTGTTTTGACATGAGAGTTTGAAGGAATGAGCCCATTCATTCATGTATTCACTCATCTAAGTTCCGTCTCCAATTTATTTATATAAATTTTATATTTAAATGTTTTTCCAGCCCTCAACACCATGCCAGATATTTGATACGGCTCTCTGGCCAAAATGTTTGGAGACCGCTGCTCTAGACCAGACCTCCTGCCCATTGGGTCAAAGGACTAAGCCAGACCCTTTAATTCCTTCTTAATTCTGAAAGAGTGCTAGCTCCTTTGACATTATACTAATGGTTGATAAGCCACCAGAATATTATTACATCAGATAAGCTACCAGAAATTCTGGTTGATAAGCCACCAGAAAATTATTCTAACCAAGTTAGTTGGTCAGGACGACTGCTGTTTTGGAGCAGATGTAGAAGTTGTTTCCACTGAATTTTTCATCTAAATATACTTCTTCCTGTTAAAGCCACACCAAGCCTTCCTTGCTCTGAGATAGTTAAAAGTTTCAGTGTGGCAGCTAAAGATAAAGTTCTGCTGGCATCTGACAGACGTAGGTGCAGACACTGGCATTATTTCCAAACCATGCAAGTGCAGTTACATTCATAAGCAATATCATCCCTTTGCAAGAGGACATCTACATTCACCATAAAGAGTAATAAACTGTTCATACTACTGTAGTCTAAGTAAGAATACTAGTCATGTGATAAACAAGCCAGGTTGACTACAAAGGCCTCCTTCCTACTCCATCAACTCTAATTTTAGTTATGCAAATCACGTGAGCTGTGGGATAAGGGCTCCCTTCACTGCATACCGCTTCACATCTGTGATGCAGCAGTGGCAGCGACGGAAATGCTGGCCTTTTATAGGCCTTGAACTATTGCAAGACCTTCATTCATTCACATAAGTTCCATCTCCAATATATTCATTTATGTAAATTTATTCAAATTTGAAGTGTAAATTAATTCTTTCTTCCCAGCCCTCAACACAGTGTCAGGGAGATGATGAGGCCCTCCTGCCAAAAAGTTTGGACACCCCTGCACTACACTACTAGCATATTCATGTACATGCAAAGAAATACAAAACATACATGGATGCTACTAATACACAATGGATGTTAAGAACAAAACAAGTTACACGGTTGTTTATAAGGCCTTCCAAGATTTTACTCAGACATGAAGCACAACACTAAACGTGATTTTACTCTGAAAGAGATCCCTCTGAGTCAAACAGGACTTACTTGCAGGTAAACACTTAGGACTACATTCTTAGAGCCCTATTCAATGCCATTCTACCAGCCCACCAATGCAGCAGCACAAAAAATGGCTACTGCTGATCCTGTGGTCCACACCACATCCTGTGCTCCACACCAGAGGGTCCTGGAGACATATACCGGTAAGTCTCCAGTGCATCCATTTCAGTCTGGCTTCAGGCTAAGGTTCAGGACAGAGACAGCCTTGGTTGATGACCTATGTCAGGGATTGGATAATGGGGGTGCGTCCCTGTTAGATCTGCTGGACCCCATGGCAGCTTTTGACACCATTGACCATGGTGTCCTCCTGATTCAGTTGGCTGTGCTGGGTCTTGGAGGCACTGTTTTGTGGTGGATCCTCTCCTTCCTGGCTGACAGTTCCCAGAAGGTGGTGCTGGGGCTGACTGCTCAGCATCCTGATTTTTGAGGTGCAGGGTGCCACAAGGTTCAGTTCTATCCCCCATGCCTTTTAACATTTATATGAAGCTGCTGGGAGAGGACATTCAGAGATTTGGGGTAGGGTGTCATTAATATGCTGACACCCAGCTACTTCTCTTATTGTAGGTTTTTTTAAATCAAGCCGCCTTAAGTGCTCTTACAGGGAGAAAGGTGAGATACAATAATAAATACCCAGACCTGCACTCCATGGGATCAGATCCAGAAAGGGGGCTAGGATTCAGTGGTTGCCTCTGCTCCTTCCTAACCCGATCTGCTTATTCCCCACCTCCCATTCCGCCCCCACCATGTCCTGCCTCCCCAGTCAACTTACCTGCCTTGACGGGTCCTCCTGAATCAGCCGGTGCATGCAGGAAGCCTCTGGCCTTCCCCTCCAGTGCTCTGGAAGCACATGCCTCCAGAGTGTTTTTTATAACTACCATAAGACAGTCAGCACTGGTGGAACACTTGTTCCGCCTGCAGAGCAGCCCAATTCAACATGTAGACCTTAAAAAGTTTTTCGTTTAAAGTTCACTGTCACCATGTCCACCATTTCACAAAGTAAAACCCAAAACCTTCAGACACACAAAGATCAACATTTCTTATGAAACTTTAATTTTAAAAAAGTATTTATATGCCATCTTTCTCCTTCCACAGGGATGTGATCAAGGCACGATATCATAGACTTAAAAATTTAATGTAACTGTTAACAGTAAAAATTAAACTCTCTTTTATGGAGGTGGGAATCATAGGTGAGTGAACATCATCTTGAAATGCTACCAAAACTGCTTCATCACATCACTTTCCTAAATTTTGGGGGACCAGGGCACAGTTGTCACCAAATGTTGATTGGTCTTCAGTTGTTTTTATAATCAAACACCTTATGGGAAATACGCTGAGAATGAATTCATGCTCAGTTTTACACATGCACGTTCAGTTGAGGATACATGAGTGTATTTTGTCTTCAGGCATGTGTCCCAGAGTACAAGGGGTAAAGTATTATCTCTCTTAGAAACACACCAAATCAACAGAATTATCCCGAACAACTAGACTTTCATTTGTCTTAGCTGTTAGTGCTTAGGATTTTTAAAAAAATTATGCAGCAGGCCATGAAAGAATTATAATTTTAGGTTGTAGATTTTATTTCCGATTTTTAAAATCAGTGATTTACTAAAATCAGTGATTCTCACACTTTTCAAAATGATGCTTTATCAGGACCCACCTAACTTTATGAAACTTTTTTTAGAAGGTGATCCAGAAATAGTTTTATTTACAAGCAATAATTTATTTACTTGAAAAAAAAACTTCATCCATTTCTTGTAATAAGACAGCCCTGATGAATAGCTTCAAGGCTTACAGCCCAATCCTAACCTGCGATGGAATAGGCAGGCTTGCACCACATAGAACGCAGGTTAGGAGTTGAAAGGAGTGCAACTTGGAGTAAGGGGACTTATGTCCTCTTACCCTGAATAATGCCACAACCACCTCAATGGGGCTACTCGGATCTGCACCAGCGAAACCGCTGGCAGAGATCCAAGCAGTCCTGTGTAATGCCGGGCTGCTCAGGGGGAGGGGGTTAGGATGTAGCCTAAATGCCAGAGGCCAATCCCACTCCCTTCCCAGGCCTAGTCCATCTACCCTCCTCTTGCCCCAAAACACTCTCCCGCACCCTCCCAAATTCTCCACACTGGTCCAACTAACTCCTGAGGAGGTGCAAATGTGCCTTATGGAACATTTGCAACACTCCCAGGTCAGCGCAAAGGACTTACTGAGAAAGCGCACTGGGACTGCGCTCTTAGTTATGTGACCCAGCGTTCATCTGCCCCCACTACCTGTCATTGACATAATTGGAAAAAGACATCAGAAAAAAAATGCTCAAATATTTTTTCATCTATATTTTTTCATCTATATACACAAGCTTGCAAACTGCAAGAGCTCAGCTTTCTGCAGGGCAGTTAGCTGTTATAGGATTTTTGAATAGCCTCAGGATTTGAGGCCATTACAGGTATGCGTCACTTAACAACATTCCACTTAATGACAGGCCGCATATATGTCAGTGATCAAACCACAACAAAGAGGATCTTTAAAGAGACAATCAGGTCTCCCATAGCCTGCAGCAAAGTGACTTTCACAACAAAGAGGCTCTTAATGCAAAGAAGAGGCTCTCAGTCTCCAGCAGCCAGTGGGGAGTGTGTTTACACAACAAAGGCCCTAGATGCGGCTGGATGTTCACTTAACAACCTATTTGCATAACAGATACAGAGAACTATCTGTCATTAAGCAACACACCTATAGTTACCTGATCTTTCCATCACACATTTTATCTCTTCAGAGGCTCTTCAGAGACCTACCAGAAATTGGGTCACAACACACCAAGTGAATCCCAACTCAGTTTAAAAACTTCGCCCTAAATTTTCATAACCTTCCCCAACACACAGATATGCAGATTTAGTTGCAACTTGGTTCTTGGAAACAGCACTGTCAGCTCTGAATTGAAAATGCAAATAGGCAGATGCAGAAGCTAGCAGGTCCTTATTTGCTCAAAGATTTTCATTTTCCAAACAGCTCAGCTGCTCAAACCTTGCCCAACATGAACATTCATGTTTGTGTTAGAAGCATTTGATTCTTCCATAATGGCTAATACCTTCCATTTGTTGCATATTATAGAATTTGCAACACTGAACATTTCACACAAATACATAGGCCACATTTGGAATTCACTGTTGGCCTTAACGTTTTGCAGTTGTCTATACCTGAAATTTACTCACAAATATTCAGTTCTGTTTAACTGTATGCTTAGATTCACTACCATGAACAATATTGCTCTTTTTTTGAAATAAAGTTAAAGAGCAGGTGTGTAATCTGGGTATGGCTCAGTTGTTGGTGCCTTCCATTGGGTGATACCCACTGAAAGCAAAAACTTCAGTGCGGTTAAGATGGCTGCAGGAATACAATAGATGCCATTTTAAGTACTGTGCATGCAATGACCTCCCAAAAAACAAACAAAAAAGCCCACACACTTAGATTCTCCACCTGTGTTCTCATGACTCAAACTGGAAGTTCAATTCTACATTGCAAGTTTCACAGTTTTCAGATGCTTTCTTGAAATTGAAAGCATTTAAAAATGTACAGCTTATAACAATTTTGTACCATCATCAACCTAAACTTGTGGGGAATGGGGGTAGCAGGATTAACTACTGTACACTGTTCCTTATTGCCCACTGCATGTATTCCTACTTCATGAGTTACATGCCAACTGATAAAGGGGAAAATCACAGGGAGAGAAGAAGCAAATAGGGGAGCCTGACTTATGGTTATAGAAACCAAGCATAAGCTTTAAATGCTTCTTTGGCAAGACACCTGCAGAAAGGTATTTCTAAATATCTCTGTATAAATGGAATGTTTTAAAATTTCAAAGCACAGCTTTTGCCTGTATGATACCCAGCTCTGTAAGTTTGCAGACAAATATGAAATGCAAGACTGTTACCAGTATCAACTATTTCAGCAGAAATTCAGCTAGAGCTATGGGAATTAGATTTAATTGCTGAAACTGACAATCTTCAAATCAAGGCTCTTCATTTTGGCCACAACAATCATCAACTTCAAAACTATCTGGCATAAAATTACTTTGCAGCTGGGGTGGGAGGAGGAGAGAGACACATGCATCAATTTTGCAAGAGGATATGTTGCTTTCCATCTGTTGTTTTACTGAACTGTTATTAGCATTCAATAAAAGAATCTCTTTGGTGGCCAAGGCCAAAATTTCAAATCATTTCACTGAAGACACATCAAGAACTACCAAAGGTGGATTGGTTTTTCCAAGGAATGTGGTGCATCTCTTTTGGCTTGTGGTTACAGCAGAACACTGTGCTTGATCATAGCCTTTGTTTAGAATATTTATGTAGAATGAACCTCTCATTGGACACCCAGCATGACCTAGTGGCTAGAATATCAGAGAAGGAGCAGAGAGACCCTGAAGCTAACTGGGTGGCCCTGGGACAGTCACTCCCTCTCAGTCAGTTTCTTTACAAGGATGCTGCAAAGATAAAATCCGGAGGACAAAAATTTGTATGGCATCATTAACTCTTTGGAAGAAGGGCAGGATAGAAATGTAATAGAAGTTTAATGCCAGCCCTTTCAAGTCTTTATGCAATATTAACATTATCTCTCATTTGTACTCTGCCCTTCTTCCAAGGAGCTCAGAATAGTGTATATGGCTCCCGCCTTTTATCCTGTTAGGGACACTGAGGCTAAGAGATATTGGCCCAGGATCACTCAGTAAACCTCATGACTGAGCAGGGATTTAGATCTAAGTGTTCCGTGTCCAAATCCAACACATTAACCATCACAACACACCAGTTTTTATAAATGTCAGTATAAACACTTTTGGCAAATGGTTTTTTGTACCTGTTGCTTCTCATTTTGTACACTGGTTTAAGTTCCACTCAGCTCACATTAGGTTTCCTTAATTCACAACATGGTGTACCCCAGAGGCACAAGAACCCAGAAATTTCCAAAGTCTGGCCATGGCTATGGTTTGCCCAACACTTTGCAAACCACGTAGGGAAAGCTACAGATTCAGACACCATTACAGATGAAGGGCTTAAGAACCCATATGTAGCAGAAAAAAGTCATTTATAGAAGTCCTGTAATCATCAGTAAGGACTTCAGCTACAATGAACTAGATCAGGCATGTCCAAACATTTTGGCAACAAGGGCTCTCTGACACTATGTCAGGGGAAAAAAAGAACTAAGCTACATTTAAAATTTGAATAAATTTACATAAATGAATTTATTACCGATGGAACTTGAATGAAGGAATGAAGGTCTTGCAGTAGCTCAAGGCCCATAAAAGGCCTTGCACAAAGCAAGGCCAGCCTTTCCTTCGCTGCCACTGCTGCATCACAGGCATGCAACAGGAAGTAGCGGAGGGAGCCCTTGTTCCACAGCTCAGGTGAGAGGTCAAACAGTCATCCTCACACAGAGAGCAGTTGCGTTGGGCCAGTACAGGCTCCAGCAAATCTCTGGAGGGCCAGAGGCTCATTGAAGACTGGGGCTCCCTGCCGGCCAAACTGAATCCCCCCCGAGGGCCGCAAGTGGCCCCCAGGCCAGGTTTTGGGCACACCTAAACTAGATGCTCACCACCTCATATCAAACTGCCATATTAGTCTGTGACAATGTAATCACATTCTCAAGTTCTCAAACCTTGAAGAATCTATATAATGCTTGAGGAAACTATCAGAAGGAAAAGAAGCATCCATCTTCAGGTTTAAAGATTATCCTTCAGAATACCCGAGAGTATTTTCAAACAGAAAAGAATGATCACACACAACAAGCTTGCTGTGTATGAATGGCATTCAGAATGTTAAGAAAGTAATATTTTATGCTATCTGTTGAAAACAAGATAATATAGCTACTCTGAAAAAGGTGACAAACTCTGCAAACATTCTTGTAATAGAGAATCAGAGTCGGAAGGGATCTTCAATACAGTGAAGGGTGCTCCTATCGCCCAAGAATTAAATGTATGAGCAATATGTAAACCAAAAAAGGAGAAAAAACCACATTTAAAAAGTGTATCAAAAATGTTCAAGTAGAAAGATACCAAGACCCAATTGCATACTACTTCCATCTCCCTAACCACCTAAAATGGACAAGAGATTTACTGTTATTTCTTGGCAAATTTCTCATCTTTAACCCTACTGTAAAGAATGCCATCCACCCCCACCCCCACCGCCCCATCACTGCACTGCACAGAGAATTTTTCCCCATAATGTGCAAGTTACAAATCTGTAAACCTTCATCCTTTTTTGCTTGAATTCCAGATATACTTTAGGAGTGGAGATTGATACTTTCCTAACTTTGGGGAAAGACATGATACACAATCAGTTTGGAAAGAAACCCAGGTCTCTGTCATGCTAGGCCTCCTAGAGTTAGTATCATTGAAAGGCCACAGGAGTCAATGAGAATACGCTCTTGTTAAGAGGATTATGCCCCTTCTTTGAAAAGGAGGGCTTACCCTCCTGTGGGTGGTTTCTCCACTTAAACACCTCATCAAGGCAAAGGAAGAAGAGGACTAATTTAAAGCTTCCAATCAAGTATGTTGCACTGACTAGAGTCAGCATACAGATTCCTACTCGAGTTCAACTTCGCTTCAAGCAGCTTTTTAAAAAAAACAAGACAACAAGACAACTAAGGCTGCAACTCTAAGCAAACTTACTCCTCAGTAAGCACTGCTGAGCTCAGTGGAATTTACTTCAATTCAGCATGTACAAAGTAAGGTTATGGAAAGAATAGACTGGCAATTGTCTTTAGCAAGTTAGTCTTGCTGAAATCAATTTGACAAGCTAGTAACTCATAAGTCCTCTCAATCCAAATGGCATTTAAGCATAACTGCTTTCACTGGAGTACGAAGGAGCAGACGCCTGTAACCCAACTTTTTTTATAACCATTTCTCTTAACTTGTCCTTGTTGACTTTCTGGGTCACTTTGGAACATGTCTAACATATTTGTAGCAATTGCTGTCACTTTCTTCCTTTATTGCAATAGAATTTTTTAAAATAAGAATAGTGTTTCTTGTTATCTCATTTACCAACAACAACCTCACCGAAAGGCTCATTGTTTTGGTGGCTCTTTCTGACACAGCATAAACTTGAATATGTCACAACCCCACACGAACTTCTGGAGCTACCACCCAACTTCCTGGCCTCTGCAAGGGTGCAGGTATTTGTTTTAAAAGAGTCACAAACTCAACCCAAAGGGATGCTCATTTGTCTTAAAGGACACATGTATAAGATGTGAGCATCAGTATTAGCACCACTGCTGGATGTTACAAACGTGCCATCAGGCATGTCCGCAACACCCAGAGCACAGGGATATCAAGGAGCAGGCCAAAGCTATAGCAACAAATGGGGATTATATAGACTTACACTTGCATAAATTTAGATGCTACCAGCAAGCATACAAGATTGAAAACTCAAGCATATATTGCAGACAGGGACATGGTTCTCTGCCTGCAATACAAATCCTAACTCACTGCAAATAAAGAAAAAAGCACCCTAAATGAAGGCTAATGGGGCCTTCTTGCATTGAAGTTACCATCTGAGGCCAAAGTCAGCCTGTATTCTTTCCAGACAATTTTTTTTAAACAAATGGCCACCAATGTACATGACATTTTACAACAGAAAAGAGGTCCCTGCCCCAAGCAGCTCACAATCTAAACTCAGACGCAAGGAAGACCATAGAAGAGGAAGGGAATGGTGCCAAGGAATACAAGGAAGAATACGCAATTACTTCATGTATGTGTACTCAGGCTAAGAGCCCAATCCTAAGGCTCTGAGCATCAGTATTAGCACCAGTGCTGGATGTTACAAACGTGCCATCAGGCATGTCCGCAACACCCAGAGTGTAAGGAGCGCCAGTGCCAGATGGTGCTAGATCTAGCACCAGATGGACGCTGCCTGGAGCATGGTAAGAGCTCTGGGAAGTGGTGAGGGTCTTGGGGAGGGGAGAGGGCGGGGTGAAACTGGTGGAGCCCTTCATGTCCAGTTGCCAAGTCCAGCATTGAGGCTCTCAACTCTACACCAGCAAAACAGCTGGTGCAGACTTGAGAAGACCCATTGCGGGGCCTGGGAGACCTCCAGTGGCCTCAGCGGTACTGCTGAACACAGCGGTAGCTATTTTGGTGCTGCAGCACCTGACGGTGTCAGCAGGAATAGGACTGGGCTGTAAGTGAGATTAGAGGGATGTTTTCAAATGCTTCATGGAAAAGTTGGGTTTTTAAGGAGAAATTTGAAGGAAGTTCAAGAGGGGGCATACTACAGGTATCAGCAGAATATATGCTGTTAAAATGGTCAATTTGACAATGAGTGACCTCTATTTGTTGTTCTGTTTCTAAATGCTAACAATTTTCATGTGCTTAAAATTATATATATAATATCCACCAGGTAGATGGGACTTGTTAGCCTGGGAAGGCAGCTCATCTGAGAGAAGGAAAACTCTGATCTCAAACCCCCACTGCCTTGTTGCTACATCCAGTTATGGAAAAGGCTTCAGGAGTCAACCTCGAGGTAAAATCCGGAGCCGGAGTCCCTGAAGCAGTTCATGGCTGAACACAGTCATGTTCTGGCAACTCCTGCGATGCCGCTGGAACCAACCGTATTGGCCTCTGCCTTTCCATTGGACCATTTCAGTGACGTGGAGAGGGGGGATTTGCTGCATGGGTAACAGTCTATCCTCCATATCTACTTCACCCAGGCTTTGCGCACTGGAGAGGACACTCTGTTCCAGAACCACCATTCAGAGCGTGACACCATAGTCTTCCAAGACTGAAGGATGCCAACAACAATATTTAATTTTATATATATATATGTGTGTGTGTGTGTGTGTATAATTTTAAGCACATGAAAATATATATATATATATATATATATATATATATATATATATATATATATATATATATATATATATATATGTATATATGTATATATGTATATTCAGTGTCAAGAAAAATCAATTTATGAAGGTACTGCCAACATTTCCCTTAAACATTTCTGAGTGATATGCAGTCATTACCTGTCCTTTCAAACAACTGCTCCTGAGTGCAGATCATTAAGATACACAATACAGCTCACCTATTACATAACATGTTGGCATCCTTCAGTCTTGGAAGACTATGGTGTCACGCTCTGAATGGTGGTTCTGGAACAGAGTGTCCTCTCCAGTGCGCGAAGCCTGGGTAAAGTAGGTATGGAGGATAGGCTGTTACCCATGCAGCAAATCCCTCCTCTCCACGTCGCTGAAATGGTCCAATTCACCTATTACACATTCCCATTCTCAATGCTGCCAGACTATCAAGCCATCATTACTAGGAATAACAGTCTCCTCAGCCTTCACATATCCAAGTCATACTTGCTCCTGAAAACCTTTGAAACTGGGAGATAGTAGGGTTGGCCATCAATTACACAGGCCAACACACATTTTGCTTCCTTAAATGTTACACCAATTCCTGGGTATATTTGGGGTGCTGATTCCAAAAATGGCATCCTTTTTGCCCTATCACATCTAGTTTTGAAGACACGGCATAGCCTCTTTAAGTGAATGGTTCAAAACAGCTTCCTCATGAGGAAGACTACACCATGGCTTCCTCTTGAGGAAGCTGCTTGAACCATTCACTAATGAGGCTATACTATATCTCCAAAACTAAACGTGATAGGGTAAAACGGATGCCATTTTTGGAATCAGTACCCCAAATTCATATCAAACCACCATAAAGTTTGGGAAAAACCTTTCTGACCCTCAATTTTGTAGGCCTGTGTTTTTAGTGTTAGGTACATTGACTCTTAAATCTTTCTATAATAAATCCAAGATTTCCCTATGCCACCTCTAACATATAGATCAACAAAATCCTACGTCAAATTAAACAGCCTCTTTAACAGGCCATGACAGCACCAAGTACTTTTTTCTAGACTCTTAGAAATCATGCACCAGTTTAGCACACCTTGTGGTCAACAAATTTTTCCTCTAGACCAGTGTTTCTCAAACTGTGGGTCAGGAGCCATTAGGTGGGTCAGGAGCCAATTTCAGGTGGGTCCCCATTCATTTCAATATTTTATTTTTAATACATTAGACTTGATGCTCCCATGATACATGACTGCATTTGGGGAAATGTTAGAGACCTGTACTTTTAACAAGGATAGTCAATGGGACTCACTCCTGGGTAAGTGTGGGTAGGATTGCAGCCGAGAATTGTTAAAAATTTCCCTGCTTGATGATGTCATTTCTGGTCGTGACATCACTTCTGACAGGTCCTGACTGATTCTCATTCTAAAAAGTGGGTCCCTGTGCTAAATGTGTGAAAACCACTGCTCTAGACAATCCAGCCACAAAACTTTGATGAACTGAAAGAGTTGGCTTTCCTTACCACCCACCTCTCTTAAACTTTTGATCTGCCTCAATGCATACCACATATTGGTATATATGTGCAGATAGGCTAGTGAAATTGTGTGGCATTGTTCACAAGACTGCCTTAACTTCCTGCATGCACATGTTCATGAGGCCTCCCTAAAGGACTGTTTTTTCCATTGTATAACAGAATTACAAAGAATACATACTACTAGAATGGCAATAAATACCTCTCTTGATCTGAGCTGCCCCATCTAGGTATTTAGGCTTAACATTTTGAAATTTTCACTAGACTGTAGCAGCTGGATTGCAAGCTATCTCTAAACACACTTAGAAAGATATGACTTAGAAAGGTATGACTTTCTAAAAGTCATACTTAAACGTGAAAGGTATGACTTAGAAAGGTATGACTGCATGTGCCAGACTATGTTAAAACCCACACCTGATTGAAAGCAATGCAGAGCAGTTAGACGGCATCCACATTCAATGTGCATTACAATTTGTGCTCGCAGTTCTTGAACCTGCAAGTGAAACCATACAGAAGTTCACTTCTGCATAGCTGATTACTTTAGCTAGGTTAGGAAACTATATTCACATGCAAACACACACTTTTCCCCCCAACATCTGCATGTTTGTGAAGCGCAAAGTCAGGCTATAACTGAAAAATAAAAGCTCAATCATAAAGTCAAATATGTTTCAACTATGCAGAACAGGCATTAGAAGTACTAGATTAAAAGTACTAGGCAGAGGAAAATAGCGCCCTAAAGGCACTAATTTCATCTTTCATATTAATTTGCAAAATATTAAATCTTGATAATGCTAGCTGTGCATAGATGCAAGAAATGGGGCAGTAACCATTCTGACCTGGAGCAATAGGCTACTAGAAAAAAAATCAGTTAAAGGTGACCTAGTTATCACTGAGTTCACAAGGTTTTCAAGCAGCCTGAATCATTTCGGTTTATAAAAAATAATATGTAGTGCAGTGCATGGGCCACAACTTCTGCTCTATAAATTTCCTCAGAATTAAAGCTTTCTTCTAAAGTAAATGGTTCCTTGGCATCTTTATCTGGAGTTCCTCAGTAAGAAGATCAGTACTGACAGATGCACTTCTGAGACAGCTGCCTTCTTATCTCCCCCTAGTCAGCATGCAATGGCTGCAAAGTCTTGGTGTGTTCTAGGGTGTGCTTGCACTCTTCCAGTTCACATGGGGCAACAAGAAAGTCCAGCAGACAGACCAGAGCCTTGAATGAGCTGAGCACGCAACCCTATAACATGGCCTAGAATGTTGTGCAATGCACAGAGATTCTTTGACAGATAATTGGGAAAGCACCACGTTTAAGAACTACTGTTCTAAGTATCACTCAGACTGGTTTTCAATTTGGTATGATCACACAGACAGGGGCCGAGCACCCTGGTCCCTATGAGGACAGCGATCAACAACAGTTGACATATCAAACATTATTCCATTGTTCAGAAAAAAAGGAATTGTGCACCGACTGTAAACAATTCCAACAGTCATAGTTGTGGAGGCTACCATTTTAATATATATGGAACACTCCTGAAATCCAAAAAACCGATCACAACCACCAATGCACAAGCAAATACTTTAGTAACCATCTACTTCTTGACCCACGACACAATGGTATTAAGTCAATGCTATTTATGAACTGAGCAACTGATTTTTTCAGACACAACACCAGTAGGAAATATTTTAAACATTTCAGATTATGTACCTACACTATGGACAGAAGTTTGGTTGTATCATCAAGATGCAAAAGTTTCTCTTTAAAGCTATATCCCACTACCCCAAAGCCTTCATATTAACCTTGGAAAGAAAGGAGTTATACCACTCAGTTTACAAAACACATCCACTGGATTTTTTTTTTTTAATTTTCACATTCTTTTTATTCTTACTGCAAATCTAGAAACAAATTCCTCATGAGAGGGTCTGGTACATTCCTCATACAAATGAGGTCTGCTTTTTGAAAGTTTAATTCAAAAATATTATAATTCAAAAAAGTACTTCACTTGGTTTTTAAATAAAGGAGAGGTTGAGGATACATGGGCAGGAGGTCTGGTGGGCAGGAGGTCTGGTCTAGAGGGTAGAGCCTCCATTTGCCTGAAGATTAACATCCACAAGGTCGCCAGTTCGAGGCCACCGGCACCGTGCGACCTTGAAGCAGCTGGCAAGCTGCAGCTGAGCTGTTCCATCTGCTCGGAGCGTGGGAGGATGGAGGCCAAAATGTTAAACCAGATCGGAGTGTAACAGCTTGAATGTGGTGGTTCTTGAAAGAGAGAACCTTCTTTCAATTTGTAAAAATCCCTGCGTGGATTTAATAAGCCTGCCTGTGTAAACCGCCTTGAATAAAGTCTTGAATAAAGACCAAGAAAGGCGGTATATAAATACTGTATATTATATTATTATTATATTATTACATAGTCAGGGTAATTTACCAATTCATCCTGGATCTTTACTAAAACATATAGTACTATATTTTGTCATCCTTTCACCCCCCCCTTCTGCCAGCCTCTAATTGCACCTCAACTGAACAAAACAGACATGCAAAACAGGGATCAAGGAATAATATGGACTCATACATAAACAGTAGCTTCTTCGTCTTAAAAAAATTGGTTCAATTGTCAAGTCATACTAAAAAAAACAATTATGTAAGTCAATCCCCCCACAATAGTACATAATGGGAGTGGGCAGTAAAGTGCCACTCAAACAAGTGCACAGAGACTTCTGAGAGTCATCTCAAATCAGGGTAAATCTACAGCTTCCTGACTGTAGCCCTGGAAAAGCTCCAAATTCAACATTACTACAGTATATCAGAAAAGGCTTCAGCTCCAGTAAGGCCCAAGCAAAGACTATTCAAAAGCTGAAGATCACATCTAGTTTCCCCATTTTGTCTGTGTGTCCTGTTTTGCAGGCCTATATTCCCTTATGTAACTAGGAAGGAGCAAGAAGCTGTTTCCCCTCCCCCTCCCCCTCCAGCCCCTTGTTATACTGTTATTCCAAACTTCATTTTACTTCTCAACTACAACTCCTGTGGCAAGTATATTTGTTGTAACAAGCAGGTAAGAAAAAGCCTCCAGGAAGAGCTTCATAAGAAAGCAGGGAGGGTTCAGCTGGTTTAATTATTCTATGACATCCATGCCCACATTCCCACAGTACTTAATCTAATAAAGCAGAGCTTTCCAACACAAAGTCTGCTTTCCTACATTACCAAGTAAAGATATTATAATCAAATTATAACTTAACAGGGACATGGGAAGAACTAGGAACAGGTAGGAAAATGAGCATTCCAGGTTCAAGCCCCCATATCTATCCAACCCCATATACACACAAACCATGAATTTAACATACAAAGTGGCCCAGAGGCAGCAGTGGCCTGAAGCAGTTACTTGAACTGTCTAACCAGAGTCATCCCCAGTGACAGGGAGGCAGGCCCAAATTTCTCCCTTCATGACTTGTGCTAAGGGGGGGGGGAGAGGAGACAGGGACTAACCCCATAATGGTGATTTTAGTTGAGGGGCAAGATGGGGGTCACTTTTTCTATTATTTAGACCCCCCCAACTTAGCCCTGCCCCACCCCCACCCCAGGGCCCAATCCTATCCAACTTTTCAGCACTGATGCAGCCACAATGCAGACCCAAGGTAAAGGAATAAATGTTCCCTTGCCTTGAGAAGGCCTCTGTGACTGTCTCCCCACCACAGGATGCAGCACATGTCCCACTAGCATGGCTGCACCAGCACTGGAAAAGTGGATAGGACTGGGCCCACAGTCCTTGAATTGGGGGGGGGGGGGCGTCTCAACCAGGAGAGTGCAATATACCTATAAGTGAACTGCCTGTGCAGCTGGTACCTTAACTGCCCCCCAACATACACACACCCCCTCAGCCCCCCCCACAACACAGTCCTTGAACTTGGGGGGGTCTCTACTGGGAGAGTGGGATATACCTATAAGTGAGTGCAGCTGGTACCTTAACTGCCCCCCAACACACACTCTCACACAGGTCTTGACTAACCTACCTGCTGCAGGGGCATTTCCAAGCCTAGCAGTGCCCCCCAGGCAGCTCCAAGAGTTGAGAAGCAGGAAGGGCCGAGCGTGTGTGGGGGTGAGAGGGCGATTCAGACACACGCACACACTGTTGTGTGTGTTCTGCGTGGCTGCCCAGGCCAGAGGGAAAGAGAGCTGGTGTGTGTGGGTCCCCCCTCCCCCCACTCGGCTCAGCGCCCCCTCCCTGCCTCCTCCTTCCCCCGGCTCCCAGTCACAGGCGCGACCTCGGCGCACGTGTGCGAAACGTCACCGCCGAGTCCGGGGGTGAAGCGCGAGAGACCAGCGGGACAGAGAGAGCCTCCCCTTCCCCCACGGCCATGCTGCTGCCCGCTCAGGCCCTGCACCCCACCCCACCCCTGCAGGGGGAAGGGAAGACCCCGCACTGCCCCCGGCTTGGGCGGCCACACACACCCCCTAGCGTGCCCCCCAAGCTCACATCCAGGGGTGTCCCAGGCCAGCACGCTGCTGGGCTGGCCTCGCTCTGCTCTTTGTTCCAGCCACCAGAATGCAACAAAATCAGGGAGTGGGGAGCTGCCCCCCACTGGAGAGAGTGCGGCTGCGGGATCCCCACTTGTGCTCCCCCCTAGGCTGGGACGCTCCAGACCCGCCTCCCCCAAGAGCCGCAGGACAAGGTGGCTCCAGCTGGAAAAAGTTGGTGGCACTGGAAGGGACCCCCTGCAGACAGACCGAGACCCCTTCCCCCGCACCCCCTGTCCGTGGCACAGACCCCCCCACAAGTGCGGAGCCCGCGCACAGCTTCTGGGGAGAAGGAAGAGGAGGAATTACCGATGGGCGGCCTGCACTTCCACGGGCGGGCTGCAGCAGCACCGGGGGCCCGTGCGGGGTGCAGCATAGGGAGGTGCCGCCGCCGCCCCCCACGAGCTGGGGCTGGGCGCCCTCCGTCGCGCCCCCAGCAGAGCCGGGAAAGCGGGAGACCCAGGGCGCCCCCAGCACCGATGCCCCGGAACTGCTGTGGATCTGGACGAAGGCGGCCGCGGCGGGGGCCGGGAGGCCGACGGCGACCGCGGGGGCCCCTCCGGAGTCCGTGGGAGGCGAGGCCGGCTGGGCCGCCAGGGCGCGCGGCTGCGGGAGTCCCCTCCGCATCCTTGCCCCGGTGGGTCTGCGCCCGGAGCGGAGTCTCCTCCCACCCCTTCGCTCTGCCGTCACTCCCACCCCCCGCCCGGCCTCGCCGGCTCCTGCGCCGCTCAGCGCCCGCGCCCGACTCGAAATGGTCCGGGCCGGGGACGCCGGGGGGGCTCCGGCTCCAGGAGGCGGAGGCGCCGGGGGCGGCGAGCCCGCCCGGCGGGCAGATGCGGCGGATGGAACGCGACCGCTCCCGCCGCACGGGGCTGCTTGGAAAATGGCTCCAGGAAGCGGCGGCGGCGGCTGCTGCCGCTGACAATGAATGAAGGGAAGGCAGGCGGGTTACGCGCCAAGAGCCTCCCGCGAAACTCAGATTTCCCGCCCGCTTTTCAAATTGGATTTGCATAGCTCCGCCCCCTCGCCACGCCGAGCCCAGGGCGCCGTCTCATTGGCTCACCGCCGGCCAATAGCGAGAGGCGTCGACGCTTCCTCGGCTCTCGATTGGGCCGCGGAGGCGCGGGGTTGCCCTGCTTTGCATACCGCTCAGCTATTGGCTGCAGCGTTGGGGATTCCCTTCTGAGCTGCCGGGATTCCGGATGCTCTACAGACCAGACCCTTTTCTCTCTGGCAAGCGACCGGGGCTGCGCGCGGGGGGGGGGGGGGCTCGCTGCGAGAACCTCCTCTAAGCAGGTGTCCGGCCTTCCCCCGGCACACCCCTTGGCAGCCCGTCTCGTCACTCGTGCCCCTCCCGCGAGCCGAGTGTCTGTCGCTCGTTTATTGCAGCTGTAAATGTGACCCCCAAGGGGATTCACCCCTTTTTGGCCAGCTCACATTTGGTCCATGTTCTGTGTGTGTTGCATGGGGCGGAAATGGCTTCCACTCCAATCCTATCCATACTTTCCTGGGAGTAAGCTCCACTGACTGTCATGGGACATGCATAGAACTGGGCTGTAAAAAAGCAATTTATATATACACACATACACACAGATACACACACACACACACAAGTATACACACACAGAGATATATATACATACACAGAGAGATATATATACACACACAGATATATACACACACACACACAAATATACACAAAGATATATACACACCCACCCACCCAAATATACACACACATATACACATAAATACACAGATATACACACACAGAGATATATACACACATGCACACAGATACACACACATACACATACACACACACACAGATACAAGAGATACACACACACAGATACACACACACACACAAACACACACACACACACACACACACACATGTATATATTTTTAATAAAACACACAGCACATTTTATTCAGAAGAAGCGTTAGGCTTGTTTTAAGGCATATAGTTGTGTGTTTTGTTTTGTTTTTAAATCAGGTTCATCTGATGTAAGATACAGTTTTAAATCCGAAACTGCATTCAGCTTGCTTTGGTACAGTGTAACAGTAGCCACACCCAAGGATCTTTAGGACCTACTATATACTAGGCTACCAATATAAACTGAGTGTACCCCTGAGAGTCCCAGCAATATACTCCACTCAAAGTCAATTTTAAAAAATTGATTCTTCAAATAATTCTATGAAGGGTACCAATAACAGAACATTAAAACAGGCACAAAAGCAATAAAAGGAATTTCTTAAAACTAACTCCCTCTTTCCAGGATACTGCAGAATCCCAGGTTAAAACCAGGCAAATCTGCAACTCTTGTCACTCCTGAAGTTCAGAGAATAGGAGGAAAATCCAAAGGGCAAGCAGAACACAACCCTCCAAGCCTTCCCTTTTATAACCCTCCTTTTCTCCTGAAAGCGTATCTCCACCCATGACTCAACTAAGGCTTCAGATAGTATCAATCACCTTCCAAAACACCAAACCTCAACATAAGGGCCCGGATCAAAAAATAAACTTACTACTCTTCCATCTCCCTTATCCTGGTCATATGTCTTTACCAAATTTATTTTTCATTAAGTCATAAAAAGAGAAAGTCTCTCTGCCAGCTCCATATCCTTGTTTGTGTAGCTGGCATGTTTTGTTTGTAAATGCCACAAGATTAAAGAAGGCTTCATTAGGACAGTTCCCATCTCCTATATATGAAAACCCAAACTTCCTGTATTCATTGCAGTATTTTCTTTTTTTACCTGTCAAAGAACTGAAGACTATGCCTTCTCATTATTTTGCACCAAACTGTTAGACATGTCCTCAGAAATTCTTAATGACTGATCACTTTCCGCATTATGTTTCAGCTTTTTTACTGTGCCAGTTTTCAACTACTAATCCATATCTGATAATACAAGAACTGATGACCAAAAACTTGCAATTGGTGGGGCTTTTGCAGCCAGCTAGCTATCTTCCTTCTGACTTTGCCAGCCCCACAAGGCATTCTAATACTGGCCTCCCTTTTTCTGCCATTATTCAATTATTTTTCAAGTACCCCTAAAGATCTCGGCAAGTACCCCGGGGGTACTTGTACCCCAGTTGGGAACCACTGCTCAAGAGGATTTGTATAGAAATGTGGGTGAGTGAACGCAAAACTCAGCAGATAATTAAAAGCATTTTTTAAAAACGAGGCCTAGGAATTTCAAAGTCCAATTGTAATTTGGTTTAAATTTAAATTATAAACTAGACTTGTTGGGGGCACAATCCAATACGGTGCACGCTGGCTTACCACCAGCGTGCGCTGTTGCAAACACATTGTAAGGCGTGTTTACAGGCCCTGCTGCCAGGTGAGTGCCGGTGCTAGCTGGTGCTGGGCTACTACCAAGCGGCCACTGGAGCTCCACTGCTCAGCGGTTATGGGGACTGCTGAACGGTGGAGAGAACAGTGGAGAGGCATGGGGCAGGTGGGAAGGAGGCGTTCTGTGGAGGGGGGAGGGCAAAGGGTGGGGAGAGGGCGGAGAAGAAGCGTGCCAGGAAGATGGAGTGGGGAGGGAGGGAGGCGGGGAGTTGGAGCTTTACTTCACCTGATCCAGAGCCTCCACATCAGGCTCATCGCCCAACATGAATGCTCTTCATTCACCACTGGCCTTTTCGTTGACGGTGAATCGAGTAGTCCCATTGCAGGGCTACTTGCTTTTCTCCGGGGGAAGGGGACAAAAGGAGCTGCCAGCAGCTGCCTGGAGCATATAGGATGTGGCGGCAGCCATTTTGGGCGCCCCTACAGCCTCACGCCCCAGGCAGCTCAGAATTGGGCTGTGCATCATTTTTTTTTTTATCATTCTGATTCTATTTCCCCAGACAACGTCGAAATTAATAGCTCCTCTTGTGCCCATATAAGCATAGTTCTGTAGAGCCTCACTGTAATATATAAACGACATATTCCCCATTATCTCTTTCTAGCAAGAGCATAGAATATCAGAGAGAACAGCTATCTAGAGCGACTACTAGGAATGTCTTTAAGGTCCAATTCATACCTGTGAGGGGGGGTGGTTTATAGTTTGCGCGCGCGTGCACACCCACACCCACACCCATTATTTTCCTTCACTAAATGAATATAATAAAATAATCCTTTAAAATTTCATATAATGTGTATTGTGTAATGGTTCCTACACAAATACAGTAGAGGTGTCACTTAATGACAGGGATACATTCTCCGATCCTCATTGATATGCGATTAGGCTGTTAAGCGAACATTCAACCCAATCTAGTGCCTTTGTTGTGTATAGAGACACTCCCTGCCAGACACTCACTGCACAGGGTACTGGAGACCGATTATCTCTTTTTGCATTTAAAGCCTTTTTGTTGTATAAACAGACACTCTGCTGCTGACTATGGGAGACCTGACTGCCACATTAAGAACCTCTTTGTTGTTTTTTGACCACTGTCATATATACAATCCATCATTAAGCGGATGGTTGTTAAGCAACACATGCCTGTAATTCAAATTAACCTGTTTTTCTGGTTGCTGAGAGCCCTTATATTTCAATATGTATGAATACAACATATAAGTATCCAGATATATAAAGTGCCTTGTGCGTTCTGGCCATATATAATAGTTCCCATAATATCCAATTCCTTTGATACCCTGGCATGGTAGCTGAAAATATGACTGAGTACATATCAATATCTAATGAATAATCGTTTTCCTTATAAATGGAAACTGAGTATTTCTCTGTATTTCTGAGTATTTCTTACAGACCGAGACACCTGTATGAAGTTTTGTTTAAGAACACAAACATTTGAGCTAAGAGAAATAGTGCTCACAATTTTGAAAGGAGGTGCTGCTTCTTATTGGGCCACCTTGTCTCCTGGCCCTCACTGAAACCTACACATTTACCATTGTCCCAAACATGCCTAAAATTGCTCATCTATGCTACCAAATCTCTCCTCTTGGTCCATTCCACTTTTCTGCCTTTATTTTGCAACATCATCCTGCCCGTATGAACTTCACTGTTTCATACAGCAAAAGCCTATGTATGTTCGCTCAGAAGTAAATATCCTTTATTTCAGTGGGATGGGCAACCCAATCCTATTCCCAGCGGCACCAAAATGGCAACCACTGTAGCCACCAGAGGTCTCCTTGGGAGAAGAGGACTTTCACCTCCTTCTCCCAGAGAAAGCCCCAAGCCCCACAATGGGGTTTCTCCAGTCTATTTTGCTGGCAAAGACTTGAGAACCTCTGTGTTGGGCTTTGCAGCCTGACTGTGCTCTTACTGTGCTCCAGGCAGCAACCATCCACTACTGGGCTCAGTGCCATCTAGCGTTGGGCCAAGGCCCACTCCTCTCTGGGTGTAGTGAACATGCCTTATGGCTTATTTGCGACACTCAGCGCCACTGCTGGAGCTCAGCATTGGCACTGGCCCACCCTATGATTGGGTTCTTACTTCTGGGAAAGAAAGGCTGTGTAAGATTGCAGCCTAACTCCACCTAACTCCACTCTAACTTTCTGGAAGAGCTGCACTCCTAAATGAACCCACCAATTTATCTTTTCTGCCATTAGTCTCTCATAGAAGATGGGTGTGGTGCTAGCCCTTCGCCCCAACTTTTCCCTCTCTTCAATCTCCAACTTTTCTGTGAAAGCTTTAACCTAATCCCATAGTCCTCATTCCTAACCGAAAGAAAACATATGGAATTTCATTTGTCTCATTTATCTTGCATTACTTTGCCTATCCTTTTCTTCCTCTCTGTTAGTCATCATTCCCAGTAGCGTCACTAGGATTTGCGTCACCCAGTGCGGGAGGCCTGCGCATCACTCCATGCAGTGGGCAGGGCAACGCCCCAGGTGGTGGGCATGGTGATGTACCATCGCCCAGCCCCCACTGGTTTTTTGGCTGTACCTTTTGTTAAAACACAGATATTTCAATGTGGTTTGTTTCATTGCATTCTGCATGAAATTACACATTGATTGATATATAACATGATGGTATTATTCCTCCAAACTCTGATTTTAGTGATTTTGAAAACTTGTATAGTCACACACAAACAACTTACTAACACCTTATTGCAGCAGTTCTCAAACTTTTAGCACTGGGACCCACTTTTTAAAATGACAGTCTGTCCAGGACCCATTGGACGTGATGTCATGGCCAGAAGTGACATCATCAAGCAAATTAAAATAAATAATTATAAATAATTAAATTAAAATAAAAGAAATAATTAAATAAGGGGGAGCCAGTCCTGCTCCACCAAGTGAATCTACTCTGAAGTAAGTCCTATTGTGGTCAATGGGGCTTACTCTCAGGAAAGTGTGGGCAGGATTGCAGCCTGTGAGCCCAATCCTATGCATGTCTACTCTGAAGTCAGTCCCATAGTGGTCAATGGAGCTTACTCTGTAGTCTGCCTGCAATAACACTCCCCAAAAGAATCAGTGAGATTTCCAGCCCTCCCAGTGCCCAGTTTAAAGTTCTTCTGTTTCAGACATATCCATATAAAGATCCACCTGGCTTTGCAAGTGCAAAATAGAAAACTTTCCCTTTACCAGTTGAATCTTTTTTGTCCTTTTTAAGGGGGGGGGGGAGGCTGCCTTCTGGAACACATGCTGAGCTTCAGTTCCATTGGATTGAGACCATTCTGGTGTCCTCACATTCCCCTTTGCCTGGCCTGACCGCTAGCCAAGGCTCGTCTGCCTACTCATGAGTAAACGCGACTGTGAGGCTGCTTTACTTTCCATAGGGCTGGGAGGGAGGGACTTCCTTCTCCCTTTTGTGTTTTGGGGGGGCTGCATTCATTGGATCAGGACCATTCTGAGGTCCTTGGAGTCCTCTCAGCCTGCCCTGAGTCCTCTTAGTCCTTGCCTGGACCAGGGCCTAGGAAAGGAATTTTATCAGGGGGTACAAAGTTTATTCTGGGCCCCTTCCCAAAGGGGGAAAGGCGCAATGGGGGCAGCAGAACAGGGGGCAAAATAGGATAGGGGGAGGGTGCTGACAGCCACAATAGCCTTTGAACCTCAGGTCTACTAGCCTTCTTGATGCAGAGCCCATCAGCAAGTTCAGGTCAGATCCCAGGAACTTTCTGGGCCACCTCCTTTGGCTCCTGGGCCCCCTTTCTGACGTTGGGCCTGGGTACAAATTACCCTCTTTACCCCCTCTCCTACGCCCTGGCCTGGACTAAGGCAAGTTCGCCTACTTGTGAGTAAACGCGGCCACATGACTTCGTTTCGGGCTCAATAGATGCAGCTGGGAGGGAGGCAGGGGCCTTCTTCTCGTGTTTTTGGGGGCTACATTCATTGAATTGGGACCATTTTGATGTTGTTGGATTCCTCTCTACCTGCCCTTTCCGACAGACTATGGCAAGTACACCTACTCGCGAGTAAGTACACGATACAGCTCACTTTCACTTTCCATAGGGCTCCATGCATTTTTTCTTTCCGGTTTTTTGGCCATAACTTTTGAAGGAAAGGAAATATTTCAATTCTGTTTTTTGCATTGCACTCCGCTGAACATTCCACATCCAACGGTGTATGGCACAATGGAGTAGCTCCGAAAGCCATGAAGTTAGCGTGTCCTCCCCCAGGGCACATCACCGCCCCGGCGCATCACCCGTGCGGCCCGCACCCTCTGCACCCCCCCAACAACTCTTCCCTTTCCTCCATCTGTTATTGAATGGAATTTCATGGAGCAGGGACCTCTCTTTAACTTATTTTTCTCTGTAAAATGTCATATAGATTAATAAATCTGCATAAATGACAAAAATAAAAGAATGTAGTACTTGTTTCACAGAATTCCTCTTCAGATAGTGACTGTGATCTGCAATGTATATTCACAATACCTTCATCATCTGCTAAGTTATATCTTTCAAAGCTGCAAATAGCATCCTTCAAGAGCCCAGGTCAGTAACTTTTCCTCAAGGTATTTTCTGTCAAGAACTGGAGGTGAACTGGAGGTTGTCCATGACTTTGTGTACCTTGGCTCAACGATCTCCGACACTCTTTCTCTCAATACCGAGCTAAAGAAACGCATTGGTAAAGCAGCTACCACGTTTTCCAGACTCACAAAGAGAGTCTGGTCCAACAAGAAGCTGACGGAACATACCAAGATCCAGGTCTACAGAGCTTGCGTCCTGAGTACACTTCTGTACTGCAGCGAGTCGTGGACTCTTCACTCACAACAGGAGAGGAAACTGAACGCTTTCCACATGTGCTGCCTCCGACGCATCCTCGGCATCACCTGGCAGGACAAAGTTCCAAACAACACAGTCCTGGAACGTGCTGGAATCCCTAGCATGTATGCACTGCTGAAACAGAGACGCCTGCATTGGCTCAGTCATGTCATGAGAACGGATGATGGCCGGATCCCAAAGGATCTCCTCTACGGAGAACTCGTGCAAGGAAAGCGCCCTACAGGTAGACCACAGCTGCGATACAAGGACATCTGCAAGAGGGATCTGAAGGCCTTAGGAGTGGACCTCAACAAGTGGGAAACCCTGGCCTCTGAGCGGCCCGCTCGGAAGCAGGCTGTGCAGCATGGCCTTTCCCAGTTTGAAGAGACACTTGGCCAACAGACTGAGGCAAAGAGGCAAAGAAGGAAGGCCCATAGCCAGGGAGACAGACCAGGGACAGACTGCACTTGCTCGCAGTGTGGAAGAGATTGTCACTCCCGAATCGGCCTTTTCAGCCACACTAGACGCTGTTCCAGAACCACCATTCAGAGCGCGATACCATAGTCTTTCGAAACTGAAGGTTGCCAACAGTATCTGTTAAGAACACAAGCAGCCTGGATGCTTTTGGATCTACTTTTGTGGTTGCGCGCATTTGTGTGTGAGTTAGTTTCTACAGAAAGGAAATGTCAATAATCTACATAAGGATGACACCAATGCCAATTTGTAGTTTGCCATCTGACAAGTAGGATGTCAGTTACTGATCTGTATACAGCAAATTAAACTGGGGTTTAAAAACAAAAACCAATCCAAGTTTTGCCAAAGGCAAAAGATGTCTGTTAGTGCAAAAAAAGTTATTTATTATTATTAAGAATATATATCGCTTTTTAGCAAAAAGCGGTTCACCAAGCAGTTTACATACCGAAATAAATACGTGTTTCCCTCCCCCTAAAGGGCCCACAATCTAATTTATTGTTATTATGAATATATATTACTGTTGTTTTACAGAATATTTATATACTGCTTTTAAAAAGGTTTACAAAGTGGTTTACAGAAAAAAATTCCCCTTTCTTATAATATAATAAAAATTAGAATTTATTGTTCCTCTTTTATTCTTTTCTCCTTGAAAATAGCAAAGGTACTGGCTTGCTATTTCTGATAAGACCTTTATCAACAGAAACGTAAGTTCTGTATTTTCTGCATTCATAGATTAGCTTCAAGCAGCTAATCACATCTAAAAGCATGTCACATTTTAATAAATAAATTTAATAAAGATTTACTTGCAGCGGTATAGCTCACAGCAAGAAGAAACCACAGAGGATACCAAGCAGGGCAAGCCAAAAGTTACCTGGAAGATCAGAAAGACTAATGTGTTTAGACACAATATTCTCGTGTCTCAAAACCAATATGGAAGGAACAATGTGAACTTTCCTAGGGAGATAAACCACTTTGGTGCCACATAAAGAAGGCCTGGCCCTAGGCAACCACCCACAATTCTTCAGACTGAGGGTATATGGTGGGAGGATCTTGTCCAAGGAAGAACTTAATTAATATACAGCTCTCATTTTTCTACTCACCGTATATACTCACCCATAGGTCAAAAAATTTATGCCTAAAAATGGAGTCTGAGATCCTGGGTTGACTTAAACCCGAGTCAATGCAGTGAATGAGGCAGGGTCATCTGGGAGCTTCTGGGAAGCTTATGGAGGCTCAGCAGCTGTCTGGTGAAGTTGGGGGGGCCTGGAAATGGGCTGAGAAGCAGGAAGCAGGTGGAGAAAAAAGGAGAATTTTCACCAGTAATTACAGTATTTTAGCCTCTTCTCCAGACAGGAAGAGAAGTGAAAGTGCTTCTAGGAACTGTAGTCTGTATGGGCTGCTGCTATGGAAGGCAGCACATGCTCCCACAAAGCCTCCCCACAATTCTCAGAAGATCCTTTCTCTCCCTTCCAGTTTGGAGAAGAAGGGAAATGCCTCCTCTTTTGCTGCTGCCTCTGAACATTCCTGGCAAGTCATTTGCAAAGTATTTCACACACACACACCCCGAAGTTTAGGGGTCTGGTTTTTAAAACCCCAGGATGTGATCCTCATTTCCCTCTGAAACAAGGTTCCAGGCTGCAATGCACCGTTGCTTAAGAGTAACACCCACGAAAAGCCATGGGTCTGCTTCTGAGTAAAGAGGGCTGCAACTGTGCGCAGCTCAGTCTTTGTTGCTTGTCTCCCTGCTGTGAACTGAACTGCACACTCCCAATTGCATGCTTTATGTTGCATGTTATATGCAGAACCTCTGGCTTAACAAACACACCAGGTACCTTAAAGAAGGATTTGACTAATGGTTCTACTGGTATGTTGTTTACAGGCACAACACTTACTCTGACAGTGTTTACATAAATGTTGTGAAGACCAGCATTTTAAAAGTTAATGAACAAAAATGCATCTTATGATCTTTTATTGTATTTTTAATAAATTAGAAACTGTACAGTTTTTAGGTAACAATTACTGGAAGGTTATTTTTCAGGATCTGCCCTCGAGTAAAATAAGACAAAATTATAGTCAGACCCCCCCCCAAGTTTAATCCCCGACTTATCCAAGGGTCATAGAAAATTCCATGATTTGGGGCTCAAAACCTGCCCTTGACTTATCTGTGGGGTCGACTTATAGGCGATTGTCTGCGGTATTTATTTAAAGCATTTCTATCTGACTCTTCAGTCAACTACGCTCCCGGAGTGATTTAAAGAAATCAATCAATGGCATAATCATTACAATGGGGTGGGCGGTTTAGATCTCTCTGGCACATTGCGATGGTGCTGATTTATCATGTTTCTGAACATATTCTGAAATGCAATAATGACACCCATAAATTGTGTCATAATTACATTTCCAGAAAATAACTAAGTTAAAGGAAGTTGCTTTCAAGTTGCAGCAAAATTTATACAGGCTAGTACACTGATTCTCAAACTTCTTAGCACCAGGACTCACTTTTTAAAATGGCAATCTATTGGGACCCACCTAGCTTTATGAAACTTTAAAAAAAGTGATCTAGAAAGAAATCATTTATTTATTTATGTCCCCTTACCCTGAGTGATGCCCCAGCCACCTCAATGGAGCTACTCTGAGTATACATGCATAGGATTGTGCTGTGAGGCACTAATAGCTTCTACCTGTAAATTAACAAACAAAAACCAAATAGATGTTCTACGCATCAGCCAGCAGGGGTCATGGCTTCATAAGTGATTCCAGCAACTACATACAGTATAAGTGCTTATTGTAGCTTTTATCAGTTCTAAAAATATAATTGAGAGTACCATTATGACTTTTGGTGCTTTTTCCCAGGTGTTCCACTAAGAACATCTGAAAACATTAAAAGGGCATGTTAAGGTACATATTATGGCTGCTGGCTGGAGATCTCTTTGCATCAGTTCACACAGAGACTGTCACCATGTGGCAATTGTTCATGTGGAGCAAATCACCATACAGATGATGGGACTTTAAGAAATCTAGAACATTTCAATAATTTTCATTTGCATAATAAAATTATTTTATTTTATTATAATTATTAATATTTATTTATTTTATTTACAAGGACTCATTGTGGAGAATAATACTAAAATGGAAGGAAATTGTTTAAAAAGCAAGCTAAAATAATGTGAAAGAATATAGATTGATTCTGGCCCTTCAAAGGTGGGGATGGATGGACCTGGGATTGCGCTTTGGTCAGTGGGACAATCTAGGAGTGGGTCAACATATGGAGCACAATGAAATTGAAGAAGGCTGAGAATGGCCTCTACCATTTTGGACTATGCTCCAGATGAGAGTGATTCTACTTTAGAATTTCCCCCCTCTGCTAATAAAAACTAGCATAGACACCCAAGCCTTTGCCTACTTTATTGGTCATCTTTTTGTATTGAGTTTTTCATGAAGGGGAGCATTTAAAAATGTGATGCCTCTGTCTATTCCAGCATGCTGCCACCCTACTCTACCACATGTATAGAACAGGGCAGGTGGAAGGAGAAGCTGATGAAGCTGGAGACTCAAGATTCTTACCTTTGGAAGGAACTCCACTTGGTCATTCCTTCTTATTCAGTACTTTTCACAAGCAAATCCTTGCAGTTCTAAACATAAAGAAACTGTTGTATGAAATGACAGTACTCCACTTAAAAACTCTGGGACACATATCAAATCTATACTCTTTACCTAAGTTAGTAGAGGGGGAGGGTTGGGGGTTGACTCCAAACTTCAGCAGTACAAAAGAAATTGGGCTCACTGGGCCCTTTATTACTCATAAAGTAATGTTTATCATTACTAAAGGCTTTCAACTATTTGTAATGCTCTGTAGATTCCTACAAAAGGGCTATGTCTATGTGCAGCTATCTTTGGGATGATTGGTGGGGTCATCCCCTTTTAAATGTATTTTCTAGGGAGTACCCAACAATGCAGAAACCCCACCTTTTCTCAGTTTCTCTGGCCTAGTTTCAGTGCTCATGGTTGCCCAGGGCCACCAAGCTTGCTCTTAGCAGTAGGAATGATTCATAGCCTATTTGGGGTATATAATTGCAACATCTTCTGAAAAGGAAGTATCAGTTTCTGGTGTAGAAAGGCCTGCATTTGCCCAAATTGGTACAACATGCCTCACCAAAACTTTTCAGTTCCCATTTTTTTAAACCTGTTAACTATAAAATAAAAACTAAGCAGTAATTTTGCTGCAATAAATAGTATATTATTGCAATGATAATCAAAAAGCAGCTCCTATACAGACTCCAAGTCTGGGAATGACAGATTTGGCATTCTGTTGCTGTTTAGTTGCAACCAGTATGAAAAAGATGAAAGAACACTGACTCACAGCCAAAAACAGCTTGATTTAGCAGACAGTTGCAACAACCTAAGACCACAATGGAACGCCTTTTTCAGTATAAAACTGCCTGTTAAGGCAGATAATCATCTAAGCCCCACTCTGGCAACTCCCACTTTCAGAGGTTGGACAGTGGTTAGGCAGATGCCAATGAGGGGCAGGGTCTTTTCTGTTATGACACCCTGTCTTTGGTTCACCTACTCCAAAGATATTGGTTTGGCACCTGCACTTGATATAATATAGGTGCCAAGTGCAGACTGCTTTATTTTCCCAAGCATTGCTTTACATCGTATAACATTTTGCTAATTCTGCTGCTGTGGTTTTTGATTTGCTGTCCCTGATTTTATTTTGTTTTTATTTGCTTTACTATACGTTATAATGATTTTTTTTTAACCTCTTACATTGTAAACTGCCTTAATTATATTTGTAGATAGGTAAGGTAAACAAATGAGTATGTTCTTAATGAAGCTACAAGTAGGGAATATATGTGAAGTAGGGAACTTGTGTTTCGTTCTATGGAGATGTTTTGAGAAAAGGGATGTTTTCTTTCATTACAGCAGGTAATTCTATTGAGAAACTTTAAAGGAATTCCATCCCATCTATTTTATTGTTTGAAAGCAGGGATAATCATTGGATGATGAAATGATTGTCTGCCTTCACCTCCATGAGCTACTTGAATTAATATAAAGAACTTTGAAGCATGCAGAAAAAGTGCTAAATAAAAATGATTTATTATGTGTGGCATGAAGAAAAACCTATACTGTATTTTTATTTTTTGTTTTGCTAATTGTGTAAGGTTTTTTTAAAAATAACTTTTTGAAAATTAATATTACCTTAGTTCAGGGATGTCCAAAGTTTTTGGCAGGAGGGCCACATCAGCTCTCTGACACTGTGTTGGGGGCCAGGGAAAAAAAGAATTAATTAATATTTCAAATTTGAATAAATTTACATAAATGAATATTTTTGAGATGGAACTTATATGAATGAATGAAGGTCTTGCAATAACTCAAGGCCTATAAAAGGCCTTGCACAAAGCAAGGCTAGCCTTTCCTTTGCTGCTGCTGCAGCATCACAGACGTGAAACAGCAAGCAGTAGTGGTAGCCTTCATCCCACAGCTCATGTGAGAGGTCAAACAGTCGCCCTCACACTGAGATTGGTTGCTTCAGGCTAGAGTGGGCTCCAACAAATCTTCAGAGGGCCAGAGGCTCATTGGAGACTGGGGGCTCCCTCAGGGCTGCATTGAGAGGCCTCAAGGGCCGCAAGTGGCCCCAGGGCCGGAGTTTGGGCACCCCTGTCTTAGTTAATACTAGTCTGATGAAATCATCATATCATATATACTAACAGCAGTGCTGCCATCAGGGTGCAGGGGGTCTTGAGGCACCCCCATGTTGTTCCTGCCTGACTTGATAGTGCTACTGCTACAACTGATACTGAGAGTTCGAGGGTAGGTCTAGCCTGGCAGGCTCTCTGATGGGTATGGGTCCTTGGCCAGTGCCCATCCTGGCTGCCCAAACACCATCCCTAACTACTAGCAAACTCAGGTGGCTGTCTATTAATTTGTAAGCAAAAGGGACCCACCCCAAAATAAGACAGTTTCTACATATTTGGTGGAAAACTAGATCAAATAGTGGCTGGGACCCACCAGTGGGTTTGCAACCTGATTGGTGGTGGGTTGTGAAACTGAAACTGACAATCTGATAGCTGAGGAGGAAAATGTACTGAGTCCTATGGAAAATGAAACTGGGCCACATGTGCACATTTACATGTGAGTAGGAGAATATGCCTTCAAAGGGCGGGAAAAAAGGAACAAAGTGCCACCAGAATGATCCTGATCCAATGAATGCAGGTTCTAAAAAACACTCAAGAAGGAAGTCCCCCCCCCCAAGTATTACAAATGTTCACATATGGCATTATAAATAATAACAGTCCACCAAGTATTTTTGTGTTATTGCAGTACCCCTTCCCCCCAAAAACTATCTCAAGTTGTTCATTTGTATGGATTGTACCAAGTCCATTCATCCTGTACCCGTCCTCAATGCTTCTAGAGAGGCAAACAACTGAAGGCCCAATCCTATCCAACGTTCCAGCACCAGTGCAACCGTGATGCAGACCCAAGGTAAGAGAAAAAATGTTCTCATACCTTGACGAGGCATCTGTGACTGCCTCCCCACCACAGGATGCAGTGTATGCCCCATTGGCACAGCTGCACTGGCACTGGAAATTGGATAGGATCAGACCCTGAGTCAGCGCTTCTCTGTTCTGAAGGTGCAGTGGGACCACTCAAGAATAAGGCAGTCATTTCTCCTTTCTTGGAGGTCCCCTAGATTCATAACTGACTAAAGAAAATGCCAAGTTGATACACATTGCGACTTTTGGCCTTGCATTTTTACTACTTGTTTTTACTGTGCAGTCCTCAATAGGTTGTGCTCCAACTGCTTTGTTTATGACCGAATTGTCACTTTGGAAGAAATGATTTGCAGAGGGTATCATCAGCAATAGGCCCACTTCTGTCTTAGCATGTGTTTGTTTTACTTGGGTTGTGAACTTCAGCGTGAGGAAATGTTAAACCACATTTCCACTTTCTCTTGGGGTTGCTCTGGAGTTACAAGCACATGGATGGAAATGGTTCCCCTTGCACTTGCCATTTCTTCTTTTAAAATATGTTTTTAATTTCTGAAATGAAAAGTGCCAGAATCCATCAGGAAGCCCCTACTCAAGAGAGTATCACTGAAAGGACAATTGCTTACAGAGTCAGGGCCCAATCCTATCCAACTTTCTACCACTGGTGCAGCCACAATGCAGTCCCATGGTAAGGGAACAAATATTTCCACACCTTGAGGAGGCCTCTGTGACTGCCACCACAGGATGCAGCACACACCCCATTAGCACAACTGCACCAGCACTGGAAAATTGGATAGGATTGGGCTCTGAAGGCCCAATCCTATGCCTATCTACTCAGAAGTAAGTTCCATTGTAGTGAATGAATCTTACTCCCAGGAAAGTATGGATAGGATTGCAGCCTGAGTACATCCATGAGGCTGGCTGAGGTGGTAGTCTCAAGCAACAGACTGGCAGGGGTCATCCACCTTCATCAGCCCATTGCCTTCCACTGCTACTCTTCCTTTTCCCTGGATTGGAAAAGAAGAGGTTAGAGCACTACAGGAAGTGTGGAAGAGAAGAGCAGGCTAGAGATTCAAAGATGCTCTAGCCCACCACCTTCTCCACACTTATTATTTGAAAAATGCACATATCCTGCCTTCCCTAGGCTGAAGCAAATACCCAAGGCGGCATACAAAGTTCCACAATAAATTCACAATGCAAAACAACAATAAGTACAATAATTAAATACACATGCAATAGAGCCATTGGGGGTGGGTGAGCGGGTAACTACTTGATCCAGAAAGCAGCAAAGCCACAGCACTATTACAGAGGGCAGACATCAACCAATCACCCAGACAAAACTGTCATGTTTTGAGCCCTCACAGAAAATCCATGAGCGAGGTGGTACTTTTTAATCCCCTCCCCAAAAGGGAATTCACTTCTTCCACTCTGTGAACTTTCTTTTCCAATTCACAGAGTGAGGAGAGACTAGTAACGGCACATCACCAAGTAAGGAAGGACAGCATTTGGCACGCCGCCTCAGACGCCAGGAGGTCGCCTGGGCCAGCTGTTCTTGCTTAGCAGTAAGGGGAAAATGCTCTCTGTTCATGCTCCAAGGCCCCATATAATATTGGACGTGCGAGGGCTCAGCCCTCAAATGTTAGCTCTGAGACGGGTAGTCAATGTCCTGGCATTGCCCAAGCCAGACATTTTCAACCACTGTGCCATGGCACATTGGTGTGCCGCGAGTGTCCACAGGCATGTCACAGGAATTTGGGGAAAAGGTAACTTATGAGTAGGGCCTACTTATTAGTAGGGCCAATGTGAGCACCCTGCCAGCAGCATGGTGTCAATTGTCAAAAACCTGATGGTGTGCCTTGACAATTTGAGGGCCCAAACCTAACCAACTGTTGAGTGGCAGTGCAGCCCCTTGGTAAGGGAACAAACATTCCCTTACCTTGAGGAGGCCTCCATGACTGCCTTCCCACTGCAGAATGCAGCACATGCCCCGATGGCACAGCAGCATCAGTGCTGGAAAACTGGATAGGATTGGGCCCTTGGTGCCTTGTCAGTGTGTGGTGGGATGAGAAAGGCTGAGAACTGCTGGCTAACAGCCCAATCCTAGCCACACGTTCCTGGGAGTAAGCCCACTGAATCTAATGGGACTTACTTCTGAGTAGACACGCATAGGCTTGGGCTCTGGGAGCCCAATAAGTCCCATTAGAGTCAATGGGGCTCACTCCCAGGAACATAACATAAGAACATAAGAACATAAGAACAGCCCCACTGGATCAGGCCATAGGCCCATTTAGTCCAGCTTCCTGTATCTCACAGCGGCCCACCAAATGCCCCAGGGAGCACACCAGATAACAAGAGACCTCATCCTGGTGCCCTCCCTTGCATCTGGCATTCTGACATAACCCATTTCTAAAATCAGGAGGTTGCGCATACACATCATGGCTTGTACCCCATAATGGATTTTTCCTCCAGAAACTTGTCCAATCCCCTTTTAAAGGCGTCTAGGCTAGACGCCAGCACCACATCCTGTGGCAAGGAGTTCCACAGACCGACCACACGCTGAGTAAAGACATATTTTCTTTTGTCTGTCCTAACCTGCCCAACACTCAATTTTAGTGGATGCCTCCTGGTTCTGGTATTATGTGAGAGTGTAAAGAGCAGCTCCCTATCCACTCTGTCCATCCCCTGCATAATTTTGTATGTCTCAATCATGTCCCCCCTCAGGCATCTCTTTTCTAGGCTGAAGAGGCCCAAACGCCGTAGCCTTTCCTCATAAGGAAGGTGCCCCAGCCCCGTAATCATCTTAGTCGCTCTCTTTTGCACCTTTTCCATTTCCACTATGTCTTTTTTGAGATGCGGCGACCAGAACTGGACACAATACTCCAGGTGTGGCCTTACTATAGATTTGTACAACGGCATTATAATACTAGCCGTTTTGTTCTCAATACCCTTCCTAATGATCCCAAGCATAGAATTGGCCTTCTTCACTGCCGCCGCACATTGGGTCGACACTTTCATCGACCTGTCCACCACCACCCCAAGATCTCTCTCCTGATCTGTCACAGACAGCTCAGAACCCATCAGCCTATATCTAAAGTTTTGATTTTTTGCCCCAATGTGCATGACTTTACACTTACTGACATTGAAGCGCATCTGCCATTTTGCTGCCCATTCTGCCAGTCTGGAGAGATCCTTCTGGAGCTCCTCACAATCACTTCTGGTCTTCACCACTTGGAAAAGTTTGGTGTCGTCTGCAAACTTAGCCACTTCACTGCTCAACCCTGTCTCCAGGTCATTTATGAAGAGGTTGAAAAGCACCGGTCCCAGGAGAGATCCTTGGGGCACACCGCTTTTCACCCCTCTCCATTGTGAAAATTGCCCATTGACACCATTGAAAGTGTGGCTAGGACTGTAGCCGAAGCGACTGTCCTTGAGTGCATGCAGGCTGCACCACTTTCCTGGGAGCAAGCCACACTGAACCCACTGGGGCTTACTTCTGAGTAGATAGGATGCCTAGGCTTGCGCAAGCAGGCGGCTGCTACCCCCCATGCCAGTCTGCAGACAGTGGGCGGCGCAGGCTTTCCAGCTCCACGTGCAGAGCAGGTCCCGCCTGGAGCACGACAGCTGCCTCCGCTCCGTCCCCAGCCAGCGCAAGGCAGCCGGGCGCGGCCTGAGCTCCGGGGCGCGCTCCTTCCCCCGCGGGCGGTGCCTTTCGCTGCTGGGCAGGAGCCAAGCCGGCAGAAAGGAGCTGCTGTTTTCCCGGCGAGCGAGCGGAGGAGGGTAGTCTCAGCAGCCAATGGGCAGGCGGGCGAGAGGAGGAGCAGCGGCTCTCCAGCGGCTGGCTGCATTGCGCAGGGATGCACGTGCCTCGTGTGTGTGTGTCTGGACACGCCACCGGGTGATTGACTGGCTCCAGTGCTGCGCTGCTGCGGGTTGCTGGGATCCCCTATCCGAACCGGGATGCAGGATGGCAGCAGCGGCCGCGACTCCCTACAGGACCACGGGCTCCACCCTCTTGCACCCTGTCAGTGAACTGCTGGGCATCCCACTGGACCAGGTGAGCTTACCTGGGCTGGATCTGCAACGGATAGGGCGACTGTGGGGGGCACAAGGCAAAGAAACACCGGCTGCAGTCCTGTGCACGCTCTCCTGGGAGCAAGCCCCATTGAACAGAGTGGGACTTACTTTTGAGTAGACCTGCTTAGCATTGGGCTGTCAAGGCGTTGTAGTTGCAGCCAAGGGATGGTGGAAGTCTAGACGGCTGGATTCTTTTTAAATCAATAAGAAACAAAAAAGGGAATTCCCTTAGGGAATCCAGTACAAACTGCAGCGTGCTGGACAGACTTTTATTTTATTGATTGCGTACTTTTCTTCATCTCTTGAATATAGTATGTTGTGTTTTTCAGCCAAATCCTATGCATGTCTAGTCAGAGGTAAGTTCCATTGAGATCAATGGGGTTTACTCCCAGGAAAGTGCGGAGAGGATTGCAACCTGTGTGCCCAATCCTATTGAATTTTCCAGCACTAGTGCAGCTGTTCTAATGTGCACTGTATCCTCTAGTGGTGGGGCAGTCACAGAGGCCACCTCAAGGTAAGGGAACATTTGTTCATTTACCTTGGGATTGCATTGGTACTGGAAAATTAGACCCTGTGTCTACATTTTTTAAAATTGTAGTGCAATTTTAATGTAATGCAATTGTAATGCAAATCATTGGGAGGGGAACTTGGAAGAGAGGAAGAACCTCAGAAAGAGGGACATGTAGCAAAGAAAATGATTTGATTGAATGTTTATGGGCTGCACTTCCACAAAGTTTGTGCTCAAAGCGGCTCACAATAGATTAGGCAGCCACAATCGATTGTTCAAAATGTATCATTCCAGAAATTAGATGAATAGTCATTCATTAACAGTTCAGTTCAAAACATACCAGCACAGGTTAAAAGTGCATCCTTTGTGGTAGGTGCTTTATGTAGAGCACAGTCTGGAGTGGAAGTTATGATCATGACTCCTAGTTGCTAGACCTAAGTGAACCCAAGTGTGCCATTTGACATCTGAAACAACAAAGAGCAGGAAACAGCCCCCCTCCCTCTGCAAGTGTTGTGGTGATGTGGAGTTACCCATGGCAACAAAACAAAGTACTACCACTGAAATGAAGGCCTATACTTTTCTTCTTTACCTTTCCCTTCTTCCACAGCCACTCCCACTCTTGCTCCTCCTCTGTCAATTTTTAGAATGTCAGCTCCTTGGGGCAGAGATCTGTCTTTTTGTTGTTTCTCACTAAAGTGCGATGAACATGGATGGCACTATAAATAACAACAACACTCTGTCCTTCCAGCTAGTACTTGGCCTGTGATTATCCCAATGGTCTTCAGAGGCAGGGTAGACTGAGGGCTTTTGAGAAGTGGTTTCACTGAAAGGCACCTTTACATGCTTGGAAATCTTCTCCTCTCCTATGGTGGGGGTGGCTCTTTGATTGGAATATAAGCTTGAGTGTGTAAGCATGCTTAGTCAGAAGTGAATCCCACTATGCCAGGGCTTTTCAAACTGGGGCGTTGCGACCCCCCAGGCTGAAGGCCCTGGCCTCTGCCCCCTTAAGGGGCAGGGGCAGCGAGGTGGCAGGGGCAAGGCAGCAACATGACCCCAGATCACATCGCTAAGGGGGCTGCAGGGGCTTGGCTGGACTTACCACAGCCTCCTGCAGCCTCCCAGGAGTGCGAGGAGCCCTGCGTGAGCTTATGCAGGGCTCCCCAGGTCTTAAAAAGTGAAAGCACAGTGATTGTGCTCCACCTCTGCAGAACCAGAAGTGGAGCACAATCACTGCACTTTCAGTGGGGGATCGCATTGCTGCCTCCCCCCACCCCCACAAGTACTTACTGTGGGGCTCGAACTCCCTTGGAGTTTGAGAACTGCTGCACTATGCTGAAAGGGACCTTTTGCAAGGTAAGTGCAAAGGATTGTAGCACACTAACTTGAAAGTAAGCCCCACTGAAAGTTAGTGGGTCTTATTTCAAAGTAACTATGCACAGAACTGAACTCTGAGACTCCTTAAATCTGCCATTCACAAATTAGTCTTAACTAATTAGTCTTTCCTAATTAGTCAACCAGTCTCTGGCTGTTACTTCATCCTGCACAAGTGGCTTGTGGTTTAAGGGCAGCCCTAACACAGGTTCAGAGTGTGGGCCTAGGCCAGCTTGTAATTATGTGCATTACCTGAATCCATCAACGATCACGATCTTTTTGTCACAAATTCAACAAGCTCTGTCACAAGCTAAATTAAAAAAAACAAACCAAAGTTGCCATTTAAAAGAAAATTATGACTCTGATGTCAGTGCAAATGGGATTTCAAGTTTTGAAATATATTCACTGTAGTGAACCTCACCAGAAAGGATATTTGCTTTAGAGCCTGATCCAACACCTGTTCACTCAGAAATCAATCTCACTTAGTGCAAGGAAGCTAACTCTAAACTAAGTGTGACTTGTAGCTTCTCAGATGATTTCATCAACATCATGCCTGAGATGTTTTCTTAAGTTTTGCTGTAAGTATCTCAGCTGGTTTGCAAATGCAGGACAGAATGTGAGGCAATTTATTCAGAACAATAAAATTCTACACCTTATGTTTGGTGAGGCTTACAGTGACACTCAAGAGTTAACTCATGGGTGGCCAGCCTTCCTACTCTGAGCTGTGCTGTTGCTTACAGTGAAAGTCAAAACCACACCTTGAAAGTTGCATTTGGACTGTAGTGTGAACTACTGTAATACCATCTCCTAGTTTGGTCTTGGCTTGTACCATGCTAATCACAACCCATAGTACAAATAGTCTTCAGAACAAGTGTTTTTAAGACTCAGTACTATCCAACTTTCCAGCCATGCCAATGGGGCATGTGCTGCATTGTGTGGTGGGAGGGCATCACACATGCCTTGTCAGCGTTTCTTCCCTTACCTCAGGGCTGCATTGCGGCTGCATCCGCACAGGAAAGTTGGATAGGATATCATTCGCACAGGAAAGGATTGGGCCCTTGGTGTTAAGTAAACTTTCACATTTAAAGGCTACCATGTTTGAACCTGGTTCACTTTGTGTCCACCTATAATCACATAGTTCCAGAACTGTTTTTCAAGTTATTTTAACTGTTGATGAGATGAGGTGTAATCTTGCATTATTGAAAAGAAAGGCTGTTTATTTGTCTAATAGAAACTACAGAAATTTTGTTGCATGTGTTTATTTGAACATGGTTTGAATGTACAGTATACCTCCAGATCATTCAATTGTTCTTAGTTATTATAGGGGTAAAATAGGCTTCTTTAATAAAATACTGTTGTTATACATATACAAGGCTGTGTATGAAAGTAATTGTATGTAATTAAAAGTATCTTGAATCTCTTGTGGTGGGGTGGGGGGAAGGAGGGGTACAGTGCAGTTGTAAGATGAGAAGAACTAAGGGTTTTTTTGGTTTTTTTTTAAACAAGGCTTATTGGAGGCCTGACCTGTTGGAGGCACTAAGGGTATTGGTCTTTTCTTGCAATATCTTTTGTTAGATTTTCTCACGCAGCCATGTACCTGCTGCCCTTTCTGTACTTCCCCAGCAATGAGGAAGTTTGTGGTGATGATATATTGTTTGCCATACCAACGGAAGACACAGACTCTGCTCTTCAGATTGTGCTATAAGATAAGCCAGGCACCGAAAGGTTTTTGTAGTAAGTTTTAAAAGCAGCAGAAACAAGGCCAGTCCCCCAGACCAGAGATGGACCGGATGTAATCTTGCATGGCCTACTTCTTTTGTTTGTTTGTGCTATAATCCTTAAGATCCATCCGCGTATCTTAAAACTTCATGCATGCTCAGAATCTTTAATGCAGATTAGTTATTATTCCTAACATGTAAGTATTCTGAGTATGTTCTCTTGCCAAAGAACATGAGATGAACCTTGCTGGATCACACCAATTCAACCTAAGCCATCATTCTTTGAAGAACCCAGCTGGCACTCGGGATATTTGAAACTTGCCAGTGGTCCTCCAGTGGACCACTATCTTCTGTTCACACCCACACAGGTATAGTTAGATAGAAAAAAAAGTTGTAAAGTTTCCAGGGGAAGAGCCATTTTCCTACCTCTACTGCATTTTTTTTTAATGAGCTCCAACTAAGGCAAGCCTGTCCATAAGGCCAACTGAGGCAGTTGCCTCAGACCAGATTGGCAGGCAGCTCTAGTTCCAGAGGGGACATCAGCAAGAAAGGTGAAGAATAAACCATTGTAACTTCCTGGTTCTCCCCCCCCCCTTGCAAGTACTATACCAGTTTCTGTGTATTCCTTGATTTGTTAGGAGAGAGTGTGGACCCCAGCTTCATGTTACTGATTCCGACACCCAGGGCCAGCCCACCCATGAGGCAGAGGCATTTGCCTCAGGCAGCCTGATGAAAGAGAGGAGACTGATGTGTTAAACCCCCTTTTTCTTTCTTTCCAGGGAGTTGCAGAGGCTGGTGTGTCACCAGGGTGAGGGAGGGATAGCATTTGGCATACTGTCTTGAACTGGCCCTGCTGATATAATTGAAACAAAACCTTTAAAAAAGTGTTTGTTTTTTAAATGATTTGCAGGTTTCTAATGCTTAAGGATCCTAAAAACAAAGCATGCTCTAATTGTTCTGTCTGGCAACAAGAGTGACCTCTACTGCCTCACTAGTTTTTTATTTGGCCTCATTACGTTTGAGCAGACTCGTGCTTCATTTCTTGACTTGGAAGCATTTGCTGTGAGCAATGTTTGCAAAGCATTGAACGCATAACCAGCAGTGATTGAGAAGTTGATTTTTAGCTCTTTCTCATGCCAGCACAAAAGGTTCTATTGTTGCTTCTACTGAAACTGATAAGGTTTTAGCTCACTTGTCCTTGCAACTCCTAGCAAGGTGGTTATTTCTTTCACGTTATTTATGAGGATGTAGGGCATAGGTTCCCAGACTCTACGAGAGAGTAGGGACCTTGCTAAGTACTTGTAGGAGGTGATAGCACCGCTTCCAGGATTGCATTATCACTGCAAAGAAAAGGGTTTGTATTTTTTAACATATCTGAGAGTTGCTATGGCCCTCTGGAGGGTGCAACAAGTCCATGGTCCCCTTTGCAGGCCTCCCCATGCCACTGAGCTGCTCTCTGACACAATCACAACCCACTTTTGGTTTTTGTTGTGAAACGAGAAGTGGGTTACAATCACTTTCGGGAGCATTGCTAAGGCGCAGGGAGACCCACAGAGAGGGCTGCCAGCTCCCCACACCCTTCAGAGGGCCATAGTGACCTCCAGTTACATTAAAAACTCCTTATTCACAGCAGTGTAATCTCAGAAGCACCGTTGTGATGTCGCCACACCCCTTAAGGGTGTATTATTGTGTGTATCTGTTTTATTGGGGAGAAAAGCTACCTAAAAAGAGGAAAGTGCTGGTAGGACTTTGATTCTCATGTTTCATTCATGTTGTGTGCCATGCTTGGTTTGATCTGCTTAGTGCAAAATAAAAATACTCTGAAAGACAAACATTCCCAAAGAGTTTGTCTTAGCTTCAAGGTTTGGATTCAGTGCACGGTTAGGGTAAGGGAAGTAGGAATGCGTGCCACAGTAGGTTTTGAAAATAACCCAAAATACATCACAGTTTTAATTTTCAACATTTTACATGAATTCTGTAAAGTCTGTGTGGATTAACATTTTCTTGCTGTTGTTATGTTCAATTATGACCTCTGTAGGGGAATTAAACAACGGCAGAGCACAGGATGAAGCAAACGTTGAAAGCAGGAGGAGCAGAAAGATTTAATGTCTTGTATAAGCCTCTGTTAACGTTTTCCAACAGAGGGTGTGTGTCTGGAAGCAGTTGCTTAGGGTTTGACCATCTCTGCACAGAGATTTTATGGCACAGAGATTTTAACTGCTTCTGAAGGTCAAATGCTTTGCCTTCGGAATGTATCAGTGTGTGCCAACTGTCAGGTATTTTCAGACTTCCTTGGAGGAGCGTATACCTTTACCAGGGCGTGGCATCTTCACCTTAACTTTTGTTGCATAGATTGGCACCATCTTGTTCAGTACTATCAATGTTATCTGAAGAGAAAGCAAACACGTCAGTATATAACTTGTGTACACATTTGTTTGCTGAAAGGTGTTTTCTGCTCACTTGCTCATGGGGAAAAAATGGCTTTTCTTTTAGTGAAAGAGCCAGCAAACCTTCCCCCCCCCAGTTCTTCAGTGTGAGGTGACCCTGAGGTATTCCCACAAGATATCATTGCTGCCAGAAACACGGTTCTCTTGTGCACTTATGCTTTGACAGAGGTAAGCATGACCATGGCAGGACAGATTGGTGCAGGGCAGACATAACTTTAAGAAAGGAATGGGTTAATTTCAATCTCATGTGGTCTGTTGTTCTCCCCCCCCCATCCCAATGGTCCACGAACCCGATCCTAAGTAGATGATGTGTTGGTGGAACACATGTTCCACTGGAGTGTTCTGTCACAAGAGCACTGTAAAGCGCTTTGTGACAGCTTTCATAGCTTGTATGCCAGCGGGAAGGCCAAAGCCTTCAAGCATGCGCCAGTTGCCATCAGGACGCCTGCTGGGCCAGGTAAGTCCAGTACAGGGGCATAGGAGGGGTGGAACGGGGATGAGATGGGGTAGGCAGATCAGGCCTGGGAGAGGGCGAGATCAGCGGTGTCAGCATGTGCTGTATCCTAACCCCTTCTTGGACTCACTTGAATTTGCCTGCATAGGTCAACTCAGACTTGCATCAGCGATATAACTGGTGCATGCCCAAGTAAAACTATAGGTTACTGGGACTTACACTGGGGGGGGGGGAACTCTAGGAGAATCTAGGCAATAGGCTGTTTGCCAGAAATTGACTGGTGATGGTCCATCTTATGCTTGCACCTTCCCTAGGAAGTTTTTACTATGATAGTATGACAAGTATGTCCCATGGGTGACATGCAAGCATCATGATAAAATCTTCCATCTTTCCTCCTGTGTCAAAATGCAGTCAGAAGGCATTCCCATCCTAACTGGCTAAGGACTAGGGTGGGGGCGAAAGGTAAAGTCTCTCCCCCCCATCGCTGTTCCTGTTCAGATTCTGCACCATCACCACCATGCATCTGCTATTTTTCGCATTAAAAGTAAGGGCTAAGCACATTATTAAAGCAATGTGTAGCTTGGTCCTGAGTGGCAGACGTACATATGTTTGGGCTCTTCCTGTACATCCTCACAGGGATGAGTAGTGAGAAGAGTGCTTGAGCCTAAGGTTCTGTTCCAAGGAACAGTCATGGGAAGAAAATATTGTTGAAATAAGGGCTTGGGCTCTTCTGGTTTATGACATATCAACCCTATTTCCAGATATTATCCTTAATCAAAACTTTAGCTGCTTTTTGACTGTTATTGGCATGATGCAGAATTGTCATAAGCTAAACTCTATCCCATCATTTTCAGTGAACAAATTATAGGGTTTCTGCGGCAGTTTGCTTTTTTTCCTTTAACCTCTCATTTAGATTATTCATTCAGACTCAATAATTATGCTATACCTTTGTTCCTGTTTATAATGGTTGCTAAGTGGCAAACTCTTGCATATGCTGAGGTTAAAATCAGGCAGCTTGCACTGATCAGGCAGATTAAAATCAGGCAGGTTAAAATCAGGCAGTTTGCACTGATCAGGCTCTTGCACTGGGTTTAAAATAAATAAAGCTTGCCTACCAATCTGATAGGAGTCAGGCACCATAAGGTGTAGAAAGGTTACATCCACTTCTTGTTAATATACGTCTGGATGAGTAAATGGCAGGGCTGGGAACACGACTTGGACTTGAGTCGCAAAAATTCATTATTTTGGGTGACTTGGCAACTTGTGAGTTGCGCACATGGAAGACTCTGAAAAAGATTCAAGTCAGGGCCCCCCTCACTCGGCACTTGTCCCCATTCATGTTGACACAAGTCTGTGTCTGGATGTGCTCACTTACTGTTTTCATGGCGTGAAAAACCTTGTGGGACTAGCATTCTGACAGCAGCATGGAGGTTCCAGCCGGGAGGCAGGAAAGGGTTAAAGTTGCAATGAATAGGGGGAGGTGGGACTGGGTTCTCTTTTCCTGTCTCTGATAGAAAGGAAGAAATGGATGATCATTGGACAAAGGATGAGCATTGTGATATTTTCGTTGGCTGAGGGAAGGCAGGAGGAGGAGCCCAAGGGGGTTCCTGCCTTACAACAACAACAACAACAACAACAACAGATATTTATATACCGCCTTTCTTGGTCTTTATTCAAGACTTTATTCAAGGCGGTTTACATAGGCAGGCTTATTTAAATCCCTTATTAAATAGGGATTTTTACAATTGAAAGAAGGTTCTTTCTTTCAAGAACCACTACATTCAGGTGTTTCATTCCGATCTGGCTTCACATTCTGGCCTCCATCCTCCCACGCTCAGAGCAGATGGAATAGCTCGGCTTCAGCTTGTCAGCTGCTCCAAGGTCGCACGGTGCCGGTGACCTTGAACTGGCGACCTTGTGGATGTTATCTTCAGGCAGACGGAGGCTCTACCCTCTAGACCAGACTCCTGCCCTTACGATTGGCTGGAAGAGGAAAAAGAAGGTGGGGAAGGGGGGAGGCTGTTCATAGCAATCATGAACCTTATGGCTTCTATGGGCTTGTTAGTTGGGAGGAGGAGGCCTCATTGAATGACTGGCTACAGTGCGACTACTTCTGAGTAGGGCTGCAAAGGATTGGTCATTCTGGTAAGCCCTGCAGCTGCTGTGTGTGACCCATTAGTGGGTCAGGATTCAATTTTGGTGGGTCACAAAACTGACAAGGCAGATTAGGCTATATGCATCAAGGGAACTTTCCTCTAGGTCAGACTCTGGAATAGTCGCACAACCACCTAGTAGAGCTGCACTGATAATTTGGCCTTTTGTGCTGTCAGTTTACTCTCCTGCGTGATCTTAACTGTCACTGAAAACCACCTCTGCTCTTACTTCAGTGTCAGCAACTTAAGATACTGAATCAAGATCAGACAAAACTTCCACAAGAGCCAAATCTTCATTATTTTTTTTAGATTTTTTTCCAGGTTTAGGTAAAATGTCTTTAGTTTTTGTGGCTTCTTTGGTTATTTTCTGAAGTTTATTCATTTCAGCATCATAGAGCTTGAAATAAAGAAGGTTCTGTACCAAGGTGAGAGCATTGTAGGTGACCATCATCACTCAAATCTCTGCTTCTCCCAACTGTTAATTCATGTTATTTTCAACATTTATCGTGGAAAGTTCAGGGTCATCCAAAGAAACAATCACATTGGACCTTAATACTCTTCTGTTGGTTGTAACAGTTGGTTCCAACAGGGGTTGAGGTCCCTCCACAGAGGACAGTCCCTTATTCTTTAAGGTCTCCTTTGACGGATTGTAAGCAGAAGAACTAGAAGTAGTCAGGTGAACACTAGCAGTAGATGACTGTTTGATATCTTTGGGAGAAAAAACCAAAGATACTGGTCGTGTGATCATAGTATCTTGTTCTTCAGGAGGTAGGAAACCAGATGAAGACAGAAGGCATTCCCTATTCAGAAAGAAGGCATTCCCTATTCAAAAAGAAGAAGTACCTGTGACAGGAATTGTGTGGAGACATTACATCATATATTTTTTTACTGCCCACTCCATGATACCCTTCGTAAGATCTATCTGGCTCCACTGCTGAAGAAAATGCAGGGCTGGGAGGATTCATTTAAATTACAAACTCTTCTTTCCATAGAGGAAACTGACTCTCTTGACAAGGTTGCCAACTTTGTTTCTGGGATTCTGGCAGGACGGAATTCTGGGTCTTCTGCTATATTATGGTGAATGGGGGGAGGGGGTATTGGATGATTATGAGTGCTTTATTTTATTGTGTGTGTGTGTTCTGAATGTTTGGTTGTTGTTTCGTATTTCCATTATCTATGCCAATAAAGGTCTTATGTATGTATATCAAGGGTTGACAAGTACTACTTGGGGGAGCAGTGCTGCCCAATGACCATTATAGTTGTACCCCTTTGCGTTGATAAATCAGACAATAGCTGCCTTTAGGCAGACAGAAGGCAGCCCCCTCCTCCCAGCAAAAAAGATAAAAACAGAGGCTTGAGTGTCTAGTCCCAATAGTCTCATTTTAAAATTTGGGTCCCAGTACTAAAAAGTTTGGGAACCACTGCTCTCGGCCAATCTCTGCTTGTGCAGTAAGGGCAGAACTTTGTTTCTCCTAACAGAGTGCTTCAAGAACATTTGCACAGCATTCAGAGTTCTAGTTCAGTATGAGTTGTTGAGAGGCATATAAAATTGCATTTGGATCAAAGCCACCCATTTGTTCACCCATCCAGTAAAACCAAAATTAAGAAACCATGTATGATATCTGACTCCGCTGACACATAGTGTAATACTTAATTCTCCAAATTTACTTTTAATTTAAATGTTTTCCTTCTTTATGTTGTCGTTGACTAAGGATTTTCCCCTCTCTGTGTTTTTGTTGACTAAGGACTTTGCAATTTGTTCCACAGCTTCAGTGCAAGGGCTTTGAGTAATTATTCCTTCAGCTGCTTCATAATGGCAATCCACAAAAAACATCTGTTTCCATTTTAGAGTCCAAATCACAGAAGGATTATAGAGACTTTTAAAGTAAGAGAGCAGCAGAACTTACTGATGAAACCAGCTTTGCAGTTCAGAACACAGTAGTCTGATTTATCATAACAGAGACCTTGTATGGAATAGAGTAAGAATTGGAATTGGTACTAATTCTAAACATTTTAAACAAATACATGCATACATTTATTTCTATTATCACAATATAGTAGTACTTTTTCTAAAAACACATCTTATTTTGGATACTTGGGAATTAAAGGGGTCTTTATTTAAGTAGAAACTAAAGCAAAAACTAGCTCATACTAGCATCTCTAGCAACTTTAGAGCAACTTGACCCATCACTAGTGCTCTATATGTTGATCAAGCATATGTTGACATACTCTCTTGAGCAATGAATGCATTGGTGTAGGTCTCATCATCTGCTGAGGTTGTGGAAAACTCTGCCCAGTTAGAATACGAGAGTGCAATCCTATCTTGCACTGAAACAGGCAGGCCAAGTGGCCTGCGCTGTATCCAGCACAAGGTAGGAGCTGGCTGGAGTGCAACTCAGAGTAAGGGGATATTCATCCCCTTACTTCCTGTCTCACTCCAGCCACCCCTGTAGGGTTACTCAAATTTTGCCAGCAAAATCACTGGTGCAGATCCAGGCAGCCCAGTGTAATACTGAGTAGCTAGAGGGAGGTTATAATCCAGCATAAGTTGCAAAGGCAGGTCCCACCACCCTCCCAGGCCTGGTCCACCCTTCAGCCCACATTCGCCCTACCCAAAAATGTCCCTGTTCCACTTTCCTACCACCCTCTCCAACCCCTCACCAGCCTACCTCAGCCAGCACAAACTCACCTTGGCTAGGTCCAGCTTTGGTGCGGTGAGGTCAGCATACATCCTCATGCTGGCCTATCCAAGGTGGCACCAGCTCAAAGGTAAGTTTGGCTTGCTCTGTGAGCGTCTTGTGTTTTTTATCTTTTGGTTTCAAGGGTTCTGTCATATGGCAGTAGGCCACAACTTCACAAAATGTATTGTGCATGAATCAGGGAAATTTCTAATTTTTTTTCTCGTGCCTTTTTAAATTCTGAGATTTGCTTACTGTAAGCATCATTCTTGGAGGCCTGCACACACACACAAACACACATTTCTATAGTGTATATTTCACATTTTATATCACCCTTCCTACAAGGAGCTTTCCTTCCTTCCTTTTCTCCTTCCAACAACTCTGTGAGGTAGATGTGGCTGAGAGTGGCCCAAGGTCAGCCAGGAAGCTTCATGGCTGAGCAGGGATTTGAACATGGATCTTTCAACACCAGAACCACTATATCAACCATTCTATGACTTCCTAATTACATTGCAACCTTTTTTTTTAAGATCTGAGGTGTGATTCTCCTCTGAGAATTTCCTGTCATTTCAGAATTTCTTCCCATTGTTACCATATCTTGTCATGGGGGTGGGATTGATGTGATAACTATGACAACACTGTTCTCTGTATGTCAAACTAATTTTTCATTGGGTACTGGTGTTTCTGCCTTGGTATGCTTTATTCCAAATCTGCCAAAGTTAATTCTCCTTCCTATGTAGGATGTGGTAAATTGACCATCACTAGGCTATCTCAATTACTTTTGTGCTAGGTGTGTTCTCAAGGAGGTGATGCATGCTATACAGGACAAATACATATACAGTACTTGATTGGGAATGGCTGCCAATCTTGGCTCTCTAACCAGTATATGATAATCATACCTTGCATTCATATTTAAATGTTTAGGGAGATATCTAAGATGCCCTAAGTGCATGTGCAAAATTGGAGACCTTTTAGCCTAAAGGTTGGAAGTTCCACTCTCTGTGGTATCTCTCATGTGTATCTTAGCTATTTGTTAGCAAGCACTTCAAAACTTTCTGGATTGTTGTGTGGGATCAACTCTTGGTAACTTCTTCAGGATTGCATGAGACAGTTCTTGCTTGTCAGTCATCAAGGCAGCTGAAAGACAGAAGACAGATTCCAATCTGTTTTCTTCTTTTTTAGGTCAATTTTGTGGCTTGTCAGCTCTTTGCACTCCTGGCTGCATTTTGGTTTCGTTTGTACTTAAGCCCCAACCATACCAGTTCTACTGTTCGTCATGCATTTGCCACCATTTTTGGAGTCTATTTTGCCATCTTCTGCTTTGGCTGGTGAGTAATTTCTGAATAATTTTACATCTATTCAGTGGTAAGTTTTTACTTTTCCTTGTGTATAGTTACATGCAAATATAGCTTGCATACTTACACTTGTTAAAGCATTCTGGCAACTATGAGAACTAATAATAAGAAATATATTAGAACAAATTTTAAAATAAGTATTTTATTAGCAAAGAGTTGCTTTAGAGCAGTGGTTCTCAAACTTTGAGGGAGCTTTACTCCCTCAGTAAGTTCTTGCGGGGAGGGGCTAGGGCAGCAACGCGATCCCCAGGATCGAGGGGGGGTGCTTTGCACTTACTTTCAGAATGCAGGGCTGCAGCAGGCTACAGGAGGTGTGGGGAGCCTGCGCAGCACTACCCGAGGCTTGGAATGTTAGCTAAAAGCGGGCGCAAAGCACCTCCTGCAAAACGGAAGTGCTTTGCGCTCGCTTTTAGTGAGAATTCCAAGCCTTGGGGAGCAAGGGGAAGCATTACACGAACTGGTGGGTTACGACCCACCAGTTTGAGAACCACTGCTTTAGAGGAAAGTGTCCAGAATTCAGTATTTGATTTAGAAGCATTCTAAGATTCTAATGCGATTCTCTTGTCATTTACATCACTGAAGTGCAAAATTGGAGGGAGAGGTTTTCATCTTTGGTTCCTCATTCCATACAATTTACAGCCCAATCTTATACTTACTGTCAGTTGTCTCAACTGGTCCCTCACTGGTTCTTACTCCCATAAAACAGTCAGTGCCAGTTGCAAAAGACGCTCCATCAGTGCACTACTTAGCGCACTGCCGGCAGTACTGGCAGGAAGGCCTATGCCCTCTCGCCCATGTTGTTGTGTCTCCTGCCAATTGTCAGAGGAGGTATGTCAGAATAGGTGGGAGAGGTGATGGAAGGAGGAGGGGTGAAATGGGGAGGCGGAGGCGAATCAGGCCCGGGAGGGGGTGGGATTGGTGGCACCCTAACCCCCTGCCCGGGCCTGATCCTGTGGCGTGGGCCAACACAGACCTGTGACAGCAAAAGAGTAAACCCCTCTGCACCGCAGAGGCTTAGCCCCAGGTAAGGGAACAATTGCTCCCTTACCTAGAGGAAACCTCTGCAAATGCCCCCGCCACCATTTTGGTGCCACTGCATCAATTAGAGTAGTGGTGGAACGGATAAGATTAGGCTTATAGTTACTGATACAACGTTGTATCTATTCCTAATATCAATCATTAATTTTGAATGTGAAACTTTTTTTTGTCGTTTTCAAGGTACTCCATTCATATTTTTGTTTTAGTGGTGACAAGCTATGGCATCATGAACATGGCCAGTATTCCCAACATCCACAGGTGAAGTTATGTGGCTACTATAAGTTAAAAAAAATATATAACCTTTTTTTTTAATTCTTCCCTCCTATCATCCTATTAATGGTTGATCACTTTGTATCCTTCTCCAGTTTTGTAGCATTCCATGGGTTGGAATGACAGAAGCTCCTTCAGTTCACGAAAGGAAAGTTGCACTCATGGTATGATGCCTTTCATGAACACAACTCTCTTTCTGTCGACTGAGGAACTTTCTTCACACCTGACCTCAGGGTTAGGATACAACTCAATGACAGACGTTGCAAGCTAATGGCTGAAATCTTGGTCCTGGGTGTGGGAAACTCAGCCCCAAATCATAAGAGCAGCCCTGCTAGCTCAGAAAAGATTTGTGTAGTCCACCAACCTGTTTCCCACAGTGGCCTTTCAGCTATCTCTGGGGAGCCCCCTGTTGCTTTGGGGACATTGGGCAAGTCAGGAGAAAATTCAGAAAATTAGCTGCTTTTCCTTCCTTCATTATCTATAATACTTTACAAAGTTAGTCTCCCCCCCACTTCTCTTTTATTCAAGTAATACACCTTGCTTTTGTAGATAAGGATATGAATTTGAGAGATAGACTTCCCAGAAAAAACATCATGTCAGTTTATGGTTGTGAGGGATTTGTTAAATCTGTGGTTCTCAACTGTGGGGTGGGGCCTGATTTTTGGTGGGCCGCCAGCAGGCATCATGGTGCGTGACATGGAAGTTGCTTCCGAGTCATGCCAATGCGCAACCCACCTCATTGGCTGTGTCACGCCACATCGTGCCCCATAATGGCTGGTGGCCCAGCAGCAGGTTCACAACCCACCATGGAAGATGAGGTGGGTCGCATAGCTTGAAAATATGGGAACTGTTGAGTTAAATGTTCTGCCTAATAGGTTACATGTTGTCTCTGAGCTAGAAAAGCCCTTTCAGATGATGCCAGTAGTAACTTATATTTCTTTAATGCTTTGACTTACTGTTTCATTTTTCTGGCCTATAGCTTTAGTTTAGAGAGTGCATTGAAGTACACTGAAGCATTGAAGATTTGTCTGCATATGTTATCTTGTTTCTGACATTAGCATCAGACTCCACCTTCTTCTGTTTCTCACTGGAAGAGCAGCTTTGATAACTTAGAGAAACTTTTAAAGACTTCTGTATGGCACAATGTGTGATGGATACGTCATAATAAAAAAATCTTTTCTGTGCTCTGAAGAGCAACAACCATTTTCTGAATGTGCTTCTTGGATAGAAAGTCATGTTTATGTATTTATTGCATTTGTACGTTGTCTTTTTAATCAAAAAGTTTCACAGGACAGATCGCAAAATAATCTAAACCACAGGAAACTATTAAAAACCTCAATAATTAAAACAATCAGCAGTGGAAATTGGATTAGTAGGAGCATCAAATCATACTGAAAAAAAATGCATTTTTAAGGCTCTTGGAAGAGGGATCCTGACATAGGGACAGGGAAAGGCATTCCATCAGTGACTCACCATAATATCCCTAAATCAAAGTTGTTGGAAAGCTATAGGCCAGTGATTCTCAAACTGTGGGTCGGGACCTACTAGGTGGGTCACAAGCCAATTTCAGGTGGGTTCCCATTCATTTCAATTTGTATTTTACTTTTAATATATTAGACTTGATGCAACCAAGGTATGTAACTGCCGATGAAGAAATGTTACAGATCTACTGTGTTTATGCTTTTAACAATGATAGTCAGTGGGGCCAGGTAAGTGTGGATAGGATTGCAACCTTTAGGATGTTTGGGGATTCTTCTTTAAACCGATCAGAAACTGCTTGGAAGGGCTATGAGGGTTTTTCATTTTAAATAAATTTTTGAAGTTATGCTTATTGTAAACTTTTAATTTATTTAATTAATTTGATTTTGTCATACTGAGGGATGTTAAAAAATTTTTCCTGCTTGATGATGTTGCTTCTGACCATGACATGACTTCCAGGTTAATGACATCACTTCCAGTGGGTCCCGACAGATAGTCATCCTAAAAAGTGGGTCCCTGTGCTAAAATGTTTGAGAGCCACTGCTATAGGCAGTTGCAAGAGTTCACTGGACAACTCACAGCATAATCCTATCCATGTCTACTCAGAAGTAAACCCCATTGCATTCAAGAAGTGTGCGTTTAAGATTGCAGCCTTAGCTTTTCAAACAGAGTTCTCAGGGGCCCTGAGAAAGAGGGGGGTGTTGGAGCTCCTGCCTAATGCTGGGGTACCCACCAGAAAGGGGTCAGTAGCCTACGTAGGACTTCCAGTGCTGTGCCTACTGGCTAATCTTCTCCAGGCTGTCTTCCTCACCTAGGGCCTCATAGCAAAGGCACAGAGGGGATTTACTACATCCTACTCAGGGCCTTCTCCAGCCTCCCAGGGCTCTGGAATTTCTCTTCCAGCACTCAGCTCACCCATTCTCATCCCTGAACCACTGCTTATATTCCCCTGGCCTTGGCTCATCCCTCTCCTCTTCCTGGATCCATCCTCCCTGCCTAGTCGCCCTCAGGGTCCTACTCCTCCTTTCTTAGGTGACTGGAAGGCTCTTGCAGATACTTGCCATGCTCTGTTCATCCAGCCGATGGGCCACACTCTGCCCCACCATCCTTTCCAACTTCTCCTGGCCTGTACTCACCAGGCAGGCTGCCCACTGGGTTGAGTAAGTTCGGCTCCGGACAGGTATTTTAAGGTATTTAAGGACAGGTATTTTAAGGAAGAAGCCTCTCAGTCTTAAAACTCTGGATGTGGCAAAAATCATCAGACTGATTTGGAAGTCAGTTGTTTTGGGGTTTTTGGTTACAGTTGTTTTGTAAGCCCTCTGTTTCATGTTAAAAAATTTTTATGATTCTAGGTACTCTTTTATGACAGCTATGGGATACCTCACTCTGTGTCATGTTAGCCGTATATACATATTCCACTATGGTATTCTCACTACAGATTTTTCTGGGTAAGTAGTGATAATAGTTTGGTTAGTAATGTTCCTCTGTCATACTGAAAAGAAATTAAAAGAAATAAAAAAGCAGGTTCTTTGCTGATGGTATGGTTTTATTGTGTTGTAATAGTTTAAATTTTCAGTATTCCGAAACATTACATGTTGTTTAAACATTAAATTTTCAAAACATTGTTTATCATGGCACAATGTTTACGTGACTTGGGGCACAATCCTAGCCAGGTCTACTCAGAAGTAAGTTCTATTTTGTTTAATGGGGCTTACTCTCAGGAAAGTGTAGTTAGGATTGCAGCCTTGATTGCATTGGTTTCAGAAAGAAACCTTGGATAGATTAAGAGTAGGTTTCCAGCTGATTTCAAAAATTCCCAAATTCATGGGAATAGACTTAAGTCAGCCAATAATGTTGTTTAAAATTTTCAGAACTTGACTTGAGCAGGGGGGAAAAAATGTTCTTAAATGGAAATCTTACATGAATTAAATGTTCTTAAATGGAAATATTACATGAATACTGTATGCTTGTTGCAATGTAACCTCTGATTGGCTGAATTGGTGTGATCTCACAGACTGTTTGCAAAGATTCCACCTCTCCAGTGAATGAAGCTGTCAGAATCTTTCTAATCCAGCTTCTCTGAGCAAGGACAGAAACTGCTCAGTTCAGCAGAAAATCGCACATGCTCCAGAGAAAAGAATAGCTTTATGGGGCAAACTGAGCAAAGAGAATAGTTCCAAGAAGCTACGGTGGGCATGGAGCCCAGAGATTATAATAGTTAGAGAGGTTATTACCTCAGAGATGAGGTTATACAGATGAGGTTATACTATACTAAGGAGATATACTGGTAAGTGAACCGAGAAACAAGAACTAGAGCGAAAAGTAGGTGAAGGACAAAGAGACTTGAGAAAACAGCGGAGAATGTGGGGAGCTGAGGAAAAAGGAGCTATTACTCTGACAAAAAAACTTCACAGTGCTTTAGATTAGGAATCTCCAAACCTTTCAGTATGAGCACCACATCGTACATTTTACACATTTTCGCTGGTTGAAAAAAATCAGTTTTATAAATGAGTGAATGAAATTCAAATGAATGAATAAGTTTTACTTGGATCTTTTTTTGTAATCACCTGGGCGCTGCGGGCAGCTCAGGATTGAGCTGTTAACCTACTTACATTGCTCAAGAAATCTTCAGTTTCTTTATTCACAGTTGAATAAAAAGTTTCAGTTTATTCTAGGTTTATTCACAAGAGGGTGCTCCTCTCTGAGCTAAGCCCTTCCTGTGGGCTTGGAAATTTATAACTTGGCTGTAATGATGTCATCAGGTTATCTGACTGGAGGAGTAAAAACTAGCTGGTCACTGTGTCCCATCCCATCCCTTGGACCAAGATAAACAGGTTACTTACCCAATTGTTAAGCATGTACCAATTTTGAGCTAGCAACTCAGATGGAAAAAGGAGCCAAATATGCACCCCCATGTTGTTGCTTTCTCTCTATCTAGTAATGAAATTTTACACAGACAGTGAACAAAAGCATCTTGCAAAAGTATATCCCAGCATCTCTCAGGCTGCCGAATGGCATAGAAGTGTCTTGGGAGCTAAAAGTTTCTGTGTTTCCAAAACACAGAAAAATAGGCAAAAAATGGGAAAGTGCAGGGGATCCATTACAGGTTGTAGATCAATATTCTTATTAATAATAAAAATATTAAGGCTAATCATTCAAGCATAGCATAACTGCTTTTATACAATGGCTCATACTAGTTATTGTTCAAATAAAAATACAGTTCCATATTGCTTCACATAGTCATTGACATAATGAACTAGATTTCATAGTCTCTTCCTTTTTTCATCTTCTCTAGTTACTTACACATTAAAGAAAGACTGTTACTGGATCTTTGATAACAGCTACCTATTTGTTTTTGCATTTAAATCTCAAAGATAGTATAGTTTTTTTTGTAATTACATATCTTATTCTTTCATGCCAAGAGGATTATATTGGTAAGTTATCCTTTTGTGGTGTTGTCTTAGTATTTGATCATGTTTGATTTCAAATAATAGTTGATGGTAAAGGAATCCTAATAGCACTACATTCAGTTTTTGGGTTATTAGCCATTTGGGGAGCTTTATCTTTAGTTCAGAAATGTAAACTTGCATTTGACTCCTATGCTGGCACACCTGTGATTGTTAGCACTGGCCCAGTGCCAGTGTTGGGCCCAGCACAAGCTTGTGCTGGACCAGCACCAGTCAGAGGCCAGTGGACCGCAGCCCAGCGCTCCGTGAGATGCGCCGGGTGGTGGAGACGTGAGTCGGGGTGTGTTAGAGGTGTTCCGAGGAGGGGGAAGGGCAGGGAGAAGGCATGACAGGAGAGGGAGTGGGGCAGGAGGGGGTGGGACAAGCTCTGCCGAATCCAGAGCCCCATGTCTGAACTCGCAACCTGACACAAGGCATCTTTACTCTGCACCAGCTAAAGAGCCAGCGCAGAGTTGAGTAGCCCGACTGTGGGGCTACTTTCCTTCCCCGGGGAAGGGGACAACTGTCCCCTTCCCCAATGAGCTTCCAGCGGCTGCCTGGCATGCTCAGGATGCCATGGCAGCCGTTTTTGGCTCCGTTTCAGCCTTTCGTGTCAGGTAGCTGAGAATTGGGTTGTAAAACTTCTCTTTAAAAAATTTGTGTACAGGCCTTTGTGCCTCCTTATCCATGGGGGTTCCATTCTGGAACTCCCCATGGGTAGTCGAAACCACGGATATGGGTACGCGCCAATCCCTGTGATCCAGGGGCTGCCCCTCTGGAGGCCAGGGATGCTCCACATCACTTGCCTTCTAAGCCCAGCAGAGGCCAAGTACATCTTTCAGACTGAGCAGTAGAGCTCAGAACACTTGACTTCCAGTTTCACTGAGAAACCAGAAGTGATATTCTTAATGCTTTATAAGGCATTGGGTGGCCCAGGGAAGCTCTAAGGCCCATGTGATTCATTTTATCAGCTGAAATGTACTAGTTATGAAGTGTGTAATCTTTTACAAAGAAAAGAATATTAAATGTTAAAGAAATTGTTGTAATTAAAACACTGTGCTGTAATTGAAATTGGTCCTGGCTGGGAGACCTAAGACATGTTAGGTGATAATCTACTATCAGCTTTACTTATTTCAACGAATTTTTGCGAGAATAGCCCAGTGTATGTTTCCTGGAAGAAAGGTGCTATAAGAATGTGAAAAGTATAATCAAATTTTGTAGCATTTTATTTTTCTGTATTTTATTGTAGTCCATTAATGATTGTAACACAGAAGATTACAACACTTGCCTTCCAGGTGCATGATGGTAAGGAAGATGACCTCTCTGTATCCTATCTGGTATCTGAGTAAAGTTCTCTAGGTGGCCAAACTTGTCCCCCACCACTCCATAGCACCACCAAAAAGGCTTGCGCTGCATGTTGTGGGGAGGGGGGAGGTGACCAAATGGCCCAGGAGAGGTAAGTCAAAATCATTTTACTCAGCTCTCCATAGGCCACCTGGTTGCCAATGAACAGCAGAGAAAGCAGACAGGCAGTTAGAATGTTAGACTCTGTTTCCTGTTGGCATTCTCACTGTCAATTCCTCTAGCATCCTCTACCAGCTAGGAATCTAGGTTCCCAGTGTCTCCTTTCTTTCCCAAAGTGTTCCAAAGCAAAAGCTGCCTTTGCAAAGCATGTTCAGATGAAGAGAACTGAGTCATGAGCATGACGGGGTAGGAATTCGAGTAGAGTTTGCTGTTATTGGGGATATGTTTTGATTATCCACAGGAACGTATCCCTGTGAATATGAGGGATGCCTGTACTGAGAAAATACTGTAGTCCTGAAACAGAAAAGAGGACTTCTGGAACCTCCACATCAACTTGGTGTACATTGATTTTGCTTAAGTGGAGGCAGGGAAACCTCCACAATTGTTTGAGGCCATTGTTTCTCTTGGAAGCTGTAAGGTTATTAGTTAGGTGGATAATGAAAAATGTTGAAAGGAGATGAGTTGTAGAAAATAGGACAAGAAGAAGCATAGGAAAACATGCAACATTCATTTGTATAAGTATCATTAGTATTGTATTTTCTGAGAATTTTCTATAGTTTTTTTTATTGTGTCTGACTTGATTCTCATATTGCTTATTTTTGCTAGGAATCGGTCGAAAAGCTGAAGAACTAACTACCGAGCAAAATCAACTTGCTATAAAGTAAGAAACTAGCTCTGTTATTCATCCCCTTTTTCTGCGGGACTGAATTGTGTATGTGTTGATGACACGGTGATAGTTTTAGTTCATTACTCAATAATCAGATTTTCTGCAGTGTTAAAAGTATTATCAGTGCAAATAACTGCACATACATGTCACAACATATATTAATATTTTCTATTTGGGGGGGCAGGCCTTTAGTTCCGCATTATAAAAGCCATTCTTACAAGCCACAAACCAAATGCACAAAAAATAGAACTTTTTCTTTGTTTTTCTTTCACTAACGCTACTGTGATATATATGCAAGGGTGTCACCATCAGATGTTGAAACCTTCCAAAAATAAAACTAAAAAGTTATTCTGTGATAGTTATTCTGTTTTTCTTTGTGCTTTCTTTTCTTGCTCTTTCCATGCTTATATCATGTACATCAGTACTTGCCCCTCTCCTTTAGATTTCAGACATGGAGAAGAGACAAAGTAATGGTTAATGATTTGGTGACTAATTTAGCAAGAAGGCTAATGTTGTTCAAATACCAATATACAGAAAACAGTGCAGGCAGAAAAAAAAAAATCTGGTAATGGAAAATTGCTTTCAGCTGTGATCCTTATCATTCTTGCTCGTAAACCAGTTTACCTGACCTTAAGAGAACAGGTTCACTTACTAGCAAAGGCAGCTAGGATTGAACTCTTAGGCTGAAATCCTATGCATGCTTTCCTGAGACTAAGCACCACAGGGGCTGACTTCTGAGTAAACGAGCAAAGGATTGCACTGTTAGTACAAAATCTCTTCTGTGTCAGTAATGAAGAGAATGAAATTCTCAGTATTCCACTAATAAATATATATGATTATTGGTTTAAATTCTGCAAAAAATAAGTGTATGTGTATACACATTTGTCATTTGCTTTAGGACCAAATTAGGCAAGATGCTAAAGATCCCTGATCAGATCACTCAACATTTCCTTGTTTCACTGCACAGGGCCTCATATTTCATCAAGTATATGGCAGTGGGTGAGGATGGTTTTAAAATTCCCCCCTCCCTATGCCTTTTGCCTGATTTCTACCCTTGCCCCCAGCTACTGTTTGTCCTGCTGGGGAAACATAAAGGTGCACACACACATTCCCCTATGGCTGAGGCTCTCAAACTGGGGCATTGCAACGCCCCAGCCCGAGAGTCTCAGCCTCTTGCCCCTTTAAGGGGAAGGGGAAAGGCAGTGATGTGATCCCCAGAATCGCATTGCTAGCACAGCAAACAGTTTTTGTTTTTTTTAATCATGGGGGCTGCTGCAGGAGGTGCAGGGAGCCCTGTGCAGCCCTCTGCAGGGCTCCCCAAGTCTTAGAATATTGAAAATAATCAATTGGAAATCACTTCTGGTTTTGCATTGCAAACTGGAAGTGGCTTCTGAGCGCTTATTGTCAGTATTCTAAGATTCAAGGAGCCCTGTGGAGGGCTGCGTGGGGCTCCCTGGACCTTACAGCAGCCCTCTGAGTAAAAAAAACCAAAACTCTTTGCCCACCCCCTGCATTAGTGATCCTGGGATGGGGTTGCTGCCTTTGTCCCCACCCCCCACAAAGATTTACCTCTCAGCTAAAGAGACTTAACTCTTTAATTCCAAGAAATCTGAGGACCTCTGCCCTATGGGCTAGATTCAAGTGAATGATTTTCAGCCCAACCCCACTTACCAGTGCAGATGCAGCTGTGTCAAAAAGGCATGTTCTGCATCCTGTGGTGGGGAGGGGGATCGGACCTCCTACAATAGGTAAGTAAAAACATTTCATACTTACCTCCTGGTAGGCTGGCCAATCACCATTGGGTTTCCTTGGACTTACACCACCTATTATGGTGATATATGTCTGAAAAGAAAGGGTTGGGAAGGTTTTAAAAAGAAGGGATAAGTACCAGCATGCACCATCTCCACTGGATCCACCCCTCACACCTCCTTCCTGCCCAGTAATGATCTGGTTCCTCCCACTTCGTCCCTTTTCCCTTCTGCTGCCCATCACCACTAACACACCTTTCCTGGCAGATGGTGGCCTTGCCTTGGCCCTTGCATGCAGCCACCAGCAACTGCGCTGACAGCCTTGTTGCACTTGCCAGTGGTATTGTGCAATATGCGAGTGGATCCAGGCTGCCTTCCCAAGAGAAGTCCATCTAGCTTTATTGCCTTTTGGTGAACAACAAAAATTTGTTCAGCAAACATTTGGGCTTGCTATAAAACTGTTGGTCTGCCACTGCTACTGCTGCTATTATTGTTCTACTAATTTTATTATTGTGTGATTTTTCTGTGGCCTTTGTTATCCCATCGCGCTTTTAATTATTGTTTGTTTCGTTGATAGTTTGTTTCGTTGATATTGTTTGTTTCTCAGTGAAATGGCTAGCAGGGGATAAGAAACATCAAGCTTGAGGATCACCCACCTCATCTCACCTAGTTTGCCCCTCTATGTGTTCCATTATCATCTTTGAGCCAAATCCGTATTTTAAGCATGGTGGCAGTGATTTGAATATGCACATGCTATCCTGAAAATAAATGCCACTGAATGCAGTGAGTGTGTGTTCAAACAACTTTCACCACATGCAAGATATGTTTGTCTTCACAAGAGCGTTTGTCTATATAGAAAACTTTGTAATTCTTGAAATACATTGTCTCCAAATTCACTCACTAGGGGTGCAATCCTAACCCCTTATGTCAGTGCTTTCCAGCACTGGCATAGCGGTGCCAATGGGACATGTGCTGCATCTTGCAGTTGGGTATCACTCACAGAGGCCTCCTCAAAGTAAGGGAATGTTTGTTCCCTGACCTCAGTGCTGCATTGCCATTATGCCAATGCTTTTCAGCACTGACATAAGGGGTTAGTATTGCGCCCTTGGAGAGGCTTCAATGCTCATATTGTCCTTATTCCTTATTTTTCTGGGGTGGTGGGGAAGAGGCATCTTAAGTGATTGATTTATTGTGGGAAGGAGGATCTGTTAGTGCCTTGTAGTTGCTTTGTTTAATTGTTTTGTTGTATGTAAAGTATTAGCTTCTCTCCACATATCAGTCCACATTGAATTAAACTTTAAAACATTTGCTTCTCTTGAAGAAATCGGAGGTTTTTTTCCCCCTCTTACTTATTATGTGTGGTGGTTCTGACAGACTGAAACCTTCATTGCTGGAATATTTGAGCTATCAGCTCAACTTCATGAGCATTATAGCCGGACCATACAGCAATTACAAGGACTACATAGCTTTCATTGAAGGAAGGCATGTGCAAATGAAGCTGTTAGAAGTCAGCTGGAAGCAAAGAGGTCATGAAAAAATTCCTGATCCTTCTCCAGTGGTAAGTAGTAAAATGCCAAGCACTGGTTTTCAAATTCTGCCATCATGTAGTAATAGTTTTATTTGCATTTTGCATGCCCATGGAATAGACAGAGGCATACATTTAAATAGTGTGCCTCTGTTCTTATAATCTAAAATAATAGGATTATTAATTGATGCTTGCACAAATTACTAAAAGTTATTAAAAAGTCAAAAAAAGTAAATTTAGCTGAAGCTAAATTTAGAAAGACACTGTTATGCTGTAATTTAAAGCAGTGAGATTGTTATATTCACTAACTAAGTATGAAGTATTTGTACAAAAACAGTTGTCCTCTCTCATACTGGTTGCACCGTTGTTTTATTGTACTTTCCAGGGAGCTGTGCTGCACAAACTCTGTATCGCTCTTGTATCCCTGCTTTTGTTCCTGACATATACCAAGAGCTTCCCAGTTACATATATTGTTGATAGCCAATTTATCAATAAGTCTACCTTTTGGTCAAGACTTGGCTTCCTGTATGTTGTTATGCAATCTTCAAAGCCAAAATACTACTTTGCATGGACACTTGGTAAGGTTGATGTAATGGCTGTGTCTTTTATTCACATGTGTGCCCACACATTTGGTTAAAGCTGATGTGATGTTTCTTTTTATACAGTCAGATAACATAAATATCAGAAGGATGCAACTGTTAAAACAGTTTGAGTGCAATTGAAAGAATGTCAGACGTATCTAAGCCCCAACACAAACTTAACACTTGAAAAAGCAATTGCATTAATGTTATTTATTAAATTATATTTATATTCTGCCTGTCTTAAATAATTGAACTCAGAGCAGTGTACAGGCAGTTACTGACCAGCACCAGACTGTGTAGCTTCAGCAAGGTGGCTGTATCACTTGCCCTTGAATTTTCTCTGGATTGTGCTCTCTCTCCCTGCAGTTTTGTAAATTTATATATCCCCACACCAACTGAAAATTGGAAGAAAGCAACAATCACCCATTCCACTTTGCCACCCAAAGGCAAAACTACTCACCTAGCTCTCCTCCCAACAGATAAAACTATACAATTCAGACCAGGGTTTGCAACAAACAGGAATCAGTACCACAGAGAGGTTTCTGCAGAGCATCTACTATTCATACAAGTGTGTGTTCACACATGGGGCATTGGGGATCTACAGGCTAACTTACATCTTGCTGTGTCTGGAAAAAGATGTTTCTTGCAAGACAAGAGCCAAAGTAGTGTAGTCCCCTTATGCTCATATACTCATAGCAGGTTTAGCTCAGGACACCAACATTTGTCACTTTCGTTCTTCCAAACCAGCATTATAGAAAACTAGGTAGCTTTTGTTTAGAAGAATTGCAAGATAATTACCTAGACTGGAAACAAAACTTTTGCTTGGCTGATCATAGAACATACTATCTGGAATAACTGCAGTCATAAACAACATTTCATCTTGAAAGACATTATGATTTTACATTTCAACTTGAAAGGCATTATGATTTTAGAGGAAAAGCATGTAGTAGGCAGAAATGGGTGAGACTTCTAATTGTTCTTTATACTTTAGATCAAAATACCATTTTCTCCCTCTTTGCTTTCCTGATAAGCTTTTATGTAATGACACAGAGCTTTTTATGGATAAAAAAAGCTGCTGCTAAGCAGTTCTTGTTTATAAAAGGAAAACAGATATGTCTTTGTAAGAGTCACTGAATTCTTGCACTCGTGAAATGCAAAAAATGAAAGTTCATTCTGTCATAATGTTAAATGTTGAACTTTAGTGTGATGACTGCCCAGCTTGGTTTCTAAATTCTCTGCTTGCACAAGCCGCAATGCAGTGGGTAGATGTATCAGCTGGTGATTGGACAGTGGGTGTTTGAAGACACTCCTTCAAAACCAGAAACAGAATAGAATTCCATCGTATATGACCACTGGTAGTAACTCCAAATAAATAACTGAGAAATAGACCTTTCTAAGCTTCAAGTCTGCCTTGGCTGTCCTGGTTCACGAATGATTTGGTTTAAATAACATGCCATTAGGTTCCTTCAGAGGCAATCATTTTGTTAACAGAACATTGTGTCATATTTATCCATTACTTAAGTGGAAATGCAGCTTTGGCTGCAGTGAAATTCTAAATTAAGACCTTAATACAAAGAACCATGCAACTCATTCTGTATGATTTGAACGTATGTTTTTCAAACAGTCGCTGTCTATGTCTGTTGTGCAAATGAAAAAAAGTCAAAGATTGCAGTGAACATGTTCAGTCAGGGGACATGCATAAACGACTTTTTGTATTTTAACCTAGGACACTTCTGCTTCTTTGCAATTACAGGTGATGCCATCAACAACGCAGCAGGCTATGGGTTTAGTGGTGTTGATGAGAAAGGCAATTTCCATTGGGATCTACTGTCTAATCTGAATATCTGGAATATTGAGGTAAGTTTTAAAAAGTGGAAGAGGAGAGAGATAGCACAAGACACACAAAATAACATATTGCAAGAAATATATATATATATATATATATATATATATATATATATATATTTGCTTTGCAGATGCCAAAAGTTACGAGAAGTAGTTTTGTATTTTGTATGAAAAAAACATGGTTTAGTGTTTGTAAGCTTCATCTTAAAATAAAATATCTTAAATAAACATCTTAACAAGTCAAAATAATTTTTAAAAAATAGTAGACTAAAGGGGAAGTTTATTGAGATGATATTCTTCTTAGCATCTTCTTGTGTAAATGGACAAGGCCTCTAACTTTTTAAAATAACTACCAGATCTCAGCCATGTGCGATTTCTTACAGCTAAAATTCAGTGATGGGCGAGTCCAGCAAGGCCTGACTCAAGTCAATTCACAAGTCTCCACCCCTGCAACTCAAGTCAAAAACAAGTCCCAATAGGCGGACTTTCCAAGTCACCCAGAGCATTTTACCAACTAAAAAAGACTTGAGTCACAAGTCTTTCCCTTTAAAAAGCTAGTCATGGCTCTGTGGAAGAAAATGGAGTTGCTACCAAGCTGTGTGTATGTGTTGGAGTTCTCTTTAAACACTCCCCTGCTGTTCCCACCCTTCCAGTCTGTAAACAAAAGTCATGCTGTGAAGACAGAACGCACTGATCGGTTCCTTCCGTATGATCGCACCCCAGCAGCAATGAGACCCACCCCCTTTACATCATGGGCATGGGTGGACCTACAAGGAGGGAAGGAGGGAGGATGCATCCCAGCACGGCAAGGAGGAAGGGGTGGGGGCAGCTCCTCCTCTCCCAGACACACAAAATCGGACACATTTTATCTCCAATGGATAGTCCTGGGAACAAGAATAACCTCCTTCCCCTGTGTTCTGGACACATGCAGCACCTTTTGCAAAATCATTACTTTTCTAACAGATTTTTGCAACCCCAGCCAAACCCCAAACAAAAAAAAATTACCATGTCCCTCTATCCTCAGCCCTATCTCTGCCTCCTTACTGAAAACCTACCCTGCTGCTGGTGGCGCAGATGAGTGCCCAGCTTCCAGACAAGCGCACAAGGTCTTTCGGGTGACACGGAAGTGGTGCAACTGCATCAGAGGTGCTGGCAGCACCCCCCAGCCGTTTCTGGGTGACTCTTAAATAATTCTCTCCATGATGACTCCCAAGTCTGCAGCCTCAGACCCAAATGTTTTCCCGAGTCTTTGACATGCATGACTTGTATTTTTGTGACTCGGTTTCACCCGACTCAGGTTCCCAATCCTGCTAAAATCACAGACCCTAGCATTGTGGGATAGTGAAAGAAACAAAGACACAAACTCTGCACCTATTTTACTGGATAGTTGCTCATTTAAAAACCAGCAAACTTTAAAATATGAGTTGGAGAGACTTGCACTTTTAATGTGACTATGAGTGGATAATCTATTGAATTTTTTGTTTCCTAGATGGCAACGAGTTTTAAAATGTACTTAGAGAACTGGAATATCCAAACCAGTGCCTGGCTTAAACGGTAAGAATAAAGTAGTCAGGGGCTTTTAGACTTTTTTTATTCTCCCCTAGCTATTCAGTCTCATATATTTTAATAGTGGTTTAGGTTTTGTCACTAAAACTTATTAAGCATAATGTCTTTGTTGAATTCAAAGTCTTTAAGTCAATGATAAATGTTACACAATGTTTTTGGAACTCCTGTAGTGTTTACTGGTATTTTAAGTTTAATGAGGAAGATGGGTAAAATGTAGGCCCTTTTCTGGATACTCCTGTAATAACCAGGAAGGAAATTACAAGGAACAGAGCTTTCTTACTCATGGCACCCTATTTGTGGAACTCCTTGTCTAAGAGGACTTGTCAGGCTTATTCATTCATCATTTTTAGAGGCTGGTTGGGACATTACTCTTTGCTTTCCTTGCTGTCTCAGTTGGTTGCTGATGTGGGGTGTTTATTGTAATTTAATCATGTTTGATTAAATTGTAATAATGCATTTTTTATTGTATTATATGCTAGCTTGATGACTTGCAGGACTAGTAGACAGGACATGTTTAAATAAGTAAAATTTAGAATTTTCTGCTGGTAACCTTTCTGGCTACTGTCACCATCATTTTCTATGTTTCTGAGTATAGTCGTGCATTGCTTAACGACAGGGGTGTGGACAGGCATCTACATCGTCAAGCGAAGCTTGACATTAAACGAAGACTCCGAAGCTGAGGGGAGCTGTGTGCTGCCTCTGCGAGACTCAAAATGGCTGAAACAGCCAAAAAGATATGACTTCCGGTTTCCAGTGGGAAACTGGAAAAGTGACTTTTTTACCTTATAAAGCATTCGGAGGCCTGGGGAAGCCCTCTAGGGCAGTGATTCTCAGGTGTTTTAGACCAGGACCCACTTTTCATGATAACAATCTGAGACCCACCAAAAGTGATATCATTAGCCTGGAAGTGATGTCATGCCTGGAAGTGACATCATCAAGCTGGAAGTGGCATCACTGTGATGCCAATGCCGGAAGTGATGTCATTAAGCAGGAAGTGACATTACTTCCAGGTTCTCACCTAGGAACTCATAAACTCCAAATGACAAGAGAAAACATTCCAGTACAGAAGCTTTTCCCAATTCTCTGTCCCATGTTGCCGTTGCTACCAAGCATTCCACCTGTAAAATTCAATATGCTTCTTGTAATGAGGTGTGTGTGAAAGGTGTGCTTGCTTCCGGCTAGTGTTGAGCATGGCACTGATATATTTTGAATATGGCCATCAGTGTTCATGGCACCTTGCAAACTAACTAACCTGAAGTCTCCTGCAGATCGAGCAAAACCAGACTTGTCTGCACACCTAAGACAGGAGTCTTCCATCTCTCCTAGCCCCCCAGATCAACCACATGCTCAATCCACGCGCCCCAGTTCCCCCCACCCCATTTCTCTCTTAGCCTTAGATCACACACATGCTCAGCCCACTCTCCCCAGTTCCCCCCACCCCTCCCTCTCCTGGGTGTCTCAGTGCTTTAGTTTCTGTATTTGCCGCACTTCAAAACTTTCCTCAAGTTAATCTTTCATGGGAGGAAGATCCTTTTCTGAGCCGTGAATCCTCCCTAGCAAACTTTGTGCTAGAAGCTTTGCAAAGGAGCCCATCTGAGGCAAGGGGGGGCAGCTTCAGACTCCCAGCAGAAATTCAAGGGACAGGCTCTGCTCTACTAACACTGGAGAAAGGAAACAGGTGCTGCCTCGCTCTTCTGCGCCTGCACATGCCGCTCTTTCAGACCCAGAGAGAAGCTTCTCTCTCTCTGCAGGACTGATGCGGGCTTGGAAAATGGCGGCGCCCACTGCCAGATTCTAAGATGGCATCGCTCAGCTCATTTTGACAGTATCCAAGATGGCGCTGCCCAGTTCATTTTGCCAGTTTCCAAAATGGTGCCACCCACCTCATTTTGCCACTATCCAAGATGGCATCGCCCACCTTTTCATGACCCACCCTAAATCGGGTCACGACCCACAGTTTGAGAACCTCTGCTCTAGGAACAGTGTGTGTCTCTTTTTCACGCTATCTCATCGCAAAAGAAATAGGTTAGAGTACTGTTTCTCAAATTGTGGGTCAGAACCCACTAGGTGGGTCATGAGCCAATTTCAGGTGGGTCCCCATTCATTTCAATATTTTGTTTTTAGTCTATTAGACTTGATGCCAACATGACGACTGCATGTGAAGTGGACTTAAATACGTACATCTGAGATATAGTTTTGTCTATTTATGCTCCTGGTCTTCTGGGCTTTTCTGATTTGTTTTCTTCACAGAGTGTGCTATGATAGAGCTCCTTGGTACCCTACAGCTTTAACGTTTCTCCTGTCAGCCCTTTGGCATGGTGTTTACCCTGGATATTATTTTACCTTTATCACTGGCATCCTGATGACGCTGGCAGCCAGAGCAGTACGTATCTCCTTTTATTTTTCTACAGGCACAATTTGGATGTTCAGCTAATTATAACATTCTGTTAGTCACTGGATTCTAATGTACCCAGAGATTTCTCTGGATTGTTCCAAGTTGCCACTACCAGTATCTTAGTGTTAGAGAATATGCTTTGCCTATAGAAGATCCCGGGCTCAGTCCTTGGTGTCTTAAGGCAAGGTGGGCAAAGACCCCTATTTGAAAGCTATGGCCACTGCCAGTCAGTATAAATCAGGGTACTTAAACACCTTGACAAACACCTAAACTGCATCATCCACAGTGGATCTTGGACCTGCCAAGGCCAGGAAACATCAGGATAAAATGGCACACAACCTGCTCCAGTAGTTTTGTTGTAACACATTTCTCAAACTGTGTGTCACGACACACTGGTGGGTCATGACCCAGTTTTTGGACTAGGATGCTGCAAGGCAGTCTAGGGCAGGGGTCTCCAAAACCGATCCCGGGGGCCAGATGTGACCCGCAGCAAGCCTGTTTCCAGCCTGCGACCAAGCTCTTGTCCCCTGAAAGCCTCTAGCCCACTAAACTGAACATGACCAGAACTGTGTTCTGATTGAGTCTGGAGGGTCTTCTGAGGGCCAGAGAGAGTGAATAAATGAGCTCATTCATTCATTCATTCATTCATTCATTCATTCATTCACTCATCTATGTTCCATCTCTTATTTATTTAAATTTTATATTTAAATTTTTTTCCGGCCCTCCACACCACGCCAGATATTTGATGTGGCCCTCTGGCCCAAAAGTTTGGCGACCCCTGGTCTAGGGTGTGACATGGCACAATGGAGCCAATGAAGCGGGTTGCAGACTGCTGCAACCCAGAAGCAACTTCCAGGTCATGTGCCATTTTATCCTACAGCTTCCTGGCCCCAAACCCACCAAAAATCAGGTTACAACCCACAAGGTGACCCACAGTTTGAGAAACCGCCCTTCAAGATGTTTCTGATCAAATCAATCTGCTAATAGATCTTTACTCTCATGGTTTAATTCCATTCAACTGCTGTTCTTATTGTCTCTTCCTAACAACCTCTGAGATGCTTCTTGCATAAGAGGAAAGGAGAAACCAGACTGTTTCAGATTTTTTCCTCACTTAGCACATTAATATTATGTGGTTTGGGCATACTGCAGAAAATCGGAAAGTATAAGACTTCTTTTTCATATTTTCATCTTTTTTTTTTAAGATAAGAAACAATTGTCGTCATTTCTTCATCTCGTCAAAGCCTCTCAAGCTGAGCTATGATGTGGCAACATGGTTAGTAACTCAGCTGGCTGTCTGCTATACTGTTGCACCGTTTGTTCTGCTAGCAGTAGAACCAACAATTAAATTATACAAGTAAGTTTCCTCCTGTTATCAACATTTTAAATCTAATTTGCAATAGGTCGTCCCCTTCTTAGATATGTCAGCCTGTGAGAAAGTGAAATGACATGATGCTATGATTTGAATGGAAAAACTGAACTGAGTAGGCTTTGTTATCTTGGGTAGCTTAATGCCCACAGGCTTCATTTGAATTGAATGCACAATTCACCTGTGGCATTGGCATGTTGCATAGAAAACTACATAGCTGCTCACTGTCTTTAAATCTTCCTTTAGTCATGGAAACATAGCTAACTGATGATTTAAGTAAGTTGTTTAGGGCTGCAGGAAGGGATAAGTTTCACAACTACTGTTTACAAAAGAGGAACATTTGTGCAGACAAAATGACTGCATTTTTCTGGAAGTTCTGCCATTGCAGCTGAGGCATGTGCATGACTCAAGAGGTCATACCCCAAAGGCAGTTCCTTGCTACTCTTGTTTTTATGCCTAGCAGAAAAAATGAGGTCACAGTACCAGCTCTTTCAGCTGGCTTATGATGTGTGTGCATTTGTTGCATGCTTGAGTGATGTAGCAGTATTTGCTGTGGTATGTGATAAGAGTGGCTTTTACATAGCAATTTGTACCTAAGTGTACATACCCAAATATTGTATCATGTACACACTTGTGAAGAGACAATGTTTTTATTATTCACCAGTTGCCCTGTCCTTTTCTAGTCACATGTTCCACGTATTTTAAAAGACACGTGGCAAATAACACACAAAAGCCTTTTATGCAAGTTCAGGTGGATGAGTGGGACATTTTTTTCCTCATTCCAACTTGGAAAGAACACTGGACAGTTTTGTAGAGGTTTCTGAATGTTTGTATCATCTTTCCCAGAAATCACTGGGGCTTGAAGTGAGTGAGGGATAGGGCGGGTAGAGATGGAAGGAAAGGGAAAAAAAGCAGAAAGTATTTTGCAACTCCCTGACACAAGTACTTCTTAGAGTGTGGATCTAGGAGTATGTGAGCCTAATGGGAAATGAAATTAATCCTTAGAAAGGATGGTGTCCTTTTAAATTTTCTGCCCAGAGCCCAAACACGACAGGTTATATCTGACAAATAGTTCAGGGCATAGTCTTTAGAAATTCCTAAGCATTGCTTTTACAAACAACATCAGGATCAGCCTAAGACCTCCCACTGACAAAAGCAGCATGCCAAAATCTGCTCCACCTTATCTGGTGATGTATCCGCCTCTCTTCCTTCAACTACATGGATTGGAAGAGGAAGAGAGGAACAGACTAAAAGAGGAAGTGTGAAGGAGAGGAGAGTGGTGGGCTAGAGCATCAAGACATTCTAGCCCAACATTCTCCCTCACACCAACTCTTCTGCTCTGTCCCTTTGTTTCTCTTCCAATCATAGGAGGAGGAGCAGTAGAGCTGAGTAGACAGATGGAGGTGGACACCCCCATGTGAAACTGCTGCCAGAGTTGACCATGTTGCTTAGCCTCATGGGTGGACCAGCCTTGCACAGACATGGTCTGCCCAACTCCTTAAAGGAAATCGGTTCAGAAGTCCAGGAGGACTTACAACCCAATATATTGAAAGTACTGTATATTGTTCCAAGTTGCAACCTGACTTTCATTTGTTTGTATTATTTTGCTGCTTCTCTCTTTTGTCACTTGCAGGTCACTGTACTTCCATATGCACATTTTATGTGTACTTGTGTTATTGGTCCTGCAAGTCAAACCTGAGGACAAGAGAAGACAGCCTCCAGTTCAAGGCACACAAAACTCCAGTATAAACAATAAGAAACAGAAATGATACCTCAAAAGGGAATTGCAGATCCTGCTCTCTGCAATGCTGAAAAGGGTGCAAAGAATACAGCACTGCAGTGACCTAACTGAAAACACTTTTTAAAGGACAAATAACCTGACTGCTTACCAGTTAAATTTTATTACTGGAAAATGTTTACATCCTTGAAGGGCAAAGTTCATGTAGTTGTTTTTGTTCTTTTTAAATGAAAGAATATTTTAATAAAGTGTGTTTTAATATATTTACATTTTTTCACATGTAAAAGGGTTTCATCTCTTAAGAAAAGTGTATCTAAATTAGCCAGTACTTTTGAGATGAAGAAAAAATAATGGTTATGCTTAGCAGACTGGTGCTCTGAGCTTCAAATTGTTTTCTTTCTTTTCTTTTCTTCCAAAGACTGGTCATAGGGAAAAGATAGCTTGAAGTGTATGACTGTAATTCCCAAATGGTGGATCTGTAGGAATCGAGTAGATGAGTTTCAATTTGCTTTAAGCCCAGCTTTGCATACAAGTGCACTAAAAGGGTCTGTGATTCCATGGTCAACAGGTGGGAATGGCAGACACATAACATGCATTCCTGGCTAAGGGGAAATTCCATGAGTTGATTCTCATCAGTAAAATGTTTGGGGAATCATTAACCTAGAACAGGGGTCTCTAAACCCAGGCCTGGGGGCCAGATGCGGCCTGCGGCAAGCCTCTATCCGACCCATGGCCAGCCTCTGATCTCCTGGAAGCCTCTGGCCCAGCTGACCAAACACAACCAGAGTTGTGTTTGTGGGGTGGGAGAATGGGGTCCATTTAAGTGTGTGCTTTATTTCTTGGGCTGTGTTGGTGCTTGGAGAAATCCTGGACATTTGAGCCCATTCATTTATTCATTCATCTAAGTTCCACCTCTAATGTATTTACTTAAAATTTTATATTTAGTTTTTTGTTTTGGCCCTCAACACTGTGCCAGATATTTGATGTGGCCCTTCAGCCAAAAAGTTTAGAGCCCCTTGACCTAGAACAATTGAAAATGCATGCTGAGTGGCTGCACACACCCATCAGGAAAGGCAGGATCATAGAACAGAGTGGTTCCTCTTGTCATTGTAAAATTGGGTATATTCTGTTTGAGGTGAGAAACAGGGCTGTTTCTAACAATCACTGATTTGAAAGATGATTACGTGTTTTGCCTGAACTCCCTTATGTTTTGCTGGTGTTCTGTGCTTAGCAGTGAACGTGGGTGAAACATTTTTTCCCCAGAACTCCATAAGATTTTGTCAATACTCCTTGTCTGCATTCATCATTCCACAGTACCATTTGCTATGTAAAGGCGAATTATTTGGGCACTTGGAAAATAACTCAGGGAGACTATGTTAAGCCCGTGACTGTTCCTTTTTAGAAAATTGTTCTTGAAATTTTCTGATTTAAAAAATCATTTTTATTAAGTTAGATAATTTTTTTTCTTTGAAAGGCAGGGCAGATTCTGTCATTGTAAAAACAGGGCAGATTACAGACCTCCATCCAGGTGTGTAGATTGCTTTCTTGTAACCTGCCTACTTCATTCCTTGCTGATAAACCTCTGTCTTCTACTGCACCTTCTACCTCCTTTCACCTGCCCAGTCTCACAATGTACATTGGGTCTCTAGGATGGAGAGTACTCTGATGGTGAGAGAGAGAGAGATGGGTTTTACCTCTTGTCTCCCACCCAGAAACAGTTGTAACCCTTTAGCAAGTGAGTGCCAAATTGCATCAACTCATGCCTTTCTTTCGTATAGTTTGGCTACACATTTTCTTTTATTCTTTCCTTTCACATTTACAGTGAGAAGTATTCAAATGCTGTATCTGAAGAATGGGAATTTTGCAACTTCTTATAGAATAGAAAAATCAATTAGCTTGCACTGATTAACAGGTTGCACTGATCAAAATCAAAAGACAAATGTAAAGGTTGTTTGATATGAATGGTATAACACAAGCACCTCTGTGTGGAGCAGAATGTTTTGGGAATTGAAGTTGCTGCTATCTGTTATCTCTGCAAGTGCTTAACTGTATCTTTTCAGTGATGTGTTGTATTTTGTTATGGATTATCATCCTAAGGATATAGTTCCACAAGGAACAAGCAAATAAAATATTTTTACGAAATAAATACTGTGTAAGATAAATGTGATGTGATTTGAGGAAGTAAGAATTGGATTTCTGCATTTTATTGCAAGTGGCAGCATTAGTAAAATCATCATCTGGCTTTGCAATAGTGATGTGATGGTGTAATGTTATAGCACTGTTGTAGCGTGAGGCATAGCTCCTTGGGAAAGATGGTAACAGTACTCTTAGCTGTGCATTAATGATCTTCAAGATGTATCCATACCAGTCTTATTATTCTGTAATCCTTGAGTCGACACATTTTGTGTCTCAGATACTATCTTGCACAATCCATTTAATTGCAGAACAAAAACCACTTTTGATTATTCCAAACTACTAGTTTAATATAACTTCCATCAGCTTTGAAATCCACAAAAGAAAAGCTTGGAGAAGAAGCGCATCATAGTTGCCGTGTTCTGTTAATGGGCATCTGATCTGCCCTTTCCAAAGAGGGGAAAAATTTTTTTTTAGGTTAGAAGCAAAGCAAAATCATGAGCCCAGATTTCATTGCCATATATTTTTGTAAATGAAAATGCAATCTCCAATGTCCAACAGCGATACTTTTGATTCTGTAATGCAAAAATCTCATCGTTTTTGTATATAGTCACAGATTGCTCAATATTTTTTTTTCCCCAAGGTATGGAGGAAAATATAAAATAGATGAAAAGTGACTGAATTTACAGGGTTGTTTCAAAATAGAACAGATGGTCCGTTAGTTAAAAGGTTTCAAGGAAATGTCTTCCCCTCTGAATGCCATTTTCTTACAGTGCAGTCCTATGCATTTCTACTCAGGGGGGCAGTCTGTACACTCTTGTTACCTGGGCATAAGCACTGCTGCAAATAATTGGACTTATTTCTGAGTAGACATGCACAGGATTGTGCTGTTAATCCCTGATTAGGGCCAATGTGTACAATCAAACTGATACAGAGACTGTGATTAGAATCTTGCTGCTTTTTGTTTGAAAAATAAGTCACTGAGACCCGAACCCTAAGGTTATTTCCTGCACCATCTTCCTGATTAAAATTATCTTGTTTCCATCCCTGCTGCTCTTTGTCCTATGGAGGAAATCCTGTAACCTTTCTTCAGTGGTGTAAACCAGTTTAGGGGAAAGGATTAAATATGTTTCCCCCAGTGTCCCAGTTTGATTCTGGGTGGTAGTGATGGCCGCAACAGCACCTGAAGTTTATCATATGTGACTATTACCTTAAGCAAGTTTGGTTACCCCTGTTATAATATATAATAATATATATTAGTAGTGACACCTAGTGGCGGTTACAATGCATTTAGCAATTCTACACACCCGATGTAAAAATACAAAAAACTTATTTTGATCAAGAACATTTGAAGTTGATGTGAGTCCATCAAGCTCATGACTGGCAGTAGCTCTCCAGAGCACCAGACAGAAAAGGACCTTTCCCATATTTGACCAGGAGATGCCAGAGATTCAATTGGGAACTTTCTACATGCAAAAGCATGCGCTTATCATGCAGAAGGTTCTTAGTTCAATCCCAGACTTGCTTTGGGCCTCAAGTTGCAAAATGGGAGGTTGGACAACAGCAGATTTAAGCATTTATATCCCTGCTAACTGGGCAAATAGGCACCTTCAAAAGTGATGGCTCTTTTACGCTTACAGGGGCTGGGGATAGCAATTCTCCCTATTTGGCTCAGCATAGTGTCTCTCCCAAGTGCTGTTTGTTTGTATCTCTTGTAAGTCTTTTTGTAATTTTTTTTTTAAGTTTAAGAGCTCCATTCAGACAGGGAACCATTTTCTCATTCCTTTAGCACTGTGTAAGCTGTGTGAATTTTTGTGGTTGTAGAAAAGCAGTTTGCAAATATTTGATAATAAATTCCATACCCAAGGGCCAAGTGCCTCTAAATATAACGTGATGGCTATAAACACCAGGGGATGAACACTAGCTTAATGCCCTGCTTGTACATTTGCAAAGACAAGGGCAGGCTCCTGTTGCACTTCAGTTATTGCAGCAAGGAATTTCCTATGTTTGCCACCAGTAGTATCATCACTGTTCATCCTATCTGCTACTACTTTACATTATGCTGTCTGAATGCAAAAAGGCTGGAGTTGTCATTAAGCAATATAGGTGGGGTCTCCGTATCCACAGATTGTGCATCTGTGAATCTGGCTCAACATGGGTCTCCCAGACCTGCTTTGAGCCAGACTTGGCCCCATCTCAGTCTTCCAAAGGGGACCAAAGCTGTGGATGGTGGAGAGGGGTTTGAGGTAACGTGCCATCAATTTACTGCCTCCCCTAGGCAATGTTCCCTCTATTTTATTTATTTATTTATTTGCTCCACTGCATGGAGCCTCACAGTGGCTGTACGGGATGCAGGCTCAGCTGTCGGCATCCAGAATTGCCCAGTGATGATGTCATCATCCTTGCTGAGCTCTGCAGCCATGGACTTGTGGGCTGTGTTGCAGCAACCTTGTTCAGCTGTGTGGGGCTTCAGTTCCAGCTCTGTGGCCACGCTGCCACACACACAGTGGCAGGGAAGGCTGCCACCTGAAGTGGCCTTCTCACCAGGCTGATTGGTTGGCCTGACCTGGCTGTGGGGCCAAGTATCACTTGCTGATCTGCGAAGTACCACTAATGCTAGTACCAGTGGTTGAATAGCACTGATAAGGCATGAGGAGCCCTGCAGATGAACCTGTCAAGTCTTGGATGAATGATAAAAATGGGAGAGGCAAACAATTCTAGGGTACTGCTTGGAGCTCGGCAATCAGGGCAAACCTTAACAGTTCCTGTGGCTACACCTTTCACTCCCTTTTCTTGTTGGCATCCTTCAGTCTCGGAAGACTATGGTGTCACGCTCTGAATGGTGGTTCTGGAACAGAGTGTCCTCTCCAGTGCGTGAAGCCTGGGTAAAGTAGGTATGGCGGATGGGCTGTTACCCATGCAGCAAATCCCCCCTCTCCACGTCGCTGAAATGGTCCAATGGAAAGGCAGAGGCCAATACGGTTGGTTCCAATGGCGTCACAGGAATTGCCAGAACGTGACTGTGTTCAGCCATGAACTGCCTCAGGGACTCCGGCTCCAGATTTTGCCTCGAGGTTGACTCCTGAAGCCTTTTCCATAACTGGATGTAGCCACAAGGCAGAGGAGGTTTGGGGTCAGAGTTTTCCTTCTCTCAGATGAGCTGCCTTCCCAGGCTGACGAGTCCCATCTACCCAGTGGCTGTTTAGTCACCTCTTACAACAAGTACAGGCAAACTGAGGGCCTATTCTTATCCCCAGTCCCCAGCCCCCAGGGAATGTCAGCCCCCTTTTAGATGTCAGTGAAAAGATTGTGGACTGAAGCGAACTTATGGGCAGAAATGAATATGTAGAGTGTTGTTAGTTTTGCTTGAATTCACTGAGGACTTTGGGTAGTGATCATGCAATGTGCCCATGAAGCAGGAGTACACGTTGTAAGGTCCTAGAGGAGATTTTAGTTACCATCTTGTTGGCCGCAGCACAGCCTTCTGCAAAGTGTGCAGTTGGCCTTGGCTCCTGGAGTTGATAGGTACAATTTGTAACAACAGGCAATTCCAAAATTATTTGCAGTTAATTTAATTTTTTTTTTAAATCTTCTGTAAATTAATTGGTGCCACCTACAGTCACTTCTTTTTCCCCCCTAAAAAAGAAACTCTCACAAAATGTTGTTTGTTTGTACTCTCAGCAGTCATGAAGAAGCAAAAAGATTTGTCAAAGTGTCTTCAGATACGTAACCACTTCTGTGTGATCTCAAAGGAATTTCGAATGTATTCTGGGACACCTTCCAAAAATCCCTGCGTGGGCAGAGCTGTCTTTTGTGGCAAGTTATTACGATGTTGCTATGAGATTAGAATGGTGCCTCAACAGCTAGTCCAAATAAATGGATGATGTGGCCTTTCTAGAGCATCACAGTGTGATTTGCGGCTATCTTCCTACAAAATTAAGCATATGTTTGAAAGCAAGTTGACAGACTAATTCTGCTCAAATAACCTGCCATGTCAACAGTACAGATCTGAATTGTCTTTCTCCGAACCAAACATTTCTCAGCAATACATACTTTTAAAAAGACTTACAAAGACTTCTCTCCAAATTTATAATGATAAACTGACAGGATCTTATGCAACAGAATGACTTCTGCCCTACCAAGGTGCTTAATATGCTACCTATGCCTTGATGAAGGGTATGGAAGAGCCACGGCGGCAGTTCCAAAATGGTTGCTAGCTGAGCGCTGTGTGCGCTGCCACATGGCCATTTGCCTCTGTTCCACTGTCATAAATATTAGTGAGGATTCGGCTTTAGGCTGCAATCATAGACACACTTTCCTGGGAGTAAGCCCCATTGGACACAATGGGACTTACTTCTGAGTAGACATGGATCGGCTTGTGCTCTGGGTACCTGAAGGCTATGAAGATGCGCCAGACAAGCCTCTAGGGAAGCTCTTTCTCAGTAGACCATCACCTGATCCTAACAGCAGCTGGCAATGCTTCTTTTAGTGGGACTCTCTGACGGATGTCCAGTTAAATAAGCCTATTTAATGAGGGCTGCTTGACATGGCAGCTCTGCCTATAAATCCATTTGCAGTAGGCCAGAGTCAAATGATCCTTTCCTTACATCCATTTTACAAAGTCATGGTCTGATTAACGAGCAGCCATTTCTTCAACTTCTACAGAAATCCTGGGTACTGGAGCTTTCAAGTCACTGTGATATCTGGTGTGCATGTGTGTGATGTTTCTGTGACGATGATCAAATTCTTCTACCTCCTTTAAGATTTTTTTTCTTCTCTTTTTTTTGTCCCCGCAGATTAACATTTCAGGGCAGCATCACAGACAGAGGGTAAAATTCAATTAATTGAATATGAAATATTTATAACCCCGTTCTATATGTCTGTCAGAGAAAGGCCCTTAATAAATCTCCTCATTAGAATGGACTAGTGACTCATTTCTCTGCTTTTGCAGTCATTTGGAATTTAAATCCAATTAAATGACTGTCCTTGTGAATATAATTTAATTATTTGGATAAAAAAAAAATACTGCATGCAAGAGATAATGATGCATGGGGAGAGAGCAAAAAATAAAGGATGAAACTGGAATGTATTGTAAGTTGATATTAGCACTGCTTAATTTGTTTCCTACCTGTGGGAGGGAGGGGAAATGTGGTGATAAACCCAGGAGACTCAGTCCCTGAAAGACAAGTCTGAAAGCACTCTTTCATTTATTTGTCACACACATCTATAATTCCTTGGAGTCGGACTATCCAAACCTCACCACCCTCCCTCTCGCTCTGCACCCCCAAGACAGACAAATGTCCTCTGGTGCATTCATCCACAGTCCTTAATATTGATCCTCTAGGCCAGTGGTTACCAAACTGTGAGCTGGGGAACTCTACCAGGAAGACTTTGTGAAAAACCCACGGCATATACAATGTATAAGATTGTAGCCCTAAGGAGGAGCCATGGTCAATGGCCCAGGAAGTCAAGGGAGCAGGGTGACCAAATACATTGGAGGATAGAGTGCCTATATCTTTAACCCTTGTACAGAAAAGGGAATTTTGGCAGGTGCACCTCAACATGGAAGGGTTTAAAAAAGCTGCACCTGCCAAAATTCCCTCTTCTGTACAAGGGTTAAAGGTATAGGCACTCTGTCTTCCATTATATTTGGTCACCCTACAAGGGAACCACTGGGTGAAGACATTTGAGAACCACTGGCCCAGGCAATTCCTAGTCTCAGAGATGCCTTCTCAGCTTTGTCCATGAAAAGAGGACAAGCCTCAAAGTTAAAAGGCTGGACTGTGAACCAGGACTTCCCATCTTGCCTCTGGCATGACCTCAGAAGACGTGCAAGTTGCTTTTCACACTGAACAGGATAATACAAATGCTAAGCATTACTAATATAGCCTGCTGCGAGATATTTATTCAAGATTAAATTTCACCCCATCTTAAACCTTCTGTACTTTACTACAATGTGTGAATTCTCACTGTACTCAAATATGCATGGGCAAGAATGGAAATAAATCTACCCACGTGGTCAGGCTTTATGCAGCCTGAATGAGAGAAGGCTAGATAGAAAAGTGCTAAGGGTATGTGGTGCTGGCCAGTAGTTCAGATGGTTTTTAATGGAGTTATACAGATCTCTGGAGAAGACATCTATCTCCCGCTGCTAGAAAAGATAGCTAGGAGGAGCCTTATATTCACTAACAGCTGCTTGCAGGGTGGGTGGGTGGGCGGGCGGGCAGCAGACTATTGCCATCATATTCTGCTTGTGGGACCCTCTTGGGGGACAACATCTGGCTGGCCACTGTGGGAAAAAGAATGTGGGATCTGATGGACCTGTGGACTGATCCAGGAGAGCTTTTTTTCTGTCTGTCTGTCTGTTATGCATTTGTTCCAAAGAACTGAAGTAATAATAGTAGCATTCTTGTTTAGTGTCCATTATACACTACACTGTTGTATTTGACTACATATTATTCAAACAGAAACACACACTCTTGTTGTCTTCTAGATTTCTTATATTTTGGTCCCTTTAGCAATAAAATGCTGCCATTTTGCTAGGTTGCCAACTTTTCAACAGACCACTGCAGCTATGCCTTAACTATAGTTTGATGTGCAGGATTCAGCGGGCAATAATGTGTGTTATTCATACAGTGAAAATCTTAACCTGCTGAATTCTAGAGATATGACTGCTGTAAAGACCTCTAAAGGTCGGTCTGGTTTTTATGGTCAGTTGGCAACTTTATGTATTATATTCTCTTTCAGAAAGCCCAATTTTGCTGGTTTGCTTCTGTCCAGTTGCTTTCCTTGCACTCAGCTGACTATTCCAGCACCATGTTGCACTAGCCAATTTTCTTTTCATTATGCTGGCGTCCTGTGATGTTTCAAATTCTTTTGAATGTTTCTTTCAATTTTCAGGTCTCTTTAAAGGGCTTTTGCTCTGCCTGCTCTGGTGAACTGGGACTTACCATGAATCCTGAGAATAGCTTTGCAGACTGTGTGATGCTGTGTGGTTAACTGTCTTTTCAGTTTGCTGTCAGTGTTCACAGCCATGACCTGCTTGCTTTCTTGGCCCAGGTTCAAAACAATCCATGAGAACACTTGAGTACCTGACATACTTCTGAACTCCAGGTCTCTAAATTTAGGGCCAGCAGTCCCATACAGAATCCTCACAAATAAGGTATTATTATCCCCATTGAGGGCCCTTCTAGCCCAGTGCTATCTCTGGCTCTCTGTAGGATTTCCAAATCCTGATCCCAAGATTATTTTTAATATCTTCAGAGTAAGGCCTGTTGTGGTTTCTCCCTGATGAAGGATAACTAGATGCAGAACACAAGACCCCTTTGATAGCAGCAAAAGAGAGGGAATTTTTCCTCGTGCATCTTTTCTCATGCATGCATGGCAAGCTATATCTACCTTTTACCTCTAATTTATCTAATTGCTTTCAATGTGAGGGTACTCTCTGTAGCAGAGAGAGTGGCTAAACTTGCTTAATGTAACAGCTATATACAATAAACTTCAGATGTTTGAGAGCTGCAAGAGAGGTGTTTGAGAGCTACATTAAGCTTGCATTTTAATCTGATTAAATTGCATTTAAGTAATTGCATTTTAATCTAATGGTCTTTCAGTTTACACCTGGTAAATAATTTTAAATCTCAAAAATTTATTTACCTTTTATATCAAAAAGGAGCTCAGCCATCCTATTTCCACAAGCCACACATTATACTTCAAAGAGCAGCATGTGACTCGTGAGCCACAGTTTGGCCACCCTTCTCTATAGTCAAGGCCTGGCATTGAAAACGAGGACCCTGATGAGGTACCCCAAATGAAGCCCTGCAGACCCTCTATCTGCCCCAGAAGGTGAGAATGGCAGTGTGAATGGCAGATCACCCTGACCATGGCGTGATCTGGGTAGTGGTGTGTGATGCTGCCCAGCTCTTCTTTAACACAGTATTTCTTTGGTAGGACTGATTATGGCTTGTTTGGTGTTTTTTTCTGTCCCCTCTCCTTTGGATGCTAAAATGGATCACCTCTGAACCATTCAATGCTTCCACCTGCTGGGCTAATGTCCCAGTGCCTGAGACATCTTTGAAACCTGCCTGTTTCTAAGCAGCAGCTGACTCATCAGGGCTGGCTGTGAATTGCCATCTTTTTATTTTACATCTTTTTTCCCCCTCCTAACATCAGGCTTCAAATGGAAATACCTTTTAAACCCTCATATTATTACCCCTATAGATGGCACCTTTAATACGTACTATTCATTGTCATAATAGCTGCACCTGTGTATAGCAAGCATATTGGAATTGCAGCAGCTGTGGACTATAATTGCAAAACATTATTTTCTCTTTCTCCCTGAAAGCTTTGTGTGTGCACGCATGTGGTTGCAATGTGCAGCACCTCTTTCCTTTCACAGGGCTCCCCATAACTATATTATATAAAAAAGCATAATTACTATACAGTGAACTTCTTTATGCATAGTCAGTGAAAAGGTGTAGAGGTAGAACTGCCAACTGACCAAGAAAAATCAGACCAGTCTGGCCTTATCTTGTGGCTCTGACAATAGCCTGATGTGCAGAAATCAGCAGGCGAAGACTTTCACAGTATGCAGTAAACATTATTATCTGTTGTACATCTGTACATTAAGTTGCTATTGATGTATAACTACAAGGGCCAGTTGAATAGTTGGCAACCTCACGTTGAACGTTTGCTCTTCTAAACAATTACCTTTAAGCACGTGAGCAAGGAAGATCAGAAATGAAACATAAGAAATGTTGTTTATCAGGGACGGGAACTCGAGTCAAGTGATTTGACTTGTAAAACCACAAGTTTTTCACTGACTTGCGCAGACTCAAGTCACGAGTATCAATAACTCGGGCAAACACTTGCGTCCTGGGGCTACTGACTTGGAACTGCCATGGGGTTGTGTTGCCCAACATGGCTTGGGATTGTTGTTTGCAACTCTGATGCAGTTGTGCTGCTTCCATGTCGCCTGAAAGACCTCATGCGCTGATCCAGAAGCTGGGCATTCATCTTCATTGGACAAAGTTTTTTTTTCCCCTGGACAGGTGAGGGGAGATGGCAGGGGGGCAGGGGCGGGAGACAGTTCCTAGCCATCCTGGAGAAATGGGATGACTCCAGCAGGTTTATTGAATGGCTGACAGCAATGGAACTATTTCTGAGTCGATCAGGATTGGCTCATACTGGTAAGCCACCCAACTGCTGTACGTGACCTTCCTCCCTCTTGCTGCTTCTGTCCCTGCTCTCACATAGTCCATCCCACCCCCACCTGCCTTGTTTACAGATGGGATTGGGACAGTAGGGGAGTGTTTGAAGAGAACTCTGAAACACCCCCCCCCCCAACAGCAGCTCTATTTTTTTTTCCATGGAGCTGCGGCTGGCTTTTTAAAGGGAAAGACTCGTCACTCAAGTCTTTTTGAGTTGCCAAAACACTCTGCGTGACTTGGAAATCTGTCCATTAGAACTCGTTTTTGAGTCAAGTTGTGGGGAAGAGACCCATGACTCAACTCGAGTCAAGTCACGCTGGGCTCACCTATCATTGTTTAATTTCATGAGTTTCTGAAATCACTTATTTTTCAACATTGCACATAGTTCACCTCTCCCACAGTCTGGCTCTTTGGTGGCATGCAGTCTATTGATTCAGTGGCTTTCTTGGAAGCATTGTCCTTCCTTCTGGCGCCTTAGACTCTGAAGTTTCCACTCATCCCTGTTCTCATCTTTTGACTTCTTTGCCTTATTCTCCTCACAGTATAGTTTCCCCAATAATCCCCAGCCCTGGTGCACGTACTCCATTTTCTATCTCCATTCCTGCTGCCCTCTTGCATGTGAATGCCTCTTGAGAAGAACAAGAGATGGCTGATTTTTGTCCTCTTCTCCTTTGTGATCTGGCTAAGAAATATTACAATATTTACTGGATCCACAACAACTAGGAATCTGCAGTGCTTCTTCTTTATCTTTTGGTGCCCTCAGTAAAGCCTTTCTAATTGCTGAAGGCTTTGCTTTCTTCAGTGACAAAACCGAAACTCTCTGCTCTAATTTGTCTACAAATCTCCCCAACTTTTTCTCTCCTCTCTCTCTTCTCCTACACTTCTCTCAAAAGTCTCCTCTTTCCTCATCCCACTTGACAAGCGATCCTGTTGTCATCTTACCCTTCTACATGCACCCTTAACCTTATTGCTTCCCAACTCCTGATTATCATCTCACCCACCATAATCCTGTATCTCCACCACATAATGTATCACTCTCCTCTGCTTCCTATATTCAAACACTGGGAACCAGAAACTGGAAGCACAGTGTGCGACCGTGTCGGGAGCCTCGGGGAGGCTTCTGCAGGTGCATGAGGCTCCGCACTTGGGGCATTTACCCAGTTCATTTACCAGTGCCGGGAGCACTGGTACCCCCTGATCCCCCTTCAGGTACTCTAGTGTCCAAGGCTAAATGAAATAGAAGTGTTCCTGTATTCATTGCATCTTCTCTATTCCATTGTTTATTTTTCACTGCAAACTTGGGGGCAGGGACTCAGAAATACTTCAGGAACACTGATGGCACTGTCATACTAATACTACCAATAATAGCTTTTTCATTATTATTAACAGAATAAAGCAGTTTAACTTCTCAGCTCCCACTTAAGTTCCCAGAAGCACCTCTGGATTAGGGGCCTACCTACCATTACAATAGTTGCTGCAGTAATGCTGTGGATACAACACAAGATGGCAGTCTTTCCAAAGAATTTGCAACACCTCCACAAAACACATTTTTTCTGTGGAAGTAGTTTTGAATATCAATTTTTAAAAAAAATATGAAGGAAGGATACTGTATTGTTTTCTTACTGTTTATAAGAAAGGTGCAAATTATATTACAAAGGAGGAACAAAAGCAGAAACAAATTATATTAAAAATGCATTACATAATATTTCAGAATTGTCTGTGACCGGTATTGTATTATGTTGAGAATTTTGTTGTTCCGAAGGCTATACTGTACATGAGTTTTACACTGTATTTGCATTTTAATCTAGGTGTGCATTTAAAGAATTTTGTGGATGTGTCAGGTTACATATATACATTTATATAAATAAAAAAAGACAGAGGTAGTCTTTAACATTCTGAATCTAATTATGGTAATACCTGGCTTTCCGAAGCAGTCTACAGAAACTTTTCAGATCTTTTAAAATATCATGGAAGTTTTGTGCAATGCGAAAAACCCCTATTGTAGCTTTTTGATTAAGTTATTTGTATAATGGAGGAATGTGAGTCAAGGTTATGGAAAAAGATAAAATGGACTCGCCAAGCTATTTTCTCTAGCATCAGGATAAGGCAGAAAAATGAATTATATCCACAGTGCAGACAGTAGAGTGAAGTGGGACAGGGCTGGGAGAGACCTTGACTTGCCTTAGGCCACCTGGTGAGTTCATGGCAGACCATGAAGCGGAAGCCCATTCTCATAGCAATGTACACCTAGAGGCAGACATGTAAATGAGCCCCACCCCCACAGTAACAACTAGAGTTTTCCAAACAGTTGCCGACCTACCATTAGGTCCGTTGAGGCAAATGCCCCAGGTGCAAGCCTCTAGGACCCCTTGGAAGCCTCTCTGAGGCTCCCAACAGGGTCAGAAACTGTGCTTCCGGTTTTCCGGAAGCACAGTTTATAGTGTTGGGGAACTTCAGAAAGGCTTCCCTGATGCGGGCCCAGGTCACACAAGGCTCTGTGAGCCTCAGGTGAGTGGGGGTGGTGTGGATTTTCATGGTGGGGTGATGACAGCCTGTTGGGGGCACCATTGCGGACCTTTGCCCCAGGCACGGGGCTGAGGAGGTCCACTGCTGCTAGAGGAATGTACATTACTTTTCCAGGAAAGTTCTTTTAAAGAACAATAATCTATACATCTTCTTGGAAGAGGCTTTTGCTTGGTAGGAGAGCTGCTTTGCATGCAAAAGGTTTCTGGCATCTCCAGGAACAGCTAGGAAAGACTGACCTATACCTACTGACTCAGGGCCCAATCCTATCCAACTTCCCAGCATTGGTGCAACCACAATGCAGCTCTGAAGTAAGGGAACAAATGTTCCATTACCTTGAGGAGGCTTCTGTGGCTGCTTCCCCACCACAAGATGCAGCACATGCTCCACTGGCACGGCTGCACTGGCACTGGAACATTGGATAGGATTGGGCCCTAAGTCTCCTGTGTATCTTCCTGTGGTCTTCATATATGTTTTTCCTGGAAAATTCATGAGATTCCTCAATTTTGACAAAGATTCCAGTGGACATTAAAAGCTATAGCTGTCCATAAAAGTACAGATTTCATCTCAATATCTGCGGGGCTTTCATTTGGGAACCCCTGATGGATACCAAAATCCACAGGTATCTGGATTTCAGTTTAAATGTCTTTAAATAGAAACAAAGCACATGAAAATTTGATTTCCTACCTTTCCATTCCATTGTATTGCATCCAGCACCTCTAGTGGCTGAATGTGGTATATACTGAAGCTTGCAGACCCAGAAGTGCTCTTTAGAGCTATTTTTAGCCCTGAGAGGCTTGGAAACTGTGCAGTTTTGCCGCACGAAGGTAGGAAACCTGATTTCCGCACGCTTTGTTTCTATTTAAAAACATTTAAACTGGGACCTCAGCACCCTCAGTGAGTCAAATCCGTGGATGCTGGGGTCAAATTGTATTGTTACCAGATTCACAAATATGCATAATTCATGATCTAGGATAAACACTGCATTTTAAATATCTCTGTAAACTCAGCCAAGAAACTTGCAAAATCAGAGTAATCTGAAGTTAATTGCTTTGTACCTTGTAAATTCATCACGTTCACTCTCCACATTCATTATAGGGCAGTAGAGTTCTGCAGTCCTCTGTTTAGTCACAAAAACCAGTAGAGCAGGATTTTCAGAACTTCTTCGTGCTTCTTGGTAATTATGACTCTGATCCTGCTCCGAGACCACTGCTTGTCCTAGGATGTCAATAACAGCATTCTTTCCTTGGCTTAAGAATACAATTCTCTGTTCACAAGTCAAATCTCTGTTCAGAGGTTAAGCTCACTGAGTGCCCAATCCTATCCAACTTTCCTGTACTAGTGCAGCCGCAATGCAGCCCAGAGGCAAGGGAACAAATATTCCCTCGCCTTGAGGAGGCCTCTGTGACTGCCTCCCCACCATAGGATGCAGCATACACCCCCTAGGCACTGCTGCACTAGCCCTGAAAAAATTGGATAGGATTGGGCTCTCGGTGATCTTTAGCCATTCGCTACCTGTGGAACTTGTTTCAAAGGATGGCTGTGAGACTGAAACCAGGTAACTCACATGCGTTCCACCCTTGGCTCCTTGGAGGAAGGATAGGGAACAAGTATGATAAATGTATAGTAGTGCTGTTACGATCATTTAGCATCTTTATATTCCGTTTTTCACCAAAAATGTTCTCAAAGCGGCTTGCATAGCAAAACGAATCAGAACGTGGTTCTCTGCCCTAAAGGGGCTCAGAGTCTAAAAAGAAATAGAAGCACCAGCGACAGTCACTGGGAAGGACTGCATGCCAGGGTGAATAGGAACAGTTGCTCTCTCCCTACTAATAAAAGACAGGCCACTTTGAAAGGTGCCTCTTGGCCCAGTTTCCGTTGTCATGTGCTTGCACTCCAGTGACTGCTGAAGCCATTCGCTCTCCCCAGCAGCTGTCACTATACTGAAGAGCAAAGTATGCCAGAAATATACAGTAAGTCACTCTTCCTTCTTATGATCTCCAGGGATGTGGGGGGGTGGGTGGGGGGGGGTGTAGCCCCTGAGCTCCAGGGCAAGGTGCTGTCCCTCCAACCAATGTTCTTTTCCTCCCTCAGTGCACAGCATGCCAAATTCACAAACCCTATTCTTATTCTTTTGCCACCATCTCATTCTGTAAAAATTTTTTTTTGCTGCCTTGGGTTGGGCAGGTGGACTCTTGCCCACCCCCTTTTTAAATTTTTGCTTTCTTAGCGGTGACAGCAGGCATAGGCAAGTGGGCAGGTGCTGTCCTTCTCCCTCTGTGAAAACCTTTTTTTCCAACCAAGATAGTGGCAGCATAAGAACATAAGAAGAGATTCACTGAATGAGGCCAAAGGCCCATCTAGTTCAGCTTCCTGTATCGCACACTGACTCCTAGATGCCTCAGGAGCACACAAGGCAACAATAAGATACCTGCATCCTGTTGCCACTCTCTTGCACCTGGCATTCTGAGGTAGCCTATTTCTAAAACTAGAAGGTTGCTATGATGACTTGAAACCCATGATGGACATTTCTTCTAAAAATCTGTCCAATTCCCTTTTAAAGGCATCTAGGCCAGATGCCATCATCACACCATGTGGCATGGAGTTCCACAGATTTATTACTCACTGGGTAAAAAAAGTATTCTCTTTTGTCTGTTCTAATTCCCCTGACACTCAATTTTAATGGATGCCCCCTGGTTCTGGTGTTGTGTGAGAGGGAAAAGAACATCCCTCTATTATACCCCCTGCATAATTTTGTACATCTCAGTCATGTTGCCCCTCGTGCCTTTTTTCTAGACTGAAGAAATCCTCCTCCTTTCCTGCTTCCTCTGTTTTTTGAAACCACAGGTGGCAGAAGTGGGGGTTGGAAGGAGGGAACAGAGATAGGCACATTTGGAGGGGTGACATGCAAAGTACATTGAAAGCATGATGCCAGTGGTGTCACTAGGATTCGTGTCACCCGGTGCAGGAGGCCTGCGCGTCACCGCATGCAGTGGGTGGGGCAATGCCCCAGGTGGTGGGCGTGGTGATGTGCCATAGCCCCACCCCCACTGGTTTTTTGGCTGTACCTTTTGTTAGAACACAGATATTTCAATGTGGTTTGTTTCATTGCATTCTGCATGAAATTACACATTGATTGATGTATAACATTATGGTATTATTCCTCCAAACTCTGATTTTAGTGATTTTGGTCACTAGTGGTGTCACACACACACACACACACCCCGGTGTCAACTTACTAACACCTTATTGCAGCAGTTCTCAAACATTTAGCACTGGGACCCACTTTTTAGAATGACAGTCTGTCCAGGACCCATTGGAAGTGATGTCATGGCCAGAAGTGACATCATCAAGCAAATTAAAATAAATAATTATAAATAATTAAATTAAAATAAAATAAATGATTAAATAAGGGAGAGCCAGTCCTGCTCCACCAAGTGAATCTACTCTGAAGTAAGTCCTACTGTGGTCAAAGGGGCTTACCATCAAGAAAGTGTGGGTAGGATTGCAGCCTGTGAGCCCAATCCTATGCATGTCTACTCTGAAGTAAGTCCCATAGTGGTCAATGGGGCTTACTCTCAGGAAAGTGTGGGTAGGATTGCAGCCTCTGAGCCCAATTCTATGCATGTCTACTCTGAAGTAAGTCCCCTAGTGGTCAATGGGGCTTACTCTCAGGAAAGTGTGGGTAGGATTGCAGCCTGTGAGCCCAATCCTATGCATGTCTACTCTGAAGTCAGTCCCATAGTGGTCAATGGAGCTTACTCTGTAGTCTGCTTACAATAACAACCCCCCAAAAAGAATCAGTGAGATCTTCAGCCCTCCCCAGTGCCCAGTTTAAAGTTCTTCTATTGCAGGCACATCAATATAAAGACCCACCTGGCTTTGCAAGTGCAAAATAGAAAACTTTCCCCTTATCAACTCAAGCCTCTTTTTTTGTCCTTTTTAGTGGGTGGGTGGGGGGGGGAGAGTGGCTGCCTTCTGGAACATATGCTGAGCTTCAGCTCCATCGGATCAGGACTCTTCTGGTGTCCTCACATTCCCCTTTGCCTGGCCTGACCACCAGCCAAGGCTCGTCTGCCTACTCGCGAGTAAATGTGACCGTGAGGCTGCTTTGCTTTCCATAGGGCTGGGAGGGAGGGACCTCATTCTCCCTTTTGTGTTTTGGGGGGCTGCATTCATTGGATCAGGACCAACCTTGGAGTCCTCTCAACCTGCCCCGAGTCCTCTCAGTCCTTGCCTGGACTAAGGCAAGTTCGCCTACTCGTGAGTAAATGCGGCCACTTGGCTTCGTTTCGGGCTCAATAGACGCAGCTGGGAGGAGGTAGGGGCCTCCTTCTTGTGTTTTTGGGGGGCTGCATTTATTGAATCAGGACCATTGTGGTGGTGTTGGATTCCTCTCTGCCTGCCCTTTCCGACGGACTATGGTAAGAACGCCTGCTTGCGAGTAAACGCGTGATACGGCTCACTTTCACTTTCCATAGGGCTCCATGCATTTGTTTCTTTCTGGTTTTTTGGCCATAACCTTTGAACAAAAGGAGCGATTTCAATTCTGTTTTGTGCATCGCACTCCACTGAACATTCTGCATCCAACGGTGTATGACACGATGGGGTAGCTCCGAAAGCCGTGAAGTTAGTGCGTCCTGCCCCCACAGCGCATCACCCCCCCGGCGCGTCACCCGGTGTGGCCTGCACCCCCCCCACACACTCCCCTAGTGACATCAGTGCATGATGCTGAAGTGCAGGGTCTGGGCTAGTCAACTTGATTTACCTTGTTCAAGTAATGGCTTTGAGGACACCTACCACCAACTCGGTGTTCCTAAACAATTTATTTTTTGAAGATCTATTTTATGTTGGCAGCCTTTAGTCTCAAAAGACTATGGTATCGCGCTCTGAATGGTGGTTCTGGAACAGCGTCTAGTGTGGCTGAAAAGGCCAATTTGGGAGTGACAATCTCTTCCACACTGGGAGCAAGTGCAGTCTGTCCCCCTGGCTATGGGCCTTCCTTCTTTGCCTCTTTGCCTCAGACTGCTGGCCAAGTGTCTCTTCAAACTGGGAAAGGCCATGCTGCACAGCCTGCCTTCAAGCGGGCCGCTCAGAGGCCAGGGTTTCCCACTTGTTGAGGTCCACTCCTAAGGCCTTCAGATCCCTCTTGCAGATGTCGTTGTATCACAGCTGTGGTCTACCTGTAGGGCGCTTTCCTTGCACGAGTTCTCCATAGAGGAGATCCTTTGGGATCCGGCCATCATCCATTCTCATGACATGACCGAGCCAACGCAGGCGTCTCTGTTTCAGCAGTGCATACATGCTAGGGATTCCAGCACGTTCCAGGACTGTGGAACTTTGTCCTGCCAGGTGATGCCGAGGATGTGTCGGAGGCAGCGCATTTGGAAAGCGTTCAGTTTCCTCTCCTGTTGTGAGTGAAGAGTCCACGACTCGCTGCAGTACAGAAGTGTACTCAGGATGCAAGCTCTGTAGACCTGGATCTTGGTATGTTCCATCAGCTTCTTGTTTTCCAGATCTATTTTATCAACCCCCCAATAATACAAAACATATGTGTTGGGGTATGGGACCAATATACTCGTAGTTTATACCAGTTTCATCAACTGGACATATAACATGAGGAAAACACATACATACATATTACACTGTTTGAGTTTCAGTGGATCCCATTATTTTGTAGTAGAACAGAACATTTAAGAGAACATGGTTCAGTTTTTATTTGCAGTACAAAAGTCAGGCATAAAACACTTCCTGGCTGAGTTGATCGTTCTGGAGCAGAGCTAAAGCTGTTGCTTTGTGGCTTTATTTTGCTCAGCAGTTCTCAGTTTTGTGCACAAAGCTGTGGTGGATTACAGAGAGTAGGAAGCAAAGAAGGGTGAACAATTGGTGGAATGACAGCTATGATTGTTAAATCAAGCAGATTTTTCTAGTTGATAACACAGTAAGCGTATGACTTTATTTCTCATTAGAATCTCCCTGTTTCAGGCAGTCCTGCTGCCTAGATGTTGGTGCATAAATGACAGATACCCAAACTGGCTTTTCAAAACTATTTTAAGTGATTTGATAGTACAGTGTTCCTCAGATGCGAAATTTGCTCAAATCTTGCAGTCTAAGGGCTTTGTGCAAACCTTTATTTTGTTACTTTTGCAGGCATTAAAAGCACACAAATTTCTTTTATTTGTAGCATTCAAGTCAGACATCTTAACCTCAAGCCAGGCTCAAATTTTGCGCATATTTTGCTTTCTGAGCAATGTTCTGAATATTATTATGGGTCAAGAATTTTTTGGACGTGGGCACATGCACTTTTCTCTCCCCAGATGACCTATTCATTTCTGTTGCAGTGTGGAATGTGGCTCTGTGAGTTGAATAGGCACTGATTGGATAAGGTTTGTGACCCAACTAATGGCAGATAACATAGCTCCTCCCCATGCTCAGTCACAACTTTCCACTTGTTTGTCAAATGCATGGCCCTAATTCTGAAACCGTTTTTAACATTTTAAAAACAATTTTTCCCTGCAGATTTTGTCTGTTTATTTTTGTCAGATTATTCAGAGAAGTGGTCCCAAGATGGGTGCTGAACAAATAACATTTAGCCCAGACCTAACCAATTTTCCAGTCTGATGCAGCCACAATACAGCCCAGAGGTTAGGGGCTGTGAGTCACCTACTAATGGTCCAATCCTTTTGGGTTGGTAGCGATGTTGTAACACTAGATATGACATTGCAAAGGCCTTACAGCATTGGCTCCCAAACTTTTTCAACTGGCAGCTCTCTTGACCTACTGGGCCATTGGCTGTGGCTCCCCATTAGGGCTATACATTGCATACAAGGTGGCGGTTTTTTTGGGAGGATTCCACAGCTCCCCAGCTGGTTTCTGCAGCTGTCTAGTTTGTGAACCACTGCATTACAGTGCTGTGAAGAGTGGGCCACCGGTGGCCATTTCTGATCTGCCATCCAAAATGACTGCAGCAGCAGTGGCCCATTCCAGCCCCCGGCTCCACATGGGAGTGTAGGGAAGCTTGCAAGGGGGGAGTAATGGGGTGGGAGAAATGGGGCAGAAACCAGGGAGGGGAGAAAGCATGTCAGGGGTGGAAAGGGTTGTGCCCTGGCTGATTCTTTGCACTCTGTTGCATCTGAAAAAAACTGTGAGAAGTCTCACTAAAAGTGACCATATTTGGATCAGGAAGACACAGAATTATGCATTATGCACATTTGTGAATCTGGCAATGATACAATTTGACCCCAGCATCCACGGATTTGACTCACTGCTGATGCCGGGGTCCCAGTTTAAATGTTTTTAAATAGAAACAAAGCGTGCGGAAATCAGGTTTCCTACCTTTGTGCGGCAAAACTGCACAGTTTCCAAGCCTCTCAGGGCTAAAAATAGCTTTAAAGAGCACTTCTGGGTCTGCAAGCTTCAGTATATACCACATTCAGCCACTAGAGGTAGGCAGGCTACAGAGTAAGCTCCATTGACCACTATGGGACTAACTTCAGAGTAGACATGCATAGGATTGGGCTCACAGGCTGCAATCCTACCTGCACTTTCCTGAGAGTAAGCCCCATTGACCACTATGGAACTTACTTCAGAGTAGACATGCATAGGATTGGGCTCAGAGGCTGCAATCCTACCTGCACTTTCCTGAGAGTAAGCCCCATTGACCACAATAGGACTTACTCCAGAGTAGATTCACTTGATGGAACAGGACTGGCTCCCCCTTATTTAATTATTTCTTGTATTCTAATTTAATTATTTATAATTATTTATTTTAATTTGCTTGATGATGTCTTTTCTGGCCATGACATCACTTCCAATGGGTCCAAGACAGACTGTCATTCTAAAAAGTGGGTCCCAGTGCTAAATGTTTGAGAACTGCTGCAATAAGGTGTTAGTAAGCTGACACCCTGGGGGTGTGTGTGTGTGTGACACCACTAGTGACCAAAATCACTAAAATCAGAGTTTGGAGGAATAATACCATCATGTTATATATCAATCAATGTGTAATTTCATGCAGAATGCAATGAAACAAACCACATTGAAATATCCGTGTTCTAACAAAAGGTACAGCCAAAAAACCAGTGGGGGTGGGGCTATGGCACATCACCACGCCTACCACCTGGGGCATTGTCCCGCCCACTGCATACTATGACGCTCTGGCCTCCCGCACCGGGTGACGCGAATCCTAGTGACGCCACTGAACAGTAGAAGGTATGTCCGCACTGGCCTAGCTTGGCAGCTGTGGGGGTCTGGGAGGCGGGTGGTAGGTGGGGAGGAGGTGTTTCAGGGTGAGGGGAGGGCAGGTGGACTGGGAACGAGAGCAGTGCCAGGATCTGGCAGTTATGCCGGATCCTAGTCCCCATTCCCGGGTAGCGCGAAGTGGCTCCTGGTTGCTCTGTTCTGCGCCATCAGGTAGCACAGATCCAAGTAGACCCATTGGGGCCACTGTGGATCTCCTCAGGGTAAGGTGAAAAGTTTCCCCTTGCCTTGGGCTGAGCCTCAGCCAGCCCCAAACTTGCACGGGATACAGTGTAGACCCGCCGGCCTGCCTGTTCCAGCACAAGTTAGGACTGCACTGCTCAAGAGACACTTTTAAAATGAAGGTTCAGACTCCGCAAAGTAACAGTGACACACCTGTCTGAAGGACAAAGGCCAACCTAAAAAAAGGCTAAGTTCTGTTAGCTGTTTGGGCTTGTGAAGGTGACTTTCCCTTGGGTTACTTTGTTGGTGCCAGCTCGGAAGCTGGAGCAGTTGTGTGGTAGCAGGTGATGCATGTAATAGTAAGGGACAATTCTCCATCAGGATTGCCTGTCTGCAGGAGGAGTCTCTTAATTACAAAAAGGAAACAAAAAAGCAAGACAAGAATGAGCTTTGTAGGGTGGAGCTTGATTGGGCTGAGAAAGCAAGTATCCTGTCCCTGCACTTCTATAATTTGTTTATTTGCCCTTTCGAGTGTCTGCTGACTATTTCTGCAAGATAGGGACCATCTTTTGAAGGGTCTTTCACATGTTGCAGTTCTGGCAGTGGTGTACCTAAGGCCACTTCGTCTTCATCAAATGGTATCTAGTATACACAATTAACCACTTCATTTTCAAGTGAAAGACTTGAAAAGCTTAGCCACCCCCCCCCCCCCCGAAATTTAGGGCTGTATCTTAAGTTATTTTCCATGCATGGAAGAGCATTTGTTTGCACAAGGGTGCATGTGATTTTTGTCAACCCTCGCCTCCTTTCTGTTTCAGGCACCCTGCCAAGTTTTTTTTCTGGTTCCATAGGATCCTCCAACATGCAGGGGCAGTTTCTGTAAAGGCAATGCAAAGGGAGGGCCAGGAGACTGGCAAGAATCACCCCTCCCTCCTGGCACAAATAGATGTTCTTCTATTAGTGGCTCAACAACTTAGGATACAACTCTCGGGGCCTAGTTACCATGCACTTTATAGCACAATTAAACCCAATGAGATGTTAGCTTTAACTTTAAATACGGGGGGGGGGGAGTGAAGTTGGGTAAAACCCTGGTAAGGGTAGGAGGGCTTTAGTGGTCTGCCCCATCACAGTTTGGGTTCCAAGGGCATTCTCCAGCACCCCCAGTGAACTATTTTTAAATGAAAAATCCCCTTTCTTTTCTTATGGTCCAATCCTATCCATTCGTTACACCATTGTGGCAGAATCTCCACTGGTCTGTGGAAAGCTGCCCCCAGTGCAACCCCAGAAAGCTGCATGCTGCTGACAGTGCCCTACAATGTGTCTGCCACCATATTTTTGCTGACTGTGGGGGTGGATCAGGACAGATTGGGGGCAGCAGATTGGGGGCAGGACAGTGGCAGATTTCAGTGGCAGTGGTAGCTACCAAATCCTATAACTCTGTCCTAAGCCTGACGTGTCCTGTTAAGCAAAAGAGCTGGTGGAAATCTGAGTAGGTCCTAGGGGACCAGACAGTCCATAAGTTGATCTCATAGATATGTCTAGGCAGGTTTGAGCAAAAAAATCATGGAATTTTCTATGACCCTCAGATAAAGGGGGGGGAGGGTTATATATAACCTACCAGTAATTGTAACCTAAGAACTGTACAGTCTCTTTTAAAAATTTAGTAAATACAGTAAGATATATTATTCTTTAATTTTTTTGATTCTGGTCTTCATAACCTTTTTGTAAACACGGGGGCGGAGCTAACTTTCAGCGAAGTTGCAGTGAACTTTGGGGGTTCCCGAAGAGACTGCGAAATAGATATGTTTTCATGTGCCTAAACAACTAAGGCACGCTTCGGTGCCAGGAAGACGGTACGAAGAGCTGAGAGCTTGAACCGGGGGGGGGGGGTCCTTAGAAACAGGCAATTTCAAGGATTTCTCTCTGTTTTGCTCTGTGCTGAAGCATATCTATCCCGGGCGCCATCTTTGAGAAGCTCGGAGAGCTGAAAACCCGTCCTCCCACGGCCTAGATACAACAACATCACAGCGAAAAAAGCTATTAAGAGTGAGTGAACTTGGCTCGTTAAAAAGTTTTACTGAGAACTGTAAGTAAGAAGTCTGGAGGAGGAGGAGATAATTCAAGATTATTCACGCTGGCCATTAGCCACCCAGGGGGGAAATAGGTGAATTGGTATTTCCCCTGCTGGAGTAAGTACAAGATTATATATTTTTTTAATGGTATGTACCGAAGAGAAATAAATAAGTAATCTTCAACGAAGGAAATAAAGTCTACCTTCATTTTCCCAGCAAAAAGCCTGGACACTGCTGGTTTTGGTTTTGGTTTCTCAGCAAGAGGCTTGAATTTTTTTTTTCTTTTGGTCATTTAAAGGCATACTAACCTAATTTGACTGTGGATTTGATTGACTTTTTTTGGATATAAAAATTTGGAAAGTAGCCCTGGGTACAAAATTAGAAAGTAGCCCTGCAGGAAGTGGCTTGAGTTGGTGTTGATAAAAATGGCTTTTGAAAATCTAAAAGATGATCATGAAAGCCAGGCCTTGTTGGTGGACTTTCTGATGGATTTTAGAAGAGAAATGGAGCAACAAGTCAGAGAACTCTCTGAACAAATTGGGCAAATAAGCTCCTCCCTTGTAAACTCGCAGGAACAGATTATAAACAATAGAGAAGAAAAAAGAATGGATCAGATGTCCGGTGAAGTTAAAGAAGTGGAGTATTTTGAAATGGGACACGAGATGGAAGAAGCAATTGTTATAATAACTGGGAATCTTAAGGAAGAAAAAAGACGAAATGTTCAGAGAGCAAGCTGTCTCAAGAAGAGGAAGAATTTATGGATTGAATTCAAGAATAACAGAATGAAAAAGAAGAAAGAAAAACAGAGGGGGGGGGGACTTAAGAAGAAAAAGAAGAAGTGGAAGAACCAGTAGGAGGACTAAGAGGGAACACCAATAAGATAGAGTACAAAGTAAATAATAAGAAGAAGGGTGAAATGGTTGAATAATAAATAGAATTTTTTTTTAAACATATTAAATTAAAATAGATGCAAATGAAAATTTGAAATATAAATATTGTGGAAATTAAGTGGTATTAAGATAAATATTTTATTAATTAAACTAAAGTGGATGAAAAGGGAATTTGGAATATAAGTATCGTGAAAATTAAAGTGGTAAATATATGAAATAAATTAGATGGAACTGCAATTTTGGAATATAAGTACTGTGTAAAATATAGTGGTATTAAGACAAATAAAAGGGTTATTTTATAAAAAAGAAGGTAAATAAAATAAATTATAGGTGTCAATTTATTTTGGAGAAAATATTAAACCTGTATTTTGGGTTAATAAATATGTGGTGGATAAGCGAAGTATAATATTATTGTAACTGGAGATATTTGTTTTTAGATGTGATATTAGAAATTAAGAATCAGATAAGAGATTGTATTTTAGAGGTTAGTTTAGTCGTAAGAAGAGTCTATAAGTAAAAATTTGAAGCCTTTTTTGATTGGATAGTTATGGAAAATGATGTATAACATGTTATAAGAGATATTGAAGGAGGTAATACCATGGTAATCGGAGACTTCTTTTTTAGATGTCATATTAGAAATTAAGAATCAGATAAGAAAGATTTTATTTTAGAGACTAGTTTAGTGGTAAGAAGAGTGTATAAGTAAAAGTTTGAAGTGTTTTTTTATGATGGGATAGATAAGGTTAGAGGAAAAATATGGAATGTTAAAGTATTAACCAGTTGGGTTAAAGAATATGATAATTTTTGTATTGATTATTAATTTCGTTTGGATTAATGTTTGTTGTAATCGATGGCCACCACCCTCCTGTGTAACCTATGTAGTCCTAGCCCTAAGTCTATCCAATTTTCCTTACCTGTATCTGTAATAAATAAATAAAGCATTATATAAAAAACAAAAACAAAACCTTTTTGTAAACACTATCAGAGTAACAGCACTGTAAACAACATACCAGTAGAATAGTGGTTCCCATCCTGGGTTACATGTACTCCCAGGGGCACACAATAGGACCTTTAGGAGTGCTTGAAAAAGGATGGAATAATGGCAGATAAAGGCAGGGAGTGCTCCAGAATGCCTTGCATGGCCAACAAGACAGGAAGGGAGATAGTTAGTTGACTGTGAAAGCCCCACCAATAGCTAGCTTTTGATCATCAATTCATGTATGAATCAGTTATTAAAAACCAGCACAGTAAAAAAACTGAAACATAATATGGAAAGTGATCAATCACCCAGAGTTTCTCAGGACACTTCTGGTGCAAAACAGTCCAAAGGCGGAGTCTTCTTCAAACAGATGAAAAGAGAAAATACTGTGATGAATACATGAAGTATGGGTTTTCATATGGAGGAGATGAGGGCTTGTGTTAACATTAATTAGAAACATTTAGCTAATATAAGGGGTACAATTTATGGAAATGGGCTGCTAAGGGGTATGCAAGTAAAAAAAGGTTGGGAACCACTGCAGGAGAACCATTAATCGAATCCTTCTTTAAGATGCCTGGTATGTTAAACCAGAAGCTCAACATATAACATATAACTTATAACAGAAGGTCTGGCTCAGTTGTTAGAGCTGCCGCCTTGTATGCCTGAAGATCTGAGGCTGCCAGTTTGAAACAACCGGAAGTACCCGAGAACTGAGACACGCTGATATACTGATGAGCTGACCCTAGGTGGCAAAAAGAAGTTGCTGTCAAGTGGAGTGTGGGAGGCGAAGGGCCGGAGAGAGGCCAGACTGGGAAGGAATCCAGCTGGAACTAGGAGTTCTATGAAAGACGAACTATTCAATTGTAAAAATCCCTATGGGAGTTTAGAACAGCCTGCCTATGTAAACCACCTTGGATTAAAAATCTGAGGAGAAATCTGACTACCAAAGAAAGGCGGTATATAAATGCCGGCATAAATAAATAAATAAATAAATAAATAAATAATACATAACTGGGAATGTGCAATTCAATTCACAGCAGAGCGACAAGTAATAAGGAATGACTGTGAACAAGTGCAGCTGCACATAGTTTCAACCCTATTTACTCAGAAGTAGACCGGATTACTTTCCATAGGTGTTATTCTTAAGTCATGGTGTACTGAATTGTAGCCTGGAACTTTGTTTCAAATGGTGTTTAAAAAAACAGACCTCTGCAAAATGCAATCATTTGCAAAATGGCGCAAGGTTGCAGCAGCATTTGCAAAATGGAACAAAATTTGCTTGATTTCAGTTGAAGCCTTTAACCCTTTTCTCAGGAGGAGAATAAAAGATTAACTTTGGCTGCAGCTTGCTAGGAAGGTTACAGTGGAGATTAACAGCTCTCTAATTATCTCTGCATTGTTTCTCCCTGTGCCGAAACTTGCTTGAAAAGCCCTGAGTGACCTCACAGATAAGGTGAGGTGATGATCTAAGCTTGATTTATTGGCAGAAATTTCTTGCCCTATAGGCGAGTATCAACGCTAATGTTTTTCTTTACTTACCGTATTTTTTGCTCCATAAGACGCACCTGACCATAAGACGCACCTAGTTTTTAGAGGAGGAAAACAGGAAAAAAATATTCTGAACCAAATAGTGTAATAAAATATTTAATAAACTATAACAGAATAACATTTGAACCATGTAAAGTGAACAGCAGTCAACAGTGGCATTAAGAACCATTATCACTGTCATTAACAAATGGAGAGACCTTGGGGCTACATTGTGACTGCAATGCACAATGAGGGACCAATCCTACCCAATTTTCCAATGCCTGTGCAATTGTGCCAATAGGGCATGCACTGCATCTTGTGGTGGGGCAGCAGTGATAGAGGCCTCTTTAAGGTATGGGAACATTTGTTGCTTTACCTTGGGGCTGCAGTGTAACTGCACTGGTGCTGGAAAATCACATTCCACGCATTTACCTGGGAGTAAGCCCCATTGGCTTATAATGTGACTTGCTTCTGAATAGACATGCATAGGATTGGGCCCTGAGGCCCCAATCCTATTCACATTTACCTGGGAGTAAGCCCCATTGACTTATAATGTGACTTGCTTCTAAGTAGACATGCATAGGATTGGGCTCTAAACTCTTCAGCTTTTCTCCCCAAGAAGGCAAGGAAAACACAAGCCCCTGTGACTGGTGGGCTACCCCCAGTGGCAAATTCCAGGCTGGCTGCACTGGGGAGAAGAGCAGGATGGGCAGCGAGTAACCAAATGACAATCCAAGCCTATGCATGTCTACTCAGGAGTAAGTCCCATTAGAGTCAATGGGGCTTACTCCCAGGTAAGTATGGATAGGATCGCAGCCTTAGAGCCTCATTCTATGCATGTCTACTCAGGAGTAAGTCCCATTAGGGTCAATGGGGCTTACTCGCAGGAAAGTGTGGCTAGGATTGGGCTGCTGGGCTGCTGGGGGCATGTTGTTTCCCAGAGAAAGCCCCCTTGTTGGGGGGGTTCTGCAAAGCGGGCAGGCAGCGTGTCGACCAGTGCAGGGCGCTCGATGGTGGTCCTGGAGGCGCATTGCCAGCAGCGGTGTTCTCAAGAGCCACCAGTTTCCCTCTGCGTCCTGTCAGGAGGCGACGCCAGCGCCTCGCGCCCCCCCTCGCGCTTCGCTCTGGGTCTGGGACGGCAGTTGGGGCAGGCGGCGGCAGCAGCAGGGAGAGGGACTGCCTGGCTGGCTGGAGGAGGGCGCAGAGCTCCGCCAAGAACCGCTGGGGAAGGCTTCGCTGGAGGCGGGGAGGGGGCCGCGAAGAAGCCGCAATATGAGCAGTGCCCAGGAGGACCCAGCCTCCCTCCCCGCTCCCCACGAGGCTGAGCCGGCGCGTGCGAGTGTTGTGGTGCGGCTGGTGCTGAGGCTCCTTTGCCTTGCCCGGGAACAGACAAGGCAGCGGCAGCCCCGGCGCCCGCCCCTCTCCCCCAGGACAGAGGATGGGAGCGGAAGGGATGCTGCCGTTTCTCTCGCGCAGAGGAGCAGCCGGCCGGCGGGGCTGACATGGTGGGGAAGGACCTGCCTTGCTCGGGCGATGTGTACGAAGGTAAAGCAAAGTCCTCCGTTCTGGTCTCCGGCACTGGCGGGAAGCAGAAAAGTTGCCTTGTGCGGGCTGCAGCCCAGAGCCGCCTTTCCAGGTTGCTGGTGGCACCAGCCCTCTGCTGCAACAGAGCGAGGCTGCAGTCCTGTCCACACTTTCCTGGGAGCAAGCCCCATGTCTGTAATGGGACTTACTGCTGAGTAGACAGGCATAGGGCTGTAAGGCTGTAGGGCTGTTAAGGTCCCCAACGTGCACTCTTTTTTGCAGTATTCGCTCCATAAGACGCACACACTTCCCTCCCCCCACTTTTTTTCGGGGGGGAAGTGCGTCTTATGGAGCGAAAAATACGGTACCTTTCCCGGTCCCCTGCTGGTACACAGGATATAACAGCCACTACACTGGTGGCCCTGCATGCTGCACCAGTGGAGGATAGGACTGGGCTGCAAATTATTATTCAGTGAACTGCTACATTGAATAAAATACTTGAAGGGAGGGAGCCATTATGTTTTAGCTATAGTTTTACTCATGCAGAGGGTTTTGTTTTGCTTTTTGCGAGTTGGGTGTGTGTTTAGAAATAATAAAATTAAGTTTTTTTTAAAGGGTTTTGAAACCTAAAGAGAAATTTTTAAAAAATCCTCTTATACCCAGTATGAATTGCATAGGCATAGTGGAAGGGGCAGTGAAGTCTATTGCAATTGATGGCATAAAGCATCCCATTAGGTCCTTATGGCTGGGGTACAATAACATACATACACATAGCAGGTGCATTAACAGCATGTGAAGAGAACACATTTAAACATCACTGCTATAATGTAGTTTGTTTGTTGAGTTCCCTGTAATACAAGCATGATCTGGCCAATAGAGACTTTACATGCAAAATGTTTCAAGTGTGTAGCTATCTTCTTAGTAAATGTTGATCTGTACACATTTTTGCATTCATATAATCTTATATATTACACATATAATTATCATATAATTTTATATATTATTTCTTATATATTATAATCTTATATATAGAGATAGATATAGGTATATAAAATCTATCTATCTATCTATCTATCTATCTATCTATCTATCTATCTATCTATCTATCGAGAGAGAGAGAGAGAGAGAGAGAGAGAGAGAGAGAGAGAGAGAGAGTGACTCTCTCTCTCTATAAAAAGTGTTTTAATACATATGGTGTGTACCACTTCCTTGATTCCTGCACCTGGATCCAAAACAGGAGACTCCCATTGTCATATCTGCAATCCGAGTAACATGCATTTTCCAGAGCTTGACGGTGCAAGTTGTAGCACATTGTGGTAATGGCAAGGTATCTTTCCTACCTCCATGTGAAGTGGGAACAATATCTTCAGGCTCTGTATTTAATAAATAGATAACAAAGTGTCTGTCAAACTCCTCAGCATCTTAGAGGTTGCTTCTAGAGAGGGGTTTAAAGACTTATTTCCCATCAATGAGCAGCCCTGATGGCATTAATTCCTCCCATTGAAACAAATGAGTCTGTGGATGGATTTGACTGCATGGCTTTCAAGGGAATTCATTCTGTATCTTTCATGTTAGTGATATCTGTGAAAAACAGGAAACTGTTTTCCTATCTCATTCACATAATAGATAAGATGAGAAATTAGCTGCTGGATGAGCATCCTGGGGGCTGTTCGTTTTGTCACGATAAATAAGGTTTGACTGATGCTGAAGCTCTCTCTCTCTCTCTGTGCGTGTGTGTACTGTACATGTCTGCACACACAAACCCACACCCGCCATTCTACCATGACAGGAGCTCAGCTACCTGGTGGGTGGGGTGGTTTGTATGCATATATAAAAGCAAATACTGTAAAATATTTGTCCCACAAAGCTTTCAGTTCCATTCAAAATTCCTTGAGGACTATGAAGCTATGTTCAGCTGATCACAATGCACACAAAAAGGTTGGTTTTATGGTAAAAGTTGTTGTCAACATCAGTCAAAACAGCAAGGATTCATCATGTTTCCTTTGTAGTCATCACATGTAGAAGCATATCACCTTGATGCTAAGGTGTGAGGATATAACCGCCCTTCCCAGGCTCATAATACAAGCACTCTGCTGATCAGACCTAAGGCCTGCCTAGTCCAACATCCTGTTTTCCATGGTGACCGCCCAGATGTCTCCACTTAAGTCCACAAGCAGCACATAGAAACAAGTGCTTCCCCCCACCGTCTGTTGCCTCTTAACTGCTATTCAAAAGTCCATCTGAATCTGGAGATTCTAATTTGCTGCTTTAGAGCCCAATCCTGAGCTTGGCATGCTGGCTTACTGTTGCCATAAAGTATGTTTCTGAGGGTTTGTGCTGGATGAGTTCCAGAGCTGGCCTAACAAGAGCCCGTGCTGGGTCAGTGCCAGTGAGAGGCTGGCAACCCAGCGCTTGCCCAGATGGCCAGGCAGCGGAGAGGTGAGTGGGGTTGTGGGGGGAGGCAGGGATGAGGCATTCTGAGGTGGGACAGGATGCGGACAGGGTGGGAAGGAGGCATGGCGGGGGAGGCATGGGGTGAGAGGGGGCAGGACTAGCGGAGCTCAGTTCCACAGCATCCTGAGCCCATTGTGGGGCTACGTCTCTTACCCAGGGAAAGAGGATGCAAGTCCCCTTCTCCCAAAAAGCTTTATTTAATCCTGTTTTAATCCTGTTTAATTTCTTTAATCCTGTTTTATAGGTGAATAAACTTGTGTCTATCACCAATTCTCGTGGCAGTGAATTACATAGGTTATGTTTTCTGTAAATTTCATTGGATGGCCCGAGTTCTGGTTTTGTGTGAGGGGAAAAAACACCTCCCTGTATGTTTTGTCCAAACCATTTATAACTGCATTAGCCTCTACTGTGTCCCCTGAAATAGATTTTTATTTTTCCCAACTAAATAGTTTACCTTTTCCTTGTAGGGAATTTGCTTCTGTCCCTTGATCATTTCAAAAGTCCTTTTCTTTGCCTTTTCCAGCACAGCATCATGACTAGGAGACTGAGCTGTGAATCAGGATTTTGCCAGTGCAACTCTCACCTCTGCCATAAACTCACTAGGTGGTCTTAGGCAAACCACTCTTTTTCAATATTAGCTCCCCACCTGCAGCATGAAGGCCATAATACTTTCCTTACAAGGTTGTTGTAAGGATTACAGCAAAATAATATATATTATAAGCACTTCAGAACATGCTACACAAATGTTTATTATGATTGTACCTTTTTTGAAATGGATGCCACAAGAATTTTATCCAGCTGTGGCTGCACCATAGATTTATATGGAATTTTTTGAAACTCTTAAAAGTTGAAGGGCGTTCCTCATTGTCCCTTTGGCTTTCTCCTACTGTTGGCTACATTTTACTGTTTCAACAATGGGAACTTTGAAAGGAGAAGCAGGATTCTTCAGCTAAGGTTGCCACTTCCAGACCTTGAGTTGCAGAGTAGGGAAAATTCATCATGCAAGAGCATGTGCGACCTCTCTTGTCACTGCTACACTGTGGTGGGAAAAATGCTGAAATTCTCAGGGTGCAATCCTAACCTGCACTGGAACGGCCAGGCCAGTGTGCACTCTGGCTCAATCTGTCTCCTGTTCCGTTCTCCCCAACCCCAAAACACCCCTCACCCCCAGAACGCCCTACCGCCACCCTCTCCCACCCCTTGCACTCTCCAGCACAAACCCTGTTGAGCTGGAGCAGGGGATGGATTTGGCCCTTCTGAGCTGGCACAGGTCTCCGCACCAGCCCAGCTAACTCCTGAGCTGGTGCAAACATGTCGCAGCACGTTTTTGTCACTTGGAAGCCAGCACAGGGGGCCTGAGCCACTTCAAAGTGTTATTTGCATTGCACAGTCAGTTTGATACATCTCTTCAAGGGAGAAGAATTCTCTCAAAGGCTGAGAACTCTCTGCCTAATAGTGGTATGGCTAGCTGATCCAAGGTTAAGCTGGGCAGCTTACTGAGGAAATGACATACTGCACTGGTTGACTATGGGCGCAATCCTAACCCAATTTCCAGCACCCACATAAGGGCAATGCAGCTCCAAGGGAAGGGAACAAACATTCCCTTACTTTGAGGAGGGCTCCATGAGTGCCACCCAACTGCAGGATGAAGCTCACATCCCATTGGCACAGCTATGCCAGTGCTGGAAATTTGGTTAGGATTGCGCCCTAAGGCAAGCCAGTTCCATGTTTCATACACACAGATCTTTTACAAGAGGGTGAAGGGTTCCCATTCAGCACAGGGTCCCAGGTAGCGATTCAGATGCAGTACTGTTGGCAATGACTATTTTGCATACCAGCAGGAGGTGTCCACAGGGGCAGCTGTGGTTATGTGTGGGTGACCAAATGCTGAGTTTTCGGATTGAGGCTCTGAATATGATGCTGTTGACTCATGGGTCATTGACTAGATGTTACCCAGAGAGACATGGGCGGAGGTATGTGTGGGGTCCTGTCCTTGTAACGACTATAGGGACCTGGGCATTGCCATGTCCCCTCAATACCCTGTCTTAGGGCCCAATCCAACTTTTCAGTGCCATGGAGTCATGCAAACAGCACATGCACTGCATTCTGAGGTGGAGGGGGCAATCACAGAGGTTTCCTCAAGGTAAGAGAATGTTAGTTCCCTTACCTTGGGGCTGCATTGTGGCTGCATTGGTGCAAGAAAGTTGGGTAGGATTGAACCCTTAGCTGCAATCTGAAATGCTGCATTTCTGTCAGTTCTTTTTCCACTTACTTTCTCTGCAGTTGTCTCCTTCCAATTATATGGATCTGGAAAAAGAGGTCAAGAGGATGCAGCATTATGTTCTTGAAGCTTCATTTCGCAGACAGCATGTGCAGTGCAGCTGGGATGACCTTTCCATCATGGCTACCTCTCTCACCTTCAGCAGGGCCTTTGGAAGTAAAGAACCTGAGAACTTGTCTAGAAACAGAAAAAAAAAAGGAAGGGATAGTCAAAGCAGGGTGGCTTTTTTTTTTGTTTAATGTTTAGAAAACTAAAGAAAAGGAAATCAATTATGAGTCTTACCTGAATTTTATTTCCTCACCAAAAACCAAATTACTCAGCAAACTTATCGCTTGCTATTGCAGGCCTTGGTATTAAAGAAAACAATCAGGCCAGCAGGATTAATCTCTGACAGCTGCCTTATCTTTAACTTGCACCTTTGTTATTTTCTGATGAGCTTCTCTTTTTTTGCTGCCACGTTGTACCATACCTCACTGGTTCCTTTCATTTTATCATCAGGCAGGAGCGGAGGACCTTTCAGTTTATTAAAAAACCTTTATTTGTGAAGAACAAAGAGGGGGAGAGAAAAGGCAAACAATGAGGTCAGACAATCTCCTTCCTACCAGGAGTCACTCACCTGTTATTTAGAGCGTTATCAGTTTTGGGGGGAGACTTGCATCACTGAAAATGGGGCTCTGACAGGCTACTCTGTTAAAACGAATACAAACATGCCACCAAAGAAAACCTGCAAACACTGATGGACACAGATCACCCTCTAGACAATGACCTCGTCAGTTGTCAAAGCTGCTATATTTTCACTGGCTTCTTGGGGGATTTGTTTTACTGACTTTCCTTTAAGGTAGGAAGCAGTTGTGACACAAGCATAAAAGCCTTGACAGGTTCAGTGGCAAAAGTATATAAAATCTCACATACGCAAGATGGAAACCGCTCGATTGGCCATTAAGAAAGGCTCGCATTGGAAGTTCTGCTTTCTTCCCTGGATTTTTGTTTGCATTTAGATGCAAAGAACGCAGTATGATATATGCAGTTCCATCCAATGCATGTTTACTCAGATACCGGTTCTGCTGAAGTCAATGAGGCTTCCACTTAGCTGTGCAATCTGATCCTTGGCATGTTGAGGAGTACCATTGAGTTCAATGGAGCTTCCTCTCAAGTATGTGTGCCGAAGAATTCAATCTAGATCACTTAACCAGGGGTGCATTTGACTGCTTTTATTTACTGATCACATTTGTATCCCAACCATCCTCCAAGGAGTCCATCCAGTCTCATTGTCCGGGAAACCCTGTGAAGAAGGTTAGGCTGAAATATGCACAAAACCACTGAGTTGAGGCCAAGCAGGGATTGGAACCCAACCCCCCCCCCCAAACCGAAGACTCGTGTGTGTGTGTGTGTGTGTGTGTGTGTGTGTGTGTGTGTGTGTGTGAGAGAGAGAGAGAGAGAGAGAGAGAGGACTATCCCATACTACTAACAAACTTACTACTATGTTGCCTTACAGTGAAGAAGGCAGAGTGCTGCATTTTATATTTACTATTTGGAGTATTTACTTCAAATCTATGCATTTTTTAACCCTTCAATTTCTTTTTGGTGTTCAATGAGGACATTGAATGGATAATGTAAACAATCCATACATTGTAATGGATAATAATTTGTCAGAGTTTGGATGCAAGCAAAGTTGCTTTTGTGAGAATGCAAACAAATGAAGAAAGGATGCCCTGGACACACGTATCTTATTGTTATGTAGTTTCTACATACGCAGGACTAATGCATGCACAGCTGCATTCAGACCCCAGGGCACTATGCAAAGCAAGCAGGTCTGTCAGGCAAACAGATGTGGCAGGAGAAGATGCATAGCTGGGGGTGGGAATTGGTTGCTCCGTCCTGCAGGAGAACACAAGAAAATGGCCTGAGGGAGAGATGCTCTCCTTCTCAAAGACTGTGTTCAATCTTCTCTGTGCCAAGAGATAAAAATGAGCCAAAGCCACTTCTAGCTGTAAAATGTAAGTGGTCTTCAGTCTGACATCCTGGACACTTTCAGATCTAGACACGAGTGCCAGGCCCCATTAGCAAAGTGGGTTTCTCTTCTTCCCCGTGATATAAAGCACCTATTCATTGCGCTGCAGGATGTGATATAGAGGACTTTAAAAGTCTTGACATTTTTATTCAAGGAAAGCTATTACTGACCCAGGACTGTTTCTTGCCTGGAGAGCAATTCCACATCTTGGAGTAGACATCTCCTTGACAGGTAGGTTTTAACGATGGCTATTAGAAGATAGGTGGAGGATTTTTTCTAAGGCTAGCAAGTGTTCTAAGGAGAGTGATGTAAATTATGTAGTCCTACAGGCCACCCAAGGGATGTTGCCTGCCTCCCTTCCCCCCATTACTAACCCTTTCTTGCTTTGCCTCCCTTATAGGCTCCCTGAAACAAAAGGGAGATGCAGATAGAGAAGCATGAAAGAAAGAGAATGCTCCTTTTATTGTTTTTCCTGTTCTCTTCCCAAACTCACAGACAACATGAAGTTTGGATCGAAGGGTTGGAGACTGGAAGCTTTCCTTCCTTAAATTCCCCTCTGTGTCTGTTTACTCCTGATGGAAAATGGCTCAAGGGGGAAAGCTTGAGAAAGGAGAGAGGGTCTCCTGGTGGCTTCCTCACTCATCTGCTCTTCACATGCCCAAGCTATTGCAGAGAAGAGGGGAAGCACTAGCTAGACTTTCTGGCAGATCATTTGATCACATACCTAGTTGTTCTCACTCAAAGTGGCCCACTGATGAAACTGGTTCTGATCTGCAGGCATCACTAGTGTGGGTCAGCTCTTCCCTCCTGCTTTCTTCACTTGTTACGCGCAAGTGCTTTCTTTCCTGGTTGTCACATGCAGAACTTGTGAGTGAGTGAGAGACTAGCCCAGTCCACAAGAGCAGATTTTACATGCTAGAGTCAACAGGACATTTCTCTAGATCAGTAGTTCGCAAACTTTGGACAGGAGGACAGCCTTCTGGAGCATTTATTGAGATCCATGTTCATTGGACCATTCTGGTAGCCTTGCACTCCCCCTCGCCTGGCCTTTGATAAGAGCTGCACGGCTGGCTACAGGCTGCTGCTGCCTGATTTATGAATACCAAAAGTAGAAACTATAATGAGAGCCAGGGTGGAGTAGTGGTTTGGGAGGTGGACTTAGACTTGGAAGATCCAGGTTCGAATTCCCCCTTCAGCCACAAAGCTTCCTGGGTGACCTTGGGCCAGTTGCTTTTTCTCAGCGTCATCTACCTCACAGGGTTGTTGTGAGTCCAAAAGGAGGGGATCTGCTATGTACACCACCCTGAGCTTTTTGGAGGAAGAGTGGTATAAAAAATGTGAAAAATAAATAAACAAATAAATAAATAATGGTGATTGGGCAGCAGTGCTCATCCCCAAGCTTGTTTAACTCTTGATGCACATGGTCTAATCTAACTTGTCAGTTTCTCAAAAATTGGGTCATGATCCACTGGTGGGTTCCAACCCACGGTTTTGGAACTGCTGCTCTAGATGATTTGCACATTCAAACTTTTCATGTGAGTGGTTCAACAAGCAAATAATGTATCCTTGTTTCTATCATGTTTGTGCAGATGTTTCAGGATATTCTATGCTGTGATATAAACATTCAATTGTATTGACTCCAGGGTGTAAAAAAATGAGTTATTTTGATCTGGATTTACAAACTCAGTGTCAGATTGGGCATGAAGAGCCCTGCCTCAATGCCAGTGATTAGATTGACAGTGCAATCCTATGCCTGTTTACTCAAAGTAAGTTCCACTGTGTTCGATATTCTTTAGTCCTAGCAAACTGTGCATCGAATTGTGGCCTTAGGGCCCAATCCTATGCTTACCTAGTGCTGGGGCTGAGCCCTACCACTGCGCTGGTTGCCTTAAACGTGCCATAAAGCACGTTTGCAGCACCTGGTGAGTAGGGAGCACTGGTGATGGGCCGGCACTAGTCAGGCACCGGGCCCAGTGCCAGGAGGAAAAGGAGGACATGCCACCGCCATGGTTAAGTGAAACCACAGAGCGGTGGTGTGGCCTCTGGGGATAGGGGAGGGGCAGGATAGGATGGGGGAGGAACCTGGGCAGGAGGGCGTGGATCAGCGGAGTTCTGTTCCACCGTATCCTGAAGTCAGTGTTGGGCTGAAAAGCTGGACACAGAGTCTCTCAAGTCTGTGCTGGCAAAATAGCTGGTGCAGACTTGGGAAGCCTCATTGCACGGCTTGGGACTTCCCCTGGGGGAAGGTGGTGTTGATACATTCATATCCTTTTATTAAGTTGTGGTATTCATTATTGCTCCCTGGTAGTGCCTGGGGCAGGACTATTATTTCTTAAATAGAATAAAACACACTTGGTCCATTTTTCGTTACAGGAAAAACCAGTAGTTTCTTTCACATTAAGACTAGTAGGAGACAGTTCTACAGTCATCTGATATGCACTTTGCTCTTCACTGAGGCTATTCACCCTTTTGTCAAAGTCTCATGTATTGTCTCATTCCCTGAATATGCATTTTCTCTTATTATTGCTCTGTGGATATTTATGGTTCCACTTAGAAATCTGGATTGTGTGGACTTCCTACACTGTGCACCTTCAATACATATTAAGGAACAGAAAATGGGGAGTGGTGTGGAACAGGATTTTATGGAATAGAAAAGTATGCCTGAAAATAATAAAAACATTATTTTCAAGAAGCCTGTATGTTCTTAACTCACTGCAACATAATGGCCAAGGCTGACCCAACCTGGTGCCATTGTGTGTCAGGAACATTTCAAACAGGATATGACCCAGCAGTTTGAACTCCCATTGAATCAATAGGAAAGAGTGAAGCCTGTGTTTAACTCCTTCATTGACGTCAAGAGGCAAGTGATCAGCTGACCAACATCGCAACACATTTAGAAGTACACACACCTTGACATTGGTGCTGAAGTATTGTGATGCTGTCATCTAGGGCTGAATTTATTATCAATGAAATACCCTTAGTTCAAAGATGTTTCAGGGCACTTTTATTTGTTTATAAATATATGATTATACGTAAGTTTCCACATAGATGATAGACTTGTCTTTTTAAAAAAGGGTACTCATTTTGTATTATTAGAGAGTCTGTATTTCCCCCACTAATCTGTCTGCCTTCTTTGTAGGTGATTTCGGTTGTTCTCTCCTCAAGCATTAGTCAGCTTGACGACTGCCTTTAAATCCACACTGTAGTAATGCAGCTGAAAGGAACCTGGGAAAATAAGCTGAGACAGCCAGACAAAGGGAGGTGGAGAAAAAAAGAAGTCAAGATGACAAGAAAACGAAAGGTAAGATAATTTGTTGGATAATTTCATCCTTTTGGATCAAACAATGCTGCCACTTGCATTGTTTGCCATTATATTATTCTCTTGACAACCTATGTCCTGGCCAGCATTTTCTTTCTTCCTTTATAGACTTTTGGCTGCAATGAACTGTCATTATGAACCCGGAAGATATGTCATGACTCATGGAGTTCCTAGTGAAAGCACACAGAAGTCATTGCCTCCTTTGTCAAGTCCTGCAGGTTGTTCTAGGACCTAGGTCACTTCTTTTTAGTTCTGAGAAGCCAGGAGGTATTAAGGTTGCCAACTACGCCTGGCTTGTCTTTCTTTTTCTTTCAGGCCAGTTGGCATAAAAGCAAGGAACAAGGGCAGATTTTTCCCTTGCATTTTTTAAAAAAACTGTGTGACGTAGGGTGCAGTCCTAACCCCTGATGTCAGTGCTTTCCAGCATTGGCATAGCGGTGCCAATGGGATATGTGCTGCATCCTGCAGTTGGGTGTTACAGAGGCCTCCTCAAAGTAAGGGAATGTTTGTTCTCTTACCTTAGAGCTACATTGCCCTTGTGTCAGTGCTGGAAAGCACTGACATAAGGGGTTAGGATTGCGCCCTTAGGTGAGTGTACAGCTTCTGCACTGAACTCCACCCCAGAGCTGCTCAAAAAACTGCTAGGCTACATTTTTTTGACTCCATTCTGGATTTGTCCTTGTGGGCAAAGGGCAAGTCCCATTCCTGTTACCAACATATTTGATTTCAAGAATTGCCAGTCCTAAAAGGGGTCAATTCCATTCACTTTCTTCTTCAGTGGAGAATTAGCATCCTTTATATCTTAGCACACTCACTGCCCAAATCTACCCTGTACCTACACTGATGCAGCTGTGCAGCCAGAGGGTGCACATCCAATGGTGGTAGTGGGGGGGTGGGGTTGAATGGACAGCCAGCAGGAGGAAAATACAGATATCTTTTACTTATTCCTGGTAAGCTGCCTGATTGCCAATGGGTCTCCTTGGACCCACACCAGTCATTTTATAGGCCTATGTCCAGGAGAGAAAAGGGGCAAAGTGGGTATGGAATGCGGTATATGCCACAGCTGCCAAGATCCACCCTCTCCCTTCCCCTCCTGACCCTCTGCCCTCCATCCACCCTGAAACTCTCCCTTTCCATCCATGACACACCTCCACCCCCATCTTACCTGTGCTGACAGAGGCTTTGCAGCTGCTGCAAGTTAGCACAGACAGTTCTGGATGAAACTTGCCATTCTCTGACTCGGTATAAGACAGCTTCACAAATGTTTATTGCTCAAAACAAATAATACAGCTCTGCGGGGGCTAGACAGGCATTTAGACACCATCGCCCAAGCTAGCTAACTAAAATGGGGCCTGCTTTTTTGACCTTTGCAGCTTTTTCCTGAAAGTATCAGTAGCATATTGACAGTCATATTGAAGGTTGCCAATACAATCTAATACAATATCCGTTCTAAACGTAAAGGCAGAACTCTAAAAATGATAGTTTCACACACTGGAAGCATAAAGTTTCTGAGACAAAGCTAACATGGACTTGATGGGCTTGTCCAGCGCTAGAACCGCTTTGGCAGGAGGTAATGACTATTAATATGGTATTGGGTCCAGTCATCTTAGCGCATAATATTTCCTAAATATGTGATCTTTTGGTAAATCTAGAGAGGCCTGAATTTGTTGTGCTTTACTGATGGCTGAAAGACGTTCTCAGAACCTGGAAAGGAGACGCTTCTCACATTGATATATGAGTAGGTGAATTGTTAAATTTGAGCTACATGTGAATGATTATGATATAAAATGAAAAATTATCTGGAAACATTTGAGTGTATCTGGCAACTTTCTTGGAATATTTTGCTTCTTGGCATCCAATGAAAATGAATGAGGCACTGATGCTCGACCAGATAATTAATAAAACTCCTTCTCTTCCCTTTTTTTCTTTCTTGACTTTTTGAGCCTCCACCCTCAAGTGGAAGGGGGAATTTGTGATGTGCATCCTCTGCAATGAAGTTACCAAAATTAGCAAGTACTGCTCTCCTATAATCAGACTATTAAGGCTTTGCAATATGCAAGAAGACTTTATGGATAAATTCATTTAAAGCCACACTTGTAACTGAATCTGTTTGCAACTGTGCAATTAAGTTGAAATTCACTTTAAAAGGCACCTTTTAACCATCTGAACCATCTTCTGCAAGTTTGTATTTTTAGAGTTGCATCTCTTTGCTGACTAAAAATAATGGCCTCTCCTTTTATAAGTCTTGCAAAGCCAATAAAATCCTGGGAGATTCAGCTCGATTGCATTCGGGTTTGTATGCCCTCAATGGGATTATTAATTAGCATGGAATCACAGAGCCATTATTGTTTATGACAAACAGGCCAGAAAGAACTCAGTGTCTCTTTTGGATCTCATGCCTCAGCTGGCAAGCTGGGACTTGTGGAAAGTATGTCCTTATCAAAGGACAAAGCACATTCAATCTGGAGATGCTGATGGATAACAACAGGAGATCCTAGAGTACCATGTTTACATCTACTTTCTGAAATTGCTCTAAGTTACTCCTTATTTTACAGACTGTCCTTTCTCTGTTGTCATCTTAAAATCAATACTCTGTAGCTATGTATGGTCCAACTCCTTCCTTTGATGTAGCTCTTTGGATTTTGATGGAATTCCTTTTAGTGTTCTCCAATTGATGAGACTGGCACACTATGTGCAGGAACTCTCTTTTCCGGAAGACTCCAGTGTGCCCTGGAATGTCATCGAAGATCCTGAGACATGATATTAGAGTCTAAAAGTGAAGTCTAACTCTCGAAAGCAGCATTACTCCATCTTAGGGCCTATCCAGCCCGTGCTGGCCCAGTACTCAGCATCACAAACATGCCATAAAGCACGCCTGTGAAACTCTGCACTGGTCCAGCACCAGTGCTGGCTCAATGAGCCTGCCAGTGTGAGCCTGTGCTGAGTCAGAACTGGTGGAGGACGGAGGACTGCCGTGAGTGCCGGGCCAGGATGGGGGGAGGTATTCCAGGGTGGACGGAAGGCAGGGGAAGGGGGTGGGGGGCGGGAGGGGGGCGGAGATGGTGACAGGTCCTGCTGCCATATCTTAACCCCCCTTCCAGCACGGGAGACCCAACATGGACCTTCTCAAATCTGTTCCTGCTCATTAGCGGGCACAGATCCAAGGAGACACATCGGGGCTGCCTGGGGACAGGGTAAGGCAGCATAAGCTCCCTTACCCCTAGTAGTCCCGGCACTGCTTCCCAGCCCTATGGAATGCAGCAGTAGCCATTTCTGCCCCATTGCAGTCTTGGGAGCTGGGAAGCACAGGATTGGGTTGCCCATAACCTTAAAAGACAAAGTGCTGTCATAGTATATATTTATACCAGATTTATAATCTGGTATAAGGCAAGTTATACCTAAATATGATGTCTGTGTTCCTCAGTTTTCCACTTGGTTTCCAGTGTTGAGAGTTCTTAGATTTCCTATGGGTCAGTCCAAGGTTTTATTACTTGTTAATGAAATGTGTAGCTTAGTTGACTTTGTGCCATGTGTGCTATAGAGTTGGAGACAAAGGGTGTCTTCTATTTTCCAGTAACAGTGATTTGAAATCTTTTCTCTATAGGGGCTAAGTTTGGGACATGCCTGTGTCTTCCAAGTGCCTGCTTACAGATGAACATTCCTCTGCTCCTCCTATTGCCGTATCCCTCACCCACTGCAGGCAGGGCTGCAACCCACCCACACTGCTTTTGCAATCTGCCATTTCAGAATTGGGATTGTCACAATCAATGGGAACATATGGGCTCACTTCCTTGTAGCCACAATTGTGAGCACACTATCAACTTTTGTTAATTGGAAGTCTGTCAGTCAAATGACACACATTCAAATGTTTCCAACTGTAACATACACCCAGAAAGTCTTGGGGCATCCTGTGGGGGAGTATAGGCTATGTGTTTTTCTGCCACCAACATGTGTGCTTCCATTTTTCCAGTTACTGTCATATTTAGGTATGAAATGGCTCGTGATAACCATGTTAAGATCTGATTTGGCAATTCTGCTTGAGCCAAGGCAAAGGTATAATGGTTGCTAGGCAACAGAAAGGGCCTTTCAGCAGCTGATTGGTTGGCTCCCCCATCCCCAGGACAAGTACCCCATTTACTTTCTGAAAGAGTTGGCCCTGGGCTGGCATGTATTGATAAAGATATTAGTGAGCTATTCCCTATCAGTGCACAGAGAGAGAGAGAGAGAGAGAGTATCACCTAAGTGTATTCAGCAGAGCATTCTGGAACATTCTATAAAAATGGAACATTCTATAAAAGTTGTCTAATGAGAATTGCTTGTTAAGTGGCCCCCACAGTAGTAATGTATCTCCTTGAACTTTGATTTCTTTTACATTAAATGCCTTATGGCCCAATCCCAAATAAATACTGTGTTGGCAGAACATGTAGTCCATTGGTGAGTGCTGTCACAAAAACCATAAAGTGGTTTGCAGCAGCACTAGTAGGTGGTGCACTGGTGAGAATGCTGGAGCCATCCTGTGTGTACTGGTAACCGTTGGGACACCCGTTGGACCAGGTATGTCCAGCATAGGGGTGGGGGAGTGTAAGGGTGGAACAGGGAGGGAATGGGTAGATCAGGCCCAGGACGGGGGTGGGATAAGCGGTGCCTGTTTGTGTAATATCCTAACCCCCCTCTCAGGCCTGATCCACCTGCATGGATCAACTCAGACTTACACCAGCAATATCACTGGCACAGGTCTGAGTTGACCCTTAGCAGCTGCTGGGGCTTACTCCCAGGCAAGGGGACAAAGGTCCACTTACCCTGTGGAGACCTACACAAGCCAAAAATCCTCTGTGGGATGCAGCTTACTCCACACTGGTGCTGATGCAACATTGAGGGATTTAGATAAGATTGACCTGTTATTAGATTAGATGGACATTCTGGGCCAGGTTATTTGATCCTTGAGAGAAAATCAATGTAGTTCAATTAACATAATGTAAATGAAGTATGTAATGGTTATAGGCTTATAGAAACTCTTTCTCTGTACTTTTAAATAAGCTGATGTGGAAGGTGGATTGATATTTCTGAAACATTACCAGAGTGTCTTGGCAGTTGCCTATTGGTGTCAGATTCACCAACAGGCAGCTGCTCATGGTTAGCCTGAAAATTCACTCTGTGCAGCATTACTGCTACTCTTTGTGGGCTTATATTCAACAACTGTAATAGCAGTTGCAGACCTACCATTAGGTCCAATGGGGCAAATGCCCCAGGTGTGAGCCTCTAGGACCCTGCAGAAGCCTCTCTGAGGCTCCCAACAGGGTCAGAAACTGTGTTTCTGGTTTTCCGGAAGCACAGTTTATAAGAACATAAGAACAGCCCCACTGGATCAGGCCATAGGCCCATCTAGTCCAGCTTCCTGTATCTCACAGCGGCCCACCAAATGCCCCAGGGAGCACACCAGATAACAAGAGACCTCATCCTGGTGCCCTCCCTTGCATCTGGCATTTTGACATAACCCATTTCTAAAATCAGGAGGTTGCGCATACACATCATTGCTTGTACCCCATAATGGATTTTTCCTCCAGAAACTTGTCCAATCCCCTTTTAAAGGCGTCTAGGCTAGACGCCAGCACCACATCCTGTGTTCCACAGACCAACCACACGCTGAGTAAAGACATATTTTCTTTTGTCTGTCCTAACCCGCCCAACACTCAATTTTAGTGGATGTCCCCTGGTTCTGGTATTATGTGAGAGTGTAAAGAGCATCTCGCTATCCACTCTGTCCATCCCCTGCATAATTTTGTATGTCTCAATCATGTCCCCCCTCAGGCGTCTCTTTTCTAGGCTGAAGAGGCCCAAACGCCATAGCCTTTCCTCATAAGGAAGGTGCCCCAGCCCCGTAATCATCTTAGTCGCTATCTTTTGCACCTTTTCCATTTCCACTATGTCTTTTTTGAGATGCGGCGACCAGAACTGGACACAATACTCCAGGTGTGGCCTTACCATCGATTTGTACAACGGCATTATAATATTAGCCGTTTTGTTCTCAATACCCTTCCTAATGATCCCAAGCATAGAATTGGCCTTCTTCACTGCCGCCGCACATTGGGTCGACACTTTCATCGACCTGTCCACCACCACCCCAAGATCTCTCTCCTGATCTGTCACAGACAGCTCAGAACCCATCAGCCTATATCTAAAGTTTTGATTTTTTGCCCCAATGTGCATGGCCTTACACATACTGACATTGAAGCGCATCTGCCATTTTGCTGCCCATTCTGCCAGTCTGGAGAGATTCTTCTGGAGCTCCTCACAATCACTTCTGGTCTTCACCACTCGGAAAAGTTTGGTGTCGTCTGCAAACTTAGCCACTTCACTGCTCAACCCTGTCTCCAGGTCATTTATGAAGAGGTTGAAAAGCACTGGTCCCAGGACAGATCCTTGGGGCACACCGCTTTTCACCTCTCTCCATTGTGAAAATTGCCCATTGACACCCACTCTCTGCTTCCTGGCCTCCAACCAGTTCTCAATCCACGAGAGGACCTGTCCTCTAATTCCCTGACTGTGGAGTTTTTTCAGTAGCCTTTGGTGAGGGACCATGTCAAATGCCTTCTGAAAGTCCAGATATATAATGTCCACGGGTTCTCCCACATCCACATGCCTGTTGACCTTTTCAAAGAATTCTAAAAGGTTAGTGAGGCAAGACTTACCCTTACAGAAGCCATGCTGTAAGGGTTCTGTACCCTTACAGAACCCATGCGTTCCTCATAGTCTCGCTTGGCCTCCCGTATCACCTTCTTACATTTCTTTTGCCACAGTTTATGTTCCTTTTTATTCTCCTCATTAGGGCAAGACTTCCATTCACGGAAGGAAGCTTCCTTGCCCTTCACAGCCTCTCTAACGTGGCTGGTCAGCCATGCGGGCACCCTCCTGGATTTAGTGGAACCCTTCTTTCTTTGCGCTATACACCTCTGCTGGGCCTCTATTACTGTTGTTTTAAGCAGCCTCCATGCACTCTGGAGTGATTGGACTCTTTTTACCCTCCCTTTCAACCTCCTTCTAACCAGCCTCCTCATTTGGGGGAAGTCTGCCCGTCGGAAGTCAAGGGTTTTTGTTAGAGATTTGCCTGGTATTCTTCCCCCAACGTGCATGTCAAAACGGATCGCAGCATGATCACTGTTCCCCAATGGCTCAGTAACGTTTACATCTCTAACCAGGTCCTGCATACCGCACAAAATTAAATCCAGAGTCACCTGTCCTCTGGTGGGCTCCGTGACTAGCTGCTCTAAGCCACAGTCATTTAGCACGTCAAGAAATCCGGTTTCCTTATCGTGTCCAGAACACAAATTGACCCAGTCAATGTGAGGATAATTGAAGTCCCCCATGATTACAACCCTGTCCCTCCTTGTCACCTCCCTGATCTGTTTCCTCATTTCAAGGTCCCCATCTGATTTCTGGTCTGGAGGACGATAGCACGCCCCCAGTATTACATCGCTGCACAAGCCTAGTAATTTAACCCACAGAGATTCTACGGTGGAGTTGGACCCACCTTCAATCTCTACTTTGCTGGATTCTATCCCTTCCTTAACATAAATGGCCACCCCACCTCCAACACGCCTCTGCCTGTCCCTCCTGTAGAGTTTATAGCCCGGGATTGTGGTATCCCACTGATTCTCCACATTCCACCAGGTTTCCGTTATGCCCACTATGTCAATGTTTTCCCTTGTCACCAGACATTCCAGTTCTCCCACCTTTGCTCGTAGACTTCGGGCATTCGCATAAAAGCATTTGTACACAGAATGCCCCAGGATGGGCTGCTTATTCGCTCCTTTGTCCCCGCATCCTCTCATTGTGCCAAACCATCTATCACCTCCCATCACGCTACCTTTCCCAATTTCTTCTCCTACTCTGCCTTTGTCTTGTTGTTCTCTAACCTCCTCATCCCATAGGGATGAGGAGTCCCGAACCGGATGCTCCTCGGCTCCTGTCGGCTTTCCCCCAGAGATCAGTTTAAAAGCTGCTCTGCCACCTTTTTAATGTTATGCGCCCGCAGTCTGGTTCCATTCTGGTTCAAGTGGAGTCCGTCCCTCTTGTACATGCCCCGCTTGTCCCAAAACGTTCCCCAGTGCCTAATGAATCTAAACCCCTCCTCCCTACACCACCGTCTCATCCACGCATTGAGACCCCTGATCTCCGCCTGCCTAGCTGGCCCTGCGTGTGGAACAAGTAGCACTTCAGAGAACGCTACCTTTGAGGTCCTGGCTTTCAGCTTCCTGCCTAAAAGCCTAAATTTGGCCTCCAGGACCTCCCAGCTACACTTGCCCACATCGTTGGTGCCGACATGCACCACAGCTCAGAGAAGCTTCCCCATTGCAGACTCAGGTTTTGCAAGGCTCCATGAGCCTCAGGTGAGTAGGGGGGGCAATTTTCGTGTGTGTGTGGGGGGTGCAACAGCCCACAGGGAGATACCATCGTGGACCCTTGACCTGGGCGCAGGGCTGGAGAAGTCCGCTGCTGTGTAATAGAATGAAGCACTTAGCCCAATGTAACATGTTCACAGAGCACTTTCGATTGATTCCAATGACCTCTTTCCAACACATGCACTTTGAGCATCATGGGAAACATATGAGGCACTTGAGACATGGTCAAGGACAAGTTGTGTTGTGCAGTCATTTCTGCATTGCTTTCATATTTCTTTTTCTTCTTCATATCAAACCCAGCATCTACAGTGACAACTGTTCTCATTCAATCTTCCCTTTTCTTTTCTCTTGCCGGGAAATGTTTGGGAGCCAAAAGGTCTAATCTCATTGCTGATCCTGCATTTCTGAGTTCATTATTCCTTGTGCCCCTCTGACTGCTGCTGCAAACATCACTGAAATTGCTCTCAAGGATGCTATTTTATCAAGAACAGAAGGTGTCAAAATCAAGATATGGGGGGGCCTATATTAGTGTATCCTTATCCGCGGATTCAGTTATCTGCAGATCGGGTCTGCGGTTTAGCAGTTTAGCAGCAACTGTTACCCTGCAGATGCCCGATCTTGTCTGATCTCGGAAGCTAAGCAGGGTCAGGCCTGGTTAGTACTTGGATGGGAGACTGCCTGGGAATACCAGGTACTGTAGGCTTATACCATAGTCTTTTGAGACTGAAGGTTGCCAACCAGATCGGGTCTGGCCCCCCCATCATGCATGCCCTCATGCATGCCCCCTCTGGAGGTGAGAGGAGCTCCACTCCTCTCACCTTAGGAGGGAAGTCTGAGCTCAGCAGAGGCTGAGAACGTCTGTCCCCAGCCTCTGCTGGGCTCGGACTGCGTTGTATAGCTCAAGTAATGCAACTTCTGGTTTCACGGAGAAGCCCTGGAGGGGCTGAGCCCAGCAGGGATGGACATCCTCTGCTCAGACTCTCCTTCCCTGGAAAGCATCCCCAGGCCTCCCAATGCCTTATAGCCTTATAAGGCATTAAAAGCATCACTTCTGGTTTCTCTGTGAAACAAAAAGTCGCGTTATTTGAGCTATACAGCTCAGTCCGAGCCCGGCAGAGGCTGAGGACAGACTGAAGGCTCAGACTACCCTTCAGAGTTTCTTGACAGTGGGGGGGGGGAACTCTCAGACCATGGGGACCAGCCTTCGCCCATATCAGTGGTTTCAGGTATCCGCAGGTATCCACAGTTCTAGAATGAAATCCCTGCGGATAAAGGGGCACGTCTGTACACAAGCACGCAAACTTTCCACACACACAAAAACTGGTGGACATGATCACGTGGAGTGTGCTGGTACATCAAAGATAGCTTTTCCGTGGACAAGAATACTAAGGCAGGTTGAGTAATTGATTTCTGCTAGGATCAGAACCAGAATTGTAGGGGCAGAGTCCACACAGGTGGAAGTTACATGGTTATGTCTGGCTGTTTCCCAGATCTGTCATTTAGAACAGTGGAGGCACATAACTGGATAAAAAGGGTCAGAGAGTTCACACTCCAGTACACTTTCACCCCAATCCTAGCTAACTGCCTGCACAGTGATGCAGCGGTGCTAACTTGGTGCCTGATGTATCCTGAGGGGCAGTTTTGGCCTCCTTGGGGTAGGGGAACATTTGTTCCCTTGTCCCAGGATAAGGTCATGCCAGCTTGCCTAGTCAACCCAGACCAATGTCAGCGGTATTGCTGGTGCAAGGCTGTGTCAACCCAGGAATGAGGACTGAGGCTGGGAAGAGGGTTAGGATTCATCAAACACTGCTGCCATGGAACCCACCCCTTCCCAGTGCCAATCCACCCACCTGATCATGCTACAAGGCAAGCCTCCCCATTATGAAAACTGATTTAGGGCACAATCCTAACCAGGTCTACTCAGAAGTAAGTCCTATTTTGTTCAATGAGGCTTACTCTCAGGAAAGTGTGGTTAGAATTACGGCCTTATTTATTTATATACCACCTTTCTCATCCTCACATTTCTTCTCAGATATTACTCAAGGTGGTTTAAATAGACAGGTTGTCCTAGTCCCGATTACAATATTGTTTTATATATAGAACTCTTCAGTGTCTAGATGTTTTTTGTTCTACAGTGTCGTCATCTTTCTTAGGATGAGGCAATGAAGTGAATAGTTATTTATTTGTTTAATATATTTGAATCCTGCCTTTCCACTCTCTATCAGGAGGTGCCCAAGGTGGTTTATGCTATTTTTTCTATGTATTACACTCCCCCCCCCCCAACATATTAGTACAGTAGAAGAGTAAAGGGGTGGGATATGCCTCTCTGGCTTCTTGATATTCCTGAATTAGTAATGAAATGAACGTAAAAGTAATGAATGAATAATGAAATGAATGATGATTCTAACAACAAAAGTGTGTGTGTGTGTGGGGGGGGAGAATCTTGCATACCCTTAATATGGATTTTGCAAATTGAAGAACAAATGGAAAAGTGTGTCTACAGGCAAGAAAAACAAAGGGAGTTTTCCGCCTACTTCCATCAGGTCACTTGAGTGCTGATATATAGGAGGCATTTTAGAATAAAGACATTTCTCTGACAGCACATACAAATGAAATAAAATTGGCCTAAGGCTGTGATGCCAGAATCTAAACAGAGAACTGGGACTTGGCAAAGATACTTGCTTAATACACCAGAGAAATAGAGCTAGAATAATTTGCAGTGTGGGTGATGAAAAGATGAAAGAGGAAGGTGTAACAAACCCTGGGAACGAAAAGAGGCTTTATAGGCTGCAAAACATGCCCCATAAATATCACAAGTGAACTAAAGGAGGCCAACTACCAGTAGCATTGTAAAGGGGTTTATAGCTTGAAATCTTTTTCCAGTCCACATTCTTTTGAAAGAACCATTTGTACTTTTCCACCTGCTTGTTGTGCTGGATCCTATCAAATCCCAGTGTAGTTGGAGGAGCTGGACTTGGGACAGTCCTTTCTCTATCATGATAGCCAGAGGGAAATAGATGGATAAGACAAGAGGAAGGTAGATGAGATGGGAAAGGGCAAGGTAGTTAGGAAAAAGGGATCTGATGTAGACTGGAAGTGTAGTCTGATTATAGCATACACCAAAAGCACTAAAACCTGTTCCTGCGTGTGCTGTAAGGGAATGTGCCTATAACCACATGTTCCCCTATGTCTGGAGTGCTCCTTTGATTCTGTGAGTAGTGGTACAAGAGTCCTGGGATTCAAGCCCCCTAGGAACAATTTGAAAGAACTGAAAGAACTCAGATGTTTGGTGGAATGTTGTGCTACTTAGCGGGGAGAGTGTGGCTGTTCTGGGGCTTGAGCAAGCCCAGGGAAGAAGCCAATGGACAGGTGGAGGAGGAAGAAGAGTGAAGGAAGCCCCTCCCCACTGGTGAATAGGTCTTGTTGTTGGGCCAGCAACGAGGATGAAACATCAGAAGTTGATGAGCCCTCGCTGTCACTCAGCCCCATAGACTGCAAGATAAGAGTCAGGTTCATAAAGTTCATAGAGTGTATGGTTAAGACTGTCCCCTGGAACCTAACCCCATTTTCCCCATATGATTTGGTATCCACTAATTCTGTATCCACTAGGTTTTCCAAGAACATAACCCTAGTGAATAATGAGAACTGACTGTACATATCATCTTCCTGCAGAGTATATTCCAACACTAAAAATGGGTGAGCTCAAATGTGAAGAAAGGAAAGAGGATGGAAAAGGAGGCAAACCAAGGATGTGCATAGCTCTTCCCTGAGAAATACTGGTGCAGCTCAATCCTATGCATGTCTACTCAGAAGTAAGTCCCATTGTGTTCAGTGGGGCTTATGCTGAGGAAAGTGTGTATAGGACTGCAGCCTTAATCTAATCAAAATGCACAGCTTCTCTCTAAATTCCTTAGCTGGTTTGTCACACAGGAACTTTTAAATTCACCTTGAATTTTGATTGAGGCAAAACTTGGTGACAGCACATCTCTGAACCACTGGAGATGGCCATAGCTGGTTGAGATATTTGATCTGAACTGAACAGAATATTTTATCTCCTGATAAGGTGCTGAATAAACTACTCAGACATTATCTAATTAATGTCCACCATCAGGATATGAAGAGGCAGTCTTGTCTTCCTCTGTGGTGTGTGGCATGGTTCATTTGCTAAATGTATCTCTTTTGTTTGCATTCCTAAGTTTATTATTTATCTCATAAGCACTTATAGCCCAATTATGTAACTTCAGTGCTTCTTAGATCTCACTCATATTTATAGCTAGCAGCACTTGCTGCATTCAGCATATAAATACAGGCTGAGCCTCATTATTTGCATGGGTTCCGTTCAAAGCACTAGTGGATGGCAAAAAACACACAATAGCAAATCAATTTAAAAAACAAAGTTTCTTTGCTCTGGTGATTTAAAAACATCCTTGCTGACCTTTGTGATGTAAGATAAGAGTCACTAAGAAGACAATCCATCAATCAGTCGTCCTCCAAGAGCTTAGAAAGGAGCTTCACTCAGCCCCTCCCTTCACCAGTGCAAAGTGATCACCTTTCTTTCACCTGCTCAGGGGAAGGGAGGGTCGCCTGGAGAGAGAAGGATTGATGGATTGTCAGCCAGCTACCCTCTCTCTCTCTCTCTCTCTCTCTCATTAAGGAGGCTATAGTTAAAGGACTGTTCAGTTTTTTAAACTGATTTTAAAGGGATGCATTTTTCCCCTTCTCCAGGGATCAGCACATTCCTTCTCATTTGCAGTGGCCATTCATGTTGAGTCAAATCCATGTATAAAAAATCCGTGTATAAATAGGCTGGACCTGTACAGGAACCCTATATTGCCTGGTTAAGAGGCAGAGTGATGACTGGGTGACAAAACCCCCCATGATGATCCCTGCAGTGATACTTTCTGCAGTGGCATGGGAATCTTGCAATTTGGAAAGTGGCTGGAAGCTTGAAGATAATTTCTAAGGTTGCAATCTTATGCACACCTACCTGGGAGTAAGCTCCATTGAAAACAACAGAACTTACTTCTGAGGAAGCATGCATACAATTGGGCTAAGAGCCCTGAAAAAGATTTGGAAGAGGAATTGCTTCCCATGGTGCACACATATATTTCCTTTGTCCTACTGTTAGCTTTGGTTTTACAGGTTTGGCAGGTTTTTAACATTGCAAATCCTGCAAAGCCTGTTTACTGGAGGCAAACATGGAATGAATACTGTATACACACCATGAACAACAATTCCACTTTTAAAACACCTTTGGTACGCTGAAAAGCAAAGCAATTGCTATCTCCAGCCTAATTCTACCAGTTATCCATTACATTTATCAATTTCTAGGTTCAGTTTAAAAACAAAAACCAAAGCCGTAGCATGTCCTTCCTGCTTGCAATTTGCTTTTGCTGCCACCTTATATTCAAAATGCACAAGATCTGAACCGACTCACATACATTCTCTCATTCAGAAAGGTAACAGGGGACTTCATAGCTCAGTGATGTAGTAATAAGCTCTGCAGTTTTAGAATTATATCACATTTGGAATTGGTTTTCTTCGTTTTCTTTTGGTTATTATTTTCCCCAGTTTCATATTTAGAAAAGAACAAAAAACATCCATTCTGCATTATCTAACTTGGTTTTCTTTAATAAAAAAAATGGCTTATAGATACATTTGTGGGCATACATAATATATGCGGTGAAAAATGCATTCTGCTTCTACATATGTCTTGATAATGCACCCTTTTAAACAAAAGGAATGGTAAAGGCTATTGTTCTAAAGCAATACAGTCAACGTGATTTTGCCAAGGTTTCCAGTTCTTGAAACAGGAATCATCATAATAGAAAAATGTCGTCTGGCTCTATGGACAGATTTTATTTCCGTTATAATACGAGTTCCTTTTTTCAGCACTTTGTAAATCATTGTTGCTGCCAACTGCAGTGAATGCTTGTTGGTCAAGACTTTGAAAATTGTTATATAACCCCAGAAAGCCATTCGGCTCCAATCGCAATGTGACCTCGGCAGCTTCTAAGGACTGCTCTTTCACTTGCTGCAAAAAACAACCAGCCTTTACAGTTTAGGGATCCTTGAGATGGGCCACCCTTCCTCTCCTCCCCCCTCCGCTCTCTCTCCCCGACATGACATGAATGTAACAACTGTAGTTTGTCATTTTGCCCTTCCTTTTCTGGGGAAAAAATGCTAGTGATTTCTTTTGACTTAAACTGGGCATTCAGAAAGCTGTTTTTATTAATGAACCATATTAAGCCACCAGTGAAAAGCTCCCTGACTCTGTTTAAATAACAGGCTATGATTCCTCCCACCCCCTCCCTTTGGCTCCACTGCTATTAATTGAGGAGTTTCTTTGTTTCTTTCCTAATGAAGCTAACAGAACACATCTGTCAGGTGCTTGTATTCTTCACCCGTCTATAGTATGTAATAGCCCAGCTGGAGGCTATAATGCTACACAATACCCCTGGCCGTTACAGCAACTATTTATTCCTGGGCTTTTCCTCAGATAGGGATTTGGAAAAAAAAGTCTGAAATTTGGGCCTAATTGCTGTTTACACAGCGATAGACACCTGTTCTAACTGAGACCCTGGCTCATGAATCCCACACCTCAGACCTTAGGGAAAGTGGAGGGGAAATTTCAATGAGCTGCCAGTTTAGACACTGAGAAGTTGCCTATGCGCTTTGTATAGGCAAGTGTGCGTTGATCTATGTCCAACAATTGCCATCGCGCCATGCTGGTTTTTGGCTGTGTTCATCTGAAGACTAAACAACGGGCATGGCGGGAAGTATGTGCATTCACACACAATTGTGGGTTTTTAAATAATACAGATATAGCTTCTTTTCTTTGGAAATGTATACATGTAGATATCGGAGAGCCATGTGTGCAATTTGAGGGTTTCTTTGATGAGATATAAGAAGGGGTTTTTTTTTCTTCTTTTGTGGGATGAAGCTCATGAAGCTGAATCCCCCTATAATATATGAAATTGGAATCATAAAGAGAAATAGAGGCAATTTCTGAGAGGCTATTTCTGATGCAGTGTAGTGGCTAAGAAGCCAAGCTGTGAACTAGGTAGAGTCTGTTTTAAATTTCGCCTTAGTCATGAACTCAGTAGGTGGAAACTACTTTTGCAGCCTTCCTCCTCCATCTGCAGTGTGAGGTTCACAGTATGGACCCAGCTTATTGGGCTTTTGTAGAGGTCATTGACACTAGCAGCCCAATCTTATGGTTCCCCCAACACCGATGCAGTCATTCCAAAATGATTACTGCTGCATCCAGATGGTGGGCAGGGGGGCTCACCTGGGTAAAGGAATATTTGTTCCCTTACCTGGGGGTAAACCTCAGCAGCACAGAGGAGTCGACTTGGACCTACTCTAGCAAAATCACTGGCATAGGTGCATGTGGCCCCCGGCTATGGAATCAGGTTATGCCTGGGGGGCTAGGATTCAGTAGCCACCACTGCCACTGAACCCACCCCTTTCAGGGAGCTGATCTGTCCATCCCCTACCCCATTACCACCCCATTCCACTCTCCCCCTGCCGCTGCCTCAGGCCCCAATCCTGAACTTAGCTGAGCCCTAGCAGCAGTGCTGGGCACTGTAAGCGTGCCATAAAGCACATTTTTGGCACTTGATGGGTAAGGAGCGCTAGTGCTGGGTCCACACCAGTCAGGCTGGGTCCAGTGCTAGCAGACAGAGAATGTGCTGCTATCAGGGGTAAGTGCAACTGCCAAGTGGTGATACGGTCTCGGGGGGGGGGGTTGGGGGAAGACAAGGTGGAGGGAGGAGCCAGGGTGGGAGGGGTGGGAATGGTGGAGCCCTGCCAGAAGGCCTGACACAGAATCTCTCAAGTTTGTGCTGGCAAAATAGTCGGCCCAGTCTTGAGAAGCCCCATAGTGGAGCTTGGGGTTTTCCTTGGGGGAAGGTAATGAAAGTCTTCTTCCCCGAGGAGACCTCCAGCTGCTTCCTGGCACCCACTGGATACAGCGGTGGCTGCTGCTCCAGTGGGTGTGGGAAAGCTCAGGATTGGGCTGTCATTCTGCCCTCCTCCACCCCTTTTAAGCCTCCCCCACCCCTTCCCACCTCTCCCACCAATTTACCTGCCTTGGCAGGTCCCAAAGGGGCTACTGGTGTGCACAATGCGGCGGCGACTTTCCCTCTGAGGGAATGCCTCTACGTACTGCTGGAGTGCCTTTTGCAACTTCCGTAAGTTGGTTAACACTGGTGGAATGCACATGCCACTAGCTGTAAAACCCAATAGGACGGGGCTGAAAGTATGTGAATATCTGAACATTCTAAAATAGTATATAAAGGCTCATAGCATTATTATCACAGCTGATAGCCATGAATAAATATCTCCTCCTGGTTAGTCCTTTATTTACAACTACATAAACTAGTGGCCAGTGATGCAACTTGTAGTACTTAGTGATGCACTGTGTGAGGAAGGGTGTGCTTTGGACTATTCTGACTATTCTGAACACCGATTAATTTCATTAGTTCACTTCTGATTCTGGTGTTACAACAGAACTCTCATTGAAACTTCCATGTTTGGACCTGGAACAGCCCTGAAGATCAGACCTTGGAGCAAACAATAGGGGCAGGTGGAGCTAACGTCATGAAAGCCTTCTTGTGAGCTTCTTGATGATCATAATTGTCTATTGTTGAAGATGAGATGGAGTCGTGGGCTGTTCTTGAATTCTCTAAGCTCCAAAATATACCCAGAAATCCTGAAAGTTGTTGCAGGTGGAATCTGTGAGCAAGTAACTCACATTTTATCACTTGAGTATGTAAATAATTTATATGTATGGAAAAAAGCAAAAAAAATTTGCTTATTGTGTCCCTTTCACCTTCTAGTTTGAGTCTAAAGAGTGGTGTTGTGGCTCAAGCTTGCCTGGATATTTCCCTGATCTACCCCCAAATTCCAGCTGCATGGGCTGCTCTGTGGTCACTCAGTCATAAGAAAGAAACTCCCTGCACATGGTGAGAACAACTCTTATCTTGTATGGTCCAGCAATTACCATTGACATTGAAAGAAGTTTCTGGGCTGAGTCTTGGTAAGTGCTGGCTCAAACTAAGTGCTTCTTGTTAGGGTTTTCTTGGGGAGAGGGATACTTGGGCAAGTATTTTCACCATAGAGCTCATGTATTAGTTCCCCCTGCAACTTTCTTGAGTGGGTGGGGTTATGGCAGTCAGTTTTTCTGATTGGCTCATTTGATGAGCACGTCCTCCTAATATTGTCTGGATTTGTTTTTGCTCCCTGGCTAACCCCTGCAGGGTAAACTGAGACCATGCTAATGGTCGCCCCGGGTGGCTTAGTTATAGCAAACTTATTAATAGAAGGAATTTGGTATAATAAAACCATACATGATTCTAATATAAGTTAGCAGCCTCTCCAATGTAGTTCAGAGCTCAAATTGATTAAAATGCAATTAGGCCATAAAACTCTCTGTTTATTACCTCAACTGTTTGTCAAAGATGCAAAGCTAAAGGAAGAGTTTATTCCCCCACCCCCACTGCTCTTTTCTCTCTTCTTCGTTTTCTTCTGAGTTTATTTCTGATCAGCGCTAGGCACTCTCATTAGTCGGGTACTGGGCAGAAATAAAATGTTATTGCCCTGCCATTTAATCCATAGTCCAATCAGAGGGCACTGTTCTCTACTGCTGACAAGGGAGAGATGCAGGCAGTTTTGGAAACTTTATTTCCCAGTCACTGGTGCCTGGGAGATCTTGGATACCTCTATACAGCTGAAACAGCTGATATTCCAGTTGATGGTGATCTTGCGATATTTGGTTATTTTGAAACTGAAAAAGAAAATAAAGATCATTAAAGGGAGAATATGAAAAAACACAGACTGAAAGTTTTAATCGTTAACTGGAAGATGAGGTGGTATGCCATTAAATGATTTTTGCAATCCCATGAAAATTATACAAGTAAAGACCTGACAAATGACATCGATGAAGGGCATTTTCATGCACAAGGCATAAATTGGCTTTAATAGCTGCAGTATATGTTCAATTTATCTTCCAAACTTTCTCCCATAATAGCAGCTATAGGATACAGAAGTGCAAGGGATGCTCAAGTGATTTTTTTTTTTTAAACATTGCAATCTGGTGCGTAATTATTTTGGAGGAAGCCCCACTGGATCTTAGAGAGGCTTGCTTCTGAGTAAATATGATGCAGAAGACCAAGGGAAGCAGAGGCATGTATTGCATGCTGGTTGATATACTGTGAACAGTGATTGATTTCATGAATGTGCGACCCCAGCTTCACTTAATACTTGGGAAATGTCCTTGCAAGAAACCAGGCTGGGAAATACATACTATCCAAAAGTGTTTTTTGTTAGAGGAACTCCACTTCCTTGGTTGAAAACTAAAGGTGCAGAACATGGGGAAGAACTCCCTTGTGAAAGTTGAAGTGGTGAATCATATGATATGGGCACACTATGGGCACACCAGTTAGTTTCCTGCCCTCAAAGGGGCAAAGCCTCAGAGGAAAGCTCCTGCACTGTTCATTACAAGGGCTCCTGGGATTCCTACAGAGTCAGGAAGTCTGACAGAGGTTGACTGGCAGTGTAGGAGAAGGGACTGGCCTGGCTCCCACTATGATGAAAGCCTTGGATTGCAGAGAGCGTTCTTCTCTTGTTTGCTTCTTTGCCTCTTGTCAAGGGCCTCTTTGCCTCCCTAGCTGAAAATGTGCTGTGCCTGCCACAACTGAGGAAATATGTTCACAGGTATGACCAGGGTCAGTGCTATCATTAGGACAACTAGGCAGCTGCTTAGGGCACAGACCTCAAGGGGCACAGTACTGGCCTTTCAGGGGCACAGTGTTATACAGATCAGTTTTTTAACCCATGTAAAAATGCAACAGCAAAAAATGCAACTGCAAAAATGCAATAATATATATATATATATATTTGATTTTAAGATCAATACCACAACATACATAAAACATGTCACATGTGCAAATTCCCTAGAGAAATCAATGATGTTAGGAATTGTTAGTGGAACAAGAAGAAGGGGCAGGTAAAGAATGTGCTGGCTTGATAACATTAAAACAGATACAGTGATGAATGTCCAACAACTGAGAGAAGCCATGCTTGACAGGGTAGCATGGAGAGCTCTTGCCTATAATGTCACCAAGAGTCAGACATGATTGAATGGATAGAACACATGCACAAAATATACAGGCAGGCCTCTGTATCTGCGGATCAGGTATCCGCAGATTCAATTACCCGTGGATCAGAGGGGGGCCTGCGCCCCCTTCACAAATTCCATTACCCTACAAGAGTGTTTCCTCCTTAAACAAAGTGAAATCGATGCTGAAGTGAAGAGTGACTGAACCAGCCTGCATGCTAGATTGAGCCTAACTGAACATTAACAGGAAGTAGATCAATAGTGCTGCAAAGATGGGACGAAGGCCCATGTAAACTGATGTGAGAAAGCAAAGAAATCAGAGGACCTTCCACTTCCCATGAGGTCTCTGACTGAGATAGAGGCTGCTTTCCAGTCCATATCTCTTTCTTTGTTGAGTGCCTGGTTGTGGGGCCACAAGCCTGTTACACAAATGAGAAAAGAAGAAAACACTGAGGATGTGTATGATATCGCACTCTGAATGGTGGTTCTGGCACAGCGCCTAGTGTGACTGAAAAGGCCAATTTGGGAGTGACAATCCCTTCCACAACGGGAGCAAGTGCAGTCTGTCCCTGGTCTGTCTCCCTGGCTATGGGCCTTCCTTCTTTGCCTCTTTGCCTCAGTCTGTTGGCCAAGTGTCTCTTCAAACTGGGAAAGGCCATGCTGCACAGCCTGCCTCCAAGCGGGCCGCTCAGAAGCCAGGGTTTCCCACCTGTTGAGGTCCACTCCTAAGGCCTTCAGATCCCTCTTGCAGAGGTCCTTGTAACGCAGCTGTGGTCTACCTGTAGGGTGCTTTCCTTGCACGAATTCTCCATAGAGGAGATCCCTTGGGATCTGGCCATCATTCATTCTCACGACATGACCGAGCCAACGCAGGCGTCTCTGTTTCAGCAGTGCATACATGTTAGGGATTCCAGCTCGTTCCTGGACTGTGTTGTTTGGAACTTTGTCCTGCCAGGTGATGCTGAGAATTGGTCGTCAGATTTCTCCTCAGACTTTAATCCAAGGCAGTTTACATAGACAGGCTGTTCTAAACTCCTGTAGGGATTTTTACAATTGAATAGTTCTAGTCTTTCATAGAACTCCTCGTTCCAGCTGGATTCTTTCCCCATCTGGCCTCTCTCTGGCCCTTCGCCTCCCACGCTCCACTTGACGGCAACTTCTCTCTGCCACCGAGGGTCAGCTCATCAGTATATCAGCGTGTCGTCAGTTCTCGGGTACTTCCAGTTGTTTTGAACTGGCAGCCTCAGATCTTCAGGTATACAAGGCGGCAGCTCTACCAACTGAGCCAGACCTCCTGCCTGAATATCTGGTATTTGTTTCTTTTGAATTCATATGTTATTTTGCAGTTACAAACTGCCACACACATTCCATGCCTATTTGATTCTCAGGGGACGCCCCAGATTTGGGGGCTTTATTTGGGGGAGACTTTCTTGAGGAGGCTTCCTTCCATGTAGGCTCTCTAACATTGGGTGGTGGCAGTGTGAGCTACCTTTTCCCTGTTCATTCCAAGTTAAAAGGATGAAGCAGGGAGATAGGTGTTAGTCATTGACTGCTAGATGCTCCACCCGCCAGGCCCTTGAACCTGAGAAGTTCTGGCAACCCTCCTTCATGTTCTTCAGGTCTAGGCCAAAAAACTAGTTCTTACATTCAGAAGAGAACCCCAGCGAACAGGTTCGGTTCCTCCTCTTTGAGTGACATATTGACAGATCCTTCAGGAAGACCCCTAAGTCCAACAGGGACTCCTCTTTCCTCCCACTCTGAGGCTTTTCCCTTACCCAAGAATGGTAAACCTATCTGCAACCCTAAAAAATGGCAAAGAGAAATAGAAACAAGAGCTGGTCTAACCCTGTAACAAGTCACGGTAGGGCATGTCCATCATGAGCACCAACATGATGCTGCCTTGAGACGAAGAGGCACTCTGGCAATTTCTGGACCAGACCTAGACTCTCCTTGGAAAAAACCTCTGACATCACAAACAGCCTAACCCTGATTGGCTCAGGGGACCTCTGTGATGAAAACACAGCAAGACTGCACAATTAGGCAGGAGCATAGCACTACAGTTACCACTCTCCATAGTCCTAACACATTAATGGCCCAGTCCTATGCTTGGCTGGCCTGTGGGGTGCAGCAGTACCAATACAGCCTCCAGTGCATCCCATTGACTGACTGGGGCTTGGTCAACAAGTAAAGAAATTAAGAAAAGAAGTAAAGAAATTTTTTCATAACCTTCTCCTCTGGGTCCTCCCTGGTCCCCAATGGGCATGCTCAGAATGATGCTAGCTCTTTTGCTGTTATAAATCTGGTATGTTCAAGAGGACATGTTGGGCTATTGAAAAAAGTATAGACAATAAATTATTGTCTATAGCAGGGCCCTCCAAACCCTGGCCCGTGGGCCAGATCCAGGGCTTGGGAGAATCCTTCTTCCCCCATAAGTGGCACTTATTGCTGTGGCGTGCTGTGGCTTGTTCAACCCAGATCAGGATGAACTAATGCTCTGGGCAGTTGTGCTTGCCCAGAAATCTAGGCACTGTGGCATTGCACCATAGATGTGATTGCCCAGAGTGTCTCATCATCCCAATCCGGGGGAAAGAAGAGCCGCAGTGTGCCAGAACCATAAGCATCAGTCACACCGGGGAAGGCATTCCCAGTTTGGAGACCACTGGTCTATAAAATCAATAATATTTCACTCCCTAGTGAATGTACAATCTGTGGTAACCCTGCTTTATGCAATGTACAAAATGCACCTTAGAGCAATTTAGATTGTGGGGGGGCAACTACATTTGTATTAGTTGCATTTTACAACTTGCATTTTATAAGAAGTTACAAGTTGCATTTGTATTACTTGGAGAGCAGGGCACATGAGAGTGGGTGCAGGAGATAATTTGTACCCAAGCCCAGGGTCAAAAGGGGGGCCTGAGAACCAAAGGAAAGGCCCCCAAATTTCCTGAAATCTTACATTTTCCAATCTCACCATGGCTCATGGTGGGGTGCAGGGGATACATTGTACCTGGGCCTGGGGTCAAAAAAGGGGTACAAAATGGGAGCTGGGAATTTTCTGGGATCTCTGAAAATGTTTTGCATATATTGTGTGAAGACTGTGATTCACAGCAATTATGAGCCAATGGAGAAGGGAAAGTGCCCCAAAGAATCTCTATACCCCCTAAAGGATCCCCCAAAACCTTTTCACCCTCTGAAAAAATTCCTTTCAGAGGCCCTGGATCAAGATGCTCATGTCACTTGTGAAATTTCCCAATGTTTGACTTCTCAGATAAGAAGAGAGCATGTCAGGGCTAGTATGAGAATTATGAAACAATATAGCATTTCTAACACCAACTTTGAAGCAAGAAAAGAGAGTGATGGTTAAAGTACTTCTGAGAAACTATGGGATATTGAGGTTAGTGATAGCAAATGAATACTACCACCATATCTCTGCCTCAGGGCTCACAGACACAGATGGGTTAAAGCCAGAGGCAGCAACTAATTTCCTATGGGAGTAAACAGAGAAACAGAGGGAAACTGGGGTCACTTAAGGACAGGTAATAATGGAATTAGAGTTAATGAAAATTGGGAGGATATCGGGCCCAGATGGGCTCCTTCTAGAGTTCTAAGGAGCTACTCATTGCAAAATATATAGGAAAACTATACTCATTGCAAAACTCCATTGACCTGCTCTTAAGATATAGCAGGCAGGCCAATATTTTTCTGGTTGGTGAAAGTATTGTGCAGGTTATGGGGGGAAGAGGCAAGAGACAGATTCCTTCAATGTCTTCTTTTTTATTTCCATACGTATGTTAAACAGGGAAGACAATACAGAAGCCACTGTCATGGTTAGCCAAGTATCCTGCGCTTCTCTGGTTGTCTCGGGGAACAGCAGAAATTGATACCAAACAAAAATAAGATTTGGAATCCTACGAATTTCCGCTTTCTTTCTTTCCTTATACTTGTCTAACCATTTGAATTTCAAAGTTCAGCAAAACAGCATGTGTACCAGTGTTAGAAAATCCGTGAATGACATTGCTATTTTACCAGTGAATTATGAAAATAAAGATGTAAATGTCTTGTTGTTGGCATCCTTCAGTCTCGGAAGACTATGGTATCGCACTCTGAATGGTGGTTCTGGAACAGAGTGTCCTCTCCAGTGCGCAAAGCCTGGGTAAAGTAGATATGGAGGATAGACTATTTCCCATGCAGCAAATCCCCCCTCTCCACGTCGCTGAAATGGTCCAATGGAAAGGCAGAAGCCAATACGGTTGGTTCCAGTGGCATTGCAGGAGTTGCCAGAACGTGACTGTGTTCAGTCTCAGGGACTCCGGCTCTGGATTTTGCCTCGAGGTTGACTCCTGAAGCCTTTTCCATAACTGGATGTAGCCACAAGGCAGTGGAGGTTTGGGATCAGAGTTTTCCTTCTCTCAGATGAGCTGCCTTCCCAGGCTAATGAGTCCCATCTACCCGGTGGCTGTTTAGTCGCCTCTTACGACAAGTACAGCCAAACTGAGGGCCTATTCTTATCCCCCAGCCCCCAGGGGTCAAAATATGGGGATGAAAATATGGTCATTTGCCAAAGGCGCCTTACTCCTAAGGTACCAAACCCCCAAATTTTCTGACATTTCTTACTGTCCTAAAATATTAGGCCAACAGTTATTGGGACATTTGATTTAATGAGTGTGCAGGGAAGTGCCAAACATCCCTGAGCATTTTCCTGAAACGCTTTTTATTTGCTGTTAAATCCCTCTGATACTTTCCCCAAGCAGGAGTCCCCTAACATTTGCCTCCAGATTTTGCTTTATGGGAAATTTCTAGCTCTTTTTCCAGTATTTTTCAGAATCCAGGTAATGTTGTTCCTTCTTTAATTCCTCTAATTTATTATCTTCAGCATCATTTAATCATCAATAAAAATGATCAAATAATCATTTAATTCCTCTACTTTATTATCTTCGTCCTACCCAACTCCCCAGGCGGTGATGCAATGGTGGTGGAACAGCCTCTGCTGTATCCCGTGGGGGAGTTTTGGCTGCTGGTGATCTCCTCAGTGTAAGGGGACATTTGCCCCAGACTAAGCCCCAGCAGCCACCAACTTAGATCTGCACTATTTCAAGTCTGAGTTGATCTGTGCAAGCGGATCAGGCATGGGAAGGGGGTTTGGATTTGGCATGCCCCACCACCAAACCTGCTCCCCTCCCGGGCTCAGTCTGCCCATCTCCTACCCCATCCTTCCCTGTTCTGCCCTCCCCTGCCCTGTTCTGTGCCCTGTGCCAGACTTACCTACTCTGGTAGGCCTTCTGAGTCCACTGGCATGCATGGGAAGGCTCTGGTCTTTCTATGGGTGTGTTGCCAGCTGGTACTAGCATCCAGCGCTTTACGACCGCTTTTCAACCTTGGGCTCAGGCTGCCCAATGATTAATTGAGGAAAAAGTGCTGCTCGTACATTATTTCCACTTCATTTGGAGTCTGTTACTCTCATAATCCTTGGTCATTTGGGACATTGGTTCCACACTATTGCTCCAAAGAGTATGAGTGTGACCTAGGGTTCCTTTTATAATAAAAAATAGGGAGAAATATTGAAAAAATTCTTCCACCTCCAAACACAGGTACTTTTGACTATTACAGGACTTATCACTATTCAAGTATAATTAAGGGCTTCCCATCTTTCAAAGAGCCAGTATCTTGGTGTGGTATGAATGGTTTCTCACATTTGTGCTACACTCCAACCTGTACAGAATACACCACATCATCTCTACTTTTATACTGTTGTATTTTTTATCTTGTCTTTCCTCCTAGGACCTCATTGTAGCATATATAATTCTCCCCCTTTTATCCTCACAACCACCATGCAGAAGAAAGTTCTTGTTTGTATGCAGTTTCAGTGTGGTCAAGTTTACTGATGACACCATGGGCACAATCTTAACTTGTTTAGGCCGATGCAAGGAGGGGGTCACAAACATGCCATAAAGCACATTGGCACTTGCTTGGGAGTTGGCTGGGCTAGCGCAAGCATGCGTGCCGGCCCACAGAGGCTGCATTCAGTCTCCGCGCTGACTTGGGAAGGGAGTATTGTGTCGGCCAAGCTTGGCTGACGCAGGGGTCTAGGGAGGGCAGGGAGGAGGGGCTCAAGTCCAAGGAGACCCATTGGGGCCATGGTGGCTTACCCGGAGGCAAGGGGAAGAGTTTCCTCTTGCCTCTGGCTGAGCCACTTCTGACCCCAATCTTGCGCTGGAAACAGCACAGGCTTCCTAGCCTGCCTTTTCAAACAAAAGATAGGATTGTGCTACACAGTATGCAGGATGGTGAAAACTAAAATAGGTCGTCTGATCTCGGAAGCTAAGTCGGGTCAGGCCCAGTTAGTACTTGGATGGGAGACTGCTTGGGAATACCGGGTGCTGTAGGCTTATACCATAGTCTTTCGAGACTGAAGGTTGCCAACCTTCCGTAAATGGAAGTCTTGCCCTAATGAGGAGAATAAAAAGGAACATAAACTGTGGCAAAAGAAATGTAAGAAGGTGATACTGGAGGCCAAGCGAGACTATGAGGAACGCATGGCCAGCAACATTAAGGGGAATAATAAAAGCTTCTTCAAATATGTTAGAAGCAGGAAACCCGCCAGAGAAGCGGTTGGCCCTCTGGATGGTGAGGGAGGGAAAGGGGAGATAAAAGGAGACTTAGAGATGGCAGAGAAATTAAATGAGTTCTTTGCATCTGTCTTCACGGCAGAAGACCTCGGGCAGATACCGCTGCCCGAACGGCCCCTCCTGACCGAGGAGTTAAGTCAGATAGAGGTTAAAAGAGAAGATGTTTCAGACCTCATTGATAAATTAAAGATCAATAAGTCACCGGGCCCTGATGGCATCCACCCAAGGGTTATTAAGGAATTGAAGAATGAAGTTGCAGATCTCTTGACTAAGGTATGCAACTTGTCCCTCAAAACGGCCATGGTGCCAGAAGAGTGGAGGATAGCAAATGTCACGCCTATTTTTAAAAAGGGAAAGAGGGGGGACCCGGGAAACTATAGGCTGGTCAGCCTAACATCCATACCGGGTAAGATGGTGGAATGCCTCATCAAAGATAGGATCTCAAAACACATAGACGAACAGGCCTTGCTGAGGGAGAGTCAGCATGGCTTCTGTAAGGGTAAGTCTTGCCTCACGAACCTTATAGAATTCTTTGAAAAGGTCAACAGGCATGTGGATGCGGGAGAACCCATGGACATTATATATCTGGACTTTCAGAAGGCGTTTGACACGGTCCCTCACCAAAGGCTACTGAAAAAACTCCACAGTCAGGGAATTAGAGGACAGGTCCTCTCGTGGATTGAGAACTAGTTGGAGTCCAGGAAGCAGAGAGTGGGTGTCAATGGGCAATTTTCACAATGGAGAGAGGTGAAAAGTGGTGTGCCCCAAGGATCTCTCCTGGGACCGGTGCTTTTCAACCTCTTCATAAATGACCTGGAGACAGGGTTGAGCAGTGAAGTGGCTAAGTTTGCAGATGACACCAAACTTTTCTGAGTGGTAAAGACCAGAAGTGATTGTGAGGAGCTCCAGAAGGATCTCTCCAGACTGGCAGAATGGGCAGCAAAATGGCAGATGCGCTTCAATGTCAGTAAGTGTAAAGTCATGCACATTGGGGCAAAAAATCAAAACTTTCGATATAGGCTGATGGGTTCTGAGCTGTCTGTGACAGATCAGGAGAGAGATCTTGGGGTTGTGGTGGACAGGTCAATGAAAGTGTCGACCCAATGTGCGGCGGCAGTGAAGAAGGCCAATTCTATGCTTGGGATCATTAGGAAGGGTATTGAGAACAAAACGGCTAGTATTATAATGCCGTTGTACAAATCTATGGTAAGGCCACACCTGGAGTATTGTGTCCAGTTCTGGTCGCCGCATCTCAAAAAAGACATAGTGGAAATGGAAAAGGTGCAAAAGAGAGCGACTAAGATGATTACGGGGCTGGGGCACCTTCCTTATGAGGAAAGGCTACGGCGTTTGGGCCTCTTCAGCCTAGAAAAGAGACGCTTGAGGGGGGACATGATTGAGACATACAAAATTATGCAGGGAATGGACAGAGTGGATAGGGAGATGCTCTTTACACTCTCACATAATACCAGAACCAGGGGACATCCACTAAAATTGAGTGTTGGGCGGGTTAGGACAGACAAAAGAAAATATTTCTTTACTCAGCTTGTGGTTGGTCTGTGGAACTCCTTGCCACAGGATGTGGTGCTGGCGTCTAGCCTAGACGCCTTTAAAAGGGGATTGGACAAGTTTCTGGAGGAAAAATCCATTATGGGGTACAAGCCATGAAGTGTGTGCGCAACCTCCTGATTTTAGAAATGGGTTATGTCAGAATGCCAGATGCAGGGGAGGGCACCAGGATGAGGTCTCTTGTTATCTGGTGTGCTCCCTGGGGCATTTGGTGGGCCGCTGTGAGATACAGGAAGCTGGACTAGATGGGCCTATGGCCTGATCCAGTGGGGCTGTTCTTATGTTCTTATGTAACCAGAGCTCCAAAAACATTTTTCCAAATTGAGTGAATGGGCAGTAAAATGGTAAATGAGATTTAGGGAACGGATAGAGACAAACCTTGAGGGGTAACCCACCTATAGGATAATAGTCACTACTTTTGGGTCAGGGAAACAAACTTTCAGACTGCAGTGAGGCTGGCATGACCAGTCCCTTCTCTTTCAAGGAAAAGCAGAATGCTCATTGCTTGGCTTTTGTGACCAGGGCCGAAGCATTGGAGGTGAGGGCAAAGGGACATTTTATCCTTGGATGTTTGGAGCCACCCAGCCTGGAGTGCAAGCCATATCCAGGATGAAAGCATTGAGGCTAAAACTGTAGATCATGCTTGAGGATGTTCATGTAAACTTATTTCCTGGTATGTATTATTCATATGGGGTATGCAGTTTATGTATGATTTTGTTTAATCAGGAAGATGATTGCTGCCTTTCTCTACCACCTCTTTCCACTTCCACACCCCCACTGACTCCCAAGATCCTCCCTGCCAGCCAGTTTTGAAGATATGGAGGGCAGCTGAAGAAGAGGCAGGGTCCATGAGCTTACCTGTGCCTTCATAAAAGAGGGATAGAATTTGGACACAGCTTTGGGCACTACCTTAGCCCAGATCAGGGCTGGAGTTTAGTTGGAGTCAATCAGAAGCTGTTTTAGAACAGAACAAGCAAAATTCTGAACAGGGGGAGGGGATGATCAAAGACAGAGAAAAAGGGTGAGAGTGACATAATTCTGTGGTGGTGATGGGGGGGGGGGATTGAATGTCCAAACAGTCTCATATTGCATAATATAAATACTACATTTTTAAAAAAGATTTTAAGATTTTTAAAGATTTATATGTCACCCTTCCTCCTTGATAATGGGGTGTCCATATTTAAAGTAGTCTGTAAATCACACAATGCAGGAGGTTCAGATGTTCTGCTCCCACGCAATTATGTGAAGTAGAACAGTGTATATGGGGTAGTGGGAAGTGCATAATCACACCCTTCATCATATGGTAGGCAGGACCAGTGGATGATATTGTGCGAACAGGCCCAATGTCTCTAAATGGCTGCTGAGTACATCATATAATGTGCCTGAAATCTACATGACTTGTTTTTCGTGCAGTATATTGATGATCTGTGTGCAATGTCATGTTTCCATGTGACAGATCTTTTGTAATACATCCCACACAAATTCTACCTTCACTTCATTTGGTCATGGTAACCTTGCATACCATAACATGAACTCCTGTAGCAATTTGGGGAACAAAGACATAAAGCAGCTCAGAGATAAAAATTCATTTCATATGTCATTGTGAATGGAATCACAAGACATTTATTTCGGACTACTCGATAGAAAGGCTGCCTGATGCATGTCGATGTCAAGGAATAGAAGGAAGTATTTACTATGGCAGCTTGTTCCTCAAACACAGCCCTTCATTTTGTGAAAATTTCAATTAGCACCAAAATCAGTTTGAAAAAAAGTAGACCCATTCAAAGTATGCAGCAATTTCTAGGCTGCCATTCAAGCAATAGATGTAAATATAAAACAAAGCAGTAAAGGCTGGCTAAACATCTGGTAAAAATAATTTTGCAGACATTGTCTACAATTCTTTGTTTATCTTTCATGGATTTGCATCTTCTCTTTCATAATAGAAACAATTCCTCAAAAACAAAGACCTATATACGTTTTCATTTGGGTTGATATTGGTATCTACGACTGCAGTGGCACTGAGCAACTGCAGCCTTTAATTACTCTATAAATGGGAGAATTTATCCAATTGTAGCTTCGGCTTCACCCACCACAGCCGTGGTATGATGCAAGAATCTTGGCTGGCTGAAATTCTCCCTTCTGCAGTTACTAAAGATGTAGAAGCCCTTTTCTGTACTGGAACTGGTAACCTTGTTGTTCTAGGAAGAGAAATAGCCACTACTATGTGTGCTGTGTTCATGAGACACATAGGAAGCTGTCTTATCCTGAGCTGGGCCACTGGTCCATCTAACTCTGTATTGTCAACAGACTGGCAGTGGCTCTCCAGAATTTCAGACAGGATGTCTCCCCAGCCCTACCCAGAGATGTCAGGGACTGGACCTGGGATGTTCTTGTGCTGCCCTCCCCATCACCTCTGTTTTTAAAAGCCAGCCCCCAGTATTCCAACTTATGTATAGGGTACCACTCCTCCACTTTCTTGCAGATTAGTGTACTGTCCAGTGGGGCTCCTCCAAGCCTTTGGTGTTCCAGGGGGGGTCAGGAAGGGGGTCATTCTATCTAAAGTGCCACCTAGGGATCAGAGTCCAGGGCAGGAAGGTTGGCACCCAGCCTCTTCCTCTGCCTGGCAGGGGCTTGGGAATGGTGGAGTAGGGGGTAGTGCTTTGCTTCTCTTCCTCTCCCTCAGACTTGCAACATGACCACCCTCATTACCAGACAATGATGGTGTTTTTATAGTCACTTGGTCACCCTCATCCCTACAAGCGAGGGCCCATCACCTCCTGAGCAGGATGCGCACCCTCTCACCAAAGAGGGGATGCCTGTGACTGGACAACCATGGGCCCAATCCTATTCAACTTTTCATCACTGATGCAGTCGTAATGCAGCCCCAAGATAAGGGAACAAACATTTTCTTGCCTTGAGGAGGCCTCTGTGTCTGCCCCATCCATCGCAAAATACAGTGCATGCCCTGTTGGCACAGCTGAATTGGTGCTGGAAAGTTGGGCCGCAAGAAATAGAATCCTAGAAGCAGGTGGGTGTAAGCGCAATGGCTTGGGTTAGTAGGGTCATCAAGGCCACAGAGTGGGTTTAGTTCCTTGCTTCAATGGTGTTCTCCAGTAGACCCTTCTGTTGCCCCCCCACAGAAGTGAACAATCTGCATTCACTTTGAAAAGGAAAACAAAGTGCAGGATTTGAGCTTACTCTTGCAATGGAGGCAAAACCTGCCCTCCAACCTCGGCATAGGGTGGCCACTGTCAGGGATCTCAGAAGGAGGTAACATTGTGCAAAAAATGTGTGCAGAAGCATACAGCACTTCTTGCAATATTGAAGCCCACGCCCACCAAAATAAGCAACAGGTATTTTGCTAGGAAGAAGATAACTGAGGGCCCAATCCTATCCAACTTTCCAGCCATGGTGTAGCTGTGCCAGTGGGGTGTGTGTGGCATCCTGAGGTGGGAGGGTAGTTATGGAGGCCCCCTCAAAGTAAGGGAACGTTTGTTCCCTTACTTCCAGGCTGCACTGCAGCTGCACTGGCACTGGAAAGTTGGATAGGATTGGGTCCTGAGGCTGCAGTCCAGAGCACCATGTTGTGACCAGCATCATGCACGGAGTCTTCACTTCCAAATGGCCATATCCCCCTTTTGCTGTTTGACAAGCCATTTTTGAGAATTGGGAGTGCTTCGGGTCATTTATGGTGGAGAGCTACTTTACTGGGGGGAGAGGAGGACTAAAAGTCCCGCTCTGAGTAATCCTAAATATCTCAGCTTCAGGGAAGTTATAAAAAGATCAGAGTCACTTAAGTGCTTCATACAATTGTGTCATATGAGGATGGGGCTCTGGGCAATCCCAAAGAATTCAAGCGAGCCCTCTTTCTTTGTGACCGGGTATGATTTGCGGACAGTGCCTTACAAAGGAGCTTAGAGATTTTAATTGGTAAACACTCCTTTGCTCATCCTCTGGACGTTAGAGTGCACCTGGGGCCAAGCTTATAAAACTGTTCTCCAGGCTTCCAGTAAAAGAAGGAAGGCAACTGAAGGGCAGTTTTACACTCTGCTTTGATCTTGAAGCTGCCTTTGTAGAGGCAAATTATTGTTTGATTTAAGAAAGACAGACTTGAAATTGACTTGATGTGCAAAATGATTACCTTTACTCAAAAGTGCCACTTCATTCAGTGGGTATTGTGTGATCAAGAATATGATGGTGACTCTGTGCAATCTGCATGGTATTGTGGGGGTTTCCCATGTGCCCTAGCTCAGGTTGGGAGGGGGCACCTCCTCACTGTACCCACAGAACCACCCCTGCTGGATGTCAGTCACCCCCTGTCCAGACAGGAGGATCTGCTGATCTCATCTGGAGAGGCTCCTCTTGTTGTCCCAGTGCAGGTATGAAAGGGGAGTTATGCAGCTCCCACTTCCATTTCCTCACCCACTTCTCCACAAGACAGCTTCTTTCCTCTCTGTGGCTGTCAACTCAGAGCCCTTGCATTCCACAGCTGTCTCATGATAACTGGCACTGGCTGAAACTTTTTGACTAGGACCTGCCTTATGGGCATGTGCAATGCCACCTCCTTTTTGACTTAGAACTCGTCCTCCACAGCAACCAAGGAGCCTCTGGAGAGGTGCAAGAAGAGGCAACTTTGACAGGACCTAACTGTGGCTTGTTCAGTGGCTGCAGTGTCAGCCATGAAGTTGGATGCAGGCTTCTTGGCAGCAGGCTGCTCAGTTGCCAAAATGACTCCAGTAGAGGTTTTGGTGGCCATGAGTGGGAGTGGTGGACTCTCCTTGAGGCTTGATGGGTGCAAGTCTAGTCCAAGTCTGAGTCAATGCTGCTCCCAGACAGTATTGTGCTGGTGTATAGGCCACCACTCCTCCACTTTCTTGCAGATTAGTGTTCTGCCCACTGGGGCTCCTCCAAGCCTTTGGTGTTCCAGGGGGTCAGGAAGGGGGTTGTTCTACTCAGGGTGCCACCTAGGCCTCAGAGTCTAGGGCAGGAAGGGAGTTTTCCCTGCTAACTGCGTAAGAGGCACTTTTTCAAGTGGGTGCTCCTCTTCTTAGCAGGGGGAGAGTAACTGGCCCACCTCACCCTAGCAGTGTCTTTTCTAGTGGCTGTCTGCTTGTGTTCTTTTGCATCTTTTTAGATAGTGAAACTTTTTGGGACAGAGAACCATTAGTCATTTGATTTCTCTCTGTAAACTGCTTTGTGAACTTTTAGTTAAAAAGCAGTATATAAATACTGTTAATAATAAGTTTTGGCACCCAGGCTTTTCCTCTGCCCGGCAGGGGCTTGGGAATGGTGGAGTCCTGGGGGAATGGCAGTTAGCTTATTGAGTTAGTATGAGGACCCAGAATGTTCTTCACAAACAATCCAGGTACTAAGGAAACAAAGTTGTCAGAATGTTGACAGGCCCACTGCTCCAAAGAAAAGGAAAGTTGTCAGTTTGATTGGGATGAAAACTTTACACGAGCTCTAGGGTCAGGAATAGCTTTGGTGGGTAGACCAAAGACTAGGGAGAGGTCTCTGGACACAAGGAGAAAAGGTGATTGAATGAACAGTGCAGGACAGGCAATGCACTGAGAAACAGGAATCTGAGGAAAGACTAAAACTTTTATTTTTTTACTTTTTTTAAAATAAGACAGTTGAGGGGGAACATGATAAGCAGCTTAAAAAATTCTGCATGGTATAGGATATAACCCACAGAGATATTTTTTTCTTCCTTCTGTGGTAATACTAGGACTCAGATTCATACAGTGAAGTTTACTGACAGCAAATGCAGGAAAAGCAATAGAAGAATTTCTGAGACCACACCCCATTAATTTATGGAAGTCACCGTCACAACCTACCAGTGTTGGTAGTCACTGTTTTTGATGCCATGATAGCCAAATAGAATTTCCAGGCTACTGAAGTTGCTTACAGGGAGAGGGGGAGCGATATAAGGGAACACCAGGCGGTTGCCTTCATGCTCTGCTTGAAGCACATGCAGCTGCTTTTAATACAAAGTTAGAAGTTAGCCAACTTCTAATTTTGTTGGCTCAAATGCATTTCTTGTCTTTGTTGCCCTCTCTCTTCATCTTCCTCTGGTGTCTTTGTCACTGTCTGTATCTAGAGTAGCAGCTCATTGGGGTGTGAGCCTGTCTTTCCTGTTGGTGAAATGCTATACAATGCCATGTAATTGATGGCAATATATAATAACAGCAGCAGTAACAACAAAAATGAGCTATGAGGGAGGAATCTATGGTCAATCAACACAGGAGATTTTGCCATACTCCTTCCTTTTGGTGTAACCCCAACATTGTCTAGTCCAGGGATACCCAAACCCCGGCCCTGGGGCCACTTGCGGCCCTCAGGGCCTCTCAATGTGGCCCTCAGGGAGCCCCCAGTCTCCAATGAGCCTCTGGCCCTCCAGTGATTTGTTGGAGCCCACTCTGGCCCGATGCAACTGCTCTCAGCATAAGGGCGACTGTTTGACTTCTCGCATGAGCTGTGGGATGAGGGCTCCCTCCACTGCTTGTTGTTTCACATCTGTGATGCAGTAGCTGCAGCAAACGAAAGGTCAGCCTTGCTTTGTGCTAGGTCTTGAGCTATTGCAAGACCTTCATTCATTCATATAAGTTCCATCTTTAATATATTCATTTATATAAACTTATGTAAATTTATTCAAATTTTAAATGTAAATTAATTATTTTTTCCCCGGCCCCCGACACACTGTCAGAGAGATGATGTGGCCCTCCTGCCAAAAACTTTGGACTCCCCTGGTCTAGTCCTTCCATTTTCCACAAATACAGGGACCACCTTTTACCTCTGTGATTTGAAATGTTTTATTTATGCTTTAAATACATTCTAGAGTGTTCCTGTGCACTTTAGCCAAAGCAGTAACTGGGAGAAAAAGAAAAACTGCCTTTGTCTCACGAACACATGGAAACAGATGATAAATAGAAATTGTCGGCATAGTCTTCTATAGTCACTGAACTTGCAGGCAACATAATTTTTCAACCTTTTGTTAAACTAATAGGATTGTTTTTTGTAGAATATGAAAATTTTATTAAGCAAATAATAACGTTTCAGAACTTAGCTATGGTGAAGATGAGATCAATCACACTGAATTTTCTCTCTCGCTCATCACAGACCAGTTTTTGACATGTGAATACTGATAATTTTCAAGAATTTAAGATTAAAAAAAAAGCAAAACTCATAAAAAAGATCTTTGTAGAGTCGTGTGGCCCAGTGGTGTAGCTAATGATCATGTAGCCCATTGCCAAGCTCAAAATGTTGCCCCAGAAGTGAAGTCATGACCGGAAGTGATATCACACTCGGACTTTTTAAAAAGTGAAAATTGGGAGGAACCCACCTCCTCCCCCCAGCAGCTTGCCACCTATTTGTTCTGCTGCCACCCCCAGTCGGTGGCATAGCTAAGGCATCTATCTGCTACCTGGGGTCAAAAAAGATTTTGTAGCCCCCCATGCATGATAAAAACAAATTTAATTAAGGCAATAAATAAAAAGTTATTGGTTCCACGCTGTATCATAATAACATCTTATTGGCACTCAGAACAATCAGTCTCATAGGTCAGTTTGGAGTTAGGCAAATCCACTTTTTGTTCCACACGGCAGTTGTGTTTTCATTTTCTGATTAATTGGTCATAACATTTGATAGAATACAGATATTCTAGTGCCGTTTGTTTCATTGCACTCTGCATTAAATTACCTTTCCAATGATATATAACTGATGGTATTATTCATACAAACCAAGATTTTCACAATTCTGGTCACTAGTGTCAAGCTCAGCTTGTTGCCCCCCTAAAGCTTGATGCCCGGTGCAACTGCTACCCCCTGCACCTCCTTAGCTATGCCACTGGTGTGATCTTCATCTGCATGTTAATATTTTGCAAATATGTTTTATCCTGTTTTTTAAATTATGTTTTTAACCTTTGTTGTAAGCCGCCTTAGGTCCCTCCAGAGAGAAAGGTGGGGTAAAAATAAAGTTAATAATAATAATAATAATAATAATAATAATTTCAGTTGGAAAGGGTTAGTGGGGGGAGCTGTTTAAAAAGCATTTAATGTTACACACACACACACACACACACACACACACACACTATATAGCTGTGTCCTGAAATCAGCTATCTTGCAGGTGGCTTTACAAAGACCAATCAAAAGTCAAGAGCAAGAAAGATCCAATATGGCAATGTGCAGATTGTCTTGTGGGGACACTTGGAGTTCCTCATTCAAAGATCAGCACAGTAATAGTAAACAAGGTTCCTGGAAGACTGCTTGTCCATAGCTACCAATCTGCTCTGGTAGTGTGCAGATACAGGGGAACAGCCAGTATGGTCAGAGACAAATTTTCTACCTTCACAGAAGACTTTCCAAATCCATGTCTCTACCAAGATACTTGTGACATGCACCAGCTGAACATTGCAGAGGATTCTGGGCCTGTTCCAGGCCACATGCTCAGCTGAGGCGAGGCCCTGGCCAGGTCTGTTTGGGCTTACTGTCACTCTGCATAAAGTGAGACTGTGAACATAAAAACACAAGAAGAGACCAAAATTCCAACTAGTCCAGCATGAGGCAATAACACTCTTTCCCATTGCTTGCCAGAACCTGGGTTTCAGAGGACTGGAGCTCCCATTTGGTACAACTGCATTGGCAGGAGGGGAGGGTCTTCTTTGGGTAAGGGAACATTCATTCCCTTATGCAAAGGTAAGCCTCCGCAGCTTGGGGGGGCTACTACTCAGCCCTGCTACTCAGACCTAAACTAGCAAAATTGCTGTTGCAGGTATGCATGGATTCAGGTCATGGGATCAGGTCTGGGAAGGGGGCTAGTATTCTATGGTCACTGCTGCCATTGAACCCAACTCCTTCCTGGATCCGATCTGCCCTTTCCCTGCCTCAATCACCATCCTGTTCTGCCCTCTCTCTGCTGCTGTGGCTATGCCATTCTGCCCTCTCATGCCCAGACCCAACTCTCCAACCAACCTACCTTTGTCAATGGGTCCTGAGCGGGTTACTGTGTGTGGAGCAGCTGCAGCTTTCCCACTGTTACTCCAGCAGCGCATGCCTCTGGGCACTGTCAGAGGTCCTTTTGTGACTGCTGTAAGGTATGCCTTTTTGCATATTGTAGGTGATGGTTTTCACCATATTGCAACTGGGGAGCTGGGGCTGAGAGGTAATGGGATGTCGAAGGCCACCTAGTGACCTTAGAAGTTTGATGCAAACCAGGAAATTGATTTGGACTGATTTGCAGCTCAATTCTTAGCCACTAAAAGCCAGTATGCTCTGTGATACTGTAGCTCCTGAAGATTTAAAAAAAATACACAATATTTGGTGGGACACACCTGTGAGGCCTATATTATCAGCACTACCTATATCATCAGTACTTTTTTTTCTGATTTGCCTATACATCTCTTATTTTGGAGTAATGGTGCAATGGCTGAACCTCCTCCAAAAAAATTTATATATTATTCTTTTCTTTTTTAAAAAAAAATTGACTTAACAAAATGTCATCTGGCTGGTTAAGAACTCCTCTGAATATACGAATGTGTTTCTTGATATGATGAACTCATGTCTGGAATGAGACCTCATTCTGATTTTTTCTCATTCTATCCCTGGTGTTTGCGTATTTTTTTGAAGCATTCATCATGAGTGTTCCCTCCTAATGCTCTACCTAATGATAAGGCCCACTGGTGGTCGACTCTTGTCTTCCACAAAGAGGTGGGTACCACTCAGTGATGGAATAAAAACTGTGCATACATAAACTCACATCACTCTTGGGGGCTCCTCCCTCGATGAAAGGTGCCATTATAACAGTTAGATCATTATCATTATCATGAAAAATCTTCTCAGGGAAGCAATTCCACCTTCTGCTCCTGACACCTCATTTCTCTGTTGTCTCCAGAGCCTCTTTTGTATCTCCTAGGAGCCTCAGTTCACATCTTAATCTCTTTGTGTGTAATCTCATTACAGATAATCCCATTTGCTGGAGATGTCAGGAGTACCTCTTCTCTATGTGAGGAAGGATTTCTGCTCATCTCATTTTGTAACTGGTCCCAGATACATTTATTGTATAAACAGACTAGTTGGAGCCGGAATCTCCCTCAGGTTGGGGATGTCTATGCTCCATTGGCACAGAAATCTGTCAGGGAGGTGGGTGCGGGGGAAGGGATAACACTGGCTGTTCTTTTCCAATTACTCTCTGCAAAATGACTCACTATTTACACAAGAGGGAAAGGGAATTTGTGATATTTTCCCAGCTAAAAGAACAAGATTTATAAAGTAATTAAAAACAAAAAGCTCTGAATGACTTTTAGAGACTCATTTATCTTGGACCCAGTCAGTCTTGTAGAGGAAGACACAGTATGAGCTGTCCTCACTTTGATTCGGTGTTTTGTTTTGTTTAAAGCCAATTGCTGTTTTAGTCTTGTCAGTTTGGTGAGGATATAGATGCTTCTCAGTTTGGAATATGGGCCACAGTAGGTAAGCAATGATGATCGTAGGGAAAGAAAGGCCTTGGGGGGCAGGGGAGACAAAGCAAACATGGAGGATAAAAGATGTTAGAAGTTTGGGGAAAAAATGCTACTCCTTGTGTTGTTTCCTCTAATGTGCTATTTCTTAATGCTCTTGAGTAGGCTACTGTCACTTTTTATAAAAAAAAAAAAGATAAAAAAATATCTAAAACCTAATACTCTTATTAACAGGAGGGGGTTGGAATTAAAAAAAAACAGTCGCTTTCATTTGATGGTTTGGGGAAAAAAAGATGTTTGTACCACTCACTGACTGGCTAATGAATAATCAGATTTCACAGCTTGAGTGCTGGGGTGGTAATTTGGTTGCACGCCATGCTCCAAATCCATGGAATAGTGCTTCATTAATGTGAAGACCTGTATAATCAAACAATTAGCAGTCTCTTTGCTGCTAAAGCAGCTTTTCATCAGCATATATACTTCGCTGTAAGATGAGTCTCAAATTACTGGGTCTGACAGCAGAACTAGCCTTCTACTAAATCACAGTGGCTAGGAAGCTGAGTGGACACAGGGACCATGTTTTTAATCCCTGAAGGACACATCACACCAGGCATATCACACAGCATATGTTGTATAGTATCGGGAAGTGTCAGAAATCAAGAGCCAGTAGATTTCCATTCAGTATAATAATGTATCAGTAATAAGCCAGTGGAATAATGAGGCACTTTAGATTTAATGGAATATATAGTAGCCTTCCTATGGAAAACAGTTTCCTATCGACAGTTTCCTAAAAAGAATCCTACTGAACCAAGTCTTAAGAGTACTGATTCTTACTTCCATTTGGGAGGGACTTTTTTCCTTCCCTCAGTTTATTTCGATTTTTCCAGCCAAATTGAGTTGGCAAGAAGAGATATTCAGTCTTATAACTGGTTCAGTATGTGCTCAACCTATGTTTCAGTGACTGGAAAAGCACATGTATATGCAGCAAGCTGACAAAGTCAACCTGGGTTGAAAGAACCTGGAAAAAAAAAACCCAGCATATAAATCCACCCTTAGAGAGAGAGTGGACACAACCAAGGGAAGCAGTGTGTCCCTTTGATGCTACCAGTGAATTAGTCTTTGTGCTTTGAACATAGGCAGTGTCAAGGGCCATATTAAAAGAACACAACAAATTTCTTACATGGGAAGCAAGCTGAAATAGCTTGACAACTATAGATCATTATCAGCCCAGTCCTATCAGTTGGCATGCACCTGAATGGCTGGCAGTCCCAGGTGTAGCGCAACAGAGTGCCCAGTGCCCACTGGAGCAGGTATGTCGGGGGGGCATTCAAGGGTGCTCTGGGAAGGATTGGGGTGAGGATTAGGGCCACTTGCTGCCTAGCTTCAAGTTTTTCTGGGTAACACTATCTAGATCCTTATGCTCGTTTCCAGCCTGATTGGAGAGCCTAGATTGCATTGGTTCCACTGGTGGATGACCTGCACTCGGAGATGGAAGGGAGGATTGTGATCTTGTTGACTCTCCTGGACCTCTCAGCAGTTTTCAGTAAACTGTATTCTTCTGGGACGGGAGATATAGGGAACTCTTTGAGGTTGTTCCAATCCTTAGTGGATAGATCAAAAAGGTGGTTCTAACCATTGGCCTGTGGGCTGCTGCAAGGTTTCATCTTGCCTCTTATACTATATAGCATAAACATGAAATAATTGAATGATATGGTCAAGGAATTTAGGGTGAAGAGTAAGCCGCGGACGTCCGCAGCCCCGTGCCCAGAGCAAAGCTCCGTGATGGCACCCCCCACGGACTATTACCGCTGCCCCCGTGCAGATATCCACCCCCCCACTCACCAGAGGCTCATGGAGCCTCGTGCGACCACAGCCCACGCTGGAGAAACCTCTGTGAGGTTCCCTGGCACTATAAGCCGTGCTTCCGGCAAACCAGAAGCACAGTTTCTGCCCCTGTTGGGAGCCTCAGAGAGGCTTCCGCAGGGTCCTAGCGTCCAGCACCTGGGGCTTTTGCCCCATCTCACCCTATGGTAGACATGCAGCTGTGAAGAGTGCATGAACCCAAGTCTATTTCTACTTTTCAGCTAAATTTATGGCCCAATCCTACCTGCATGGTACACTGATGAATGTCAAAGTCCACTGGCATTTGGGGGGCACTTGGGGGGCACTGAGATGGTTGCCTCAGGGGGTAGTATGAGAGCACATTATAAGGAGGCAGTGTGAGAGTGCCTCTCCTCTTCCACCTGATTGCTGCCTTTCAGAGAGCAGAAGTGGGCAGGAGGACGTAGGTGAGGAGATGCTCAAGTCCACCTCCCTCCTCTTCCTCTCCTCAAACTCAATTTGTAATATGTTACAGCAGAAAGATGACAGCTTGAGGTTAAATTTTAATATTTAGAATTAACTTGGAATCCCACCAAGAAGCATTCTAATCTTTTGCTTATGTTTGTGGACAAGTAGGGTTTTTTGCAAAGCTGAAATGAAGAATGAAGGTGCAATATAGCTGCCATTAAAGAAACATGCCAAGTGTTTGGAGTTCTGATTACCTTGATAGGGGGCTGTGTGGAGTGTCTCACTGTAAATGGGAATAATGAGGATTCATACAATATAACCAGGGCTGTAGTACTAAATGCAAGTGAGATATTATTTCCCTATTTGCACCATTTTAAATGAGAAAAAAGTGCTAACTAGAAACTGAGAAAAATCAGATCCATACATTTCATGATTATCAACTTCACAATAATTGTTGACTCTCTTTTCTTAGATGGAAATATATATATAATATCTGTGGCCAGTTTTTTGGGTCCCTTGTTCTGCTGTCATGTGTTCCGACCAATCGGTTATGCAGTGCAACAGATGTGTGAGATTGTAGAAACCTGGAACATTTGGCTGCAATAATGCAGTTTGTATAAATAAAAGTCCCAGCCAACAGAATGACTGTTGGACTGCTTTATACCAGCTGAGAATCCGATCCATTGTGTGATTTGCTTAACAGTATTTAGTAGCAGTACATCTTAAATGAAAGGGGCTTGGGATTTTTTGTGTAGATCCCCTTTTGATTTTATTTCTGCCTATATATTTTTTTTAAGATTCTTGTCCTATTGATCAAAAAGCATCTTCACTCACAAAGTGTACATTCTCCATTCATTCTTTCATCTTGTAAGCTAAAATTAGGCCTGTGGGAATAATGAATTCCATTTCTCCTTTGCTTTTTTTAGTGCATGAAAGGTTGGAATGATGGCCAGCAATTTTAACTGAATTCACACAATCTGCAATTCAATACACCAAAAGCCCACAGGCCATCTTTCCAGGACAAGGAAACACCATCAGTTCTGTACTGGCGTCTGGATCAGGGTAACCAGAAACAATGGAGGACAGGTTTTATATACCTAACCATTATATAGAAGAAGGAATTTTGGCAGGTGCAGCTCAACATGGAAAGGTTTAAAGAGCTGAACCTGCCAAAAGTCCCTCTTCTATTCAATGGTTAAAGGTGTAGGCCCTGTGTCCTCCATTGTACCTGGTCACCCTGGTCAGGATCCCTCCTACTCTGACATCAAACCAATATAGTGACTGCCTAGTAATGGCTGCAAGTAATCATCATCTTCATCTTCATCTTCTTCTTCTTCTTCAGCAGCGTTTGCCCCGTGTGGTGGTGGGGTCTGCTATTTTGGATCGGAATTGCCATTTCTCTTAATCACGGGCTTGGTCTGGGGATAGGCAGGTGATTTTCATGTTGCTATGTAGCGTGTCAAGCCAGCGCTGCTTCGGTCAACCCTTTGCTTGTTTGCCATTAACCTCCAACTGGAGGCCCTTCTGCGCTAGCGTATCACTATCAGTGCTCAGAACGTGGCTGTACCAATGGCTCCAAGTAATGAGGTAGCAGTAACAGCCATATAAATTTCTGTGGCAAACTTAAACAGATGGTATGATGAGGAAAGTGTAAATTGCCTTCAGTGTCAAATATCACCTGATTTCTGTAAATGATCAGTAGAGTTTTTGCTTCCTTCTCAAGCAAACAGAGAGTTTTAAGTTGCTGAAAGGGACAGAAGTGGAATGCTGTCTGCAAAGGGTAAAGGCTGAGGGGAAAGGAAAGAATCAGAGGTAAGGCTAAGCAGAAGGCTGAAGAAGTGATGAGAGAGAACTCTAAGGGAAAGCTTAAGCCCAGCAGCAGGAGAAGTCTCCCTATGCCAGCACCTCATGACTCTCCAGAAGCACCCTGCCCAGTCTCAATATGCTTCCTTGGCTCCACTCAAACTTGCGAAAGAGCTAGCAGAGATCTGAATAGACTCATTGGAGACCATAGTGTGGCGGATTAGTGTAATGGAAATGCACAAGATCCCTCGAGGAGATAGGGTGTGGAGTCAACAGTGGCCCCTTGCTCTGGCAGGCAAGCATAGGGTTAAGGCCTGGGCTTTCAGCAGAGGGTGTGCTACACAGCTGTAGCCACTAGAGGCAACCAGGTCATTAAGGGATAAAAGCAGCACCTGGAAAAGGGAGAGTTTGGTGGGTGTAGAAGGAAGGAACTTGGAGAGATTGAGAGAGCAGGAGCTTGTAGAGAGAACTAAACTGATGGGTTAATGAACTGAAGAACTAATGGACTGGCTGATGGACTACTGAACCTGCTGACTGACCAATGGACTAACTGGCTAATGGACAGAAGGGCGAATGGACTTATGAAAATTGCTGGAACAGAGACTGCTGGAAACACTGGAGATTGGTGTGTGGCTGCCACTCCCACGACCTGCTGAGGACTAAGTTGTTGCTGTGGTGACTGGAGAGGCTGCAGGCAGGAGACGGGAGGAAGGAGGACCTCTGCAGGTTGAACAGGTGAGCTACCCTGGTGGTGGGGCCCAGCAGTGCTTCAGGGTAGAACCTGGGCCATTGTTGGGGAACACAGAGAAGCTAATTAGCTTTAAGTGGGCATAGGTTCTTGGACTGGGAATTTGGCAAAACAAATAGGTATGAAAGATTTTGTTTACTTTCCTGTCCATTGTACCCTATTCTCCAGCCTGCTGGGTGGAAAGGAGGCTGTTTCAGTGCCACTGTGCCCTGCAGGCTGGCCGAGGATAGGGTCGGGCTGAATGTTTATAAATATGAATAATGCCAGCATTAAGATCATAAGAAAAGCCCTGATGGATGAGACCAAAGCCCATCTAGTCCAGCATGATGTTTTTTCACAGAAGTGCACAAACTGCCTTTGGGAAGCCCATGAGCAGGATTGAAAGGCAGACGTCTCTCCCACTACTGCTTCCTGGCTAACTAGAATCTAGCTAACTAGGATGAACCAGGATTTAGTTAATCCTAAATTTACATAATATAGTCTGAACATTCCAATGGGGAAAAAATGGTCTGAATGTCAATATTCAGTTTTTACCTTGAGTCACAGAAAGCAATTCAGGTTTTTCCTCGGTTTTTGTTCCGTTCTGCAGAAACACGGGTTAATGAATTGCTGTGATGAGCTAACCTACATCTAAAGCCAGAAACAGCTCTCAAAATTATCCTCCTCTGTTCACATATATTTGACGTAAATTACATCAAATTGTATTTGAAATACCAAACTGGCATTAATGGAAGCTTCCCCCCCTTGCTCCAGGCACCATTTTAAAATAGATGAGCATAAAAATGCAGTCTGCATCATTGTTTATATGAAACTAGTGAGAATAAAAATCACCATGTAAGTTTTTAATAAGATGTGTTTTTCATTCCAGTTTAATAACCCAAGTCTATATTCATCTTCCAGTATAATAAATACACCGAAAGAAATGCATTCTTTTGTGGGCTTTAACATGTTGAAGGTTTCTGAAAATGGAGCTTTCCGGGAAGCCGGGAGAAGGAAAGTCTTTTAATATGGCAGCGCGGAGTATTATTATCATAAATAATTAATGTGCACAGCGGAAGAAAGCCAGGCTTCATTAATAATTCTTATTTTTAGTTGGCATAAGTGAGAGGTACTCTATCTTTTTTCACCCGATCCGTGTCAATTTCCTTGATTTTAATTTAATAGATGTTAAATTTTAAGGGTATTATGTGTTCCGCAATGGACTCCGAGTCTGCACGCGCGCATGCACATGTGTGTGTGCCTCTATGCATTTTGCTTTGCGTCTTTGCATTAATAGCCTACCAGCAATTTTGACTCGCAAGGATATTTTTAGTGTCGTGCACACAAGGGGAAAGAGAGAGAGAGAGTAGCAGCACTGTAGAGGAAAGGTAGAGTGGGCATCAATGTCAGGTCCTTTCATCTTACATTTCCCCGTGGGACTAGTTAAGATTCTTCTTTGATTAGGATCTCAGGAAATATTAAAAAGCTCTGCTGCGATTTTGAGCTCATCAGAATTGACTCTGTTTTTCTTTTTCATTTTTTAAAATGCAGGGATAATTCACTTCCTGCTTTTTGCTTGCAATGGCAGGTTTCCTTCAAATGCAGCCCCCTATTTCTGATGAACTGAAAGCTAATTTCTCTGATTGATTTGCACAGTAGCACTTTGCCCCCCCCCATATGTAAAATTGCAGCTATAATGGTATTATTTTATTATATGATACTGTCATGATGGAGACCTGGCTACAGATTATCCTTCTCAGTCGCATCCCAGCCTGCTTCCATTTGTTACATCGAAAACTGATGTTGACAAAAGAGCAATATCCTGACCGGACATTGGCTTCACACATTCAAGAGGACAAGATGTTGCAGTGGACACAGCAGAAAATGGAGTATTGTCTCATACGCAGATCACTGAGAGCCAGTCTGGAGACTATTTTCACCATAGGACTTAGCATCATCGTAGAAAGTTATTCACCTTGTGGCTATGAAACAGAACTTATCACATGAATTGTGGCCACCATGAAGTGAATTTCCCTGAGGCAATTCATGTTAATGGTAATCACTAGCAGGGACAGGAAAATTCATTGTGTAATGATCCCATCTCAAGTGATGAGTTCTGCTTTGTTATATGGCTGGGATGTGGGACATGTGTCACTGGTATGCAGATCCTTCTGGCAGATATAATAGCTGGACTGGGAGAGAGTGGGTGTGGTAGCTTATTTTCTATCGGGCCCAACATTTTTTTGGCAACTTGAATCAGGTTGCCAACTCTGGCTGAAGTTATCTTTGAGATTAATGTTTTTCCAGCATGATACAATATTGGAAATTCCTAGATGCCCTGTTAAAATCTTCAGGATTGCTTTCAACAGTCATCTGGACATTGATTCCTGGAGAGTCCAGTCCTATCCTGGAAGGCCGACAACCTTAAACCTGGATCCTGGGAAACCTATAGCAGATTGGTTGCAACCTGTCCCTCATGTCACCACAAATGGATGGGGTCCTAAAGTGGGTTGAGCAGAGACACGTGGCACTGTGTCTGTTTTGCCTCCGATGGAGCACTCAGTTAATTGTATTTTGCCAAGGGCCCTCCAGAATCTTCACGTATGATAGCACGTTACCAGCATTTGCCATCATGATGCCAAGCACCGCTCATGTAAGAATGGTGGCTGCAGACTTGACCTGTGCATATCTCAAACTGCCCTTGCAACATAGTCACAAAGTAATGATTGCTTTTTGTGGCTTAATTCACTATTGCTTTTAATCTGTGTAGTTGTCTCTAGCTGGGAATCAGTGTCTTTGAAGAAAGCTGCCAGCTCTCTCTCCTCCCCCCTTCCTCTTCCTTCATGCTTCTTGAAACAGCTTGGAGGGAGGGAGAGAAGGATCGATTAGCACATAGAGCTACAGGAGAAACCTCCTTGTCAGAATGCCTCGGCCTCACTTTGCATCTCTGTTCAGTATTCCAAACCAGAAGGCAGGAGGGAAGGCAGAATGTCCTGGTCAGGCAAGGTGGAGAAGCTTGAGCCAGCAAGCTCTGAGTCCAACTACATTCAAAATTAACCCTTGATGTATCCCTCCTGTGATTGTTGCAGTTGACTGCAAGTTGCAGTTCCAGTTGAAGTTGATTTAAGTATGTTTTGATTTAGGTAGAAACCCTGGAACCCAACCTGTACTTAAGTATTTATGGGCCAGAAGCACATTGGCCTTGTACTGTTGGAACTTGTGTTCGGGCAGCCCAAGGCCCTTTGCAACAGTGTGAAAGCCAGGCTGCCATCATATGCTTCTGGGCTATTGCCACAAAGGGGCAGAAGTGCGGCACATGTGCCAGTGGATCCTGGAGGCTCTGCTGCTCTTAGTAAGTTGGCAGTGGGGGCATGTCATAGGTAAGGAGGGAGGGGGAGGGTAGGGGATGTTTCAGGGTGGGGGGGAGGAGGAATGGATTCTGGTGACACCAGCATGCGCCAGGATCATATCCCCTGTTTTCGAAACCAACCTGCCCCTTTTCTCTCCTCAGACCTATGCCAGCTGGCATAGATCTGAGGAGATCCATCAGCCACCAGAAGTGTATGCAGAGGTAAGTAAAAAATACTTACCTCTGACAGGCCTCCTGATCATCCCCATCATCACTGGACGCAGTGCACGTTCCGTCAGCATAGTTGCACCATCCAATCAGCATTCATTTTCTGTCTGTGATATTGACAACGTCTTTGATAGCACTGTTTCATGCAGCACTTGATTTTCAGGAACACATACTCCATGTTATTAGAGGTATTGCTGTACTATTATTGCCATTTTACATGGTTTGAAGTGCTTTGGATGTTTGCTGCTGGAGATCTGGCAACCAAAGATGATATCACACTATTGCCTGTGGCTCTGTGAACTTGCCTTTCTCTTCCTAGTGGAAGCCAAGATGGGGAGGAGAGAACTAGTTCCACACATAAGAGTGCAGGAGGAAAGGGAAAGGAAATGTATGTGCACATGGGGCAGTTTCTTACCACCATCATTTATGACTATATTTCTGAACTGAGCCAAAGTTAGTGCGTACTGGAATTATAAAGTGAGGCTTACCAGAATATTTCATTGTTGCTTGACTAGGCTGAACTTGAAGAGAGAAGCTAAGCAGTTGCTAAATTCTGGGTTTGAACTGTGATCAATTTGGGGAAAATGACCAAAAAAATACATGAAAGTCAGATTTTAGGGAGAGACATAAACAATACCAGCAAATGACCTGACTTGAGCTCCTAAATACATTGTCTCCTACTGTAATTGACATTCTCTGTTGCAGCAATTTTATATTTCAAGAATATTGTGGTGAACGTTACAGGCTGTGACAGTGAGAACATTAAAACATCTTTTTCTATTAGAACTGATTGGCAGTTGGCAGAAATTAATGATAATGATCTTATTTTGATAAAAAATGTAGCAGATACCATGCCGGCTGTTAACTTTTCAAATCTGGTTTCTTTCTAGTAAACATGGTCCTTCAGGCTCTGTCCATCTGCCTGCAAGAAAAGAACCTTTTACTTGCTTGGAGTGGGGAAAAAGCCACTGTTATAAAAATGCTGCTGTGAATTACTGATTCCATGATCACATCCTTTTTCTCAGCAAGGGAGAGGGCACTGTTAAACTCAGGGCTGAGGAGCAGCAGGTACACTGAATGCTGCATAGGGAAAAGAATTGTATGTGTTTGCCAGACAGGATTTTCAGTATTGCTTTGAGATCAGCTTTGGATGTTACACTACCCAGATGTGTTCCTGGGATGACATGCTGAACATTTGCAAAGGTGCACATGAAAAGGTGTGCACCTTACTTATGCGTGTGAAAATGTGGGTACATGGTATGCACTCTGTCAAATCTACCTCTTTTAGACATTAAGAAAGTCTAAACACTTGTGAGTATGGTTTCAGCTGTGTCCATTTTGGCAGCCTCTATTCCATTGACTTGTGTTGGATTTATTGCCCAACTGCAGCCTATGTCATTGATAAACCGCGCAGAGGAGATTTAAGCCATTTGTGCCCAACATTGCATATATGCAACAGGGACCAAATGTGTATACCTGGAGGCTGGGCAAAAATGGGTTTTAATGTAGGAGAAGGCAGTGTAATGGGTGCTGTCCTGGCAGCCTGCTAATCTGGTCTGTAATGCCACTTGTGGACCATTTGACTCCCCTTCCTGATGCAAGGCATGCCAGGATGTAGTAAGCCTCTGTCCGTGCCAAGATAAGAAGATGAGCTTATTTCTCACTTTCTTCATAAGCACTGGCAACATGTCATCAAATACTGCAAATTAAATCAGTGCAGCTATACTTATACAGCACCTGTCGGGTAGGCTAAAACCACAGTCCAAAGAACAGTTACGTGTGTATGTCCCACCAAAGCCACTGTGTGCCGCACTGTGGCCTTCATTAAGGGGGTAATGAGGTGTTTCCCTGCTGTACCATTGCAAAGCCAAGCCCACATCTAGCATTTTAAAACAACTGTGGCAGTTAGCAAAACTGCCCTTATTCCTGCATCAACACCCTGCCATTTGTCAGTTTCTGGCTTTTATTGTACTCTGAAAGCTGAGCACTCTCCCTCTTATGCACAGCCAGCATGTTTTTTCTAAAGGCAAACAGCAGTGCTATCCCCCCCCCCCGTAGCAGGTGATCTCACATCCCTAAGATGTAGACCAGTGTTTCCAGTGGCGTCACTAGGGTTCTCTTCACCCGGTGCAGGATGCCAGCGTATCACCCCCCCATGCAGTGGGTGGGGCAGCACCCCAGGTGGTGTGCATGGTGATGTACCATCACTCCAACCCCACTGGTTTTTTGTGTGTACCTTTTGATAGAACAAAGATAGAACACATTCTGCATGAATTACGCATTGATTGATATATAACATGATGATATTATTCCTCCAAACTGTGATTTTAATGATTTTGGTTACTAATAGTGTCACACACACACACCCCAGGGTGTCAACTTACTAACACCTTATTGCAGCAGTTCTCAAACATTTACCACTGAGACCCACTTTTTAGAATGACAATCTGTCCAAGACCCACCAGAAGTGATGTCATGGTGGAAGTGACAACAGGCAAATTTAAATAAATAAGTATAAATAAAGTAAAACAAATAATTAAATAAGCAGAAGCCAGCTCTGGTCCACCAAGTGAATTTCCTCTGCAGCCTGCCTGCAATAATATCCCCCCCTCCAAAATCAGTAAGGTTTTCAGCCCTACCTAGTGCCCAGTTCAATTTAAGAACTTCTGTTTAAACCAGATCACTGTCACTGGCTTTGCAAGTCTCAAAAAAGTTCATCTTATCAGCTGACACCTGTTTTGATCCTTTTTAGGGGGAGGGGAGACTGCCTTCTGGAGCATTTGTTTAGCTCCAGTTCCATCAGATCAGGACCTTTCTGGTGGCTTCACATTCCCCTTTGCCTGACCTGACCACCAGCCAAGGTATGTTTGCTTACTTGTGAGTAAATGCAACCATAAGGCTTAGTTTCGCTTTCCATAGGGCTCAATACATTCGTCTGCCTGAAGGGAGGGACTTCCTTCTCAGGTGTTTTTAGGGCCTGCATTCACTGGATCAGGACCATTCTGGTGTTTTTGGATTCTTCTCAGTCTGCCCTTTCTGACAGACTAAGACAAGTTTGCCTACTTGCAAGTAAACGTGCGATATGGCTCAGTTTCACTTTCCATAGGGCTCCATGCATTTTTTGTTCTCCGATTTTTTGGCCATAACTTCTGAAAGAAAGGAGATATTTCACTCTGGGTTTTTGCATTGTATTCTGCTGCAAACTGTGCATCCAAGATGGCATATAACAAGATGACATTACTCCTAACTACTGCGATTTTTTTTTTAAGAATGCTTTATTTATTTATTACAGATACAGGTAAGGAAAATTGGATAGACTTAGGGTTAGGACTACATAGGTTACACACAAGGCTGGTGGCCATCGATTACAACAAACATTAATCCAAACGAAATTACTAATCAACACAAAAATTATCATATTCATTAACCCAACTGATTAATACTTTAACATTCCATATTTTTCCTCTAATCTTGTCTATCCCATCATATTCAAATTTTACTTTACTTTTACTCTTCTTACCACTAAAATAATCTCTAAAATAAAATCTTTCTTATCTAATTCTTAATTTCTAATATCACATCTAAAAAAGAAGTCTCTGATTACAATGGTATTACCCCTTCAATCTCTTCTAACATATTATATATCATTTTCCATAACTATCCAATAAAAAAAAACTTCAAATTTTTACTTATAGACTCTTCTTACCACTAAACTAACCTCTAAAATAAAATCTCTTATCTAATTCTTAATTTCTAATATCACATCTAAAAACAAATATCTCCAATTGCAATAATATTATATTTCGCTTATCCACCACATATTTATTAACCCAAAATACAGGTTTAATATTTTCTCCAAAATAAACATCTATAATTTTATTTACCTTCTCTTTTAAAAAAATAACCCTTTTATTTATCTTAATACCACTTTAATTTACACAATACTTATATTCCAAATTTACAGTTCCATCTAATTTATTTCATATGATTACCACTTTAATTTTCACAATACTTATATTCCAAATTCCCTTTTCATCCACTTTAATTTAATATAATTAATAAAATATTTATCTTAATACCACTTAATTTCCGCAATATTTATATTTCAAATTTTCATTTAAATCTATTCTAATTTAATATAATTAAAAAAATTCTACTTATTATTCAACCATTTTGACCTTCTTCTTATTGCTTGCTTTGTGCTCTATCTTATTGGTGTTCCCTCTTAGTCTTCCAACTGGTTCTTCCACTTCTTCTTTTTCTTCTTTTTCATCTTAAGTCTATTGAATTTCTTGGCCCCCCTGTATTTTTCTTTCTTCTTCTTCATTCTGTTATTCTTGAATTCAGTCCATAAATTCTTCCTCTTCTTGAGACAGCTTGCTCTCTGAACATTTCCTCTTTTTTCTTCCTTAAGGTTCTTAGTTATTATGACAATTGCTTCTTCCGCCTCGTGTCCCATCTCAAAATACTCCACTTCTTTAACTTCACCGGACATCTGATCCATTCTTTTTTCTTCTCTATTGTTTATAATCTGTTCCTGCGAGTTTACAAGGGAGGAACTTATTTGCCCAATTTGTTCAGACAGTTCTCTGACCTGTTGCTCCATTTCTCTTCTAAAATCCATCACAAAGTCCATCAACCAGGCCTGGCTTTCACAACCATCTTTTAAATTTTCAAAAGCCATTTTTATCAACACCAACTGGAACCACTTCCTGCAGGGCTACTTTCCAATTTTGTATCCAGGGTTACTTTCCAATTTTAATATCCAAAAAAAAATCAGTCAAATCAACACACTCAAATTAGGTTAGTATGCCTTTAAATGACCAAAATAAAAATTCAAGCCTCTTGCTGAGAAACTGAAAGTAACCGTAACCAGACTTAAATCAAGGCTTTTTGCTGGGAAAATGAAAGTAGACTTTATTTCCTTCGTTGAAGATTACTTATTTATTTCTCTTCGGTACATACCATTGAAAAAAATAATCTTGTACTTACTCCAGCAGGGGAAATACCAACTCACCTATTCCCCCCCTGGGTGGCTAACGGCCAGCGTGAATAATCTTGTATTATCTCCTCCTCCTCCAGACTTCTTACTTACAGTTCTCCGTAAAACTTTTTAACAAGCCAAGTTCACTTACTCTTAATAGCTTTTTTTGCTGCGATGTTGTTGTATCTAGGCCATGGGAGGACGGGTTCTCAACTTTCCGAGCTTCTCCAAGATGGCACCCGGGATAGATATAATTCAGCACAGAGCAAAACAGAGAGAAATCCTTGAAATTGCCTGTTTCTAAGAACCCCCCGTTCAAGCTCTCAGCTCTTCGTACCATCTTCTTGGCACCGAAGCGTGCCTTAGTTGTTTAGGCACATGAAAACACATCTATTTCACAGTCTCTTCGGGAGCCCCCAAAGTTCACTGCAACTTCGTTGAGAGTTAGCTCCGCCCCCTAACTACTGCGATTTTAGTGCATCACCCCCCAGTGCGCGTCACCCATTGAGGCCCGCACCACCTGCACCCCACCAGTGACTCCACTGAGTGTTTCTCAATATTTTTCTCCCACCATACCACTTTGCATGGTCCACTGATTGGACATACCACCGGAAGTAACTGGCAATGATGTCCACCAATTACTTCTGGATTGGGAGAACAGATATGATGCAACAAACAATGGTAAGAGGCTCAGGGTGAATGGGAGGGCTTTTTTGTGCTCTGGCTGCCTAGCTGAGCCTTCTACCAGTGCTTCATGTGTTGCACTGCTGGTCTAGCTGCCAGGCAGCAGGGGTCTGGAGGTTCCGGGTATACCATTGGACACCATCTCAAGTACCACTGGTGGCATGAGTACCACTTGTTGAGAAACGCTGATGTAGGCCAAATATTACACTAGTGAATGAGGAGATTGGGAGGTGTTATTGTGTAAATACTGATATGTAATTGGGACGCACATTTACAGCTCTTTGGATAAAGCCCACATTACTGCTTAGATTGTTAAGAGCATGCTGAGAAAACAAACTAACGTAAGCAAAAATATCATGTATGTGAAGTGCTGGAGTACGTATCATGAGGAGGCCTGACCAATAGGTGGATCAGTCACTGTTTTTATACAACTAGTTCAGAAGAGTACCAGGCTGCAACCTAAATGGCAAATGGGCAAAACATCTACTCCCAACAGAATACCTAGCATGGCACCTATATCGGTACAGTGACAGTGGGTATGGACATATGTGCTAATCCCTACCTGTAGTGGATGCTGTGACCTATTCAGTTCCTAGTTTAGAAGCCTGTGAATTGTTCTCTCATTCTTTCATTAGCCTTCTCATTTGTTTCTTTGTCCTTCCTTCTTGTTCTGCCTGTGTACTAATGGCTACAATTTTTTTGTTATTAAAGTTCTTAACAAAACTCCACTTTGTTGTGTGTGGGACTGATTGATCCTATCAGCTCTCAGCCTCGCACTTTACCAGTCCAGTCCTATCCACGTGCTGGCGGATCCCAAGATCTGCCAACATACCTTGCAGTCTGCCATTGTGGCAGCCTTATTTTTGGTCTGTGGAGTACTGTTGCTGGTACAAAGGCTGGAAGGTTGCACTTTGCCAGTGGCACAGCTCACTCTGGCCATCGATGCAGTCAAGGAGGTGGGGGGCAAGGTGTGGGTCAGGCTGGGGGTGGATTGGAGGCAGAATAATAATAATAATAATAATAATAATAATTAATACAGGTATTTCTATACCGCCTTTCTTGGTCCTCAGATTTCTCCTTAGACTTTATTCAAGGCGGTTTACATAGGCAGGCAAGTTAAATTCCAGTAGGGATTTTTACAATTTGGGGCAGATCTGAGTGGCAGTGGTAGACACTGATTCCTATCCACCCTGTCTAGACATTCCCGCTTTGGCCTAGCAGATCTACACCAGCCAAAGAGCTGGTGTCGGTCTGAGTAGGCCCATAGGGAACCACAGAGCAACCAGAGAGGTAAGTAAAATTTTTCTTCACTTACCTCTCCTGGCTAGCTGGCTTGATCCCCACCCAGCCCACAGGATGTAGCTACCACACAAGGTGGCTTGTAATAAAATCAAACAAAATCTAGAAATTAAAACACAAATGACAGGCAGTACAATTCAGTAATGCAGTGGTTTTCAAACTCTATAGGATAATAACTGTCTAGGAGTTGTACCGCTATAAGTCCTTGTGGGGACGGGGGGGAGGCAGCGGGGCGGGGCGGGGGGAAGGCAGTGACGCGATCTCCAGGATCACACTGGGATGCATTCACCAGTCCTTGCAGCAGCCTGTTGGAGCCTTGCGCGAGCATCTGCAGGGCTCCCCAGCTAGTTAGAAGTGAAAGTGGAGCAATTGCGCTCCTCCTTCCTGTCTCCCCCTGCCCCCGCCCCTTAAGGGGAAAGAGGCCAGGGCCCTCAGGCTGAGGCGTCACAACTCCCCAGTCTGAAAACTACTGCATTAATGGATACATAAAACATTCACCTCTAAATACTGGGAATAGTGGAAAGAGGAGAGTTTGGTAATTACAAGGGGTACATGAGGCATCACCCTCCCTTCCCCCTCAAAAGCTAGTTGAAACAGAAATGCTTCCCAGAGGACATTGATAGTAGATCCTCTGTAATCCTGTTCCAGAGATAACAGTGCCACAACAGAAAAGGCCCTGTTATTTGCCATCATCTCCTTTACAACAGAAGGCGGTGGAACTCTTACTAGGGCCCTGCTAGATGGCCTAAGGTGGTAAGCTGGACTGTATGGGAGCAGACAATCCTGAAGGTACCCTGATCCCAGCCCCGTTGATGTAACATCACACACACACCCTTGTCACATTTCCTGGCACCTCAAGGAAAATCCTAGAGAACGCAAAATGCATCTTGAAGTAAACAACCTGCACTGGTATTCTTGGAAGGGAGGCAAGTGTCCCTATGAGGCCTGCTCATGGGGATGGCACTGCTGCCTGTGCCCCACTGCTGCCATGCCATTGCTGCCTGCTCTCCACAGCCCTTCTGGGGGCTGGGGAGGGCTTGTGCGGCGTCCTCTAGCCCTCTGAAAGTCTTCTGAGGCATCCAGAGGGCTGTTAAACATTTATAAAAACCAGAAGTAATGCTTAAAGGCCTTCAGGAGCCCTCAGAAGGCCAGAGGACGCTGTGCGAGGCACTAGACTGACCGCAGAGGAAACAGCACTTTCCTTGGGAAGGTATCATTACTGCGGTCCTGCCCTCAGGCGGCATATGGGCCAGAATCGCCGAGTGACAACCTGTATAGAATCAGAACAGGGATAAAAGCAACATCCAGGATGCTGCCTTCCATTTACTTGGTGGGAAAACATCCTGTAGCAGTGTTTACTCCACCTGTTGAGAGATAATAGTTGCCAACTCTCCTCCCATTTTAGCTGCTAATCTTGCATGGAAATGCTAAAATGATTGAGCAAGTGGCTGCAGACAGGAAGCTTGCAAAGCAATTTTTTAACCATTAGGACAGACGTGCATAGAAACATTCAGGGAATGTTTTTTTACACCTGTCTGATTGTTCTGCACCTCTAAATGCTTTGGTTTGTGGTGTGATGATCGTGAACTGAAGGGATATATTAGATCTGGCCGTCATGAGAGCCATTTCACCATCTTCTGTGCTTTATATTAAAGTGAGAAAAACAGGACAGAACAGAGTGTTCTGGGAAACTACGAGTAGTAATCAAATGGCCTGCAGCTTATGTTTACTTTTTTGGAATGTGATCTAGAAGCATTACTTGGAGGTTTTTTTAATTTTTTAAAAAAGAAAAGGCTTTAGAGAAAGCAAGGAAGCCTAATAATAGCTTCTTAACTATAGAAAGCGAGAAACAGCATAGACATGGTAATTGAATATAGTTTGGATGGTCCGAATCTGCCTTTATTCTACAGCTGTATTTTCAGATGGGTGGCTTGATCCTGCCAGCCACTGGGCAGCCAATGACAATTTTTTTGCAAGCAATTGTCCATGTATTTTTGCATTCAGGAGTGTGACCTGTTTTACTTTCTAGCCCTGCTGTATTTTGAGAAGGGCTGTAAGCCTTTCTCTCTCTCTCAATCCTAGTAAATACTATCAGAGTACAATCCTAACTGCCCCTTTGGCTGGCCATAAAGCACATTTCCAACACCGTGCAAGTAAGCAGTACTGGTGGAGAAACCTGCACTGCCCTGCTAACACTGTATTCAGAGGCCTAGTCAACAGCAGAGGTGCTCAGGACCAGGGTACTTGAGAGACTGCCTTCTTCCAGACATACTAGCCAGTCCCTTCTGATTGTCAGAGGGGTCTGTCCTTCGGACAATGCCTCTGAAAGAGGTTAGGAGGCATCAACAAGAAGTAGGGCCTTCAGGGTGGTGGGCACTGCAGCTGTGGAACTCTCTCCTTGGAGATTGGAGAACTGCTTCCTCCCTTGATACTTTTTGACTGCGACTGAAAGCATGTTTGTTTGGGTTGGCTTTTAGGCAATTAGGTTGGGTGGAGGGTTATTTTGTTCTTTTGTCATTATTTGTTTTCTATGCCTTGGTTATATGCCTCCTCACTGCTTTAAGCCTCCCCACCGCCAGACCTCACTGCCAGGGCAGGAAGTCTGGTCTAGAGGGTAGAGCTGCTATTAAGCCCCAAAATTTAACATCTTAAGGTCACAGTTCAAGACTGCCAGAAGCCTCCATGAGTGGCAAGGCCTGGAGAACTGACAAGTTGAGCCAAGCCGTTTTGGGTGAGAGCCCAAAGAAGCCAGTTCTAGCTCTTTCTATGAGAGGGGAAGAAAGCTGTCTGTCAGTGTGGGATTCAGCATGTGGCCAGAATGTTTACCAGACATGATGAGAGACTTCTGGAATGTAGATAGTTCTGGAATTTTCTTGAGACAGTACTTATTGTAAAAACCCTCTTGGGGGTTCCTATCCAACTTTCCAGCACCAGTGCAGCTGCAGTGCAGCCTTGAGGTAAGGGAACAAATGATCCCATTCCTTGAGGAGGCCTCTGTAACTGTCCCACCATCATAGGGTGCAGCGCATGCCTCATTGGCACAGCCAATGGAAAATTGAATAGGATTGGGCCCTAAATCCTGCCTGTGTAAACCATCTTGAATAAAGCCAAAGGAGTAATCCAGCGGATCTCAAACTCTCTTGGAGAGTTTGAGCTGCAGTAAGTTCTTGCGGGGGCGGGGGGGGGAAGCAGAGAAGTGATCCCCAGGATCGCATCTCTAAGGGGGCTACAGGGACTGCATTTACTTATCAGTCCCTGCATCAGCCTCCCGAGGATGCGGGGAGCCCTGCGAGACTGTCAGCAGGGCTCCCCGAAGCTTAGAAAGTGAAAGTGAAACAATTGCGCTCCGCCTCCACAAAATCGGAAGAGGAGCGCAATTGCTCCGCTTTCACTTTTTAAACTTCAGGGAGTCCTGTAGAGGGTCACACAGGGCTTCTTGCACCCTCAGAAGGCTGCTGCAGGGACTGGTAAATACATGCCGGTCCCTGCGCCCCCCTTAGCGACACGATCCTGGGGGTCCCGTTGCTGCCTCCCCCCTGCCCCTGCCCCAGCTCCCACACCTTAAGGGGGCAGAAGCCAGGGCCCTCAGGCTGGGGTGTCACGACGCCCTAGTTTGAGAAGCCCTGGAGTAATCCAATGACCAGAAAGGTGGTCATAATACAAATTATTATTATTTTAATGTGCGCTTTCCTGTGCCTTTTAATTTGCACTCTTGGAGCATTTCATGGCTGCTGCTTATACTTTCACAGATTTTATGACGTATTTATAATTTTTATTATGCAGTTATGGATAGTTTAGCATGTGAATGTGTGTGGCTGTTCTTCGATTAGTGGCAGTGGATTCATTTGCAGATTCCCTTTTTAACTAGATAATGCTGTGCCTTTAAGGGCAGCGGCAGTGACTGAAACACTGCTGGTCTTCCCATTGGCCACAATTTTTTAAACACAATACATAATACATTGGGAATGATAGTATATCTTTTCTCAGAGCTCAAGATGGGTGAAGATTCCGTATCATATTCATACGGCTTCTTCTCATTACCAAATTCATTGGTATTCTGCTGGTATATTGAGTGTAGCTGTGGCATAATCCATAATGTATGAAAGTGTTAAACATCCACTTTGTGGATGGAAGGGAGGCTGCATGTACAAGGTGAGTTCTTGGGTGCACCACAGCTAACTAGAGCAGTGTTTCTCAATGTTTGTCCTCTGACATACCACTTCACATTGTCCATCTATTTGAAGTACCACCAGAAGTAACTGGTGATGCCATCATCGCCAGTTACTTCTGGATTGGGAAGCCAGATGTGACACAATCAACACCAGTAAGAGGCTCAGGGTGGATGGGAAGGATTTTTCAAGCACAGAAAAGCATGCTTTAGAGTTCTGCTCACTGAGCCAAGCCTCGTACCGCTGTTGTTTTGTCACGTTCCTGGTCTTGCTGCTGAGCAGCAGGGGTCCTGGGAGTACCACCAGACATGACTTCAAGTACCACTGGTGATGCTCAAACCACTGGTTGAGAAATGCTAATCTAGAGTATACATGCTGTCCCACTAATTTTATAATGTATTTTGTACCCTGAAGAGCAATTCCAAAGATAAATTTAGAGCCCAATCCTATGCATGTCAACTCAGAAGCAAGTCCCATTATAGTTAATGGAACTCACTCCCAGGAAAGTGTGGATAGCGTTGTAGCCTTAGAGCCCAATCCTGTTGTCTGCGGTGCGGCTCTGCACTGCAGACCACAGTCGCAAACGTGCTGTAAGGCATGTTTGCAGGGCTTACCGCTGGGCTCCTGCCTGAGCTAGCCCAACGCCGGCCACAGCTGGGCTGGTACGTGGCGGGTGCCCGGGTTCCGCAGCTTAGCAGTCTCCCGGACTGCTGGGCTGCAGAATGGGAGGTGGGGGCATGGCCAGGGGTGTGGGGGAGGTGTTCCGGGGAGAGGGAGGCGTGGTGTGGGGGAGGCGTGTCGGGGTGGGTGGGGGAGAGGCGGATCCGCAGAGCCGAGCTCCGCAGGATCCAAGGTGCTCGGGCAGGGCTGCTTGCCCTACACAAGCGCCTTTACTTTAGTGGCGACCAAAAGGTCACTGCTAAAGTGAGTGGCCCCATTGCGGGGCTGCTTCCCTTATTCCGGGGAAGGGGACAAACGTCTCTTTCTCCCGAAGAGTCTCCCGTGGTAGCACAGGAGGTGCAGGATCTGGCAGGAGCCTGCCATGGAGCTGCTGGACCTGGGCGCCGCGGCAACTCAGGATTGGGCTGCCCGTTACTAATTGACCAAGCCAGTACCATGGAGACCCAGCAAACACCTCATTTTTAAGTATTGAAGAAATAAATGCTGAAGAAAACCACTCACAATAAGAAGGAGCAGAGCCCCTTACACACCTTTTCTATTGGCCTGGGGTGTTTTTGTGTTTTTACATTTCACATAGCTACCCAGGACTAGAATGAAATCTTATATCCTGCAGTTTATTAGATTAACCTTTCAGAAACTGATTTTAATTAGAACACTGGGAAACCTCTTTTCACTTGCTGCCAAAAGAGGCAGCTTTTTTTAATTGTAAAAAATATTCACACAAAAGAAGGAACAAATTAAGTGGAAAGAAACGTGCCATTCTGCATTTTGGTCACTCTGCAAAAAATCATATAACAGGATATATTTAATATATTGCAGTAGGATTCACCATGCATATATTTGTCTGCACGTATTTATTTTAAAGTTCATACATAATTCAGATAAAACGTTAATATAATAAAAAAATAGGAGGCGGTAAGACTACCTAAGGGATCATAATAAGGATGTGTAAACTTTCCACATGGAATTCTGCTTTGCAGTCCATTTATCTTACTCAGAGCTATTGAATTCTGGTCCATTAAATCCTGTCTGAGGCCTTTTGGACTATCAGATTGCCTGTATTTAATATTCACTTTTTGTGCATATGTATTTCTCTATATCAGTGGAACTGCATCATGAGTCTTGTGGTATATTTCAGTATTTGTGCAAACTTTATACATTAATAGTTAATATTCATAACATGTGAAATTGGGCCTTAGGAAGGGGTAGGAGTGAGATACCTGTAGTGATGCACATCTGGCAAGATAGGTAGGTTTAAATAGAAATTTCTTTACTATCCCTCTTAAAGAAATAGCTTATACACCCAACAACTCCCCTTTAATACAAATTCCTTAGAGATATTGCATATACTACTCCCTGTGAACTGGGCAAGAAGCACTTTTTTAAGGGTTTAGCAGGGGTAGAGGAACTGTACCTATTCACGCCAGCACAGTGTCTTTTCTAGTGGCTTTTTAGACTGTGAGCTCTTTTGGGACAGGGAGGCATTTCATTATTTTACTTTGCCTGTAAACCGTTTTGTGAACCTTTTTTTGGTATATAAAATTGGTACTGTTAAGAATGTTGATGATGAAGATGAAGAAAATAAGTAGCACATTATAAAACACACAGCTCACACTGGGCTTGACCCCAGCACTGCAGTTTCCCAGTTTCCCAGATTCTCTAAGCCTCCCTTGGTGACTGGCCAGGTTCCTCCTTGTGGCTACAAGTTGGCCTTCCTCCCCCTCCCTCACTCCTGGCTCCACTCTTTAAAGACCCAGCTTGTTTTCTTACCAGCCAATCTGCACCATTGGCTCCATCAGGCATCAGGCTCCATCAGGCATTCCTGACCAACCATGCAGTCATGCAGTTTTGGGGCTTCTTGCATTAGCCAGATGGTGCGGGCCTCACACGCCCCTTTGCTGCTCATGCTACCGTAAGAGGTGGGGATGTGGTTGCATCTGTGCATTTTGTTCTCTGTGTGTGTTTGTGTTTGTGTGTGGTGTCCTTGGGGCATCTCCCCATAGTTGAGGTGGTACCTTTGGCTGTTATGCATTCCTAATGGCTGGAAATGGGGTCTCTCCCCCCAGTATCGGCTACTCATTGGCCCTGCACCTCTCTCTGCCTCCTGTTCCATTCAGCCTAGCTGTGCTTCTCTGACTGCCAGTTCTGAGGCCGATTAAGTGCAGTGATGGATTTGCTCCTTGGACATCATACCAGTAACACACGGATTCACACAGGTGATGTGCTTTCACAGCAGTGCTACACTGGTGAGATGCTTATGTCACAGTGATGATGCATTGCCATCAGGATGCCATGCTGTGGACAACAGGCTGTATTGATATTTCCAGGGATGTTGGAAGTGTTATTGGGAAGGGACACCCACTGCACCAGCATTGGTGCACCATTGTCAGCTTGGGCTTAGGATATGATGGATGTCAGCTGGTGTCCAGATAGGATTGGGCCCTAAGATCCCATTTTCCACAATATCATTTGACAGCAGATAATTTGGGTAATATGGTGTAATGAAAGCCATAATATGGGCAGAACATTTTTTATTATGTCCAGGAAACTGAGGACCATTGTCAAGCAGTTACAGATGTAATGTGCCATACTTTGAGAAGATGGACTTCAAGCAAAGATAACATGGTGGGCTGTCAGATTTTTCTACCACAACTACTTCAGGGTAGTGAGAAGAATCATTGAAAATAAGTAGGTAATCTTTGCCAGCAGACATAAAAAAGATGTCATTGCACCATGCTTCTCTTTGTGATTATTTACCCATATGAACTCTTTCTGTTGGCTGTTTTTTGTTTTAAATTTATCACCTTTTTCAGTCTACTGCAAAATATTTTGTTCTCCTTTTACATTATTCATTGTACAAACACCTTTCGTTTATTCTTTGAAGCATGTTATTTTTGCAGTACCTGAGGCACCGTCAGCCTATGGCCTCTGAACAATACCTTATCAATGACAGATAGCTCTGTTTTAAGTTGAGAGTGTTGGGTAGGTATTTCTGACCTTACCAGACTGCGATGATACTTTTGACAATTTGCTGCTGTGTGATGTCATTCTCTGTGACTTCTACAAATTCCTGCCACATTTTTTTTTCTGATACTGGGCAGCTTTCCTTTATTGGGTTGCCATGGATGTCAAATTCTTCATATTATCTCTGACAGTATTGTTATATGCTCTGGAGGATGTGTCTGCTACTCCCAGACCTTTTCTGAGCTTAAATTCAATAGTTAAGTCATATTGCTGAGGTGTGGATGGGGGCAGGGGATGCTGAGAGACCAATGTGCCAATTTTTCTTAGGAATAAAAGTTTATGATTAGTTTCGACAACACCTGCCTTTCCACAGATGAACAACACATGAAACTTTTGAAGTTCTATACTAAGGGTAAAGTTTCCTTTTCTGTCTATATACCTATCAACATTCTGTGAGGGCTCTAGAGCACATGTCAGTACTCTCTAAGAAACACGTTTTTGCAGTAGTGTCTGCAGTTTGTCCTGCCTGAGAGTGGAGTGATGCGACTCTTGCTGAGAAACAAGGCTGACCTGGAAGAAGAAGTTACAGTTCAAGCTCTGTTTGCTGCTTGTAAGGGAGCACTGACAGGGGCTGAGGGATTTATAGTGAACAATAGGTGTCTGTTGTCAGCCTTGCAAAGACCACTTGTGAGACCAGGGAGGATTCTTCCACACCTGGATGGAGCATGTGCGTTAAAATCCACAGGGTTTGTTTGTTTTTAGATTTTTTAATTATTGTAAATTGTTTTTAATGATTGTTTTTAATGTTGTATTTTTAAAGTGCTTGTAAGCCGCCTTGTGTGCCCGTTGGGCAAAAAGACGAGGTATACATTAATAAAATAATAATAAAGCCAAATAATCACAAGAGTGTTTATTAAAAACAGCACAAATAAAAGGCAGAGGGCATGCACAGGCTGAAAATAAAACAGGCCTGCCTAAGGGGGTGGTAGGCAAAGAGTTGGCATATAGAAGACCAGCAGGAAATAAAATCAGGTCCCTGGATGCAATCCTGGATACTTTTCCTGCTCCTTAACTATTCATGCTGTTTCAGTAGGAGAGGGGCTCTCATATTACAAGGGGTGCACCAGAGACAAACTTTAAAAAAAACCTAGGGCTGATGATGTCATCCAACTGGATGATTGACAATCACGTGGCTCCTTTTACTTGCCTCCCTTACCTGATCAGCTGGGCTGGGATGACCAACTAGCTTGCATATGTCAATCTCAGTAGGGGTCTGGTTAACAACTGTTGATAGGCTGAATAGAATAAATGGGCTGAATCTCCCCATGCTTCTTGGAGGAAGGATGGGATATAAATGTAACTAATCATCCTTATTCTTGTTCCAAAGTTTTATATAATTGGTGTTGTCATAAAAATCACTATATTTTACATGTATTTCTGAGTAGATTTTGTCTGTTTTTTGTTTTAATGTGGGAGCCATCTTGGAACACACTCTGTGCTTCAGAGCTGAGATTCCATTGCAAACTGCTTAGTGTAGTCAAATGCAAACTCGGGGTCAAAGCAGCTAGGACCAGTCAAACTGGTTGATCAAGTTGCAGGTAGCTGGTACTCCTCCAGGCAAAGATCAGGTAACAGGTGATGCCATTACAGCTGAAGATAGGACTTCCAAGTGAAAGGAAGTCTACTCTTCTTTTGTTCCAGCAGCCCAAGAAACTCACAAAGTGGGCTCTCAGGAGAAGAAGCCCTCACAGGATGTGATTGTAAAGAACTGACGATTCCATCATTATCATTATTTATTTTTTATTTGAGAAATTTATATCCTGCCTTTCCCATGCCAATGCCAATGTCCAATGCAGCTTACAAAGCTCCATAGTAGAATACAAATGAGTTTTTACAGTAAATGTTCTATGGGCAGGTCGTTGGAACCCTTCCGGATGAAACCCTCCACATCTAGCATCTGGGTACGCCTTCCCAGCTTCCAGCAGGAGCAGTTTCAGGTTGGCCAAGCTATAAACAGTGACTCCTCTTGGCTCTGTTGTCTCGGGACACCTTTATCAGCTTTCAGTCTCCCATTCAAAATTCAACCAGGACCAGTTCAGCATTCTTCCAACAGCTTTCTGCTCAACCACCAGACCACACCTGTTGCTATCACCAAGTTAAGGTACAAACAGTTAAGGAACAATATTAGTCAGAAAAGTAAGGATTTTATTTTTATTTTAGTCTGTCTTCTCTCTGTGCATTACAAGCTCATTCAAAAAATTCCCTGCTAGCCCTGAGTTAAACCATGCATGCATGAGATTGGGTATCATCTCAGCCCCATCAGCTGGCCATTTGTATGATTGCTGGACTGGCAATCTTGCCTTGCTCCAGTGTTCTTTCTGATTTGAATTAATAAACTGTTCACATATTATTTGGAGTCTGCCTTGTTAAGGAAAAAAAATCAGTGGATTATCACATCTCTTCACTCTGCAGGCACTACTGTGAGAGTGAATATGATAGCGACTTCTGAGTTTGAGTGTTGTTCTAGAAGGGGGGTTTTGCCCAGGGAACCCCTCTGGCTAGCCAAATATCCTGGGATGTGATAGCAGGTTCAAACTATCAAAGCTTTTCCCTGATAAGCTGTGTGTCCAAACAAGGGGAAAAGAGGGGAATAGGAAGGTAGTGAGTATGCTACACTAAGCACTACTGCTCTGGATCAGCATGAGCTTGCCGGCAGCCCCTCTGTGGACCCTGATAGGTGCTGTGCACACCCTTGTTGTAAAGCCCCAGGACACACACACACACACACACACACACACACACACACACACACGCTTCCACCATCCACAGATTTACTGAGCAAGCTATACATTTTTAAAATAAAGATATAGATGTTCATGTGGCTTGCAGCCAGTGCTGGTGACAGACATCATTTATTATTCAGGTGGAAAGCGAAATAGATAGCTAGATAGCTTGATAAGATAGATAGATAATGCTACCATCTGCTTGTCTTTGGACACAGATTTGTCCATGTGGAATTTTAGCCATGATTTCATATCATTTCTGAAACAGAGTAGAAACCCATAAAGAACAAATCTGAGACACATAATACCAATTTGCTGAATGTCAGTGCATACTGACCTCCTATTACAAACACAGGCAGATGGCCACTGCTTCTGTACTCAAGAGTGGCTTGAATAGAAAATCAAGCAGTGACTTAGCCTGGGGTGTTTTTCTGGTTGGTTTTCGTTTTGTTCTGTTTTGTTCTTTTGCCTTTCCACCAGTGCCCATAGCAACACTCGGTGGCATCAAAATGAATATGATGATTCTGTTGCTTCCAGTTCTTTACCAGGCTGCCCAAACCATTGGAGGCTCCATGGATACCATATCCTGAACTCTGAGCTATCAAATAGGAAGGCTGGACCTTTGGTGGGAAGACAGAAACATGTGGACTGCTTGACAGTAGTCCTGAGATTAGCAGCTGCAGCAGCAGGCTCCCATAGGAGCTAGGAAGTTCTGCAAAGACTCGGAATAGCAATTATTCTCATCAAAGAGCTACAGTATGCAATAGTGCAGAAGGGACTAACTACATTCCTAAATGAGTTCCTCCATCTACAATTCAAGCACATCTTAGCCCTGAAGCAACCCAGTAGCAAGAGCACTCACCAACCTTTTCCTAAATGCTTCCTATGGTTAAATCTTCCCTAACTTCATCCCCACCAGCTTCTTCAATGATTCCACCAGCTCATGTTTCCACTTTTTTCAGGTGTGGGTAATGATGACCCAGCCTGAAGACAGCTAAAAGGAACAAGGATAAGCAGTGCCCACTGTTCCCTGATCTCTGTTCATTCTTTGGCACGGAAGTGGGGCTGTAATCGTCATCTTATTATTGATGCTGTTGCTTTTCAGAGGATGTGGTGACATTTTCCTACCATTGCTGAAAAACTACTTCACAAAGCAAGCGTGCTCTCTCTCTCTCTCTCTCTCTCTCTCTCTCTCTCTCTCTTTTAAAAAAACCAAGAAATAAATGGTATTTTCTTCAGTGACAAGTCAACCTAATTTTCCTTGGAATAAGGTACATGACTGCACACTCGAAACATATTGCTGACAAGCAGCAGATAATGTTGAACTATTTTATGATTCAATTATCTCAAGGTAGCAAGGGTTCCTCTGGCAGCCATGATGAGCTAATGCTACTTGCATATTCTTTTTCTCATGCATGTCGATGTTGTCAGCTGACAGGTTTTGCTCTTAAGGGTTGTCTTTGTGGTCAAAGCGCAGCATAGCAAATGTTAGTTTTTGCTAAAACTAAACCACAAGACCCTTTTAATGTTGACAGCAGCATAGCCCATCTACCTGTAATAGGTCAACAGTGGATGTTATTTGCATATTCACCACAATCCAATGCAGAGATTAGGACCAGTCCACTGATTTCCACGTGCACTTAATTCTGTGTTGGACAATCTTGTCCTGAAGCTGATACTGTACCACAATTTCATTGCATTTCTTATATGTGTCCTACCTTTCCTAAGGCCAGAGTAGCTAACTGCAACGCAAGAAAAAAAAAAACACATTAATATAAAGTATTACTTGTATGGGGAGGACCATATCTACAGATCCTGTATCTGCAGATTCACATATCTGTGGATCGAGTTCATGAAATCCAGGGTGGATTTCAGTGGCGTAAATCACATCCTGGTGGGACTGGGGATAAGAATAGGCCCTCAGTTTGGCTGTACTTGTCGTAAGAGGCGACTAAACAGCCACCGGGTAGATGGGACTCGTTAGCCTGGGAAGGCAGCTCATCTGAGAGAAGGAAAACTCTGATCCCAAACCTCCACTGCCTCGTGGCTACATCCTGTTATGGAAAAGGCTTCAGGAGTCAACCTCGAGGCAAAATCTGGAGCCGGAGTCCCTGAGGCAGTTCATGGCTGAACACAGTCATGTTCTGGCAACTCCTGCGATGCTGCTGGAACCAACCATATTGTCCTCTGCCTTTCCATTGGACCATTTCAGCGACGTGGAGAGGGGGGATTTGCTGCATGGGAAACAGTCTATCCTCCATATCTACTTTACCCAGGCTTCGCGCACTGGAGAGGACACTCTGTTCCAGAACCACCATTCAGAGCGCGATACCATAGTCTTCCGAGATGGAAGGATGCCAACAACCAACATCACATCCTTTCCCCGATTTTTTTCAATCCACCCCCCTCCTTTCCTATCCTCAGACATGCCTTGGCATATGTCCAAGGAGATGGATAAATGATCAGATGGCCTATCAGGAGGTATGTGAAAAATACCTTTCCCCAGCATGTAATTAGTCTGTGGAACTCCTTGCCACGGGATATGGTGATGGCATCACGCCTAGATGCCTTTAAGAGGGAATTTGACCAATTTCTGGAGGAAAAGTCTGTCATGGGTTACAAGTCATGATAGGTATGTGCAAGTCCCTGATTTTAGAAGTAGGCTACCTCAGAATTCCAGATGCAGGGGAGGGCATCAGGACGCAGGTGGTGTCTTGCAGTCTTTTATGCTCCCTGAAGTATTTGGTGGGCCACTGTGAGATACAGGAAACTGGTCTGATCCAGTGCGGCTCTTCTTATGTTCTTATATTCTTACTTCATTATGGTCCTAGCCCCTGTTTATGACAGAGGGACACTATTGAATTACTGCTAAGGCACTTTCCTGCGAATGGTGCAGAACAGTTTGCTGGTGCTGAGCTGTGGCTTCGGAGGAGTGGCAGGGGTGAGAAGGAAAAAGAAGCAGAACAGAACTAAAGGAAGAAAACTAGTCACTTGTTCTGGGTGCTCAATTGTACAGCAATGCCTATGTTGCTACGGGAGTGCCAAACACAGCACAATTGGGTATTCCTCAGCACTGAACCTTGCAGGAGAATGCACACCTTACTGGTCAGGCATTTATTTATGTATGTACTGTATATATTTTAAAGAAGCAATGACACATTTATTGAAATTTTTCAGAATAAAGAAAAGTACTAAATCAGTATGGAGAAAACAAACCAAAACTTGTTGATCTTTAGAAATAAATACACAGAAACAGTGGTTCCAAAACTGTTTCTGCAAATGCAAACACACATTTCTAGTATTTAAAATACTGTTGTTGGCACAAACCGTTGACACTATCACCCTGAATCTTTTAATCCTTGAAGTCCTAAAGTTGCAAAATGGAGAGTGATGGAGGCAGAAGGGTAGCACTATAGATGTTGCTTTCACATTTTAAATCTGATATTCTGTCCTTGGAGGGTTTTTCCCCTGCTACTGATTTTGTTGTCTGGTTCCCAGTTGCGTACCTGCCATAGACCAGGACAGGGCAAAAGCCCCAGGCGCTGGCCGCTAGGACCCCGCAGAAGCCTCTCTGATGCTTCTGACGGGGGCGGAAATTGTGCTTCCGGAAAACCAGAGGCTTCCCTGATGTGGGCGGAGGTCACATGAGGCTCTGTGAGCCTCTGGTGAGTGGGGGGGGGATGGATTTCTGCATGGGGGGGGCGGTGATAGCCCGTGGGGAGGTACCATCGCAGAGCTTTGCCCCAGGTGTGGGGCTGCGGAGGTCCGCGGCTGCTGATTCCTTGAGTATAGTGATTCTGCAAAACATGTCTGGTGGCTCCAGCCTAGTGTTATGAACCAAAATGCTCAAGGTCGGAGGCAAAAGGCACTTACCCTGGGCAACCCCAATCCTAGGCAGAAGGCCATGTGGAAATGCACCTGTTTTTCATGTGGATGGTTTCAGGTTCGGTCCCTGCCATCTCAGGGCAAGGCAGAGAAAAATCCAGTCATAAAAACTGGAGAGCTGCTTCTAGGCTCTGCCAACAATACTGATCTAATGGGTTCAGTGTAAGGCAGTTTCCTATGATGATTTTGCCTGTGTTTTTATTGTTTTCCCATAATGGTATCAGCCACTCTGAGCATCTTCTAACTGAGATGGCGAAGCAGGATGCAATTTTTTAAACACATACTTGCATACATAAACATTTCTATTTTTTTTTCAAATTAGCATTGATTTTCTCCTATAGTTGGAGTGAGACTTTAAAACAGTGGACTTTGTGTTGTTTTTTTTAATTAAGCAAGAAAAAGCTGGTGGCGTACTTCTCACAGTGAATGTTGCTATTTACTGAAGAGCAAGTAAATGCAATTCAGAATGTACTCATGTGAATCAAGAACTGGGTCTGCCGTTTCTTTCTCTTGACAGATCACATTATTTCCTTCATTAGGTTTGGGTTCAACCACTGTCTAGTCGTGATGTGAATAAATTTCAGCACACATTCAGGGAAGTCACTGTTTTATTAATTGACATTTCATGTCTGATAGTAGTTCTATTCCGCTTCCTTGCAATGTGAACTTGTCATAGAGTTCACACACTTGTTATTTCTCAAGCTATTCCTGTGGAAAACCACTCACATTTTCACTCTAAAACATAAATATTTGAGAGTACCAGTGACTTCTCAAGATGTGGAGGATGAAAGAGCATTTATGATTCCTTATATTTGGCTGAGAAATAGGTCCAGTACTTTCCAAAGACCATATTTGTGATATAGCACCAGCACACATGTATTTGGGTCAGTGGAACTGAGAGCTGGACTTGTATCTGAGGTGCTTGTCTCATGTTCCACCCTAAGACATGTTTCACTGTTATGCTAAATTACTCAACAAGGATGAATGAGCGACTCGTACATTATCTGATTGGACTTGGGGCCCAATCCTATCCAACTTCCCAGCACCAGTGCAGGTGCAAAGAAGCCCTGAGGAAAGGGAACAAATGTTCCCTCTGTGCCTACGTGACTGCCTCCCCACCCAAGGATTCAGTGCACACCCCACTGGCACGGCTGCACTGGTACTGGAAAATTGGATAGGATTGGGCCCTTAAACTGTAACGCCTTTAAATGGAACTCATATATCTTTCTCAAGGTGAAGTGAGTGATGTCCTGCATCAAGTCAGACTCAGCCAGGACCTGTCAGGAAAGTGAGCCCCCACAGTTCTCAGTACATGCTGGGACCGGGAAGAGTTGTCTCCACCTAGCAATGACTCTGGGACAGCCACTGTGAAGAATACCCTGTTCTCAGAGTTGTGGAAAAACAAACACATTCACAGTGGAACTGAGGAACACAACGTGATTTTTCACAACAAACATAAAGCAAGAGAAGCAACTGGTCATGCCTGATTAGGTAGGGAGTAAAAAAAAAAACCCAACTACATAGAAGTTTGGTCAAAGTAGGGGAGAGGACATACAAACCTTTCATGCCTATGGACTGAATAGATAACAGCTCCCCCTACTGGTGACGATTAGCACATATACAGACTTCCAATGACAGCGCTCTCCCAACACACCTTACTCTTGGACCATTGGAGTCCAGGGATTGAGGCATATACCACTTTCCATATGCCTAGTCTTCCTCTGTCACAGGCCCCCTCCATGATCATCCCTTGGACCCTACAAGCAAAGCCACCAGTAAGTGTGACTAATAGAAGGCAGAGTAGTTATTTAGCAGCACATGACCTCCCTTCATCAGGCCCTGGTCCTGAAGATGAGGACCAGTGCTTCCAGGCTTAGGGCTTGCAGTGATGTACCAAGGAGGACGGGGCTGTCAATTTTGTTTCAAGATTCCTCAGATGCTACCTGGCAGGTGCACAACCTCCCCTACCCAGCTCCTTACACTGCAAATAAGACTAGTAACAGATACCCTGGAGTGGTTGTGTGTCTGTTTTAGAAGGGTACAGTGGAAAGCACTACAGTCCATCAGCCATATTTGTAACCCAGTGTTTGATTGATCTGTTTTTGCTGCCTGCTGAATGACCAAGCGAAAACAGGAGTTACAAGCACCCAAAAGCCATAATAAGTGACTTCTGGGTTGCATTTGACTTGGCAGGCCACAGCTGTGCAGGCCTGCTTGACCCAGGATGGTCACTGATCCTTTCCCACTACAAATTGCAGTGCCTTTTCTTAGTGGCAGACCTGGAGTGGGGTAGGAGGGACCTCCGCAGCCCCACGCCCAGGGCAAAACTCCGCAATGGCGCCCCCGTGGGGTGTCGCCACCCCCTTCGGGAAGAAATTCAGCCCCCCCCCCACTTACCAGAGGCTCACGGAGGCTCCTCCCACACTGGGGAAACCTGTGAGGTTCCCCAGCGCTATAAATTGTGCTTCTGGCAAACCACCCCCATCAGGAGCCTCAGAGAGGCTTCCATGGGACTCTAGAGGCTAGCACTCGGGGCATTTGCCCCAGGTCAGCCTATGGCAGGCATGCGACTGTGTTGGAGCTGTTCCGTGGGCAGGTGAAGCCCCGCATGGTGCTTAATAGCACGTGAAAAGCCTTCTGAGGCTTCTCGCATAATCTTCAGCAATACTTCTGGTTGAAGTATTGTTTAAAATGGCATCAGAAGGCTTTTTGAGCCAGGCTGTATGTGGCTCAGTGAGCCTCAGTGAATATCCTGGGGGGAGGGGCGGCATGTCATGGACCTATGCTCCTGGGTGCAACGGGGACAGTTCGCTACTGCCTTTTCTCACTGGCATCGCTAGGGGCATGCAGGGGGTGCGGGTTGCACCAGGTGACGCACTGTGGGGTGACGCGCCCTGGGGGGAGGATGCGCTAACATTGCAGGGTTAGGAGCTACCGTGTCATACCATAAACCGTTGGATGCGGAATGGCCAGTGGAGTGCAGTGCAAAAAACCAAATTGAAATTGCTCCTTTCGTTCAAAAGGTATGGTAGAAAAACTGGAAGGAAAAAAATGCATGGAGTCCTATGGAAAGTGAGCCGTATCGCGTGTTTACTCGTGAGTAGGCATACTTGCCATAGTCTGTCGGAAAGGGCAGGCTGAGAGGAATCCAACGACACCACAATGGTCCCAATCCAATGAATGCAGTCCCCCCAAAAACCCGAGAAGCTCCCCCCTCCCAGCTTCGAGTCTGAGCCCAAAACAAAGCCACGTGGCCGCATTTACTCATGAGTAGGCGGACTTGCCTTAGTCGAGGCAGGCTGATAGGCACCAAGGACATCAGAATGGTCCTCATCCAATGAGTGCAGCCCCCAAAAATACCGGAGAAGGAGGTTCCTCCCTCCCAGCTGCCTCCCTCCCAGTCTATGGAGCCTTATGGAAAGCAAAGCAGCCTCACAGTCACGTTTACTCGCAAGTAGGCAGACGTGCCTTGGCTGGTGGTCAGGCCAGGCAAAGGGGAATGTGAGGACACCAGAAGGGTCCTGATCCGATACAGCTGCTCCAGAAGGCAGCCTCCCCCTAAAAAGAACAAAAAAGAGGCTTGAATGGTAAGGGGAAAGTGTTCTATTTTGCACTTGTGAAGCCAGGTGGGTTTTTATTCTGGTGTGCCTGAAATAGAAGAATTTTAAACTGGGCACTGGGAAGGCTGGAAATCTCACTGATTCTTTTTGGGGGGTTGTTATTGCAGGCAGACTACAGAGTAAGCCCCATTGACCAGGGAGCTGCTGGTGTCTTTGAACTGGTGACCTTCTGATGTTATCTTCGGGCTAAGGGAGGCTCTACCCTCTAGACCAGACCTCCTGCCCTATCATGTTGTATCTCAATCAATGTGTAATTTCATGCAGAATGCAATGAAACAATCCACATTGAAATATCTGTGTTCTAACAAAAGGTACAGCTGAAAAGCCAGTGGGGGCAGGGCGATGGCACATCACCATGCCCACTTGGGGCGTTGCCCCTCCCACTACGCGGGTGTCGCGCAAGCCTCCCGCACCGGGTGACGCGAATCCTAGTGATGCCACTGCCTTTTCTCCCCATCCACTTTTTCTGAGCAGGCCAGCCATCTAGCTCACACCTGTATGACTGTCTTTTGCTATCAGCTTTTCAGCAAAGCCTTCATTTCAGCGGAGAGTTCTACAGAGGGCAAACTAGAATGCTACATGACTTGAGGTTTCTTGGACTGCAGCAGAAATGGGAGTATCACCTGTTATTTGCTTGTTTGTCACACATTGTGGCCCACGCACAGGCACTGGCAGCCTGAATGGAGAGAAACCTAACAATCTCTGTATGGCTCATTGCTTATCAGGAGCAGGCACTGGCAGCCATATTGTAGGTCAGCTGAAGCAAAACAAAGCGACAACAAAGAGAGGCCTTTTGTGATGGATGAAAAGGGTTTGGAAATGTCTCAGCTATAGAGTTGCTGCCGCCACTGCCGCCAATGACTTCTTGACTGGAAATTAAAAATCTTTTTATGGCCTGTGGGCCGGATGTTTTTTGCTTGGTCCTTCCAAAAATCTGTATTTTAATGGCCTTTTAAAAAACCTGTATAAAGTTTTGGCACCATCTCTGCAAAAAGTGACCCTTTCTTGAGAGAAATGAATCAAGTTTATAATATTGGAGCCTTGCAGGTTGTAAACTGAGATAAGGGTCTGTCAGTGCTTTCATTACTCCGGCACAAATTTCCTTTACAATCTGCACTGTAGCTTTACTATTCTCAGCATGGCTTTCCTGTTCTCTTTTGTGTCTGCTGTACTTATTTGCGTGCTACAATCTCAATTATGGAAGATAATAGAACACATGAGAAAGAGTTTATATATGCTAAGCTCCCCATTACAAAGCCATAAACGGTCTGGGCCTTATATTGCCAAGCATACTTACTTGGAAGTAAGAAGCCCTGAAATGAATAGGACTTGCTGCTGAGTAAATGTGCTGTGGACCGCACTGTAAGAGACCACCTGCTCTTTATGTCACATTGTAATTTTGATTAGCTTGAAAACATCCTCTTTAGGATGCCACCCATATATTATGACCGACTCTCAGGGTCATTTATGACACAGACAGTTCTCATTTGGTGCCCGAAACTGCTGGCACATGAACGTTCCCAATCTGGAAAGTTTGAAAATTACTACAAATCTGTTTTTCACTTGGAAAACATTTTAGAGATCCAACTGTACCTGAACACGAGGTAGTGAAATTAAATTCCCACATATGGAGATATCCCGTGTCACAAATAACCATGTGAACTGGCTTCATGTCTGTGTCAGCAAGATCCACAAAGAAGTGCTCTCAGTGGTAACTTTATATTTTTCCCCGTTTTCAGACTTTTGGAGAAGTAATGTGCATATTCTTGGAGGTCTTAAAGGCTACGTCATTTGAAGTGGTACATGGACCTGCAACTGGAACATCGTCTGAGATAAATCCCATCGGGCACCAAACCAAATTCTATGCCTATTGCTGCAGAGACCTAAACGACAGGCAGCACAATCCGAACCTGCACTAGAAGAGGCAGGCAGAGTGGCATGTGCTTTATCCAGTGAAGATTGGGAGGTGGCTGGAGGGCAACTCAAGGTAAGGGAATATTTTCCCCCTTACCCCGAGTAACACTCCAGCCACCCTATGAGGCTACTTGGATTTGCACCAGCGAAAGTGCTGGTGCATATCCGAGCAGCCTGTGTAAGGTTGATAGGTCTGGGAGCGGCGGTTAGAATATGGTCTGCCATGGCCAGTGGCCAGCTCCACCCTCTCCCTGACCCAATCTGTCTCCCAGTCTCCCCTCCCCTTGCCCAGAAACACCCCTCCCCACCCCCGGAATGCCCTCCCCTAACCCTCTTATACCCCCTGTGTCAGCTTGCCTGGGGTGGCACAAACACCCCATCCAGGCATGAATCTGGCCTCTGTGGGCCCAGGCCCAGCCCGCACTAGAGGAGGCACGAACATGCATTACGTCCCTGGGCCGGCCTGCCTAATGGAACGTTAGGATTGTGCTCTTAATTGAAGAGCCCTGCCAAAAGACAGTTATTGTATAGCAAGTCCCTGTTTGATAAGTTTCTCACTACCTTATGCTGCATCCCTTTATGGATATATTTTCTCCTATCAACCTTGTTTTGTTCTCATCACATACCAGGTTTGGCCAGCGGCATAGCTAGGTCATTTGACACCCAGGGCCCATAAATTTTTGTCACCCCATATGACATAACTAATTTTTCAAGTGATGTCATGGCTGGAAGTGACATCATCAAGCAAATTAAAATAAATAACTATAAATAATTAAGGGCGCAATCCTAACCAACTTTCCAGCACCGAGGTAAGGGAAACGCAACTTGGAAGTAAGGGAACAAATATTGCCTTACCTTGAGGAGGCCTCTGTGACTGCCGCCCAACTGTAGGATGCAGCACATGCCCCACTGAAACAGCTATGCTAGTGCTGGAAAGTTGGTTAGGATTGCGCCCAAAATTAAAGAAAAACGAATAATTAAATAAGGGGAAGACAGCCTCAATCCACCAAGTGAATTTTCTCTGTAGCCTGCCTGCAATAACACCCTCCCCACAAAAAAAACCAGTTGAGATTTTCAGCCCTACCCTGTTCCCAGTTCCATTTAAGTTCTGATATTTCAAGCATATCAATATCAGGACCCACCTAGATTTACAAGTCTAAAATAGAAAACATTCACCTTACCAGCTCGAGACTCTGTCTTATTCTTTTTATTGGGAGCGGGGCTGCCTTCTTGAGCATTTGTTGAGCTCCAGTGCTATCAAATCCAGACCATTCTGGTAGCCTCACATTCCCCTTTGCCTGACCTGACCATGAGCAAAGGCATGTTTGCTCACTCGCAAGTAAATGCTTAGTTTCGCTTTCCATAGGGCTCTATACATTCGTCAGCTTGGAGGGAGAGACTTCCTTCTTGGGTGTTTTTTGGGGGCTGCGTTCATCGGATCGGGACCATTCTGGTGTTGTTGGATTCCTCTCAGCCTACCTTTCTGATAGACTAAGGCAAGTTTGCCTACTCACGAGTGAGTATGCGATATGGCTCAGTTTCACTTTCCATAGGGCTCCATGCATTTTTTGTTTTCTGGTTTTTTGGCCATAACTTTTGATAGAATTGAGATATTTCACTCCAGTTTTTTTTCATTGCATTCTGATGGAAATTCTGCACCAAATGGTAAAATAGCATGATGGTATTATTCCTAACCACTGCGACATTAGTGATTTTGGTCACCTGTGGTGTCACCCCTCCCAAGGGTGGACTGCCCCGCTGTCCTTCGCTAGCTGTGCCACTGGTTTTGGCATATCTCAGGATAGCTGATGGTTGTGATTGTCTTATTTTAATCTTGTTTTCTGGCCTTTTGTTATTTTTTTTTTAAACTTCACCATGCAGTGTCTTCAGAAGCCCAAGCAGATTTCTGAAATGCTGTTGTTAATTCCCAGCAATAAGTTCTTACTCAGGTATTTAGTGCACAATGAGAGCCATGTAATCTGCTTCGTTCTCTGTCTCTCTCTCTCTCTGTCTCCCCACCTTCCCATCTCCATTCCAGGAGCCTATTAAATTAATGAGACAGAAGTCGGTGTGCTGCAGCAGTCAACATGTTATTGGTGGTATAGCTCTGGTGCCGCTACAATGTGCCTGTTTTTTCTCCTGGGACATTTAATTTCCGCTTCTCAAATGAGCTGCAAAGCTGTGAAGCCTGGCAGTGTTCTTTCTAGACACTCTGTGATGCAGATAATGAGGGTACTGATAGGTGCCTAGGAGACTGTGATGGCTCTAAGCACAGCTATGGTCTGATAATGCTTTATGTCAGTAGTGTCACAGTGGAACCACTAGCATCCCTCAAGGAATGGTTCATCTTTATGTGTAATGCAGCAGCTGTCACCTAAACGGCTAATGGGGAAGCAAAGTAGAACCTTACTGCTAGTAATCTTTGTCACTTAATAATTTTTAAGAGGATCAAACTTCAGGAGCGCCTGCAAGTTCTAATCAAAGTCCCCCTTGCCTCCCTCCCCCATCCCACACTTTTGCTATGATTATTTTGTTTGCAGTGGATTAAATGTAAATTGAGAAATCCACGATACGACTCTGTGCAGATCTAATTTAGTATAATTTGAATAGCCAAGTAATTAAAATGTATTATTGGTTGAAGATGCTGCGATGGTGGAGTGCCTGCATTTAAGAGGAAGATTTATTGGGCTCACAGCAACCACGGTGAACCTTCTACAACCACATTAGCTAACATCTGTCGAGATGCAGGGGCGTGAGATGTACACGCACGCTCTGTGTGTCTGTACAGGTTTTAAGCAGCAAAACCAGGGACATGGTGTGGGGTTTAGCAAATTAGGCTGCACAATGATATGCCACGTGCCTCTGTGAACATATAGAATGAAATTATAGCATTATGCCCTGCTTGTTTGTGCAACTAAAAATAAATCTGTGCCGGATATACATATACTGCGTATAAATACACCCATCCATTTTAATTAATGTTGGACTCCTGCAGTGCCACAACTGCAGTTTCATTTGTTTTAGCAGCTAGGTAATAACAATATGGACAATAAGGGAACAATTGACACAAATGAAGTCATTGTTGACATTGTACCATGAGTATTTCATGCCAGAAATTTGTCTGCTTGGGTTTTCTTTTCTTTTTGTTTATTTTTACTTAAGTGCATGGCAGCCCAATCCTATGCGTGTCTACTTAGAAGTAAGTTCCATTACAGTAAATGTGACTTACTCCCAGGTAAGTGTGGATAGGATTGCAGCCTAAGATGGTAAGAGTCAATTTGGTAGGAAAGGACATTGTGGATGTGAAGGGGAGCCGAATTAATTGTAATTATACCTTCATACAGACTTGGGCAAGTTGTATATACCAGGGAAGATTATGTAGGTATAAATAAATGCTGGAATGGGCATGCCTGGTAACTGGCCTTGGAGGGTGAGGGGAAGGAATGACAGACAAGACAGTCTTCAATTCAGCCATAGTATAACTAGGGCATATGACAGAAACACAAACAAAATGATATGATTACAAATCATACCACATATTTGCAGTTATTAAATAATGTTACATTAAGAGCACAATCGTAACTTGCGCTGGAAACAGGCAGGCTGGAGGCCTGCGCTGCATCCAGCGCAAGTTTGGGGCCAAAAGCGGCACAGCCCAAGGCAAGGGGAAACCTTTCCCCTTACCCTGTGTGGCACTGCAGTGGGTCTACTGAGATCTGCACCACCTGACAATGTGGTGTAAATCTGAGTAGCCTAAGACTGCCCTGGGCTGCCCAGGAATGGGGTCAGGATCTGGCATATCTGCTGGATTCTGGTCCCACCTCCCACTCCCCACCTGCCCATGGTTCCATCCGCCCCGCCCCAAAACGCCTCCCTTCCGCCTCTTCCTCACCCTCCCCACACCCTCCAGACCCCTGCGTTGGCCGAGCTTGGCCGACGCAACCCGCCCTGTCGTTGGGGCCTGCAGTGGTGTGGGGAGGCTGGTGCACGTCCGTGCGCCAACCTATCTCCCAGAAAAGTGCTTTATGGCATTTTTGCGATACTCCCAGGCCGGTGCAAGGGACTTGCATCAGCCCAAGTACCTGTCAGGATGGTGCTCTAAATTATTTTCAGTGTGTAAGAAGTAAACATGATTACAAGAGGATAGATGAAAAGACAAATGTCAGCTGGCTTAGAGGCTTAGTGGGGGCAACAGATCATGCAGAGTAACATCATTGGAGCTTCTCACTGGCCTTGTGTTTACAGCCGAGCATGGTAAAGAACATTTATCCTTCAAATGCTACTACAGAAGGAGGAGAAAACTGGAAACACATTTATTGGATAACTGCAGTAATGGCTTTTTTTGTAAAACTGAGCAGAAGCAGGTCTGAGCTATGAGATCTTGGAATTTCAGTAGCAGTACCCTTACAGGCCTACAATTATTTTTAACTCAGCCTGGACTGGTTTGACTCAGACTGGAAGGGGATTGCTAAGAACAGAGGAATGACTAGTTTCATCACTGCAATTCAGTTGGGTACATAAGATACAGAGTACTGAAAAGATAAATCAGGAAAATACTAATGGAATCAAAAGTACATACATTTTCAGATGTAAGAGTGTAGACACAACTGACTGCCAAATGCTATCCCCAGTCATCTTAAAGCATGAAACAGAGGCTGTGCTGAGTGCTGTGGTGGGGTAGGGGATAGTTGGATGGCCTGCAGGGGATAAATAAAAATATGACTTACAGCCTACGTACCCCCAAGTAGGCTGCCCGATTGCCTATGGCTCTCCTGGGACCTATGCCAGCTATTTTGCATACATCCAAGGAGAGAAAAGTGACTGGGCTTCTTGAGAAAGAGGGGATACAATCTGATGCATGCTGGTGTTCTGAGATCCACGCTCACCTGGTGGGCGCTGCCCCATTTGTTATTTTTCATTTTTCACTGGTGTGCTGTGCTCACTCTCCCCCTCCAATTTCTGCCACCCATTTGCTACCATTTTCTGCAGCACTTCACCTTCTACTGCACAGCCAGTGCACTTCTCCTTCTCCTCTCCCCAGCTTGCTGCTATTGCATGCTTCTATTCTTCCTAGCCTGCCACTCTTGCTCCTGTCACTTCTAAAACGCAACAGGATGAAGAGCAAAAAGAAGAAGCCGAAATGGCCACCACTCCACTCCTCTCTGCTCCCAGCATTCTTTTTCCAGCCATGGCACATGCAGCTGGGCATGCTGCCTTCAGGAGGGATGGCTTGGCTGTGGCAGCTGGCTATGGCATGTCCCATTGCCCTTCAAAAATGCCACTTTGCTTTCAAGTCTCACCAAAGCTCATTAGAGAGTCTGGGCCCAATCCCATCCAACCTTTGAGAGCTGATGCAGCTGCAATGCAGCCCCGAGGTAAGAGAGTAAGGGTAACATTCCCTTACCATGAGGAGGCCTCCATGAGTGTCCCACCAGTGCAGGATGCAGTGCATGCCCTGTTGGCAAAGCTGCATTGGCAAGTTGAATAGAATTGGGCTCTCAGTCCTGCTCACATTCAGTAATGTTGCCTGGCTGGCCAGTGCCCAACACAAAGTAATGTGATGATGATGTCAAGTCACCACCCTGTGTCATCACATCGCCCTGCCTCTGGAATGGCTCTGATTTGGAGCCAAATGGAAGTAAAGGGCAGGAGGCACCAACACTCTGCTCACTGCTCTGGACACTCAGTTGGTGAGCACTGTGCGCACCCCCAAGCAGAGAGTCTTGCAAACCTCCAGATTATTGGGGGGGGGGGTGCCTCAGCTGGCCCAGCCTAGCTACGCCATTGCTCATGCTTTTCCATTTCCAGGATTATCTAAAAAAAATGAGGAAGGCAGCTGTGTTTCCACATCAGACCTGGACCACCCTGGGCTTGGGCAGCAGCTTCCTCCATCCCTTTCCATTGTAGCTTCCCTACTTCCTCCCAAGTAGGGCCCACCCAGCGACATAAACTTCCCTTCTTACCTTGGCTTCCTTTCTTACTGCTCCTCTCTTGGGATGCCAATTCTTCAAGAAATAAAGGCAAACTTTTTGGTCTCATTTCTGGCTTTGAGGTTGAGGCAGTGAATTGCATGGCTTTGTAGCCACCTGGTGAATACAGAGGGAGGAATTGAGTTGTGTGCGATGCTCATACAAAGCTGTACTGTCTACTCTCCATACTGAATTAACACTCTGTGTGTAGTATGGAAGGAACAGAATGCAGCAGATGTCCTGCTTGTATTCAGAAAGCTGTTTCATGACTCTGCTTTGGATGGGCAAAAAGAACAATTGACAGACATTTCTTTTGATGCTTTTTATTTTAAAAGGTTTTGAGTTAGGACCAATCCACATGTTACATTAAACATGTAGCTTGGCGCTCATTCTTTCCAGGTGCAAAGAACACCCATAAAGAACACCAATAGAAGTTTGCATCCCCAAGGTGAATAGTATAGAGGCTTGAAGCAGTGTCGGTGGAGGGGAGGGGAGCATTTTCATACTGCACCACAAGGTGAATGACTCTGGCCCCCATGGCATGGCCTGACAGTATCATCCTGATGTGTAGTTTGGCCGCCCAAAGATTTTCACAGACAGTTGTAGGGCAGTAAATCCCTGGCCCCGCCTGTCAGAAGTAAGCTGAAACGAATAAGGCTTATTTAATATGTGGATCAAAGATTATTTTTATTTAAAGTTATGTTTGAAATTTTAAGTACTTCAGTTTGTATTTGTATTGGTAAATGTGATATAATTTGATTGCTTTCCTGTTCAAGCAGTTTGCCTTCATTTATCCAATTTTGTTCAACTCATTTACTTCAGCTTCATGAACATGAAAGTAAAACCACCCGAGACTGCCTTACCAAACTCCAGCGTTTCCCCAAGAAATAACTCACCCATCAAGTAACCTGTCATCCAGCATAGATTGCCAAGTAATCAAATAATCACAAATTACATAAACTTATGTAACGCTGAATTATATTTTTTTCCATTTTATTTCATAGCAGTTTCATTTGCTGCATGTTATTCTATTCAGCTCACTGCATTTTGCTATCCATAATACCTTTACAGATTTTATAGTCAAATACATAACATTTCAGGTATTGAAACAACAGGATTTCAACTATTTGAATCCCTCAAAATGTATGATATGAAGTTCTGTGAGAATATTTGGTTCACAAGACAGAAGTGAGCCACTTGGGAGGTGTCACTGTGGTGTTTGTTTTTGAAAGCGGTCAGATCAGAATGGGTTTTAAGTGATTGCACTTAAAAGGAATCTGGGGTCCAGGAGACCCTGCAACCTCTTTTCCCTTTTGATTTGTATCCAGCGATCTTAAAGTAGATCTTGAGGTAGGTCTTAGGGTAGATTCTCATAACATGCAGCATATTTTTTCTTAAAGCTCTGATCATGAAGAAAGAGAACTACAAAAGAGGAGAAAGCCAGCCAAATTCTGAGAAAAAAAAACCTAGCAATTTGTTTTTATGAGCTACAAACATTTCCTTCAGAGTATCCATAAGTGAAGTACTAAACAACACAAAAGGCAGTCTTGGGACAAGGGATACAGCAGAGATTGGGCTTCCTTCTTATACAAATGACAATAGCAATCTTGTGAACACAAATGCCATTCTGGGTACACATGACCAAAGCAAAATATCCCACATTTAAGTCCTGTTCTGTGGAGTACCACAGCCAATGTCACTGGCTATCACTACATGATACTGCAAGTAATCTTTGTGCTGCATAATATTGCAACTCTACTCACTTGCTCATTTGAAAACACACACCCAATAATAAAGCACAAAAATACTCTGGGTGCTACTTGGTTGTATATATAGAACTGTTGTGTAATATGACTCTATTTGTGAGTCCCTGAAGTACGGACTTGGCTTTATCACCCTCCGACACATATTTCCTTTGTTTCTGTACCCATTGCATGAAGATAACAAGACTTGTCTTAGAAAGAAATTTTTCTTTGGGATATCTAGAAAAGTGGCAAAACTGATGTACTAATGCAAATTAGACAGGGATTTAATAAAGATCCACGCTTGATGAACCTGTGCCTCTTTCTTAGATATGTGCAGTGATTGTATACCAGAAGACCACTGTAAATACGAGAAGGTAGTGAACGTTCACAAATTGTTGTCTACCTACTCAGTGGGGCCTGGAAATCAGGCAAAACTCACCACTTGGCCAGCCTGCCTGCTTATTTACCAATGCCTGAGAGTGGCAGATTCACTGCTACTGTTAGAGCTGTATCCAGTTAGCTTACCACATACCTTAGATAAGGCAAGGCCCAGACTGGGGAAGGAGAGAGACCTGTCTGTGTGAGAAAGGCACTGTATGCCTTTTCGTATTAGAAGTCAAGCTTCTGAGAGAGAACAAGCTCTTTTTATCAGCTTTTCTGGGAGTGGCAACATAACCTCCAGAAATGCCAACAGCCCATTGGACTTTACTGGTGGACAAAGAACTGCCATGGAACCGGCCTCACTGGAGTCAGTGCTGCTGCTGTCTAGACTCCCCAGCAAGCTGGAAGGATGTTGTTTGTGAGCCTGCTTTTGCCACTACATCACCTTAGTATGTAACCATTCTTTTACATGGACAATTTACATTGACAATTTACTGTATACATTGAAAGTGTATTTGCTTTCACTTACGTCTTTTATATATTCGTAAATCTTATGTTTTCTGCTGTCTGCAGTCTTTGGTTACCCTTCAGACTTGAGTAACACAGAGACTGGCTGGACCAGCCGCTGATGCGAGGCCATGCTATCAACAGGGACTTTACTATTTGTTCTAGTTGCAATGCGAGGATAAGAGGATTGGAAGTTTTTCCAGTTACGTCTATACCCACACACAAAAAGTTTAAATAAAACCCACCCGTACCTTTATACCATCATAGCTGAAAAGGCCACCTTGGGAATGCTACTCTTTGCTGTTTCCTGAAAAAAGCATGCATCCAGCAGAATTTTTGTTTTATACATGCAAGTCACACAGTACCCAAATTCTTGCGTTATAGCAGGGGTGTCCAAACTTTTTGGCAGGAGGGCCACATCATCTCTCTGTCACTGTGGTGGGGGCTGGGAAAAAAAGAATTAATTTACATTTCAAATTTGAATACATTTACATAAATGAATATATTAGAGATGGAACTTATAAGAATGAATGAAGGTCTTGCAATACCTCAAGGTCTATAAAAGGCCTTGCACAAAGCAAGGCCTGCCTTTCCTTCACTGCTGCTGCTGCACACACACTTGAAATAGCACACTTATCACACACTTGAAATAGCAGTGGAGGGAGCCCTCAGCCCGCAGCTCACGCAAGAGATTGAACAGTCACCCTCACGCTGAGAGCAGTTGCGTCAGGCCAGCACGGCTCCAGCAAGTATCTGAAGAGCCAGAAGCTCATTGGAGACTGTGGGGTCCCTGGGGGCTGGATTGGGGGTCCCCAAGGGCTGTGAGTGGCCCCCAGGCCAGGGTTTGGGCACTCCTGCATTATAGCATAGTTAATTTCTATTTACCTAGGATAAATTACATGTCATGTTTTAAATCCTTGGCCTTCACAATCAAGTATAAGTGTTGTGCTTGTGTACACCAGGATTATTTTTTCTGCCAATAATACTTTGCTATGCAATGCAAAACATACAGTGTCTTGAGTTTCTCTTCCATTAGCATCTATTCTCTTAGGATTTCAGGGTACTCAAGAACTGACATCCCTGTGAACTTATTACATTTGCCCCCTTTCTGGCAGCAGAGACCAGACACAATTGCATTTTTTCTTCTGGGTGTGGCTCAGGGTACTTTGCCCATCTTCTGCTTTTGGTCACTCTTTGGAGGAAGAGAGAGGAAAAAGAACCCTGACTGTTCAACAACTCTGATACACTTGAGATATTTATGTGATAAACCTGACTTCTTTTGGCTTCTCTCAGGTCTGCCCAGCTTCTATTTTAAAGGACAAAACCTCACTGGGAGAGCTAGCAAAGTTAATTTGCTTAGCTTAGTACTGTATGTGTATTTCTTTGTTGCTGAAACAACAAAACCTAGCTTCCGCCTTTTTCATCCTGCCTAGTTAATGGTTGTCCAGTCACCCTTAAGTGCCTGTAAATACTCTGCAGACTCAGAGAACAGGTCATCCTGGAGACTTACAAAGTAGAAATTCTGACCTCCATGGAATAACTACCGCAGACACGCGTCTATAAGTCGATCTCACAGATAAGTCGAGGGCAGGTTTTGAGGCAAGAATCATAGAATTTTCTATGACCCTCGGATAAGTCGGGGTTGTAAACTTGGGGGTGTCTGATTATAGTTTTGTCTGATACCCGAGGCCAGATCCTGAAAAATAACCTACCAGTAATTGTTACCTAAGAACTGACAGTCTCTAATTTATTAAAAATATAGTAAAAGATCATAAGATTCATTTTTATTCATAAACTTTTAAATTTTGGTCACCATCTTTTTGTAAACACTATCAAAGAGTAACTGCACTGTAAACAACATACTAATAGAACAGTGGTTCCCAACCTGGGGTTCATGTACCCCCAGGGGCACTCAACAGGACCTTTAGGGGTACTTGAAAGAGAATGGAATAATGGCAGTGCTCCAGAATGCCTTGCAGGGCCAGCAAGGCAGGAAGGGAGGTAAATAGTTGACTGTGAAAGCCTCACCAATAGCTAGTTTTTGGTGATCAATTCATGTATGAACCAGTGATTGAAGACCAGCATAGGAAAAAAACTAAGACATAAAATGTGATCTATCACTCAGAATTTCTCAGGACACTTCTGATGCAAAACAGTGCAAAACCAGAGTCTTCTGCTCTTAAGCCAGTAGCTCTACATATAACATACAACTTTTAACACAACTGGGAGTGTGCAATTCAATTCACAGCAGAGACAAGCAACAGCAAATGGCTGTGACCAAGTGCAGCTGCACATAACTGAAACCCTATTTACTCAGAAGCAGACCCATTGCTTTCCCTGGGTGTTATTCCTAAGTAATGGTGCTCTGAATTGTAGTTTGTGAGACATTTGATGGGAGTGTTTCCACTTTCAGGGAAGGTGCATCCTGCAGCTGCAACAAGCCCACCCTCACCTGGTCTGAGGGCTGTTTCCTCCTCTTGATTTACAGCAGGATCAAGGCTGTCAGGGGGTTTCCTGGTCAGTTTGCATGGCTTGTAAATAGGGGGCAGAGAAAGAGAGACAGTGGGGAAGGGAGAAGAGAAGGGGGAGAAAACAGTACAACAGAGTGAAGGCTGGTGGAGCGAAGAGAGGGGCTGAAGGGCAGAGAGAAGCAGGCAGTGCAGGTGTGGAGGCGGATGGGAGGGAGGGAGTGAGTGAGTGTGGGTGGCTCCCCTCCTCCCTCTTGCTCGGAAGAAGCAGATGTAGAGCTGTAGACTCCGCATGAAGAAGCAGCCTTCCCATCTCTCTCCCTACCTTCAAGCTACAATCTTTTCCTGGGAGTAAGCCCCATTGACAATAATGGAACTTAATTCTGAGTAGGAATGCACAGGCTTGGGCTCAAAGGCTGCCATCTTATGTGCACTTTCCTGGGAGTAAGCCCCACTGATGACACGCATGGGATGTGCTCCAGGCTCCTGCTCTCCTTTCCTGTCCTTGCAAAGACTAGCAGGGGCGGAGGAGGAGGAAGTCAGAGCCAAGGAGACCAGGCTCGGGGAGCCTGAGCGGCCGGGACTGCAATGCCCAGGAGCAGCAACGAGGAGGGAGGCAGGCAGGCAGGCAGGCAGGCAGGCGAGCAGAGCAGCTCCATCAGTCTCCCTGCTCCAGGTGGGAAGGAGGGAGCGGCAGACGAGCTGAGCAGCTCTGTCAGGCTCCCTGCGTGCGGTGGGGGAGCAGGTGGCATGCCACCCTCCCCAGCAGCACCACAGCTGCTCCACAGTGTGCCTGAAACAGCCCTGACCCTGAGTGGCCCGCAGATAAGGCGAAGAGTAGATTCAGGAGCTATCTGTTGGGACAAATTTATTGCCCTATAGGTGAATATCTACGGTAATAGTTTAGCCTTTAGAATGTATAAAATGAACCTTAACAGCTTGGAGCAGTGATTTTCAACCAGTGTGTCATGGCACATTGGTGTGCTGCCAATGGTCTGCTGGTGTGCTGTGGGAATTTGGGGGTGGGTTATTTATTAGTTATTTATTAGTAGGGCCATTGGGGAATGCGAGCCTCCCACCGGCAGCGTAGTGTGCCTCATCAATTGTAAAAAAAAAACTGATGGTGAACCTTGACCATTTTAGTGCCTTGTCAGCGTGCCGTGAGATGAAAAAGGTTGCAAATCACTGGCATGGAAAATGGAAATCTCATCCTAAAATCAGCTCTCCAGAATAAAACAGTTTTTTGCAATTTCTTTGGGTTGGATCCAACAACATGAGAGGAAGGAAATTCAGAGAAAGGAATTTTTGCACCCCCTTTTCAATACTACAGACCCCTCCACCCACCAAAAAGTCACTCCTGAGGACCCTTGGGAATGGGATAGTGGGGGGGGGGCGGTAGAGGAGTACAGGGAGGGAGGGAAGATGCTGAAACCAGGCAAAGGAACTGTGCATGAGCAGAGATCTCACTCAACGTCTGCTATCCTGTACAGCGAAAACACTTGGTATGAAATTGCTACACCAGTGAAGCAAATTTAGTATATTTTCATTGCACCAAATACCAGCTGATTTGCTTATTATTAGAATAAATGGCATAGATTAGTGTCAGACATCTGCAACAAAGAAGAACTTAAAGAAGCCTGCATGGCTCATTAGACTCTTGTTGAATGCTAAAGAGGGTCAGACCTTATTATAAAGGAGAAAGATAAAGCCAGGAACCTACCAAATGTATACATATATGCTATGTTAACAAATGCTAAAGAGTTATTTATGAAAAATGTTATTGTTATTTATGTATAATTAAATCCTATACACATGTTTACTCAAAAGTAAGCCCCATTTTGTTCAATACAACCCACTCTTGTGTTTAGGATTGCAGCATAAGAAATGTCTCAGTGCTAGTGCTAAATTTGTAGGTCTCTTTGTAGCCAGTGAATTAGCACCCATGTTGACATTAATTCTTCCTACCCATTGATCCTTCCTTTGTAATACAATTTAAGTTGCATATGTTCTCTACTGCAGCAACTGTTACCCTGCACATCCCTGATCTTGTCTGATCTTGGAAGCTAAGCAGGGTCAGGCCTGGTTAGTACTTGGATGGGAGACCTCATGGGAATACTGGGTGCTGTAGGCTTATACCATAGTCTTTCGAGACTGAAGGTTGCCAACCATGTTCTCTAAAACTATGTGGGCTACAAACTTAGGATACAATCATCTCCGCATGGACAGGGACCAATGAAGCCCCCTTTCCTTCCTCTGTCTCCCTCACTGGTCCTTTGCTCCCATTCTGCACATCACAGTACATTTGTCAAGGTATAGAGAGGAAGGCCCATGTTGTGTCCTTACACTCAGCTAGTTATCAGTTTTCTTTCCAGAGAAGAGTTCCATGGAATCTTTGGCCAACTCTTCTCCAGGGTAGATTGTTCCTGTAGAGGTATCCCCTGCTTTTTGAGGGTTTGTTTTCTGACAATTCGCTCTTTCAACACATTTCAATAGTACCCGGAACTCATTCATTCAACACATGTTCAGCTCTTTCAACCTCTCTCTGGTGTTCTAAAGGCTAAAATTGCCCTTCCCCATATTGATTTGCATATGACATGGTGATTCAAACTCTTTTGGTGTGTGTGTGTGTGTGTGTGTGTGTGTGTGTGTGTGTGTGTGTGTGTGTGAGAGAGAGAGAGAGAGAGAGAGAGAGAGAGAGAGAGAGAGAGAGCATGCACATGCCTACTTTAGTTCCGGGTCTATTCCCACTCCCAAAGGCGTTAATGAGAGTCCATTTACAAAGCATTTTGTATGACAGCAGGAATTTGCAAGATAAAAAATTTATTTGCAGTTTGCTAGCTAAAAAAAGCATTGCAAGCAAAATTTGTAAACTAAAAAAGACTGGGTTCTGCTTTTCAACACTGCTCCAGTCCCTAACCTGTCAAATGAGTGGGGGATGCCTGTATTTTATTTACGTTATAATCTGTTGTTCTTGCAATTTTATCAAGGCTATGGGTTTATTCTCTCAGTACAAGGTGGCCATGACAAAATGCTCAACCCATGCTAAGTGCCATTAGCATTAGCCTCTGGCAAAGCGTGCATTTCACCTACAACTTTTGAAGTCACCCACATCCGTTTTGACATACTGGCATAAATGTAGCTCACTCTGGGAATTAAGTGTGTGCTGGGCCTTTTCCTATGGGCACCATAGGTGATTGTGTAAATGAATTCAATCAAATGGATGTTCCAGATGTATGGTGGGATGATACATTCAGAGTTCGGCATACGGGCAAACATGTGGGAGAGCAAACCATGCTCTAGATTTTTGAATTCATTCCCTTTGATCTGTCTGGAAGGAAATGAGTCTTCCTATTGGCTCACAGCTGTAAAATAAAAAAAGTCAAAATGACTGGTTACATTCTGAAAGCAGAAAATACTTTGGAGAATAAATGAAGGAAATTCAATATTAATGAAGGACTCCCCACCACCTCGCCTTGCTGGTGCCACATCGCTGCACGTTGAACTTCTGAGGTTTTTGAAAAATCTATGATTAGCATTTTAGCGAAGTTGGAGACATTAATCAATCAAAGCAATACACTATAAACAGAATGAAATGAAAAGGCAAGGGCTGCATTTTAATAGTATAGAATTGAGCACTGTGCGGCACAATGTTCCTATGCAAGCACTGCCATCTGAAGAAAATCAAAAAGTAAAAGAATGAAGGCAGAAGAAATGTTTATGCTTGAATGCACACAGGAAAATATTGAATATTGTCTACTGTGAGGAGCTGGATTTCAAGCATTCTATTTCAGCGTTTAAAATAATGTATCTGACTGCCAGGCCAAGGCTATGGACACCTATTCCTAGGGAGAGGCTCAGTGGTAGAATACATGCCTTGCATGCCAAAGGTTCCAGGTTCAGTCCCTGGCATCTTCAGATACGGGAGGAAAGATCCCTGTCTGAAATCCTGGCAGTCAGTATTCACAGTGCTGGTCTCAATAGATAACCTGAATTGGGACAAGGCAGCTTCTTATGTTTGGATATATTCTGTGGTGTACTATGGAAACTGCTTTGTGAACTACTTTTTGTTCAAAAGCAGTATATAAATATTTCATCATCATTAGCATCAGCGTCATCAGTATCCGAGCCCACCAGATGTTTGGATTGGGATTTTTGGATGCTCACTAGTTTGAACTCTACATAAGAGTTTAAGAACTGGTGGGATCTCACATCATCATCATTCATCACCCATCATCATCATTCCATCTAGATCTAGATATGAAAAAAATTTCTGTCCTCTTGACCTGGCAGGTGGGCCCTTGGTATCCATGGGGGATCCCTTCCAGGAAACCCCCCCCCCCCGGATACTGAAACCTGCAGATGATGAAATCCATGCGTCTCAGGCCCTCTAATCCTCCGGAGGCAACTGGAGCTTTGTTCTCTGCCCTTGGCCTCCACAGCCCTCAGAACACCCTTCGGAGGCAACCAAAGCAAAGCTCTAGTTGCCTCTGGAGGATACATGTCTGGCCAACCCCTCAGGTTTGGAACCAGCAGATAGTGAAATCTGCAGGTCCTGAACCCGCGGATACAGTGGGCCCACTGGACTAGTATTTCTACCAAACAGATTCATACTTGCTGCCAACTGCAGGGGGTGATGTTGTACACCCTTTATGCCTCTCAAGAAGACTCTGAGACCTCCTCATCACAGTTGTTCATTAGGCTAGGTCAGGGGTGCCCAAACCCTGGCCTGGTGGGCACTTGCCACCTTCGGGAGCTCCCAATCAGGTCCTTGGGGAGCCCCCAGTCTCCGACGAGCCTCTGGCCCTCTGGAGACTTGCTGGAGCCTGTGCTGGCCCAATGCAACTGCTCTCAGCATGAGGATGACTGTTCGACCTCTCACCTGAGCTGTGGGATGAGGGCTCCCTCCACTACTTGCTGATTCACGCCTATGATGCAGCAGTGGCAGTGAAGGAAAGGCTGGTCTTGCTTTGTGCAAGGCCTTTTATAGGCCTTGAGCTACTGCAAGACCTTCATTCATTCATATAAGTTCCATCACAAATAAATTCATTTATGTAAATTTATTAAAATTTTAAATGTTAATTTTTTCCCCTGGCCCCCAACACAGAGTCAGAGAGATGATGTGGCCCTCCTGCCAAAATGTTTGGACACCCCTGGGCTAGGTTCCGACCTCAGTCTCAGACACCACCAAGTAAAAGTGAGACAACAGGCTTCCTATTTGTGTGACAGTCTTGCACCGATTTAGTCAGAAAGGACCCATTCTAATGGGCAAATCAATTCTTGGATGCATCAGTTTCCTAGTATACCTTGCAATAAATGGAGAAGGCATTTGGGCTAGGGTAGTTCTGGTGTCAAAATTCCTGCACCCAGAATTTATTACTGGACGATGACAGTTACATCACTTACAATTAATATCAAGCTACGTTAAAAGAAAACTGGACTTATCAGTATCAAAAAAGGCAATACTTAATTTTTTTTCTTTTGAAAGGAATTCCATGTCAAACCATTTATTGCCAAAGGTTTTCACTTTTGAATACATTCTGAAATGATCTGGGACATTTGTACATCCCCTGTCCTTGTACCATGTGAACATCATTTGTTTTCCAATGCCTGTACTATTCTTTTATTCTTGATAACAACTATCTGCATCACTGGGCATCTAACAAAGCTGGCATTAGTATGAGCCCACTGATACTTCCAGATTTGTTACCACAACATTGGAAATAGTTTTATTCATTTTATTTCAAATATATTAGTTGCTTTATGCAGCTGCAGTAATTTGCCAATGAACATGACACCATTACATTTTCCTAAGTTGCACTGTCTTCATCCAGAGTTGTATTCCATCACATATCTGGTGTTGAGCCCCCACATTATCGATTCAAAACGGAAGCATAAAGGCCCTTTCTGAGGGCAAGGATGAAGGCCATCCATGCAGTCTTTTCAGAGGGAGTAAAAACACAGCTTTTAATAACTAGGTTTGCATAAGTCAAAAGTAGTATTTACTTTGTGGATCTGCTTGCTTCTATTTATAATACTGCTAAACTAATCTATACAGTGGCTCCATTCCTTATAGAGCCATAAGGTTTTATAATTTTAATAGAGACTATTTATTGAGTTCAAGCAGCCTTGAGGAGCAGTTGACATTTGGGCCTCAGAAGCAGATTAGGGGTTGTGCTGTTTGCCACCATTGTGTCCTGCTTATATTTTTTTTAAATGAATAAATAGGTATTAGGAGGACATCAAAGCCTCCAGGACTCCCTCTCTCTCTCATGCAAAGGAATTAAGAATTCTGTAGCATCGACCCTGGAATTGTCAACACTTGGGAGAGGGAGGGAGAGAGGGCTGGAGGCTTTGGTGTCCTCCTAATACCTATTTATTCATAAGAAGTATAAGCAGGATATAATGCAGGCAAACAGGACAACCAGTATGCCTAGGGCATAACAGGGCCATCCCAAGACCTCCTGATGCCTGAGGTGGCATGCCAAACACAGGCTTCCTTGCCTGATGATGTGCCAGCCTCTGCTCCTCTTGCTCACCAATGCTGCAGCTCCACACTCTTCTCCCTCCACATTTCCTCTTCACCTCTGTCCCCTTCTTCCTTTTCCATTACAAGGAAGAACAATGGAGGCAAGTAGGTGGACAGTGTTGGCACCTCCAATCTGCTGCCTTAGGTGACTGCCCAGTTTGCCTCATGGATGGGCCAGCCCTGGGGAAGAGGAACCTCTCAGAGTAAGATTTTCTTTCCACTCTTTATGGCACTCATACCTGTGCTTCTGTTCTTGGAAACCATTGGATTTTTCAGATACTGAAATAAAAGGTGGAGGCTGTTGCTTCCTTGCCTTGCCATCCTCACCTAATTACGGTCCCTCCTTCTGTGCAAATTTTGTCATACATCCCCAAACAATCCTGTTTAAATAATGCATACTCACAGCCCAATCCTATGGGCACCTTCAATGGAGGGAACTATTCTGTCAGTGGAAGGCCCTCTCTGTTGGCACTGCAGCTGCAGTGAAGAGTACAATGAGGTTGCATGTGCAAAGGGCTGGTGACTGCACGCACACCATTGTTGGTGAGTTCACACAGGGGAAGAGTTGACTATGGGAGGGTAGGGGGAGGATTGGGGCAGGGAGAGGGGAGATCGGGCAGGGACTGAGGCTGCTAGGAGGCACGTTAGGAGACTGCAGAAGGCAGGTATCTGTGTCAATGGTGCCACTGATATCCTATGCTCCAAACTAGGCCTTGACATGCCTTCTTGGATCAGAAGTTCACCAGCCAAAAGGCTGACAGAGATCTGAGTAGACCCAACAGTGACCATGGTGTGGCATAGTAGGGAAGTAAACATTTCTTTTACTTACCTCTCTATCATGTCAAGGTCCCCAGCCAGCCGATAGCAGCCAACAGAACCCATGCCAGCACCACTGCATGCTGTTTGCTGGTGGGGGATCCAAGTGGACCATCAAAGTCCTAAAATACTTTGTGAATTTGAATAAAGAGCTCGATATAAACTCATAAAATAAACAAATATTTAAAAGTTTCTAGATATCCCTTAAAAAGCTATAAAAGCAAGTGAGACATTTCCTTTTGTACGGATAAATGTTATGTTTTGAACTGTGTGAGCGTTCGAAACCATAATCATACCTTGTATCTATTATGTGATTTATTTGTCATGAGAGGAGTTTGGAGGATTTCTTATGGTGTGAAACCACTATATAGGAAAAGTACTTATTTAATTCTGCTTATTCAGGAAAATATATTCCATCCTTCGTTCCTTGTAAAAAATAACATACATTTACAGCAGAATTCCTACATAACATGCCTCAACAATGGAGGCATGTTTGGCCAAAAATATCTAGTGAGTCATAAATGTCTATATATCCTGTTGTGATCACTTTCATCATATATTACTTCAAGTTTCTAAAACAACAAGAGACGCATTAAAATATTTCTCTTTTTTGTTTCATTTCAAGCACGTTTACCGTTAGTTGCTTAGCTTCATTATGTATCATACTCTGAATCTACAAATCAAGTATAATTGGACTTAGAGAACTGATTGGATTTCTAATTAAGCTACATTGGAAACAACAATGTGCAATCAGTAAATATTCTGACTATGTACATTTTAAAGAGCAACTCTTGGGCTTTTTGCTGATGACTAGACACCAGTGTCATTAAATTTGTTGGTGGCAAGCAAATTTGAAAGCTAAAATAGAGGCAATTAGGAAAGATCTTGAAATATTTAATCACGTTTGTCCAATTAGTGCGCAATTAGGCAATGGTGTGGCATGGGACAAACATTCTGCCTCAGAGTTTGGTGGAGAAGGATCCCTTTGAAATTTTGCTGTTTAGTTTATTGACATATAAAAAGGAAGTTATGGCTGTAATTTCCAATTTAAAAAAATACTGTGCAGATGGTCTGACTATATATTTAACAATGTTAAACAAAACTAAACAACAGAAGCATGTTACCTGAAATCACACAGCTGTGATCAGTGAATATGCTCCAGATCATGGGAGATGACAGCTGTGGATGGTTTGTTCATTGGAGCTGCTAGGTATTTGATGTTGGAAGAACCATAAACTCACCTGCCATGTCTTGCGATATTGATGACTCACTGTCTGAGTCATTTCAGTAGCTGTTATTAAACACACTCCTTGTTCTTAGGAGACTTTTTGCGTTGATGATCTTGAGTCCCACTGTTGACCTTGTATGGTTGATTGTTGATACCTTATTAAGGTTATTTGCGTTAATGAGTGTTTGCATGCTTGATTTTAGTATACACTCTGCTAAGATTAGTCAGGTCAGCAGGAAATAAACCCAAGGTCAAACTAGGATACAATGTGATTTAGAGACGTGGGATTGAATAAAAGATGCCTCCACATATTGCTATTGGATGCTTGCGGGTTTATCCACCTAGTTTAAAAAAAACTCACCACTTTTGATAAAAATGGTGTTTTGTTGCCCTTCAATGGCAGCAGTTTTAATTTAAATTTCAACAAGTCATTTGTTTTAATTGATAAAATTGTAAGAAACTTTGATGAAAAAATACCTTTAGTGTTACCTTCCCATCACCCATTCAGTGTTCCCATTTTGATTTATCCATTACACAAGCAGATGCTACTAGGGGAAAAATGTAACATGTATTTATGTTTAATAAATAAAATAAACTTTTATTTATTTATTTTCTTAAATAAAAAGAAAACTTAGGTGCAGATGATTTCCATAACTAGCAGGTAGCCCAACCCTAACCTGCCCTGAAGCAAGCAGGCCAGAGTAGGGTTGGGGCTGCCAACACCTCAGCCCAGGGCAAGGGAAATTCATTCCCCTTACCCCGGGTAACACTGCAGCAGCTCCACTGGAGCTACTTGGATCTGCACCACCTCAAAAGGTGCCACAGACCTGAGCTGCCCCGGATTGCCCGCGACCAGGTTTAGGACCTGGCACAAGTGTCGGATCCTGGCCCCACACCCTGCTCGACTGTAGCCTGCCTGCCCTCCATGCACCCTGGAATGCCTTCTTCCCACCCTCCCTCACCTTCCCCAAGCCGCTGTGCTAGTCTGACTGGGCTGGCATGACCTTACCTGTTGTGCTGGCCTGCAGGGCTTGTGTTTGCCTCTAGAGCATGGTGCATATCCATGCGCTGGCCTCCCTCCTCGCTTGGTGGTGCACACATGCCTCACCGCACATTTGTGACATTGCAGGGCGAGAGGAGTGCACTTGTGCCAGCCCAAGGCGTGCTCTGGTTTGCGCTCATAGTGACCTAGACACTATGTGGTTTAGAAAGGCTTGATAGGGAAGACAGAAAGGCAGCCGTGCAATCCCCGTGTTACATGTTACAAATAATTCCTCAGGAGCTAAAGCATATTTGGTCATTATTAAGTATGGAAATAACTACAACAAATGCTTTTAAAATACAGTGATTTTTGGCAATTAATCTTGCAAAAACAGGCCTTTGAACATTGCTATGAATCTTACCCTGTTCTGAAACCTAAAATGGTGTTAATGGGAATCTTAATGGGTCATGGATACTGTGCTGCTTGCAGCTGAATCAACCCTTTGAATCTCCGTTTCCATCATCCTTTTTCCAAACAGCCACCATTTCAACAAGATCTGTCTGGAAGTAAGTATGCTTTTCTTCCATAGTACATTGAAACCATTTCATCATACAAAACAAGAAACACAGACTGCCTCCAGATGGGAGGTCTTCTCCCATGTTTGTAATGCTGCAGATGGCTAGTGCTATCCTAGCTCCAGCCATCTGCAGTGCTATCTCTGTCCTCATGTAATGGAAGGAGGGTTGGCACTGCAGTCCTTGCAGCCAGAGGACAGCCTTGTCAGAGGTAGTAAATGGCATTTTAAAAGCGGTGGGAGGCACAGTCCTGATACAAATCAGCCCCTACCCCCCTACGGCTTCTATTTAGTAAACCAAAGTGAAGTGCGTCATGGCCAATGACATCTTTAACATAATGTGTGGTTTGGTTCTGGAGGTTTCCTAGAGCCCAGTGAAATGATTAACAAGTTAAGTTCTTGTGTTGGATTTGACCAGTAATAGTAAAATATCAGCAAGCTGGAACCCTCATTTTGGAAAGCTACAATAAGATTTTCTCACAATAGGAGTGTTTCTGGGGCAATATCTTTTGGCAGGTTGAGCTATGGGTCCTACAGGTTTCTCATCACACCACCTGCATTTGGAAGAGCCCTCAGAGTAAATATAACCATGTCTCTCTTCAGATAAGAAAGTTCACACAGACCTGTGGGCCTCTCCCCCCTGTGATTAATAACTTGTCTATATATTTAATTGTATTTGAATAATGTAATATTTTGACACTTGTGTTCTGAGATCAGTATGATAAAGGTGCTTTGTTTCAGACAATTCACATTCTTCCTTAGATACAAGGATGGAAGATCTGGAAAAAAATTCAAAGAATAAATACATTTCTAATAAATTATACAACTGGCAAATATATTTTTATCTTTGCTTGGCAGAGAGTCTATTGTGGAAGGCTGCCACAATAATATATCAGCTTAGTGTTTTGGCACACACAGATTTATTTATTTGTAACATTTCGATCCTTTTTGAAATAACATTTTTCTCTTCCATCCAGGAATTTTCGGAATCCCCCAAAAATACACATTATAGAAAAAGAGAAAATATTCACAGAGCAGTCCCTATGCATGTCTACTCAGAAGTACGCCCCATTTACTCCAGTGGGACTTACTCCCAGGTAAGTGTGTATAGAATTTCAGCCTTATTTGTTTAAAATAGTTCTGCCTTGCCTTTCCCCATCCAGTTGGAGACATGCAAGACAACTTACAGGAACAATTAAAAACAATAAAAAAATTAAAAATACACTAAAACAAAACAATTAACATATAAAAGAACACAGAATGAAACAGCAGGCCAGCCAGAGACACATAGTAAACAACTATAGCAGTTGATCTCAAACTTTTTAGAGGCCCTAGAGCATGCTGGTCCAACTCATGGTCCATGAGCAGTATGCAGCCCGCAAAGCCCTTCTGGTGACCCCTAAAAGCCTGACTGCAGCCCCTTGGCCTCCTTCCACTTCAGTGGCTTTCTGGTCTCCCTACTGCTCCATTCCAGCTTCTGTTTTGGAGAAAGAGAAGCTGGAACGGTGTAGCAGGGAAATCAAAAAGGCTCGCCGCACCCACCACCACCTCTGCCACTTGTGTCCTGAGCCTGCCAAATGACTTCGGCTGCTCAGAAAGTGGAAGTAATTGGTGGTGACATCATCATGTCACTGCTAATTTCTTCTGGGTTGGCACAGCCAGGGGTCACACAAGGGTCATGTGCTCTCCCAGCTACCCAAAGTTGGTCCACCTTGCCTTAGAAGCTGCTGCCTGATTTATAAATCTCAAGAGGTGTGGCTATAATGGTGATGGACAGTAGTGTTCCCCCCCAGGTAGCAGCTTGTTTAATCAATGCACATAGCCTAATAATAAATAATAATAATATACAGTATTTATATACCGCCTTTCTTGGTCTTTATTCAAGACTTTATTCAAGGTGGTTTACACAGGCAGGCTTATTAAATCTACACAGGGATTTTTACAAATTGAAAGAAGGTTCTCTCTTTCAAGAACCACCACATTCAAGCTGTTACACTCTGATCTGGTTTAACATTCTGGCCTCCATCCTCCCACGCTCCGAGCAGATGGAACAGCTCAGCTGCAGCTTGCCAGCTGCTTCAAGGTCGCACGGTGCCGGTGGCCTCGAACTGGCGACCTTGTGGATGTTAATCTTCAGGCAAATGGAGGCTCTACCCTCTAGACCAGACCTCCTGCCCTAGTCTGCTCTGTTAATTTTATGACCAACAAAAATTGGGTCATGACCCACTGGTGGGTTCTGGACCCACAGTGTGAGAACCGCTGAATTATAGTAAATTTAAAAAAACTGGCTGGAAAAAATAAAATGCCTCAAATGTAGGGTATATAGGGTCAACTCTAGGGGATCCACTGCCCCAAAATGGCATGGATCCATGACCCCTGCCAGTGTCCCATCTCACCCCCTTGATTTAATTGAGGTAGCACCCTACATTGCAGCCCCCTTCTTGTTGGCTGCTGCCATCACCTCCTCCTTCTCATTCACCTGGCAATTTAAAATAGCAGCTGGGCAATCAAGAAGGCAGTGCAGCAGTCTTGGAGCTCTCCTTTTCTTCTTCCTCCTCACTTTTGCATCTGTTTCCTTCCATTTGTTTTCACCTGAATGTTTTCAAACTAACAGGCTGGCCAGAACATGCTGAAAACAGAGTTACCTCTCTAGGAAGCCCACAAGCAAGAGAATCAGGCATATTTCTCTTCCAGCATAGTTTCTCCACAACCTGTATCCAGAGACACACTGCCACTGAACTTAGAGGCAGTCCATAGCCAGCATGTCTAGTAGCCATTGATAGACCTCTTCTCCGTGAATTTGCCCAATGCACTTTTAAGGGCATCCAAGCTAGTGGCCATCACCACATCTGGTGGCATTGAATTCCACAGTCTAATTTATGTATTGTTGAAGTAGTAACTTCTTTTGGCCATCCTAAATCTCATACCAATCAGCTCCACTGGATGACTCCCGATTCTTGTATTGTGAGAGAAGGTGAAAAACTTCTGTTTGTCCTCTCAGTCTCTTCTCCACACCCTGCATAATTCTATGTCTCAATCATGCCCCCCCCCATCTCCTCTTTTTCCAAGCTAAGAAGTTCTAAACGTTGTAGCCTTTTCTCCTAAGGAATGTGCTCCAGCCCTCTAATCACTTTGATAGCTGTAGCATTCCCAAAGGGGGGACAAAGTTTTTCAGGCAGCTGAACACCCTTGTAAAGCAGCTGCCCCCCACCTTCAGAGTCATTCATGGCTATGAAAGCAAAGTGGAGAAGATGCCTCCACTTGGGTTTCACAGCTGTGAATGGCTCTGAAGGTGAAGTGGAGGGGCCACTTTACGTGGGCATGAAGGTGCCTGAAGAACTTGGCGTTTTGCCCCCCTCTGGAATGCCACTGTTTGGTAGCCCTCTTCTGCACCTCTTCCAATGCCCTTCTTTAGACATGCAGCCAGAACAGTACAGAGTATTCCATATGTGACTCCACCATTGTTTTATATAGCAACACAATAATATCAGCAGTGTTGTTCTCAATTCCTTTTTCTAATGACCCTTAGCATCTCTGGGAAGATTTGTGAAGCTCCAAGATACACATGACATTCTGCATGTGCTGGGGCTGCTCTTGTTCTCAGGAATGTTGGGGAAAGCTCCTTGTGTACACTCTCACTGAACATATGCAGTGTAATCCCTAAGCACATAAACTGTGAAACAGGAAGTATCTGTTCCTGTTGCCTATATACTTCAATGGAACCTGAGTAATGTGTTTAGAAGAGGTTTGGGCATGAGATGTGCAGTAATCAATGCAGTCAGTGCCTCATCCATTGCTTTGCTGCCTCCCCTTTTACACCCCCTCTTTAGTGTGAATGGCTATCCATACATCCAGAGTTTCCCACAATTACAGCTGCTGTTTGAGTAACAGAGAAAGACTCTCTGAAAGAAAAGGCGTTGGTCAGTGTGAAAACTGAATGGTCACAACTTGCCTTTTATCCTTTAGAATTGCTGCTTCCTTCACCCCAGCTTGTGTTCCAGTGTTTGCCACACACATCCTGGGACCAAAAGGGTGGGCCACACACATCTCACATCCAGAAGGAGCAGAACAGCTGTGCCTTGAAAGAATGATGCTAATGTGACTGTGTGATTTGGCAACTAGACTAATGTGGTTTGATCAGATCCCTTCCCATGACACTGTCAACAGTGTCTGCTGTACCACATTCTGCTGCCTCCCAGTAACATATATGTAGCGAGTGAGAGGAAATCAAACCCCCTCTTCCCAGTCAGTAGCACACAGCAACTGCTTGTCAAAATCACACAGATGGCTTGGAATCCAGGGTTTGTTTTGTTGGGGGGCGGGGGGGGAGAGAGAGAAGATTGTTTTTTCCTCCCTACTTTCCTTATTGTACTCTAGACTGTGTGAATTCACAGGAAGGGTCTGTGGAAATTAATTATACTCTGAGCGCTTAGTAACCAATGAATTGTAAATTGTACATTATTAAAACAGCATCAGGGCACTGACTGATCTATTATTCTCTGGGGGAAATGAATGAAGATTAGACCTTTGTGTGCTTTTGAGATCTTTCTAGAAACTGTACAGCAAGCTTTGAAAAAGAAAATATTACAGTTTTTTTCTTTTGTTTCTCCATCTGTGGCAACAGTACCAGTACTGTATAGTGTGGTTCCATGAAATTATCATACATATTTTTGCATCAGTCAGACACTGCCCCAGTGCCAGAAAGCAACAAGAGCACTAGCACCCATGGATTATCCGGTCCCCTTTATCCCTGCCAAACAGATGATTGGAGGGGAAAAGTCATCTTCACTGAGACTGGAAACAAACAATAGTTTTTAAAAGAATGGAATGTGGCATAATATAATTATTGTTGCCCTTAATATATTGTCTATTTTCTTTTGACCTGCTGTTGTCTCTGGTCAAATGGGTTTTGCAAGATTTGGAAATAGTAAAAAAAAACAAAAACTCTTTGACCAGAGACCACAGTGGGACAGATAATATTATTATTATTATTATTATTATTATTATTATTAATAATACTGCATATGATGGGTGGCAAAGGACACTTCTATCGGTTTTTAGTCTGGGATTGTCACAGTTGTTCACTCACACTTCACGAGGGGTTTGCCTGATGTCACCATCCATCCATTGTTCTCCTGTGGTTTCCTTGTTTTTAAACAGTCACATCTGGAATGCAGAAAATCTGAGGTTGTTTAGAGCAGCAGTGCATCAGGGTGAAGACCATAGGTGGTGATGCTGGTGCTACTGTTCCCTCTTTTTGAAGAGATGCATGCCCAGATTCACAACAGACCTAAACAGAAATAGGAAGGGCAAAACAGAGTAGCCCAATATAGCCTAGTCTCTATAGCCTGTGTCTCTAGAACATGCTAAAACAACTGTAGTGTAGAAGGAATACTGTAATTCTACATGTGACTGCAAGTAGGAAGGCCACAACTGACTGGCATTACAAGGAGCCCATTTGGAAGTTTCCAATGGCTTGGTCATGCCACCCTCAACTTTTTGAAAGAGACTATTGTCTGTCTCCAACCTAGAGGGGACTCTGTGAGTACAGGCATGAATCTCTGGTTTGGGGAGAAATGATGCCAACCAAATTACAGGATGTGGAGGATTCCTCCCTCAACAGTTCCTTGTATTTACAGTGGGTGTGATTTATAAGTGGAATCCTACTTCCATGTGCAGACTTAACATTGGTAGATAGGGACCACTGCATGTTGGAAGCCACCATCTGTCTTGCCACTACTTCTCCCCACTGGGCCTTGTGCCCACTTAAGGCTGATTAGTTTCCCTTGTTAAACTCACCAGTGCAGCAAGCAAAAGTCAGAGTCCAGTTCCAGTCCACAGATTCCAAGTAAGCCAGTCAAATCAGTCAGAGTATCCAAGTCAGAGTCCAAAGTCAAAAAGCCAAGTCACATTCCAAGGTCAGATTCCAAAGTCAGTCTCCTCACCAACCTGCACTCCTTCTACAACCTACAAACCCTTCCTGCCTCAGGTGCTCCTTATGTCCCTGAGGGCCCTATTGCCTTCAAGTGGCTGCAGCTGTGCAGCACACTCTGCTGGATGCCCAGGCCTTACCCTTAAAGGGGCCACTGCTAACACCACATCAACCTCCTTGCCAGATCTTCCGTGATTCCAATACACCATCGAGTTCAGAGTTAGGTGCATTTAAGCCAAAGGAAAATACATAGGCTTAGGCTTGCTTAACTCTTGTCTCTGTACAACAGTATGGGCAGAGGGCTCTTTTTATATGACCAAGAATCCTGTTTTTTAAGGGTGTTTTGAGAGTCCTGTTTATGCACAGTTGTACATTCAAGGGATCTCTTGGCATGTGCAACTGAATGTGCTTATGTTGGGGGATTGAACTTGCTGCTGCAGTTCTCATTTCCTCCCACCCATGTCAGTTTACTGTCAGTTTACTGACAGTAAGGAGCTTCTGTGCTGTACTGTGGACTGTGTGTGGACATGTATGATACATTCTATTCTGTTTCAGAAAATCTTTAAAAAGAAAACCGATTACTTGCATCTTGTTCTCCATCAAGAACTATGAGCACATTAAAAAACACACAACAACAACCAAGCAGCAAATAAAATGAACAGCCCCTTTGCTTCATGCCATTGGATGAATAATTTTACCTTACAAATGAACACTGTATTTGAATGTCATCTTGGTTTTTATCACTTTTCATTGACATGAATATTTTTGAACTTCACCTTTATAGATGGTCTTTGTTCATAGTGAGGATTTTTATCTTCATTAAGAATTTTGAGCAAAATCCACCTGAAACAGTGGCCCTGAACTCCCTCACCTCTGGCAAGGCACCTGGGAAAGACAGCATCCCTGCTGAAGTCCTAAGGTGCTGCAAAGAGATCATCACCACTGAGCTGCATGAAATCCTCTGCCTCTGCTGGAGAGAAGGTGGAGTACCACAGGACATGAGGGATGCAAACATCATCACGCTGTACAAGAACAAAGGCGACAGGGGTGACTACAATAACTACCACGGCATCTCTCTCTTTAGCGTTGTAGGAAAGCTGTTTGCCTGAGTTGCACTGAAGAGGCTCCAGGTACTTGCAGAGAGCGTCTATCCAGAATTGCAGTGCAGATTCCAAGCCAACAGGTCCACCACCAATATGGTATTCTCCCTTAGACAGCTGCAGGAGAAATGCAGAGAACAACGACAGCTACTCTTTATAGCCTTCATAGATCTCACAAAGGCTTTCAACCTGGTCGGCAGGGACGGCCTCTTCAAGATTCTTCCCAAGATCGGATGTCCACCCAGGCTCCTCAGCATCATCAGGTCTTTCCACGAGGACATGAAGGGCACTGTTGTCTTTGATGGCTCAACATCAGCCCCCTTTGACATCTGAAGTGGAGTGAAGCAGGGCTGTGTTCTTGCGCTGACCTTGTTTGGGATTTTCTTCGCTGTCCTGCTGAAGCAGGCCTTTGGAACTGCAACAGAAGGCATCTATCTCTAGACCAAATCAGACGGAAAGCTCTTCAACCTCTCCAGACTGAGAGCAAAGTCCAAAGTCCAGCTGAAATGTCTGCATGACTTTCTCTTTGCCAACGAAGCAGCTGTCACTGCCCACTCTGCCAAAGATCTCCAGCAGCTCATGAATCATTTTAGTAAGGCCTGCCAAGACTTTGGACTGACAATCAGCCTGAAGAAAACACAGGTCATGGTTCAGGATGTGGACTCACCTCCCTGCATTACAATCTCTGCGCACGAACTAGAGGTTGTTCATGACTTTGTGTACCTTGGCTCAACGATCTCCGACACTCTTTCTCTCGATATTGAGCAAAACAGACGCATTGGCAAAGCAGCTACCACGTTTTCCAGACTCGCAGAGAGATTCTGGTCCAACAAGAAGCTGATGGAACACACCATGATCCAGGTCTACGGAGCTTGTGTCTTGAGTATACTTCTGTACTGCAGCGAGTCACGGACTCTTCGCACACAACAGGAGAAGAAGCTGAACGCTTTCCACATGTGCTGCCACCGACGCATCCTTGGTATCACCTGGCAGGACAAAGTTCCAAACAACAGAGTCCTGGAATGAGCTGGAATCCCCAGTGCGTATACACTGCTGAAACAGAGATGCTTGCGTTGGCTTGGTCATGTCGTGAGAATGGGCAATGGTTGGATCCCAAAGGATCTCCTCTATGGAGAACTTGTGCAAGGAAAGCGCCCTACAGGTAGACCACAGCTGCGATACATCTGCAAGAGGGATCTGAAGGCCTTAGGAATGAACCTCAACAGATGGGAAACCTTGGCCTCTGAGCGGCCCGCTTGGAGGCAGGCTGTGCAGCATGGCCTTTCCCAGATTGAAGAGGCACTTGGCCAACAGACTGAGGCAAAGAGGCAAAGAAGGAAGGCCCATAGCCAGGGAGACAGACCAGGGGCACACTACACTTGCTCCCAGTGTGGAAGGGATTGTCATTCCCGAATCGGCCTTTTCAGCCACACTAGACGCTGCGCCAGAACCACCATTCAGAGCGCGATACCATAGTCTTTCGAGACTGACGGTTGCCAGCAACAGTCCACACATTCAGCTTATAGTCAATGAAGTGTTAGGTATTGAGGCAATTGGTGCCTACTTGAACGTGCCTTCAAGTGAGAATTTGTGATGAACTCCTAAACTATATATTAATGACCATGCATGCGTGAATCAACCCTTAGCATTTCAACCAACCCTTCATAACTATCAGTCCTCTTTGGATTTTTAGATGTTCTGTCCCCTAATGTTTCTAGGGTTGCCATGCTGCCCAGGAATAGACAGTAAAGACGTGTGTCACAGAGGACAAATTCAAATTCAAAATTGCAAATTAATTTATGTAAATATATATGCATCAGAAATAGAATGCATGACTGCATTAATTCTAATCAGCAATAGGAGACAGGCCTGCCTTAAAAAAAGCTGATAGATCTAAGTCAAAACTCTGTGATAGTCTTGCAAGTCTGTTTTCCATTTCTGTAGGCAACCATCAAATCTGTAAAGTGCAGTACTTACTTAAATTCAAAAGAGGGCAGCAGTTTACCTAGGCTTCTTGGATGGCAAGCAATCCAAGTAGGGGAAAGAATGTCTTGGGTGAAAACTTCTGATTATGAAAAACACACATAATGTTCTGAAAGATTAATTTTAATGTGCAATGGATTTATGTTCTCGTGACTGTATATTTACATAGAAATGCTTTTAATTGATCACAGTTATTAGCAAATTCATTTGGCCTTTTATAATGTCTCCTTGTTGCATGTCTGTGACTGTCATTATATAACACACACAAGATGACTGCACATCCAAATGAACAATGCCCTATTGCAGAATGCTGAGACAAAATGCTGGAGGAGATGTTAAGTGTTTCACAGGAACAGTAAAAGAAAATTCCTGGTGCTTTAGGTTCTTATGAGCTACCCTGGGCTATCCATTATTTGTTCATAGTATATACAGTATTTAAAATAATTATACCTGGGTTTCCCCTCTAAAAAAAGAGAGGATACCCAAGGCAGATAACAATATGTAAAAAAATGTTACCCTCTCATAACTTTACATAAACTAAAATCCATCAGAGGGACAACAACAAAAGGCAGGACAAAATAAGTAGGGTCTTCAAGCCCCACTGCAACACTGACAGGGAGGGAGGCAATCTTAAGGAGAGGGAATTCCACAAATGTGATACCATGACAGAGAAGGCCCTCCTCTGCATCACCACCAAACAAGCGTCAGCCCAGTGGTGTAGCTAATGATCGTGTAGCCCGGTGCCAAGCTCAGAATGATGCTCCAGAAGTGATATCACTTCTGGGTTTTTAAAAAAGTGAAAATGGGGGAAAATCTGCCTCCTCCCCTCAGCAGTTCATCGCCCACTTGTTCAGCCACCTGCCCCCAGGCTCCCCTCCATATTAACACCTTTTTGGTTCCCTGCTGATTCATAACAACGCTTACTTGACTCTTGGAACAATCAGTCTCATTGGTCAGTTTTGAGTTAAGAAAATTTAGTTTTTGTTGCATAATGCTGTTGTGTTTTTATTGTTTTGTTATTTGGCTATAATTTTTGATAGAATTGAGATATTTTCACACAGTTTGTTTCATTGCATTCTGCATTAAATTCCGCATCAAGTGGTGTATAACGATGGTATTATTTAAAATTCCAAGGTTTTCACAATTTGGGCCACTAGTGTCAAGCTCAGGTTGTTGCCCTCCTAAAGCTTGTTGCCCAGTGCAATTGCTACCCCCTGCACCCCTTAGCTATGCTACTGCATCAGCCAATAGTGGCAGCCACAGAAGGGCCCTGTCCTTAGAGGAGAGGCAACCCTTCAGGTACCTAAACCCTAGGCTATGTAGGGTTTAAACATCAATTCCACCACCTTGAACTGCCCCCCAAAATTGACAGTGCAGTTGGGAAAGGAGAGCCTTGACAGACTCACCTGGCTCTGGTCACCACATGTGCAGCTGCATTTTGTACTAACGTTGGTTTTCAAGTGGTCATCAAAGGCAGAGCCACTTATTGCACATGACAGTAATCCAACCTTGAAGTCACCAATGCATGGGCCTCCATGGTTAGGTCTGACTGACTCAGATCAGGGTTGGCACACCAGTATAAACTGAGCAAAAGCCCATGTGACCACTGCAGAAACTTGGTGATCCAAGAGCAGTTTGGGATCCACAAGAGCCCCCATACTGCAAGACTATTCCTTCAAATGGAGTATAGACCCATCCAGAATTGGCTGATGATCCAAAACCTGAGTTACAAATCAATGAACCAACAGCACCTCTGTTTTATCCCGATTCAACTGCAATTTGTTCACTCTATCCAGTTCCTTTCCAACTCCAGATATGACTCATAACATCTCCAAAATCCCCAGCATTGGATGGAATGGTAATATATAGCAGTGTGAGGGCCCAATCCTATCCAGTTTTCCAGTGCTGATGCGGCTGTGCCAATGGGGCATGCACTGCATCCTGTGGTGGGAGAGCAGACACAGGGGCCTCCTCAAGATATGGGAACACTTGTTCCCTTACCTTGGGACTGCACTGTGGCTGCACTGGTGATGGAAATTTGGATAGGACTGGGCCCTGAGTTAGCTCTATATAGTGTTCCACCCAATATTTCCAATAGATGTTCCAATAGATGTCTAATTTTCCAATAGATAAATCCAACAGATTTCCAATATTGTACATTAGTGGACCTGGGCAACACCACCAGAGATGTAGCTGGCTGCTTGAGGCTATATTTTTCAGGGGTGTCAAAGTTCATCATGCAGTCTAAATGCCACCCAGGCATTTGTTGTCATAAAGGATGTTGGGATGCTACAAGTTGTGTCCCAGCATACCCCATAATATTGTAAAGGACAGGGAAGACTTTTCTGTTTGCACAGTGCAGCCACTTGAGGTGGCATAAGGCTGTGACCATATGGAACCAGAGCAAAAGATTCTGCCAGTGACCCCTGATCCATCCTGCTTGTTTTGTCTTCTGTGGAAGACAGAAAGAAGATAAGAGCTGAGCTCCTATGTTGCAGGTGACCATGTAGGATAGATCTCCCTCCTCCATGACTTGTGCTATGGCAGGAAAAAGGCATGAGGAAACAGGTGGAGAAGAATTGCAGTCACTGGGGAACTGGAAGGTTACAGTTTTGTCTTTTCCAGACCTTGTCTCCTTCTTGGAAATGGGATGGGGTATATATTTGTGAACTGTTTATAGTCCAGCTGGCCTCAGAACTTTCAGCAACTAGTTTTAAAAATAAATCTTTCCTACAATACACCAAAAAATTAAAGTACACATATGATATGACTTTAAGGCAGACAAGAGACAACAACATTTCCCCAAAATTAGCTGTATTTTATCACTTGTTCAGTTTAGTTAAAAGTGCTCACTAACAACATTTGAGCTGATTCCATCATCAAGCTGGAGTAAAAGTAATTTTATTTGCTGGATGTTTAAAACTCTTGAAAGCATTACTGCAAACAATTCAACAGATAAATGAGTGCTGTCTAGTTGTGTCTTTTAAGTAATTTATGGAAATATCACTGAAGTGTAATCTTACATATCTGCTCTTCCTGAGTGGGTTGTAAGAAAATCCATGTAAAAAGAGGATTCTTCTGAAGAGTTTCTCTGTTTTACTCATTATATATGTGTAAACAAATCACGAAAAGGCTGCACTGCTCTAAACCTTTTGAAAATCAGGTGAGGAGACATACTCCAGCGGCCTAGCTTGGCTGCTTAGTTCCCCCATAGTGGCATACTGCTTTCTTGCGGAAAGATTTTTATTTATTTATTTATTTATTTATTTATTTATTTATAGAATTTATATCCCACCTTTCTATCCTAACAAAGGGCACTCAACATATATATATATATATATATATATATGTTCATAAAAAAAGTGCCATGCCCACCAGGTGTCAGCATAAAAAGGCTTCCCTGAATAAAGAGGTCTTAAGACCTGCCAAAAGGACTCTAAAGAGGGAGCTGTTCTCAATTCCAGGGGGAGGGAATTCCACAGATGGGGAGCTACCACCAAGAAGGCCTTCTTTCTTGCCGCTATCCCCCTCATTTCTGCTGGAGGTGGCACAGGTCTCTGATGACCTGAGAGAACAGGTTGGATTGTATGGAAGGAGGAGGTCCCTCGGATACCCTGGACCTGAGCCATATAGGGCTTTAAAAGTCAATACTAACACTTTGAATTCAACCCAGAAATGAACTGGCAGCCAGTGTAGTTGCTGAAGTAGCAGCCCAACTGAGTTGAACTGACGAGCCCCAGCAACCACACAGGTGACTGTGTTCTGCACTAATTGTAGTTTCCAGACTATCTTCAGAGGCAGCCCCACAAATAGTGCGTTGAAGTAATCTAATCTGGATGTCACTAGGGCATGGGTCACCATGGCCAGGTTTGAGTGAGCCAGGTAAGAACCTTCCCAAAATTATTTAAAAATATTTATTTGAACATTATAATACAGCAGTTTCTGATAGAATATGTAGTATGAGCAAGCTATGGTTTATTAATTGATTAGATTTCCTTCTAGCTAAAACATAGTCTGCATTTGCAGTTTTTAAATGTACAAATGGAACTGTGATCTTTTTTCCCCTTTGTACTTCTTGCAGGAGGGGGATGGGGCTATGATATCCCATACAACCCTGACAAGGTGCTCCGGGGGGGGGGGGGGGAGAGGAGAACTGTGATGATGCCATTCTATTTAACATTCATAGCATTCATTCACTTGACCACATGGAAGAGCACAAATAATTATTACATCCTAGCCAGAAAGAAATACCAAATATTCCTCTCCAACCATTGCTACTGCTAGCCAAAACCTCATGACTCCATGGAAGAGCACAAATAATATACTTTATGACAGCTCTTTTGCTGTCATAACTTTATTATATCAGAGGGCAGGTCCTTTCATGATTAGGAACTGGTTGAGGACCAAGAAACAGAGAGTGGGTGTCAATGGGCAATTTTCACAATAGAGAGAGGTGAAAAGTGGTGTGCCCCATGAATCTGTACTGGGACCAGTGCTTTTCAACCTATTCATAAATGACTTGGAGATAGGGATAAACAGTGAGGTGGCCAAGTTTGCGGATGGCACCAAACTTTTCTGAGTGGTAAACCAGAAGAGACTGTGAAGACCTACAGAAGGATCTCTCCAATCTGGGAGAATGGGCCACAAAATGGCAGATGTGTTTCAATGTAAATACATGTAAAGTAATGCACATTGGGACAAAAAAATCAAAACTTCACATATAGGTTAATGGTTTCTGAGCTCCGTGACACATCAGGAGAGAGATCTTGGGGTGCTGGTGGACAGCTCAATGAAACTGTTGACTCATAGCCCAACCCTGAGCTGCCTGGGGCACCCAGGCCCAGTTGCATCAAGAACGGCTGCCGCTGGATCCTGCATGCCCCGGGCTACCACGGGAGGCACCTCGGGAGAAGGGAACTATTGTCCCCTTCTCCAGGGTAAGGTAAGCAGCCCTGCAATGGGGCTACTCACTTTATCGCTGACCCAAAGGTTGGTGGTAAGGTCAAGGCGCTCGTGTAGGGCGCAGAGCCCTCCATGAGCGCCTTGGATCCTGCGGAGCAGAGCTCCATGGACCTGCCTCCCTCCCTCCCCCAGTCATGTCTCCAGCCCACCACCTTCCCCGCATCACGCCTCCGGCATGCCTTACGGCACGTTTGCGACAGTTCTCAGTGGCATGGAGCCGTGCCGCCGAGCACAGGATTGGGCTCTCAGTGTGCGGTGGTGGTGAAGAAGGCTAATTCCATACTTGAGATAATTAGAAAATGATGTATATGCTGAGAATAAAACAGCTACTTTTATAATGCCATTGTACAAATTGATGGTAAGACTACACCTGGAGTATTGCATCCAGTTCTGGTTGCCATGTCTCTAAAAAGAGATATTGGAAATGGAAAAGGTGCAGAAGAGAGCGACCACAATGATTACTGGGCTGGAGCACCTCCTAAAGCTACAGCTTTGGGCTCTTCAGTCTAGAAAAAAGGTACCTGAAGGGGGACATGATTGTGACATACAGAATTTTACAGAGGGTGGATAGAGTGGATACAGGGATGTTCTTTTCCCTCTCACACAACACCAGAACCAGGGGACATCCACTAAAATTGAGTGTTGGGAGAGGACAGACAAAAGAAAATATTTCTTTACCCAGTGTGTAATTAGCCCATGGAACTCCTTGCCACAGGATGTGGTGATGGCATCAGGCTGGGTGCTTTTAAAAGGGAATTGGACAAATTTCTGGAGGAAAAGTCCATTCACAGGTTACAAGCTATGATGGGTGTGTGCAGCCTCCTGATTTTAGAAGCAGGCTATGTCAGAATGCCAGATGCAAGGAAGGGCACCAATATGCATGTTTCTTGTTGTCTTGTGTGCTCCCTGAAGCATTTGGTGGGCCAATGTGAGATACAGGAAGCTGGACTAGATGGACCTTTGGCCTGATCCAGCAGGGCTCTTCTTATGTTCTTATTCTGCAGATAGCAGAACTTTGCCCTGGGAGAGCACAGAATCAAGTCTAAGTTGGCCGCTCTCCTGATCCTTCCATTCTTCAAGCACTGTTTAGTTCCTCCTCCCTTAAGCAAGCTTAGTTTATTTCAGTATTTATATACCGCCTTTCTCTGTTGTTTAGACAGCATTTGAAGCCATTTGCATGAGCAGGCTAATCTAAACCATCATTTTTCAATGGAGTTTTTACAAATATATTCTGTGAATCACAGAATCCTCCATCACTAGGACTTGCCTTCACAGTGTGGTGGTCTCCTCTGGCTGCCTGCCGTTGAGCTTCAGTAAGCAATCGTAAATCAAGCCTGGACAGGTCTGCATGGTTGTTCTTTGCTGGCTGGCTTTCTCACACACTCCCATGCTCCTCTCACTGCCTGGCTAATCAGCAGCGACTCCATCCTGCCACAATGGATACTGCAGCTTGTCACAGCCTGGCATTCCATCTTCCATTCAAAAACACAACCACAGATTCCCCTACTTAGCTTTTCAGACAGTAGCAGCAGGTCAACCATCAGCCCACACCTCCTGCTACCTGCATCATTACAATATGGTCCAATTCTAACCCCACACCTGGCAATGCAGCAGCAGCGCCATGACCTCCACTGTATCCTGCGGGGGAGTTTTGGCTGCTGGAAGTCTTCTAAGGGTAAGGAGACATTTGTCCCTTGCCCTGGGGTAAGTCCTAGCAGATGCTGTGGGTCAATATGGACCTGACCCAGTGATATCGCTAGGGCAAGTCCACATTGATCTGTGAAGGTGGATCAGGCCTGGGAATGGGGTTAGGATTTGTCAGGCATCGCTGCCACCAAACCCTCCCCCCTCCTAGAACCGATCTGCCCTCCTCCCCATTCTGCTCACCCCTTCCCTGGTTCTGCCCACCCCTTGCCCTCCCCCATCCTGTTCCACCCCCTGCATGGACTTATCTGCTCTGGGGGTTCCTTATGGATTCACTGGTGCAAGTGGGAAGGCTCCTGCCTTCCTGCTAGTGCTCTGGCAGCTAGCGCTACTGGGGCATACTTTACAGCTGCATTGCAGCAGCCAGCACCTGTGGAACATGCTTTCTGTTGGTGGGCTGGCCCAACTGGATTAGGATGACAGTGTAGGACTAAGATTGGCTTCAAGTTACATCATTGTAACATCGTTGTAACTTCCCCTATGCCATTGGGAAACTAAGGGCCCAATCTTATCCAGTGTTGAAGCAGCCATTCCAATGGGGCATATGCTGCCCCATTGTGGTGAGAGGGCAGTCATGGAGGCCTCCTCAAGATAAGACAACAAATGTTCCCTTACCTGACAGCTGCACTGTAGCTGCATCAATGCTGGAAAGTTGGATAAGACTGGAACTTATGCCAGTGTATGCCATTGATAGCAATCCTATCCTCCAGTAATCCTATCCTTCCTATCCTTCTTCAGTTAATCCTATCCTTTTCCAGCCATCCTATCCTCCAGTTTACTTGTCCTTACTGCAGCCCTTGTCCAGCAACTCTGTGGTAAAATGTTGCTGTTAGGTTGGTTGTCCAGCCAAGGCCCACACGTCAAAACAGGGTTCAAGTGGGCAGGACTAAGATGGCCACTATCTCTGGCAAATGGGTAGAACTGCCGAAGGGAGTCCTGAGTCACACCATGAGAACTGTAAGCAGAGTTAGTTAGACCTGGAGAGCACTAGCAACACATAACCTCTAACAGATGCTAGCCTTGCTATTGAAAATGGAAAACAAAGAAACTGATTTACATCTTTCTCTCATTATTTCGCACATACATATAGAGGACCAAATTTGAACAAAGCCATATTTATCCCTGGAGCCCTCTTCAGATGTTAATACCCAGGTGTTTAGCACTCGGTCTTTCTCCCTCTCTCACTTACTGTCGGCTGTGTACAGAAATAGCTCTCAGAGACTTGGAGGTGGCATTGCAGAGCTGTTATTGCCCTCAGTGTGCTTGTTCTTTTTTGTATCCCACCCTGGTCTTTGGTCAAGCTGGTTTTGCAAGTTTTTGTAGTGCTATAAGTTGTACCCTGGGAAAATAAAAATTTGCTCCTCAAAGCGTGACAGGAAGGCTGTAATGGGATTGTGTGAGCACTTAGGTCTTTTGCAAGTTTGGACAGTGTTCTTGAGAAGTGAGGTAGTTCTTCCCTCCATCTTCCTTTCTGGACAGTTTATAAATTTATCGTTTAGTACGTGAAAGGATGAGCACTCATCCACATAAACACTTATGTAGCCCTTGAAGTGTTTTCCAAAAAAATTAGTGTGAAGTTATTATGCACTTTCCCACAGCTTCATCAGGCTAATCATAGTCTCCCACAGCAAGACCACTCAAGTCAAGAGATAAGACTTCATCCCTACTTCATTCTGTGTTGTCTGGCTATGGTTGTCTGGCTACTAAAATAAAACCACAGCTTGTACCACCAGAGCAGCAAGAGGCAAGCTGCTCCCATTGCTACTTGAAAAAAATTGTCTCCGAGCATTCCCAACATAGGAGTAGACAGATATATTGTCTTCTTGCTTGCCATGATAGAAATGAGGAATAGTGTCAACGGACATTCAGTGCTATCAAACAGGAATGCCTGAAGAGATTTTTCACTCTGATCACTGAGCTATTTGTATTTATTGATGAGGTAAGGTTACCTTTTGCCCCTTTTAAAATGGTCATTGCATTGGAATTAGGAGGTGGCGAGGACCTGAAGACCGGTTGAAACACATTAGCTAAAATCAGGGCAGATCATTGTGAAACCCTATGTGCAACGTGATTGTTATGACAATAAATGCCAGCGAGCTCCGGTTATTACATGCACAGCTCTGTCCTAGCTGCTCACTCTAGCAGCTCTTAAATACTCTCAGTGTAGCAACACCTCACACACCTGTTCAAATAACGATCATCCCCATTACCTTCTGTTGACATTGTCCATACTTTTGCTTCATACAATAGGTGCCTGTAGAGAGCTGCAAACTGACAGCTATGGGGGGGGGGGCGGTGAAGAGCCAGAACTGTTTGTTTACCCGTAGCCAGTTTGTTACCACAGATACTTTCAGCAAGAGTTGGACAAAGATTGGTCTGACATCCTTGTTGAGCAGGATTTATGCCCTCCCCCCACACTGCCCCACCCCCAAAACTGGTGATTCTGTGTGGAGCTGCACAGGTGTTCCCTCACACCTGTTTGTCAGAGAACAGAGTAGGGTTTTGTTAGTAACCTCAGCCTTTCCTGGAATTAAGTATTTGTTTTAAGGTTTCTGTGAATCCAAGTATACAAAGCTCGATGGCGTGGTTCCTGTTTAACCCCCAAGCTTAACAGAGTGAAAAATTATATCTACACAAATTCATAAATGCTTAATCCACTTCCTATAGAAGACAATGGCAAAGTTTCTGTTGACTTTAGTGGCAGAGAAGTGTGCCTTATTACTTGAGCACACTGGGTTGCAAGCGAAGTTTTCAGAGGACACCAGACCTTGTGAGCATATCTGTCTTGGTGTGTAAGTATACAGTATAGGTCCAGAAATGGAGGCGTTCTAGCACAGCTATTAACTGGCATATGTTTGTGTTGATAACGTGAGCAAATGGAGTCTGGAGACAAGAGTAACTTGTCTCACAAAGACTGTCCAAAGACTATCCTCTTGAAGTCACATTCACTGTTATTTCCACAAGTTTTCCCTAAGCTCAAATCCCAATTCCTGAGTCCTTTCCTACTTTTCCTCTGAACTGTGCCTGCCTCAATCTACGACTGTGCCTCCAATTTCCCTACAGTGTCTTCTTGCAATCACGACATATGATGACTGAATTGCATTTCTCATTATCATATTTTAAAACCAGTAGTCTAAAGTTGAGCTTTGTATTCTTTGAGAGAAACAGCTGATCTGATTAGTTTGTCTGCATCAGCTGTAGTTGTACAGTACATACTACTACAAACCCTATCAAAGTATTCCATTTTTTTCAAAAATGTTTTAGCAAGTCTAATTGTTAGCAAGAGCTAACAAACTTTTAAACTTTGCTACGTTTTAAGCATTTTTTTAAGACGAGGATTTCCTAACACTAACTCCCTCTTAATTTTTTTTGTCTTTTTCAAAAGCAACTCTGTTGGATAAGTTAACACAAATTAAATACACTCACAGCACAGTTCTTTGCCTGTCTACTTAAAAGTATGTTTCATTGAGCTCAATAAGATTTATGCCCTAGTAACAGCCAAATCTTATCCTTTTCCCTGCCACAGCATTTCACCACATAAAACTAGGGTGCACTGCATGCTATGGTGGGTGGTGTGTGTGTGATCAGGAGACTGGGGAAGGGAAGGGAAGGGGAATATTTTTCCTTACTCTTCCATAAGCCCCTCCACTCCAAGGGGTCTCTTTAGCTGGGGCAAGTCTGCTGGGGCAAGTCTGAGGACACAAAGAGGGCATGTTGGCTGGCTCCAGAGGGGATAGCATCTGGTGTAAGTTGCCCATGCCATATGTCTCTGACATACTTCCAGTTCTCCTTTGAATGCTTACACTTGCTCCCATTCTAAGAGGCATTTCTGTGTCTTAAACATAGACTTCTGGACATTGAAAGGCAGGATCTTTATAGGATGGAAAATAGAGCTTTTTCCCCATTAAGCTTGGAGATTCATATAGTTTTGGGTAAAGTAGGGCGCAATCCAAACCTGCACTGGAGCAGGGAAGCCAGGAGGCTTGTGCTGCATCCAATGCAAGTTCGTTGGATGCAGCGGCTCAGCCACGGGCAAGGGGAAGCTCTTCCCCTTACCCCTGGGTAAGGACTGCGTGCCCCTATGGGTCTTCTCGGACCTGCAGGAAGCCGCTCAGTTATCTCCGGGGACGGGGGTTGGGATCCGGCATAACCGCCGGGTCCCAGCCCTGCCCCTGGCTCCCCGCGCACCCGCCCCCGGGGCCACCCATCGCCCGTCCTCCCCTCGCCCAAGAAACGCCCCCCGCCCCCTCCCCAGCCCCCCACGCCTACCTTTGCCGCTTGCGTTGGCGCAAGAGCGCCAACACAAGCGGTGGTGCGGGAGCTGCCGCGGAGGCTTCTGCCTGCCTCTGCATGTCGGCGCATCTGAATGCGCCAACACGACTCCCACCCACGGAGGCACAAACATGCTTTACGGCACATTTGCGACCCTCCAGGGCCTCCTATGCTGGCATAACTGCCATTTAGGATTGTGCTCGCAGCCTCATATCTTTATTTATTGCACTGTTACCAAAAAAGGAGAGGTCTCTCTCTCACCAGATTTACTGTTCTCCCGTTCGCTATATTATTTGGAAAATTTCATAAAATAGCCCATGCAGACAGGCAGTGTCCTTGCGGCTTGGGCTGTATTGTGATCATTGTCCATTCTGTTCTTTACTGCCCCTTTTATACTGAGATCTGTGAAAAGCATCTGGAATCCATATTGAGAAAAAGAGGTGGGTTTACTGATGTGGCAAAAATATGTTCTCTTTTAATTGACAAGGGTGCAATCCTAACTGGCACTTATGCCGGCATAGGTTCCCTGAAGGAGTTGCAAATGTGCCATAAAGCACGTTTGTGCCTCCTTAGGCGGGAGCCGCGTCGGTGCATTCAGATGCACCGATGCGTGGATGGAGGCAGAAACCTCCGCCGTGGCTCCCGCGCCACCGCTAGTGTTGGCGCAAGTGTGCCGACACAAGCAGCAAAGGTAGGCGTGCGGGGGAATGGGGAGGGGGCCGGAGGGGGCGTTTCTGGGCAGGGGAGGGCGGGGGAAGGACGAGCCCGTGGGCGGGCAGGTGTACGGGGAGCCGGGGGCGGCGCTGGGACCTGGCAGTTATGCCGGATCCCAACCCCCGTCCCCAGGGTGAATGGAGCTGCTTCCAGCCGCTCTGTTCTCCTCTGATTTGCGCTACCTGCAGCGGTGGCTCAGGCCCAAGGAGACCCATTGGGGCAAGCAGCCCTTATCCATGGATAAGGGGAAGAGCTTCCCCTTGCCCGTGGCTGATCCACTGCAGCCAACAAACCTGTGTTGGATGAAGCGCAAGTCTCCTGTCTTGCCTGCTCCAGCACAGATTAGGACTGCGCCCTCATTTGTTGAAATAACTGATATGGTAGCAACATTCCTGTATCAGCCTATTGAGCTGCATAACCGAGAAGGTGATTTGCTTCCTGACTGACCTATTATATATAGTCTGTAGATTTGTTTGGTATATATGCCAATAAAGTATTCTATTCTACACCCAGCCCTCCCCCCTTCTGCCCCAATTCTCCCACGCCCTGCTCCATTCTGCCCACCCTGCCAACTTACCAGCTTCATTGGGGCTGCTCTTCACTGCTGCCATGCAAGAGGTCCTCTCCACTGTTTGCAACGATGGCCCAGAATTGTGCACCACCACTAGAACACCAATTCTGTTGGAAGTATGGCCACGTAAGACTGGACCATCAATGTGTGTGTATAATTGTAGCCATGAAATGGGAATTTAAGATGGGTTTATGAACAACAATCATATTAGGTTTTGCAAACTGCTTTCATTTCATAGCAAGCTAGTTTGAAAGTAATTTTAACTTACTTATTATTAGAGCTGCAAATATTCTGTTTCAGTGAAAACTTTGATTATGTCACCCAAAATGGGATCCTGTAGTGGAGTCGAAGGAATCTAATATCCTTTGTATATTTGTTTGATCCTTTGATATTGTTCCTGCATAACAAATGAGCACTTTTATGCAGCAGTACTGGGGTTTTCTTGTGGGGCAGCCCGTAACTTCTCCTTTGATGCAGATAAACAGAGACAGATGGATGCAGTAGTTAAATGAAATGGGGTGCTGCAAGATGGCTCCTGGAATGGGGAGCCATTCCAGGTGGTGAGAGCAAAGCAGAAGAGACTTGGTGGGTCATGACCTCATGTCTGGTGGGTCCTGGGTTGGGTTCTCCTACCTGCCCTTGCATCTGGTCAGCTTCCAATTGGAGCCCTCCTGCCTCTGTAGGTCCCCAGAAGCAGCCAGAAAGTCACTTCCTGTTGATTTCCAGGTTTTTGAAGTAACTTCCGGTTGCTTCCAGAGGCTCTGCACTGGAGAAAGAGGTAGGTCGTGGCCACAGAACAGGTTCTGTGGCCCTCCGCCACAGAACAGGTGGGTCACGGTGGGGGAGAGTTTGCGAATCCCTGCTTTTCAGAACAGGAGGTAGTAAAGATGGCTGAATGATGATCCAAATATGTTTTATTTCATCTATCCAAAGCCAGCCAAGGGTGATCTGATGCAGTTTGCATGAGGGCCCAAATCTGACATTGCCTCCATCCATCCCTCCAGCCTGCCACAGATGACAACCACATTGATCTGCTTTCCACTCATTAAAAGCAAGCAGGAAACAGATGATCGACTTTCCCACCCCCTGCCCCTTGCTTCTTCTGCACACCCACCATTTAAACTTAAAGGGACCACACAAAGAAGAAGCAAAGAGAAGCAGCCATTTGCCTGGCTCCTTCTTTGCTGTCCCTTTACGTAAAACAGAATGCCTTCTTTTTTCTTAGTGAGGGGTCGCATCATGCAGCAGAATTGGTTCACTCATCCCTGCATCTACCTATATCAGGGTTGAGGAATGTGTACAGTAAATACTTCCATTATCAATGTGCTACAATACACCCAAATTCTAGGTGGCCTCCTGAAAATCTTTAATCTCTTTCAAAGCAGGTGAAGGACACACCTTGAACATAGACATCATGCCTCTGTGGCCTTGAAACCAGGGTTCTACCCCATCTCCCCAAGCTCACCTTTAGTTTATGAAAGCCTACTGCCAGTACAAATAGTCCATCATCTTATGCATTGATGAAGTTACCATATTTTGATGTGATGTTCCAAATTTAGCACAATAATTTTAGTGTCAGGCCAAATAGGTTCCGAACCAGCCGAGCTGTGGGTGGTGTGAAAAAGCAAACATGAAAAAGCATTCCGTTGCAGACCACATTGGCTTCTTCTACAGGCAGTGTTGGATGCATCTGAGCACATTCTTCCTGATTAATAATTCTAGAAGAGCTCCTCCAATCTGTTGATGGCATAAAGAGATATTTATCTTTAAATGGACTAAATACATATTTAGATTATAGAATGAAGAATTTCTGAAAGAAGTGATAGCCTATTGAATAAATAATGCATCTTTAAAAAGTCTAAATGCGACTTTACATGATAAAGTGCAAGAGCTTCAAAGGAGCCATTGATCTATGGAGTACATAATATGCATGTTAAAAAATGTTTGAAATACTTATTTACATGACACGCAGCTCAGAAGGAGCCATTACACTCTTCAAGTAAATGGGATGCATTGTAAAAATTGTCTAAGCATTGCTTTTATCAACTACTAGGAAATCATGTTCTCTGTTTAACAGGCTAAGGCAGAAAAAAAGATGCTAATTTGCAAATGAGCAATAACAGAGGCAATAACATGTGCCCCAAATTAGGATCTAGAAACTCCAACCCATTGCTCATTTTTCTATCCATGCAGACAGTACCCTCCATTTTGTGTTACATGGGTGGCATATCTATAAATTCATTTGTATGAGGAACTGTAATTTCCTGTCTTCTAGTTGACGGAAGACAGGACTCACTTGTAGCAAGACCCACAGAAATAATAATTGTAGACAGAGTTTAATCTGTTCATGGTTTGATGTAGACAGTTGTATTTGTACAGTGACGGGACTACTACGTCCTGGAAACTGCATCCCAGTCAAATGTGTCCTGGTATTGGATATTTGCATCCATTCTTTTTGTGTCCGAACATTTGTGTCCCAATAGATGCATATTTATATTAGATGCACTTTTTTACTTTTAAAACAGAAAGATAGGGTTAGGGTTAAGAGTGGGATAAGAGGCTGAGGATATATAACATGGGGTTTGTTGCCCAGGTATAGTATGTCTGTTGCCCAGTTATAGTGGGATGCATATGACTGGGACCTCCCCCCCCAAAACAAACAAACAAACAAAACAACAACAACAACAACACACACCCCAAATGTTAATGTCCTGGGATGCCAATGACTAGGATGCATTTGACCAGGACAAAAATACCCTAGTACCATATTTGCATCCTTTCTATAATTACAAAGTTTATGGACCTGTTGTCAAAGGTTGGGCCTAGAAATTCTGGGAAGTCCATGGAAAAGAATTCAAATTAATGTCTTTCCCAAATTCAAGGAGCATTCCTGAATAATGTCACCAAAATTCATGATGACCAGGTTCAGTATACAAATTTGTCCAGACTGTGTAACGCTTAGCTGTAGTACAAACTGAGTACCATTTCCCCCAGAAGTACATTGGCCAGAATCCATGATTGGCTCAGCTTGTTAAATGAGATTTTACACATGTGCAGTCAGTGTTCAACAGATCAGCCACCCAAAACTAGATGCTTTGTTCATGTGCAGAACTTCTTTAATCCTTGCTCTTGACGAAATTCTCACAGTGAAACACATGACCACACCACCTGACCAAGCAACCTTTTGTTAGTATCTCTTCTTTCAATTGCTCCTCACATAGTATTATGTGGTGGTTGTCTTCTGTCAAGATCTAAACCTCTTCTTGTTTGCAGATGTTTATTGGCTGGGGAGGCAGTTTAATTTTTGTTGGTGCTATGGAGTGGTCCAGAGCATTCCTAGGATGTAATATGATAATGTCTGTCACATTGGCCTGTGTATAAATATGCACCGGTAGAGACACAATTATTTTTCACTTACAGTTATGATATCTGTTTGCCCCTTGTAGTGATAACTACTGTTATTCCTTTACTGTAGATGACATGGTAGTAACATCCAAATCTTAGGAAAGATGGACCTCTGTGGTTTAAAAACTGTCTTGATTACCAAGTGATTGCACCCACATTGGTAGGGGTTTCAAATTTATCAATGAAAAGTCATCTGCAGTATGTGGGCACCAACGTGTTGAACAATACCCCTAGCCTGCTTGTCAAATGCTGAGAGGTGGAAAGTTCGGTGGGATTCTCCTTCTATCTTTAATATCTGCATAACGGAGCAGATAATATCTCAGCAGGTGTAACTTTCATCACTGCATTGCTGTAGGAGGAGGAGCAACCACCTGCCAATCATGTCAAAAACCTATTAAAAGCACAAGAGCACATTTGAGGTCAGGAATTCATATTTTTATTCAGGAATAATTGGAACTCTACCAAGCCTATCAAAGAAAAAATATACCTTTAAAAAAACACATGCAGGCTTAGAATCAGAATGAAGAACCTTCTAAGACTATAGCTCAGAAGGTGGCATCAAGTTCCCTATAAAGTAGGGAATTATGAGTCCACCCATACAGAGAGATAACTAAATCAGAATAGAACCCAATACATTATGCATATAGGATAAAAGCTAATCCAACCAAGGAGAGAAAATTATTTTTCCTCCTTCCTACTACTTTTTTTTCTTGCTACTTTTACCCAATATATTTGGGGCCTTCACATAGAAGCTTCAGATGGTTGTTGATGACTATATTTGAAGGTTTCTTATCCTTATGTTATCTGATAGTCTTTCACTTAATTCCACAAATTGAGGGTGGGAGGCTGACTTGAGGATGGACAGTGCAGATGACTGAAAGTGTTATCACTCGAGGTGGGAGAAAATGTTGATAACGAAATTAAAACACACATCACTGCTTTCTGCACATCTAACTTTTGGAAAACAACCAAATCAGTGCAAAAATAAAACCATTTTCTCCCACCCTAATTATCAGTACAAGCATTGATAAGTGCGCGTGTTCCTTTGTCTTACACCTTTTCGAAAACAGAATTCCTTTTCTCTGGCGCTCATAGTCATCTGCTATATAATTTAAAGAACATAAAGTTCAGATCTCTAGAAAATCCCAGTTTCACTAATGCATTTTTGCACAGCCCACAGGTGTACACATTTGGTCCCATTTGGTGTACACATTTGGTGCACATTTGCTGCATGTACATAACATTAGGCAGAAATACCTTAAATGGATTTCACCTGAATGTTGTGCAGAAGAGGCTGTGTGCCACAAAAGACGGCAAGGCTAAGGGCGCATTACTAACTGAGCCTTGGGCTGGCGCAATCCTAACTGTGACTTGCACTGGCCCAGAAGGGTCGCAAATGTGCCATAAAGTATGTTAGCACCTCCTCAAGAGTCGGCTGGGCATGTGCAGGGACACGTGCCTGCCCATGGAGGCAGAATCCAGCCTCTGTGCTGATTTGGGCAGGGAGGGTTGTGTTGACTGAGCTCGGCTGATGCAAGGCTCTGGGAAGGAGGTGGGAGGGAGATGTTCTGGGGCTGGGGAAGGCCAGGCAGAGGGTGATCCAGGGGGTGGGCAGGTGGGTGGGGAGCAGGAGGCGGGGCTAGAACATGGCTGTCATGCTGGATCCCAACCCTGTTCCCCAAGCTGCTCTGCTCTCCTCAGACTTCTGCCACCTCTGGAGGTGGTGCAAGTCTGAGGAGACCCATTGGGACTGTGGTGGCTTATCCGGGAGTAAGGGGAAGAGTTTCCCCTTGCCTCTGGCTGAGCCACGTCAGGCCCTAATCTTGCACTGGATACAGCACAGGCCTCCTGGTAAGCCTCTGTAGCACTTAAATAGCTGTCACAGGTCCACACGGACCCATGACACAGGATCATATATGGAAGAATATTGGTGGTATTGGCGCCACCAATCCTGCCCCCTCCTGGGCTCGACCCACCCATTCCCTGTCGCTCCCATTGCCGCCCTCCCTGTCCCACCCTCCCCCCACACATTCCACTTCTCTCGCTGACTTACCTGCTGCAGTGAGTGGCAGGAGAAGCACTGGAACAGGCAGGAAGGCACACATTCCCACTGGCTCAGGGCCAGGTGGTGCACTGCTGGAGTGCCTTTTGAAAATAGCGATTTCTTTATCGCAGCCAGTGGTGGAGGCACATCAGTAGTAAAGAGTGCATAGGATATGAGCCTCAATAACACAATGGATTATACTTGAGCGTACATATAAAATTGGGCAAGAAAGTTAGAAAACAAAAAATTATGTGAAGATAATTTATGTAATGGAGCATACAATATAGTTATGTGCGGTTGCAGCTGAAGCCTTGCTGTAATTTATTTCAGACTCACTAACCATTGAGGGACATGGAAACAATTTAATACAATCACAAAAATCTCCCTTGTATAGTAAACATGGGTAGCTAAGTGCCCATCAAGTTGGATGAAAACTGAGGCCACCACACGATAAGGTAGCGGTTTCTACATGTTCAGGACTCTCCCCCAATATGCTGAGCTACAGGTATTCGTCAAGTAAAATAAAAAGTACATTAAAAATTACCAAAGCAGCCCCATAAGGTTTGAGCCCTTTCAGTGGCTTCCAGAATTCATGGAATGTAGACGGTTGCAGTTGGTGGAGCAGAAAATTGTGGTAGAGGAGGAAGGAACTGGCTTGCTTGAACCCCTTGGGCATTTGAAGGGATACAATATTAGGTTGTAGTTCCTACTTGTGTATACTAGTAGATACCTCAGGTGGCTGTGTACCTATCAGACTGGAATAAAACCAGGGCCACCACAAATAAGGCAGTGGTTTCTATATATTAGGAGAACTCCATAGATATGCAAAGTAGCTAAGTTTATTAAAAGAAAAAAAGATAAACAAAAAACCCACCTGGATGCAGATGGAGCATGCTCAGTGGCCCTCCAGAGCCATAGAATACTTTCTGGGATTTCACAATACTGTACTATATTCCACAAGAATCAATTAGTGGTGTACAGCGATCCTCTGTGGTACTTGTGAGGATGTATCCAACTGCTTGTCTACTGGTAAAATGTATATAGTTAAGCTCAAACATTCTCACACTGTAATATTACCCAGTGACTGCAGAACTCCTGCAAAACTCAATTTTAGCACCTTGTCAGTGTGCCGTGAGATGGAAAAGGTTGAAAATTGCTAGGTTAATCAATCAGCATGCAGTAAACAAAAAATCTGCAAAAAAAATATAAAACAAAAACAAAAGATCCCCGCTGGATTGGACTGAAAACAGTAATAGGATTATCTAAACTCCCTTTATCAAGTCTAGTCAAATTGATAATCATCTGGAAGTCTCCACTGCATTATTAAGCAAAAGCTGTAGTTTTGAACCCGTTATATCTGCTGCCTGTGACAAGTAACAGCTTCAGGAGCACTGCTCCATATCCAGGCTTCTGGGAGAAACACAGGATTAATGCCCCTTTCGCCACACACTGCTCTAGTCCAGATCATCCCCATGTCTGCTATTTACAATTTTTAATGAACAAACATGTGGGGCCAAACGGCATGATTAACGTCATATTGAAAGTCCTCTTCAACTCAGGGGGGTTTCTGCGTAAACAGGCATAGAATATTTTTCTCATCCAATTCGAACATGCTTTCTTCCCACAGAGAATTTCAAAGTCTATGTCAATTCATCCTAAATGCATTGGAAAGATAAGGAAGAATCAACATATTGTAGATGACATAATGTCATTCTCTCTAAGAGAATTTTATTTAAAATGGTGTCCAAAATGGAGTCTCAGAGCAAAACCCACCACTGTATTGGCACCAGAATCCTAATTCTTCTGTTAACTCACTGTTGATATTGCCAGAATATTGAGGGATTGGTGCAGGTATTACACTTACGTTACTCACCACTACCTCTATCTAGCACTTACAGCTCAGCTGGAGCACTGCAAGAGCAGGGACAGGTGCTGTGCTGATCTTCTAACACTGACTTTCTTGAATTCTTCTTTGTGTAAGGCAGTGATAACAAAACTGCCACCTAAGTACCCTGCAAGATGGGATATGCAGGGGAGAAATGCAGAGATGTTGAACAATACCGCCCCCTGCTGGGAAAAAAACAGAGACAGTGTAGAGGCTCCTTGCACTGGTGTCTTCTATGTGTTAACTGACCTAAAGTATGTGTAATATACACAATTCCCTTCACCGCAGGTCCTAAGAACTGAAATCTAAGCAGACAAAGTTGATATAAGTTGCATTTAAATTAAGTGGCCTTGATTCACTGTTTAGATAGAGCTGCAAACAAATGAACAGAAAAGGAGCGTTACAGATAAAAATAGCTGGACCTCCATATGTAGTCTTCCTTTTAACAAGTAAGCATGCAAACCCGAAGACTTTCCTTACTGATTTAATAAGAGCATAACATGGAAAGCACAGACAGCATCTACTATATGTGTTATGGATTTTTTCTCCATAATACTAGCACACTTTGTTAATTATTTTACATCTGTTATTTGGAAGTAATCAACTGGAATAGGTTTACTCCACAGCATGATGCTGTCAGCCCTATGAATGACAGCCAGGTCTTTTGCAAAGGACCCTTTTCAAGGTGAGCTCTTTGCAAATTTCAGCCATTGTTGGTCATACACTGCTTGATCGCAATGCAACAGAAGTGCCACCTTTCAATGGCTGGCTAACTTTGCTTTAGTGGTTTGCTTTAGCTTAGCCATTTTCAAGGATGCATTTGTTTTTCCAATGTCACTATGCAAGAAATGATAATCATCAAATAGAACAGTCAGCAGCACAGAAGGTGGCCTTCAGTACATGACAGTACAGGACAGCTTAAATTAAAAAAAAGATACTGACTGGAGCTAATGAGAGTCAAACTAGTTCCCGGGGTTTGGATGGGAAAGATCATTTTAAGAAGCGACACTTAGTTCTAGTTTTGCATTTCTCACACTCAGTCAAATCAGACTGTGCATTCATGACAATGTGACTTCCCACGAACATGTTAACCCCTGCTAATTGGGTAAGAGGCACTTTTTCAAGTGGGTGCTCCTTTTTTTAGCAGGGGGAGAGTAACTGGCCCACCTCACCCCAGCAGTGTCTGTTCTAGTGGCTGTCTGCTGGTATTCATTTGCATCTTTTTAGATTGTGAGCCCTTTTGGGACAGGGAGCCATTTAGTTATTTGATTTTTCTCTGTAAACCGCTTTGTGAACTTTAAGTTAAAAAGCGGTATATAAATACTGTTGATTGATTGATGTTAAAGCAGTTTGAAGATAACATGCAAAGCACATGGAAGACTTAAAATTCCAGCCAGCATATTTCTGTATACTACAGAATGGCTCTCTTTTGCCGTTAAAGTGATACAAGAGGTACAATAAAGTGGTTAATACAAGCGACACTATTCTAAATGGCCCTCCCCTTTTATTTTTTTGTTGTATCTTCTCAGCAAGTTAAGAGTCTGGTCTATCCTTTAACCTTAAACTCAAGCTTGAGTACAACATAGGAAGTTAAATAATCTGTCTGAACCCTTTTCCTTTTGGTGGGTGATATAAGGTAAGATGAACTAGCAGTATATCAAAAAGTAGCCCTATATTATCATTCATTTGAATTTCTTCATTCCCAATTGTTGCTTTACAATAACTGCCATTCTATGTCAATTAAACGCACTCAAACAGCATCATGCTAGGATAACAAACACTTCAGCTCAGGTATCTAAGTTTTCAACAAATGATTTTACACCAGTGTGAACTCCAGCCAGTGAATCTATAGTGTAGGACAGCGATTTTCAACCTCTCTTATCTCAGGGCACACTAACAAGGCGCTAAAATGGTCAAGGCACACCATCAGTTTTTTTGACTACTGCCACCAGGCTACTGGTAGGGGGCTCACATCTCCCAATTGCTCTACTAATAAATGACCCTCCCCAAACTCCCATGGCACACCTGCATACCACCCATGGCACACCAATGTGCTACGGCACACTGGTTGAAAATTGCTGGTGTAGAAAGTCCTCGTTAGCAACTGGACGTTAGTGTTCTGCCTAATTCTGTCTGAACATCAAGCACTTTGATTAAAACCCATTTCTGCCCAGTCCACAGGTGATTTGATCCCTGTTGTGTATATGCAACATTGGGCAGAAACGGCTCAAGAAAACATTTTGATGGAAAACCTTTACATTTTGCCTCACTTGTCAATTGTTGAATTAGTTTCAAACGTTCATTTCCTCACGAATATTTAGCATAAAAAAGTACCCCAAGGCCACAGTACTTCTAACACTTTTTATAATCTGAAATGAATCCTCCCACTTGAAAAACCAAAACATGCTACAGACACAGTTGGCTAGCTATTGACAAAGCACCCAATTAAATTCTACTTAATTCAACCACTCTGTGAAAATCCCATCTCACTGGTATGTGGACTACTGATGATCACACAAACTGTGTAACTTTCTCAGAGCCTGGACAGAAGGTAAAACTTGGCTATACAAACGATTACTAGAGGATTAACCACTGAGCATCACATAGAAAAGAAGCGAAGCAGATGCACAGAGTTTTGTAAGAAGTGAAGAAAGAAAGAATCAGATCACAGCACAGGGCACGTCAATCTAGTTTAATGTTTACATGTAGAAGTTACACACAACAAGAGACCTAAACAGGATTTTCAGATGTAACAGAGCTGCAATGAAATGAATGCTGCTGTATATTAGAAAAATAATCTTGATACAGTTATCTGACTTATTTTTTTGGTCTATTTAAGTTCTTTGAAATTGATTTACACCAGCAATTTGACTGAAATTTTCCCTGTTGACCCACCCTACCCTTCCCCAAGTATCAACAGTCTTTGGATGAAAGAAACAGCAACTGTACATTTGTTAATAGTTTGCCCTTTGGTTACAAGCAGAAAATGATTTTCACTCTTTTTCCAAGGTATATGTCACAGGGCTAAAAACTCTGGGGTAGCATCCCCTTTGGTGTTACAAAAATGTTCAATGTCTTGCAATTTTTTTTTTTAATTTATGCAACAAAAGGTTTTATAAATGCTTGTTACACCTTAGCACTTTACCCCATACTGAAAAAGTAGTAGTTAATAACAAACTGGAAAAAAGTCGTACATCCCAATGCTGTTTGGCATATAATGTAATATAAACCCCCAGTGCCTAACAAACAAAGTGTCGTTTCAAAACGGTACGATACAAACATTTGTTAATTTCGGATTAAAGAAAACACATTTGTATGGACTCAGAACAAGTTTATTCGTGGTTAGACATCTCATGCATTCATGCAGGACCAATTCTACCTACAACTGTAGCTTCCAAATCTAAAGGAAATGGAGGGGGAGGGAGCAGGGACAGCCCTTGACATCCAATATATTTTCATTATCAGCAGTTCTGCACTTGAGCCAGAAACAGTTTTCGTAAGGAAGTATTCCCACAAATTAAAAACAAAAACAAAACATACACAGCTTTATCATATTTACAAAAAATATTTAATTAAAATATTTTATAATTACAGTAGGTCTATTAAAGCATATACTTTTTTTTCTCACTTACACGTATAGAACCTCTCTCTATATACATAGTATGAAATGTCACTCATTTTTCTATACAATATGTAACATTCCTGCAGGGAGAAGGAAGTCCCCCAGGAAACAATAAAATCATCTATTTTAAACAATAGATGTCAAAACCAAAGTTATCTACAATGCCTCTGGTAGATTAGTAAAGCTTCAGATTTCAGCTGCTCAGCACATTAAAGTTATACTTCTAAACTCCAATTTGCCCTTGATCTTCTATGCAATAGAAGAGCCACACTTATGCTGAAGATTTAAATCCCCTCCCTCCCAAACAAGTGTACAATTTACATCTGATCTAAAACAAAAGAGTTAGAGACGCGTGTGTAAAATGCTATGAACGTGCAAACTTGTGAAAAATTCTCTCTCTCTTTAAAAGGAAGTACGGAAAGAATTCTGGAGTAGTTTATGTATTTTTTCCTTTTGCCCAGTGGCTAATATTTTTCCCCCCCTTCCTCTCTAACGTGTCTTTCTTTCTGCTTCTCTGGCTCAGGATCTGCCTGCTGCACACCTGTGGAAGAGGAATGAATAGAGGGGGGTGTGAACCATTTTGCTCCAGACTGACTGGCGCCACCAACAAAACAGAAGACATGCTTGATCAACAACCCAAAACAAACCAGGTCAAACAACAACCGCAGCTCCCAGGCTAGGCCAAGCAGAGAAACACACAGCTGCTGCAAGTCCAAGCTAGAAGGCTCTCCAGAGATTGGAAGAGAAATAGGGAGTTTTTCAAAGTGCTCTCCTAGTCCTAGTCCTTCCTCCATCTCATCACCTCCCTCATAGCAGACTGGGTAGGAGGCAAGAAAAGTCTGCACTTCTGTCTCATGTATTTTTACTCAGAAGTAAATCTCAATGAATTAAAAAAAGACTTTTGCCCAACTAAGTGGGTGAAAAGGATCAAAGTGGCAAAGAGGAATCTATTTAAGACAACCAGTAGCATTTCCATAATGCATTATTCATTGCTTTTTACAGAATGGAAAGGAATTCCTAAGGAACATGCAAAGGAGAGAGCCTGATCTATGAACTAGTTAAAGCTTGTATAATTAAGACTAAAGGCAATGTATTCTTTTTTTCTATAGGCAATATAAAAAAGTTACATTATCTTTTTTGCATTCTTTTTACATTCATGTACTGCTCCTTTAAAGTAAATGTGAAGAACTGAACAGAAAATGCAATTAAAAGCTGCATCTCAGTCTGAGTCACTAAAACACCACATTAGATGACTTGAATTTAAATCAATGCGATCTCAGTGGTTTAAAATTTCAGTACTTTGGCCGAATTGGGATACTAGGATACAATTCATAAACTAATTCTAAACACACTTTAGAGATGAGTAACTATTTCTTTTGCTATGTAAGCTGCTCTGTGAACTCTTTTTGTTCAATATTCCTAATATGCTTAATTTCTAGTAATTGGGCCTAAGACTGGAAAGCGTGCCTGTCTAGCAAGAACTGCACCTTAATTTTATTGCTCAGAAGTAAGTCCCATCAATTTCAATGGGGCTTACTCCCAAGTAAACATGCTTAGGATTACAGTTTTAGATGAAACCGGTTCCACACAAAAAGGCACTGATGCGCATGGCAGAGACATCATGTTCTCAGTGCAGCTAACAGGCCAATCAGTAAAAGATGATACTCACCTTGAAAGTGCAGTTCAGCGACACAGAATACTGTCCCCTTGCTTATTAACAGCACCAGCCTGCACAACAACAACAGAACAGGAGCGCAACATCAGAGTTAGAGCAAATAATGAGCTTAATGGTAATAAAGAACCTTTGCTGCCTGGCTGCCTGCAGTTTCTCTAGCACACCAGAAGCTCTGCTGGGAGAGGAAAACAAGGCAGCCTTGCACAGGAATAATGAAAGCTGCAAGGAACTGTCAACCCCCAGAGCGCTGTTCTATACAGATCCCCTTGTGGACTAGTGGTCTAGCGACAGGTTGCAAGCTGCCAAGTGTGACAACCTCTCACTTTGTGGACCTACAGGGACACCCATTGTAGCTGAGGGTCACGCTGACTTCCAGTACCATACATACAACCCAGCAAAGGCATTCATCACAAAATCCAGAGGTTCCACAAAGCTGGACGATTCTTACTCAAGAACCCAGCACGTGATTCTTGGAGAACGTTTTCGTGGCTGGGGATGGTGAATAAGAACAATGCACTGCATTCCTACATATTTAGAGTTGTTCAATGAAACAATTACTATTTTGATTATATATTCCACCCTCCTCTGGAGCACCTACGTTCCTCCTACTCCTTAATATTCTGACCCTGTTCCAGTTCTAGTCAGTCAGACACACCAGAACTGCTGGCCCTGGATGGGGGATTAGTGTCTCCATCCTTTCCCAGTGATGCCTCCAGCCAATTCTGTGGGTTCCAGCTGAACGCTGTGATGTAGATGTGGGCCAGATGCATGTTGGCATCCACACTGAAACAGGAGGGAAGTCATCTTTATTGAAACCGGTGGAAATTGCAGGTAGTCTACATACAGCTAGAATACATGCTATCCACATGGAAATACTACCTATGTTTTCTTGTACTCCAGTTATTCCTGAGTGCTGCAGCTACATGTAGTTGCCGAAGGACAATGTCAGGCAGTAAATGTATGTATATGTGCATCTGCATCTTAAGTGTTACAGAGTGTGTAGGTATGTGCCTGTTCTCTCACCCACCACTCCAGGCACATGCAACCTAATATCATGTGCCATTTAATACCTACAGTCACACCCTCACCTTGCAATCCACAAGCCAACTGACCCGCAGCCCTTAGATTTAAGAAGCCTCACTTCCACAGAGGGGTTGGCTCCCATTATGTTTTGCATCTTTTTAGGCACCTATAGCCCATTTGGTGGACTCAGGAGATGGGACCCAAGTGCAAAGCGTTTTGGGGAGGAAAGGTCCACTGCCAGGAGGAGAGGGCTGTTGAGGGGACGCAGGTCCACTCGGGCTTCATTGTCTTGGGGATCCCAGCTTAGGCACCCACTCCCAAGCTGCCAGTCCTCCCAGTTCAATGCCACGGGCCGAAGCTGCCATTCTACCCATGCTTTCCTGGCAGTAAGCCCCACTGAACTCAGTGGGACTTACTTCTGAGTAGGCGTGCGTAGGGTTGGACTGCGAGTTCCTGCACAGGGAGCAAGCACTCCGGCTGACCAGCTTGGCGGATAGCAGCAACCTGTGTGTGTGTGGGGGGGGGGGGTCTGTGCTGCCCAGGTCTTGCACGGCACGTGCGGGGCAGATGTCGCCCCCCAGCAGGGAGCGGAGCATCCATCCATCCAGCGATCAGCTGCTCCCCGGAGAGGAGCGTGCGCGCCCGCCCGCCCACCCTCCCTCCTCCCGGCTTCAAGCCAGCCCAGCGCGGCCAGGTCCGCCTTACCGGGTCGGCGTTGAGCGCAGTGAGCGGGGTCCGGGCGGGCCCTGCGGGGTAGCCCGCCGGGTGCAGCGGGGGCGGCTGCTGCTGCTGCCGGAGCAGAGCCGGGTGCGTCTCGAGGGCCAGCTGCAGGTCGAGGATGTAGTCGATGACGTGCTGCAGGATCTCCACTTTGCTGACCCGCTTGTTGGGCGGGATGGTGGGCACCAGCTTCCGCAGGCGGCTGTAACAGTCATTCATGTCGCACTGGAGGCACAGCGCCGCCGGCTCCTCGGACGGGCCCCCCTTGCAGCAGCCCTGCTCGGCCAGGCAGCGCAGAGCCAGGTCGCCGCCGCCGCAACAGCAGCCTCCAGGCAGCGCCTTCCTGCTGGGGTGCCGCACGGGACTCACCGCTTTCATGGTGCGGGGGCTGGCAGCGCAGCCAGGCAGCTCCCACCCGCAGCGCAACCGCAAGCCCGAGCGGTGGAGAGCCTGTGCGCTTGGCAGGGAAGCAAGGAAGGGCGGGCGGGCGCGCGGGCGGGGGAAGGCACCGGGCACCGTGCAAGGCGCCCCAACGCCGGCCGGCCGCCTCCTCTTCAGACTCCAGCGCCAGCCGCCTCTGCTCAGCCCAGTTTGCAGCGCCGCCGCGCAGAGGCAGAGATATATATAGAGAGCGCGGGGTGCAGGCTGGGCGGGGCGCGCGCTGCCCGGGCCCGGGGAAAAAAAGGGGGTGGATGAGACGCCAGAGTAAAGGGGGGAGGATGTGTAGGGAGGAGGGAAAAAAAGTGAGGCACGAGCGGAGAGCGCCGCGCCTTAGCCAATCGGGGGCGAGAGCTCCCTTCGTGGAACGCCGCCTTAGCCAATGGGAAGAGGCTCCATTCTGTCGAAGCGCTGTGTAGGGTCTCGGGGAAAAGGAAGGCTGGCGAGCCCGGGGGAGGCGGGGGGGGAGGTAGGCAGAAGAAGTTCCTTGCGAAGAACTGCGGGAATGCGAAGAGAAGCCCTCGCGCGCTCGCTGTGGCTGCTGCCTGGAGCTGGCTATCCCCAGCGGTGCTCGCAGCAGCAGCAGCAGCAGCCTGCAGTGACAGGCGCTGCTGCGCTTCCCGGGATGCAGCCCTGAAGCCAAGAAGAAGCAATGGCCGATGGTTCTCGTGGGCTTTTCTTCCACCCCCCACCAGCATCCGTTCTGCAGGCGGCTTCATTATCACTTCTCCAGCAAGTCCCTGAAGGAGGCAGTGGGAGGCGGCAGTGGCTGGCTGGCTGGCTGGCCTCCTTCAGTGCGTTGTCAGACCTTTGGGGTCCCCCCCCCCCCGCTCCTTCTTCTCAGCCTTATTTTTTGACACCCGGTCAATGGAGTGGAGCAGCAGGCAATAAAAAGTTGCAAACTGGAGTGTGTGCAGAGAGGTTGGTGGGAGGCGGTGAAGGCAGAAGACCTTTCTTTCTTTCTTTCTTTCTTTCTTTCTTTCTTTCTTTCTTTCTTTCTTTCTTTCTTTCTTTCTTTCTTTCCTTAAGGAAAGCAATTGCCTCGCAACATTAAATTAGAGCACATAACTATTAAAAATTCATGGCAATGGGGTATTTAAAATTCATCCATGCCATATAATATTAATCCATTTAATGTAAAATTCATACCTGTAACTTAATTGGCCTCATTAATGCCCCAGATCACGTCTTAGTTCAATGTGCCATGTTTTAAATATGACGCTGGAAATGCCCCGATTTCTGTTACTTTGAGACGGCGTGCTCCAATTTAACATGCGCGCGCACTTCGTTGTAGTGGACTGGAGCCTTTTAATTTAGTCACGCTTCCCTCCAACTTTCTGTGAGACCCTCATAAAGTTCCACATTAAAAACCCAATAAACAGTTGCATAATGAACTTGAACTCCACTGGAAGAAATAAAATCCCATCCTGTATTTCTTAGTCATGTGTTCATTTTATATGCATGGAATCATGTCACTTCATAGGATTAGTGAATCCCGTGAATAAATAGTCTGGATCTACTTGTGTAGCCTTACAGATTTCAAAAGAGCCACTCAGCAGCCAGTGGGTTCAGGATCACACAGTCCTTATTCGTTGGATGATTGTGAATCAAATATAATGAAAAAGATTAAATGAATTTGTTTCATGGTGATCGTATATATCCATTTCACTCCAGTTCCTCTCTGTTCTGGAGTAGGTGCGTTCTAGGATATGGATCTTGAATCTAGAGGTATGAGTGAGCAGAGGGCACAGATAATCCTTTTTACAAAAACCAAAAATGTTATGTATTCTGTGCCATTTAAAAGGTAAACTTGATAGCCTTTATTGTTTAAGGACCTACATTTGTCTTTTATTTTAGACACACTAAGAAGCCCCAGTAAAGTTTATCCAGTAGGTTTAAATCACAATATAAATAGTCACACTATTAACACAAACCAGTTAAGCCAAAACACTTTCAGTTTTATTCAGTCGAATCAAGTCTGCAATCCTAGATACACTGACTTGGGAAGAAGTCCCATAGAAGTCAATGAGACTAACTTCCAAGTAAACATGCATAGGATCGCACTGCATGGTTGTGTTAAAAGTAAACATGTTTCAAATTTGAGTGTGATTGCAGTTTAATATCAATATCTTTGCTGCATTTACCGGTACTTCACAATCATAATCACCTTTACTTTGGAATACATTTCATTTACTTCAATGAAACATACATAAAGAAAATAGCTTTAGAACTGAGATGCCAGAGGTCTAACCAGTGACCATGAGTGGATATCAGATCTACAGTTCTTACTCACTGACATGAATTGGAAACATAACTTCACTACTATGTCTAGATTGTTTCCAATACATTTTCTTGTGGTAGTAAGTTTTGTCTTCCACAGAAACTTGATGATGCAAAGACTGCTTTTTTTCCTAAACCAACTTGGTATCTTGATTATGGAGGTGAACCAAAATCTCACTGTTCCCATCTTAATTAAAATCTGTGTGAAACTAGATACACTATTGTCGTTAATTGTTTTGGCTGTATAGAATCGGTTCTTGGAGCTAATCTGATTTCACTTTTGGAAACTGGTGGGAAATCCCAGTATGGATGCCATTCTCCTGGTTCCAATCTGGTCTAAACAGATGTGCACATTTATGAGGAATATCAGTGCTGAACTCTTTGTTAGACAGTTTGCAGGCGTTAGGAGTCAAAATATCTAAGAGTGTATATGAATTTTTATAGAGTCATCTCAGTTGTATGGTATGGGAAATTACCTTTTTCATCATTGTCAGGGGTTTTAAAATTCAGCTGTTAAAATATATAATTTGCATGCATAAATTCAAGTTGGAGGATTTATTCTGAGTGCATTGGCTTGATGAATTTGCAAGTTTGTCTGTATCTGGGTTTTTCTGTTATTGTTGCTAATGAATGAAATGAAGGAAATGATGAACAAGTACTGTATATATAAAGGGAAAAGGGACAATGGCTGGAAAATCAATGTGTCATTTAGAAGTCATTTTTCATGACATTACCAAGTTTTTTTTTTTCCAATTTTAAAGGTTTTTTTATCCTACCTTCACAGTCAGGGTGGCCAGATACAATGGAGGACAGAGTGCTTATACCTTTCACCATTGTATGGAAGAGGGAATTTTAACAGGTGCAGTGTTTTCAAACCCTTCCATGTTGAGCTGCACCTGCCAAAATTCCCTTTTCTATACAATGGTGAAAGCACTCTGACCTCCATTGTATCTGATCACCCTGTTCACAGTCCAAAAGCCGGCTTGCAACATAATTTAAAAATGCAATAATAAAATGTATTAAAACAATATGAAATTGAAATCTAAATATATAAATAAGTTTGGAATAGCAACAGCAAAATAAACTTCAGATCCACTAAAAAGCCTGCTGAAGGGATGGGCATTTCTGGACCTCACTGAGAAGTCTATTCCAGCATCCTAGAACCACAATTGAGAAGGTCCTGTTCCAGCCTCCCAAATGGTTACCTTTACAACAATACTGTGAAAAAGCAGGGAATCAGAGAAAGCTGGTTTACTAGCTTATACTTCTGTCCCGGTTTCTTTGTCTTTCACTCACTTATAGTCTTGAACAAGTCACAAATTTGTCCATGCTTCAGCTTCCTCGTTGGTAAAACAACAAAGGGTTCTAGCACCCATAATTGTTAAGTTCATTAAAAGTCATAAAGCCTGTTATGTGCAAAGTATTACTTAGAACTATGCTTTTACTATGCAGTCTGCAATCCTATGAATATGTACCTGGAAGAAAGTCCCAGTAAAGTATGGGGCATACTTCTGAGTAAACACACATAGAGACTGCGCTATGGGAAACAGTTATAGGCAACCAACAATTCTGGACTTTCCCTCATGAAATTATTTAATACATGTATATCCAAAGGTCAGGTATATCCTGACACCAAAGGTATATCCTACAGGCCAGGGTAACATCACAGAACACCCAGCCATCCATATTTTAGGCTAAACTGCACATTCTCAACAAATATGCATGCATTAGTAAACTGCTTCATGTGTTTCTTTTCCATGGGTTTCCTTTGTAGGCTACAAGTATCAAGGATGACAGTTGGATGACCATGTAGGTGGTAGATGACAACTGGAACATTTCAGGATGCCAAACTTTGCATTAGATTTTGTGTGTGTGTGTGAGAGAGTACATTTAAATGTAATATTCATATCCCTGAATACAATGCTTCTATGACAGCAAATACCTTGTTTATGCAGTTCACATCACTTTCTTTTGGTTTCTGAATTGTTGATCCAACACTCAATTTTTCAAATGACTCAAATGACTATAGCAGACCACTGTCCATTTTATATTGCAGTTTTAAGTGTAATCTGTGTCCTCTCATCTTTTGCGTATTTAAATTACATTTTTCTCAGCCTTGTCCTTTTAAACACAGTTTCACTCTCAAAGATAGTGCTACCAGATAGAATATTTGTGCAAACATGATGGAAAAGGAATAAAAGACCATCATTTTGCTGCAGTTGCTAACGTGCTAGATTTGAATGTAGGAAACTTCAGTTCAAATCCTTGCACACTCAGCAATTTCTGGATGGCCTACGGACAAGTCACTACCTTTTAGTTTAAAGTTAATCTACACTGTCAGGTTCTTGGTAGGATAAATTTTTTTTTTGCGTTCCTTAGACAAAGGGTTGGGAATATTTCCTGGCTTTTACACTAGACACATAAATATTAAACAACCTGTACAGAGTCCTAACTTTCATTTACCTTATGCATTTGCAGAAACATTTGAATTTTTAAGAAGAATTTACTGTTAGAATCCATAAATGTTAAGTTTTAAAGTAACATTGAGAAGAAGAGGGAAATGTTTTTTATATGCTAGAAGTTAAAATTGCATTGTAAACAGGCTCATATTAGAGTAATCAATTGACAAGGTAGTGCTTGAGTGTATGGCCAGCTATAGTTAGTTGCCTGTCGATGAATCTGAGAATGTATGATTCACTCCAGACAACTCTTTCATTGACATTGCTGTATCTAGGTCATGTTTCCTTGGGACCTCATATACTGTCAAGATGTGGAATTCTTACAAGACAAGTGTGTCTGAGACATTTCCAGTGACATCACTGCTGGGTTCACAGGTGCACTGCACACAATATGACAGGACACTCTTAAGATTAATGATTTGCCATACAACAGCTGCTGCATTATAGAAATTATATTGGGAAAAAATCAATTGGTTGATAGACCCTTGAGTCAAATGGCCACATTAAACTGTTTCTGTGATCAGCAGGTGCCATTCATGCTATTTCTAAAAGAACTGCAGAAGTGATGTAAGTCATTTGTATGTTTAAGTTGTCAGGAAAATGTATTCCTATGTCCAGTGCTATCCATACACTAAACCGTTTATTATTCTAGCAAATTAAAAGTGTCAAATGTAATCCTAGTGAGTTCTAATGATCTTTGAAAGAGCCATCATTTAAAATTAAGCAATGCTCACTTCACAGAATACTGAAAGCCAGTTGTATCCAACGTCCCAGTTTTTCCTAGTTGCCACACTGGATAACTAACCAGCTCAGTGCCTCTAATGGAAGGAGATGAAATTTCTCTCGCCGTTAGAACTATTAGACTAGAAATAAGAACTGCAGTGTTGCGTAAGGTTGCGGACTGCTTTAACTGCTAAATATTTCAGAGAAGTTCACAAAGGGAACATCAAGAGATAACCAGCCAACTAACCAGGACCAGCCTAGCCATGAGGCCTGCTGAGGTAGCTGTTTCAAGTAGTGGACTTGAAACCAGCCTGCCCTGCACTCTGTGCCTGCTCACCACCTCCACAGCCAACCACCCACTCAGCTACTTTGCCATGCACTCAAATCCATTTCTCATGCACTTCTGCTTTGCTCCTAACATGTCTCACCTGCCTGCATTGAAGGAGCAGCCAGATGGGAAAGAAAAACAAGAAGGTGGCAGTGGAGCAACTGTGCAGGGAATGGGGTGCTCCAGGATTGCTTAATCTGTGTCTTCTTGTCCACCTGACCTCATCTTTAAAGCTGAACAGGTGGACAAGGTGGAGGCAACGGGGTGGGGCATGCATTTTTTTCTCTTCCTGTTTGAAAAACAACTTCATACAGCCTCTGTTGTCTTTCCTCAGTTCATTCAAAGTTACAGGTGTCCTTACTATTGAAGCCTTTTCTCCCTGTGATCTTGTTCATTGCCTTGTTCTGTACCTTTTCCCAGTGGCTTAGAATTATGTAGTTGTTAATGGCATAACCAACTTTCCAGTGCTGATGCAGCCGTGCTAATAGGGTGCACACTGCATACTGTGGTGGGGTAGGTAGTCATGGGGGCCTCCTCAGGATAAGGCAACATTTGTTACTTCACGTTGGGGCTGCATTGCAGTTTACACCTCATGGCTTACAGTTCTGCTTTACGGCACTTTTGTGACACCCAGCACTGGTGCAGCGGTTACTGCACCAGCGCTTGCTGATGTTAAAACTGGACTGCCAGGGTGAGACTAGATTGCAATCAGGACTGAGGTACATGGGGAGTGCAATTTAGTCCTTGCTCTCCATGCTGCTTTCCCAATGAAAACTGTACACCTGAAACTGTTAGCCTCTTTCCTGAGTACACTTTGTGGTTCAATACAGCCAATTCAATTCTTGACACTGAATTTCATCTACCATTCTATGGCTACTCAGATTGGAGAGCTCATTCTGCATCTCTTCAGTCTGCTTTGTATTCATGCAAATGCAGTTTCCACTGCATCCCACGGGGGAATTTCAGCCTCCCAACTGGGAAGATTGGGCCACAAATTTGGTTTGAAGGTTCGTAATCAAACATCTTTCAGGTTTCATGATGATTATGGAAGAAATTTGCTCATGATTAACAAAGCTTATTAATTTGCTACCTTTTGGTAGTCACTTGGTTGCTACTTGTGTAGCGAAGAGTCGTTAGATCCTGGCTTCCTGAACAGATTGACCTATGGGTCATTTTTAGACAATTTGGAATCCTAGTAAAATGTTAGAAAGATACCACTTTGGCTGGGTCCTAGACATTCTAGTCCTGATGACCTTACTTTCCCTACTGACCCTGTTCACTGCTGAGTTTGATTGTTTAAACAAAGTTCTAATGGACACTATTTCACATCTCTATCCATAAACAAAGGATGATGAAAGAGACAATGATGGAGACCGTTTCTATTGAAGGGGAACTGCAGGTGAGGGCACCAGGATGCAGGTTGTGTCTGTTGTCTTGTGTGCTCCCTGAAGCATTTGGTGCGCCACTGTGAAATACAGGAAGCTGAACTAGATGGGCCTTTGGCCTGATCCAGCGGGACTATTCTTATGTCTCTCCTTCATCTTTCTCAAATGGATGCACACACAGAAAGAGACACACACACACACAGAGTGTGTATTTGGACCCCAGGGAAAACTCAGCTTCCTGATCCATCCCTGGAAGAATTATTATTGATGCACCAAAGTCCCAGAACTGCATAAGTAAGAGGAAGGTCCCATAGACTTAAATGAATCAATCTGGTGCAGGAAATTGATAGAGTAGTTGTGAGAGGTTTGGCTGGGGAAGGGACTCACTTTCGTAGTTTGGACTGTTATGTGCTACCAAGCTACATATCCATGCTCCCTCCTCCCCCTGTGCAGAAGGAAAGATACAATTTTGGAGGGCAGGAGGCAGAATGTCAAACTCTTTAGGGAACATGCATGGGCTGACTGAGGTTGTTCCAGGCTGTGCTGGTTAGCAGACCCTCTGCACTTCACTTTACTTTTTTTGGAACAAAAGCTGTACTGTTCCCATTGGTGGGATCCAATATCAATTAGAAATTACTGTTATATGCATTGGAGGAATCAAATCCCATATGTGTCAGCAATCCCACATAAAGGCCTGTGCTGCTGGTGTGATTAATACCAGGAGCCCAAATCTCATGGTCCCCTAACTGTATGGGAAGGTGTATGTGTGTAGAAGTTCTCCAACTAGTTCAGGACAATTCCTTCTTTTTCAGTTTTGCCAGTTTGGCTAAGAATAGTCCAAACCATATGGGATTCCCCCCTGACACTAATGACTTCCCATGGGATTATAAATGTCCATATTTGTTCTCCTGCTAGCAAAGATGCTACCAGTAGAATATAGGAATGGACCTTAAGTCAACTTGCAACTTTTAAGCATCATGACCTAGGGTGTCTTCTTTCACAAGCATAACCATCCAGCTATAGAGGCAGTAGCTGGTTTTCATTTGTGTTTAATGTTTTAGAAAGAGAAGACATCTCGCCTTTCATCCTTCTAATCTACAGTTTCACCCTGTCTCCTGGCATTGTCACAAACGCAGTCCCCAAGATTTTTCCTTCCTACCTTGCATTGAGAAAAAGGCGTTTACTTCAGCAACAGCCTCAGGTTGCTACAACATCAGCATCAACTGAAACTTAACCTGACGCTATAGAAACACAGCACACAATGGGTAGGCTCTTGAGACATCATTTATTTCCAATTGTTATTGATGGCCTTTCATACTTTGCTCGTGGGTCTACTTTACCTTGTCACTTATGAGCTACGAGGTTATCAATAACTCATGGAAATAAATGTCTTATTGATAGCTCACTGTGTATCCAATGCTTTGTCTCTCTCTCTCTCACACACACTCATGCATGCACACACACATATATAAAATATACCCTGTCATATATAATGCAAACCAAAGACTGAATGAATAAAAGTGTTTGATGTTACCAATCCTCTTACTCTTGAATATCGAGGCTTTTAAGACTCAAGGGTTTTTTTTTTCTTCCCTTCTTCTAAAGGCATTTCACAAAGATCGGTCCCTAATTTATTTATTAAGGTAAGCCTGCAGAACAAGGTAAAATTACCAGACTGGCCTATCAGTGCCTTTATATACACATAAGTGCATTCATAATTGATGGAATGGTCTATAGTGTTGTGTCTAGAATAAACTTAAGGTCAGATCTCTGGGAGACCAAATCATGCCATTATGCCTGACAAGGAGAAATGAATACATGCAGGAACTAAAAAGTGCTGAGCTGAAAGGGAATGGTACTGAATGTACAAGAGGCATTTTGAACAATTCATTCCTAAGTGAAAGTGCTTTTTCCTTACTTTTCCTTCATTGCCTTGATCTGACTAAAACTGTTGTGGGGCAGGTTAATGATTGACCTTTGCAAGAACCACATTCCAATCTTTGTTCCCTAGCAGTCAGAAGCTTGCAGAGGCTAGAAACCTTTGACGGAGAGAATGGGATTAAGCCATTGTAAAAGGTCTGCTGCAGGTGATGATCAATGGGGAGGGAGGAAAGGGTTTATCAGGACGTTTGGACTCGTTTGTGCACAGTCATCACAAGACATCTCTGCCAGGTATTTTAAAAGGTATACCTGGTAGAAATGTAACTGCTGCTCACACGCTTGATAAATATGCTTTGTTAAAATGTCATGAAACTTAGAAATAAGAAAGAAAAAAAGGGACATGCTGAATTAACACATCATTATATATCTGCTGTTTGACTCTTATGGGTACTCGATCAATAAGAATGAATTAAAGCTAATTTAAATTGCTTGCTTGTTGCCTAACATGAAGAAGAACTGAAACACCCATGAATTGCTTCTGTCAGATTTTTAGTGTAGTATTCAGTAAAGAAGAATTTGAAGGAACAGCAGAGCATGATGCTAATTCTTTGAGCTCTGCCTAATATTAGGGAATGACCAATTAATAAACAATATAATAGATCAGGTCACATTTAATGGGCATTTAACATGTTCGCTTACCTACTGAATACAGAGATAAATCATTTATTATTTGGAGGATCATCTTAAGCACATTGCAAGACTCAAGGGATGCACATGGATCATTTACAACAATGCTGTCAGCACTAAAACTCTTTTTTTTTAAAGCTGCAAATAGCCCTGCTTAAAATTCCAGTAAAGAACTGATTGATTGATTTACCAACAAATTCACTGAATGCTTTCAGCCCCACTGGTGAGCTCAACTGTTTAAAACCAGTTGATTAAATAATTTAAATAGTATGGTGCCTTAATGCAGGCATACCTTGTTTCTACTTAAAGCAATATCAAGCATTTTATTAAAGATCCACCTTTCCCTTCCTTTAGAAACTTATTTTCAAATTCATATTGACAGATCTTAAATGTTAAATTAGACTTCTTGCTGAAAGAAAAATTTTAACTATTCACTTCAAACTGCATTGTGTTTTGAAAAATGAAATTAATTAAATACCTAATCTATGTTTTATATTTAAATATAGACAATCTTAACACAGATCAAATAAGTCCCTTTTTTCTCCTTCCAATTTTTACAGCAGAATATGATCTTCACCTCACTCCCACCCTAGTCCTCCAAAGGTAGTTTTAAAGCTGTGAAAAAATGAGTGATTTGTTAATAGAGATTTTATCTCTTTTAGAAACAATCTAGTTCTAGTACAAAAAGGTGTTTGTCTCTAGGGTGAAATGTTTTGTGAAGGTTAAAATTAATCTTGAAAGGTCTGTTTTACTACCAAAGACTGAAAATGAGTACATCTTCCTTTTCAAAATTGGCATTTCTTCCTAACCATATTGAACTTTGAAAATATAGTAGTAAATTCTTATCTATGAAGTCTAGTGCCACAATCAATTCTTCAAGATGGTAAAAGAGGGCATAATTCAGACAAGTAGTAGAACTTTATTACGTAGTAGTAGACAAGTAGTAGAAAAGTAGTAGAACTTTATATATTAGCCACATATAAAATATCAAAATATATAAGTATACAAAAGTGTGCAGACAAAATAAGTATATTCGAGTTATGTTGTTAAATTTCTTCTGTCAGTGGGAGAAAAAAAATGGCAGTCTTGTCTGAATTGTGCTCAATATAATTTATAGCACAATTCTATGCATGTCTACTCAGAAGTAAGTACCGCTGGATTCAATTGGATTTACTCCCAGGTAAGTGTGTATAGGAATGCAGCTGAAATATTAAATTAAATCAATTTAATCTTGAACTTCACAAAAATACCACAGGCACCTGTACTGCATTGACAGCATTGTCACAGCATTGGGACTGACCAGTAGGCCAATAGGCGCTCACACACCACAATCCACACTAGAGGGAGTGGGGAGAATAGTATTTTCCAAGCAACAATTGTTTGAATGTATAGATGAGTTGCAACTTACTTTTGGCCAGTGAGACAGTTCCCAGCTGCTGCTGACAGTAAAACTGAGCCCATTAGCATTCAAACCAGGCTAAAATCTAAACTTGGCATTCAATAATTCATTACTTTATTTACACAGACAGGACACTGCATTAACTTCAAATGGAATTTTCTTCTGAGCAATGATTGCTTGTATTGCACAAATACAGTCTTACAGTAATAGAATCCATGTGCAAATCCTACGCCCAAAGACACGCGCATTTATGATTACTTGACAGTAAATTAAGGAAGTGTGATTGATTAAGAAGACATTGGTTTCTAACGAGTGGGGAACACTTGGCTTTACTAGTGAGAGCTGCTGTCTGCCCATATGTGGGATGTGACATATACTGTCCTTGAGGAGGGAAAGTATGGGAAGCTGAAATGCACAACTTGAAAAAACTTTTCCTATGCTTGAATTTTTTAAAATAGATCAGTCTTGCCAAATTGCACAGGACAGACTTCTGTCCAAGATTGCATTGCCTAGCTGTGACTCAACCAAGCAACTGTTGTATTCTGGTGCTCCAAACATACAGATGTAACAAATGGATCTTGCCAGATCCTCAACTTTTACAAAATGTACTCATAAACCAAGCTGCTTCTTGAAAAAAAAGTATTCATTTATACAGTGTCATCAGTAAACATGGTGCTTTACTGGGCTTCATAAGGAAAAAAATAAACAGGTCTTTGCCCTCAGGAGCTTACAGTTTAAATAGCTGGCATGGAAAACAACAGAGGATGCAGAGCCAGTCTTGCTGAAGAATTCTGTTTTTATATCCTTGCCTTTGGGAACACTTAGGAATGAAGATTAAAGAGTTAAGCTGCAGGTTTTGTTAAAGATGGGGTTTGAGGCAGGATTTTAACTCATTTCTGCCCAACCCATAGGTGTACACATTTGATCCCTGTTGCATAAATGCAACACTGAGCAAAAATGGTTTATAAGCAAGTGGGAGAGGTAGCACTGGTCAGTGACAGAGCTCCACATATAAAGGGCAACAAGAGAGGATGGGTGGAGTTGTGCTAGGAGCACTAAACTCTCAGGTGGCTGGGGTAAGGCCTTGGGAGCCTTAAAGCAAAGGTCAAGGGCATTTCTGCTTGATACACAGTAGAAGGGGATGGGAATCCAAAAAAGAAATGGGAGGAACTGTGTCAGATGTCATTGCATAAGTGATGAGAGAGTGAATTATTTTTGCAGCTGAGTTTTTGACAGAGATGAGAGGGCTCCTAAGTGGCAGGGAAAGGTAGCAGCAGTCAAGGCAGGAGATAACTGGAACCTGAACTACAGCTGAGAGATCAGAATGAGTAAATTCATGCATGCCAGCCTTTTCTGGCTCAGATTCCCCTAAAATACCCTATAATTCTGTGATTTAGGATGGACAAAAGGAGGTACTTGTTTATACACAGCTGTGGAATTGGCATCACCACCACAAGGTATGGTGATGTCCATTAGCTTGGATGAGTTTAACTCATTTCTGTCCAGCCCATGGGTGTACACATTTGATCCCTGTTGCGTATATGCAACGTTGGGCAGAAATGGCTTAAAAGGGAATTGGACAAATTTATGAGGGCAGATCAATCATGGCTACTGATCATGATGGCTATGGTCTCCCTTCAGGTTTAGCAGCAGGCTGCCTCTGAATATCAGTTGTAGGGGAGTAATGAAATAAGTATGTCTTTCTCACTGAACAAAATAGGACTTCAGAGTAAACAGGTATAGGATTATAGTGGTGTAAGCCTCCCAAGAAGCAAATACATGGCTGTTCTTAGATATGCTAAAAACTTCTGATTTGTCCAGACTGAAAAGGAAGCCGAATGTATTTAACATTATTGTAATAACATTATATATTAAATAAATATGGTCATTTTTGTATCTCAGTGCAGGTTGTGCTCCCTGTTTTCTCATGCTGGGACATGGTCCAGGCATATCACAGCCCACTGCTATGCAGGTCTACTCACAAGACCCAATGGGGCCCACTTCCAGGGAAGTGTGCATAGGACTGTAGCCACAGTTATATAATGACGTTACTCCAAATTCAGGGCAGCAAATTCCATTTTTACCTCTTGTCCTTCAATTTTCATTTCAGATTTTCTGTGAAGAGAGAGCAATAACCTCTCTCAAACCTGTGTTATTCTTGCCTGCTACACAGGTGGGTCCCTGTTCATTTCAACATTTTATTTTTAACATATTAGACTTGATGCTACCATGGTATGTGACTGCATTTGAAGAACCGTTATAGATATATACTTTTAACAGGCTACTATGTATATGCTTTTAACAATGATAGTAAATGAGACTTACTCCTGGATAAGTGTGGGTAGGATTGCAGCCTAGGATTGTAAAATATTTTCCTGCTTGATGACTTCACTTCTGGTCATGGTATCACTTCTGGTGGGGGCCTGACAGATTCTCATTCTAAAATGTGGGTCCTTGTGCTAAAAGTTTGAGAACCAGTGATCTAAAACAGTGTTTCTCAACGTTTGTTCCCCACTACCATTTCGCATGGGCCACCTATTGAAAGTACCACCGCAAGTCACTGGTGATGATGTCATAGCCAGTTACATCAGCATTGGGAGGCCAGATGCAATGTGACCAACCCCAGTACGAGGCCAGGGCAGATGGGAGGGCTTTTTTGAGCGCTCTTAAAGAGCACTGGAGTGCTGTCTGCTGACCCGAGCCGCCTACTGTTGCTCGTCACATTGCATTGCTGTTCTCACTGCCAGGGGGTGGGGGTCCCGTGAGAACCACCTGGTCAGGTACCACCAGTGGTATGAGTACCACTGGTTGAGCAACACTGTTCTAAACTGCCCTTGCCCGCGACACAGTTGTCTAAAACTGTGTAAAACTCGATTGAGGGCCAAATCCTATCCAAATTTCCAGCCCTGGTGAAGTGTGCGAATGGGATGTGCGCTGGATCCTGTGGTGAGAAGGGAAGTTATGGAGGCCTGCTCAAGGTATGGGAACATTTGTTCCCTTGCCTGGGGGCTGCATTGCAGTTGCACCAGGTGCTGGAAAGTTGGATAGGACTGGGCCCCGAGGCACTGCCCCCCTTCCAATAATTAATGACCTCACACTTTCTTTGAGCTACCCCTGCAAGAAATGTGGCACTAGTAGTTGAGTGGCACTGTGGAGGGGCTGCTCAGGCAGAAGAGCTGGGAGAGGCACATGCAGTGAGGTGGACTGAGAACCACTCTGAAGATTTGTGCCACACTTGTGGTGCCAGGTGCCTTGCCTTGAACCCTGATGTGCCAGCAGCAGTGCTACTTTGGCAGCTGGAGGGAGGGAGGGCAGACAGACCGCCCACCAACCCAGGACCTCATCTGCACAGAAGTCTCCCCTGGAATGTGGGGCTGCTGCTCCTGCAATGACAGCTCTCCTGCAGACAGCTGAAATGTCTGCGTGACTTCCTCTTTGCCGACGATGCAGCTGTCACTACCCACTCTGCCAAAGATCTCCAGCAGCTCATGGATCGTTTTAGCAAGGCCTGCCAAGATTTTGGACTGACAATCAGCCTGAAGAAAACACAGGTCATGGTTCAGGATGTGGACTCACCTCCCTGCATTACAATCTCTGCGCATGAACTGGAGGTTGTCCATGACTTTGTGTACCTTGGCTCAACGATCTCCGACACTCTTTCTCTCAATACCTAGCTAAACAAGCGCATCGGTAAAGCAGCTACCACGTTTTCCAGACTCACAAAGAGAGTCTGGTCCAACAAGAAGCTGACAGAACATACCAAGATCCAGGTCTACAGAGCTTGCGTCCTGAGTACACTTCTGTACTGCAGCGAGTCATGGACTCTTCGCTCACAACAGGAGAGGAAACTGAGCGCTTTCCACATGCGCTGCCTCCGACGCATCCTCGGCATCACCTGGCAGGACAAAGTTCCAAACAACACAGTCCTGGAATGTGCTGGAATCCCTAGCATGTATGCACTGCTGAAACAGAGACGCCTGCGTTGGCTCGGTCATGTTGTGAGAATGGATGATGGCCGGATCCCAAAGGATCTCCTCTATGGAGAACTCGTGCAAGGAAAGCGCCCTACAGGTAGACCACAGCTGCGATACAAGGACATCTGCAAGAGGGATCTGAAGGCCTTAGGAGTGGACCTCAACAGGTGGGAAACCCTGGCCTCTGAGCGGCCCGCTTGGAGGCAGGCTGTGCAGCATGGCCTTTCCCAGTTTGAAGAGACACTTGGCCAACAGTCTGAGGCAAAGAGGCAAAGGAGGAAGGCCCATAGCCAGGGAGACAGGCCAGGGACAGACTGCACTTGCTCCCGGTGTGGAAGGGATTGTCACTCCCGGATTGGCCTTTTCAGCCACACTAGACGCTGTGCCAGAATCACCTTTCAGAGCACGATACCATAGTCTTTCGAGACTGAAGGTTGCCAATACTTTAATACTTGCTCCTGCAGCAAAGAGCGACCCGCGCGAGGCATTCCCCGCCTCCCTCCCCCGCCTGCTCAGCAAAGCCTGGCGCGCACGCGCCTCCGGTCCCGTCTCAGCTGATTCATTGGCTCGGGCTGCCCAGACGGGCCGGCGCCTGGGCTGTGACATCACCCATTCACACTTCGGCCCAGCTGGCGCCGCCCGGGCGGTCGCCCTGGCAACGGGACGCCAAGCCTGGCGCAATGACTTCCAGCTGTAGGAGAAGACCCAGCCGCGGCGGGGAGGCGCGCAGCTCGTGCCTGAAGGAGAAACCCTCCCCCGGGTGGGGACAGCTCGCCTTAACCTCGTGCGGGCTGCAAGGCAGTGACGTCACCAAAAGTGACATGCATGTCAGTGTTCCTGTGATGATTGTATCAGGTTCTGCTGGAGATTGACAGCCTAAGCCTGTGCTTGTCTACTCAGAAGTAAGTCCCATTAGAGTCCATGGGGCTTACTCCCAGGAAAGTGTGGAGAGATGGCAACCTCAGAGCCCAAGCCTAGCCACGTCTACTCAGAAGTAAGTCCCATTAGAGTCAATGGGACTTACTCCCAGGAAAGTGTGGATAGGATTGCAGCCTCAGAGCCCCATCCTATTCAGGTCTACTCAGAAGTAAGTCCCATTAAAGTCAGTGGGGCTTACTCCCAGGAAAGTGTGTAGCCTGAGGCTGCAGTCCTATACATACTTTCCTGGGAGTAAGTTTCATTGAACACAATGGGACTTACTTCTGAGCAGACAGGCATAGGATTGTGCTGGCAAAGAGTTGTCTTCGAGCTGGTGAGAGTATTTTGAAAATCAGGCTTGCACACCCAGTTTACATAGTAAGTGGCTCTCTGTCTTTGTACTCTACACCAGTGTTTCTCAACCAGTAGTACTTGTACCACCAGTGGTATTGGAGGTGGTGTCCTGTGGTACTTATGGGGACCCCCCCAGACTCTTGCCACCTGGCAGCAATGCAATGTGACAAGCAGCAGTAGGTGGCTTGGCTCAGCGGGCAGAGCTCCACCTTGTGCTTTTTGCACACTCAAAAAAGCCTACCCGTCCACCCTGAGCCTCTTACTGGTGTTGTCACGTTGCACCTGACCTCCCAATCTGGAAGTAACTCGTGATGACATCCAGTGGTATTTCCAATAAGTGGACCATGTGAAGTGGTATGGCAGGGGACAAATGTTGAGAAATGCTGCTCTACATGGCCACATGGTTTCCATTTTGTTTTGCAGTCAATTTTAGAATCTGGTCCCTAACCCTGCCACTTCAGCACCCAAGTTCACCATGCATTTGCTGAAGTGGACGCTAGTCCCAAAGAAGTTGATGCCCCGAGGAAATTTATTTGTCTTTATGGTGCTGCAAGTTTGTTTGGGGGGCTGATGAGGTGCAAGCAAGCACTGACCTTTTCTCAGAGCAATTTTGATCAGGAGGATGTTTCAAAGGGCCTTCTTCAATAAGATGAATAATGCTTATGGCCAACATACAAACCAAAATGCGTCCTGGAGAATAGACAGTACGGGCTTATGAAGTTGTGGAAGCAATATGCTTTGGGATCCTATAATGTATGTAACAGTACCAAATCTATGCATGTGAATACACACACAATTTTTGGAAGGGTTGTGGGCTCTACAGGCTGTGGAGCATGAGCTTTCTTGTTATAAGTAGAATGTCACCTGCACTATATATGATATTCTGCAGGGCAATATAAAAATGTGGTAAATAAATAAATATATGTTGAAGCATGTGTGAGTCTGAGAACTGATTCAGGGCCCAATCCTATCCAACTTTCCAGCACCGTTGCAGCCGCAATGCAGCCCCGAGGTAAGTGAACAAATGTTCCCATACTTTGAGAAGGCCTCTATGACCTCCCAACACAGGATGCAGTGCATATCCCATTGGCACAGCAGCACCAGCACTGGAAAATTGGATAGGTTTGGACTCTCACTTGGTCTTCTGGGATCTGGGCATATGGTGGGAGATCAGCTTACTTGTATGCTTCTCATGCATCTAAGACATTGTAGGTGGTACTTGCCACGACCTACGGAAATAGACATGTTTTGATACCTGGAGTAGAAAATTGAAGTTAATAATGAATTAAATGATTGAATTTGCTGCCCTTCAGTAGTACCCCCAAACAACAGGCTATGTCACTCTACCTAATGTAATGAGCTAGTCTCCTTTGGCCAGAAGGCAAAAGGCAACTAGTGCTCCTGAGGCCCATTATCCATAGTCAAAAGGTGAGCAGTCATGTTCTATACCAGCTGAAGTGTTCAAACTGCCATTGATATAAGCACTGCATAGAGTATGTTACACAGTGGTGTAGTCTGAAGTTTCGAAGATATGAATGATGGTCACTAGGAGCCTGAAAGACAAGGACACAGCTTTATTAACAGCTGGAGTTGCTAAGAAACCCTTCTACCCTCTGCATCCAAATGCTCTGAATAAACAGGGAGCAGATTGAGGCACTAACTAAATGAGGCTGAGCCACACCCACACACCACTGTCATAGAAGTTTATAAAATACTGTCTGATGTATAAGAAATAAACAGGAAAACACATTCTCACAAAGTTCAGCAACTCAGAGACATCCCCCCTGCAGTTGACAAGCACCAAGTATCAGACAAACAACAGGAAAGATTTCATTAAATTGTAATTAACCCTTGGAACTCATTGCTACAAAATGCTGTGGTGATAACTAGCTTAGAGGATTATTTAAAGATATGGAAAAAAGGCTCATTGATAACCTTCATATATGGATCCTCTTTGTGGCGGTCAGTATGCTTCCGATTACCAGACGTGGCATTTTTAATGAAGTTCAGTTTTGAATACGTATTTTAACAATATTAAGGGCCCATCCTATCCAACTTTCCAGTGCTGTTGCAGCGATGCCAACAGGGTACACACTGCATCCTATGGGAGGGGAGAGTCATGGAGGCCTCCTCAAGGTAAGGGAACATGTATTACCTTTCCTCGGGGCTGCATCAGCGCTAGACAGTTGGATAGGATTGGCTATTGGACAGATCTGGAATTTTTCTTACGAGATGCTTGTATAATGGATATAACAGGCACAGGTAGGCAGTTTCATTGAACATATTATGATTTGTGAGTGGTGGAGTCTTGAGTGCAATAGGAGTTTTTAGATTGTAGTAATGGTTGTATATCAACTTTTTTGCCTCCTACTTATAATTTGAATGGATTTTAATATTGTAGTAGTATAGTATATCCTTTCTCCTGCACATTCAGCAAGCCCAAGCCTGAGAATCTTCTAAAAGTACTATAAAATTTTCTATTTGCGTAAGCTTTTGGTAGACAGAAAGAGAGATAGGGTGAAGAAATAGAGTTGAGATTTGAGAGTTGAGAGTTTAGGGCCCAATCCTATCCAACATTCCAGTGCTGATGCAGCCATATCAATAGGGCAGGACTTTTCAGGTTGGGTCGTCGCAATGCCCCAGCCTGTGGGCCCTGGCCTGTTTCCCCTTAAGGGGCGGAGGCAGCCAGCAGGCAGGGAGGAAGCAGCGGTGCAATCCCCAGGATCAAGCTGCTCAGGGGGGCTGCGATTGTTCCACTTTCACTTTTGAAGCAACGGGGAGCCCTGTGGACAGCTGCGCAGGGCTCCCTGCACCTCTGGGAGGCTGCAAGAGGCTCTGGTAAGTGTACCCAAGCCCCTGCAGCCCACCTGAGCAGCCTTCCCCCTGCAAGAACTTACTGCGGCTTTCAAACTTCCTGGAGTTTGAAAACCACAGCAATAGGACATGCAATGCATTCTGTGGAGGGGGGCAGTCATGGATGCTTCCTCAAGGTAAGGGTACTTTTTTCCCCTTTCCTCAGGGCTGCATTATAGCTGCATTTATGCTATAAAGTTAGATAGGATTGGGCCCTTAATCATTGCAATGAGGGAGGGGGTTGTGATTTTAATTTATTGGTTACCTATCCCAATCCCTTGGGATTAGGTGGAGTGCAAATCAGATACAGTAGATAAGAGGTCAGTGAAACTCAGTAACCTGTATTCACCCACCAACAGAAGTTTTTGTAGCAAAGGATCACGTTGCCATTTTGTACAGCAGGAACACAATCCAGAACCAATATGATCAGTGGGATATCTTCCATTTACTTCAGTGTGAACCTCAGCATTTCTAAATGACCCATTTATTCCTGGCTAGATGTTTGATTAGATCCTGCCTCTGTCAATGATCCTCTAGCACAAGGGCATCCAAACTTTTTGGCCAGAGGGCAGCATCAAATATCTGGCATGGTGTTGAGGGCTGGAAAAAAAAATTTAAATATAAAATTTATTTAAATAAATTAGGGCCCAATCCTATGGTCCGCACCGTGGCTCCACAGTGTGGACCACAGTCGCAAACGTACTGTAAGGCACGTTTGTGGGGCTTACCGCTGGGCTCCCGCTGGAGGTGGCTCAGGTCCGGCCGGTGCTGAGCCACCGCGCGGTGGGCGCCCACGTTCCGCAGCTCGGTGGTCCCTGCCACCGCTGGACTGCAGAACGGCAAAAGGGGGTGGGGATGGGGGTGTTCCAGGTAGGGGGGAGGCCAGTGTGATGTGGAGAGGGGGCAGGGAGGCCGGTGTGATGCAGGGAGGGGTGAGTGCCAGAGGCGTGCCTGGGGGCAGGCGGGAGGAGGACACGCGGAGCTCTGCTCCGCAGGATCCTCAGCGCTCATGGAGGCTGCATGCCTTACACGAGCACCTTGACTTTAGCGGCACCCTTAGGGTGCCGCTAAAGAGAGTAGCTCCATTGCGCAGCTACCTCCCTTACCCGGGGGAAGGGAACGAACGTCCCCTTCTCCCAACGTGTCTCCCGCGGTAGCGTGGGAGGTGTTGGATGCAGCGGTGGCCCTTGTGGGGGCGCCCTGGGCAGCTCAGAATTGGGCTGCCCCTTAGGATTGGGCTGTTAGAGATGGAACTTAGATAAGTGAATAAATGAACGAATGGGATCATTCATTCAACCTCTCTGGCCTTGAACACTCTCCAGACGCAACCAGAGCATAGTTGCAGTCATGTTTGGCCAAGTGGGCCAGAGACTTTCAGGAGACAAGAGGCTGGCCGTGGGCCAGATAGGGGCTTGCTGCGGGTTGCATCTGGCCCCCGGGCCGGGGTTTGAAGACCGCTGCTCTAGCACAATGTTTCTCAAACTGTGGGTTAGGACCCACCAGGTGGGTCACGAGCCAATTTCAGGTGGGTCCCCATTCATTTCAATATTTTATTTTTAATACATTAGACTTGATGCTACCATGGTATGTGACTGTATTTGGGGAAATGTTACAGACCTGTACTTTTAACAGGCTACTATGTATATGCTTTAACAATGATAGTAAATGGGACCTACTCCTGGGTTAGTGTGTGTAGGATTGCAGACTAATATTGTTAAAAATTTTCCTGCTTGATGATGTCACTTGCGGTCATGACATCACTTCCAGTGGGTCCTGGCAGATTTTCATTCTAAAAAGTGGGTCCTGGTGCAAAAAGTGTGAGAACCACTGCTCTAGCATTTTTTTTCTAGTATTCACCTCCAGTGTGTAATCTGAGTGGCTCCCTCCCCCTACAATTTTTCATTTCTTTCTTTCATTTTTCTTTTTCATTTCATTTCTTTCTAGTTTCTTTCTGCATTTGTTTTTGTCTTTCTGTGTAGGAGAGTCTCTTCAAATAGCTTTCCTTTTTAAAATGAAGCATGACATAATCTGTTCTCTATGGACAGCTCTTTCTCTCTCCCCTCTCCCCTTAGAAGCCATTCTGTAGACACCTGAATAGGGGAATCTATCTGAAGTTCAATTTGCTTCTGAAATTGGAAGCCTAAATTCCTAGATAATGCTGTGGGATTTTTAGAGAAATATGAATGGTTAAAAATCTTATCTCCAATTCCCCTCTTTTCCCTGTATTTGTTACATCATTTCAACTAAGTGGTATTGTCTTTAATTCAAAGTGTCATCTCATTTTGCTCATCAGTGCCATTTTTATTTGCCAACCTTTTCTTGGTAATTATGAGCATGTTTTGAATACCAATTCCTGCTTTCTTTAAATGTCTGTCAAGAGTTTAATATCGAATTACATTTCTAGTCTTTATTGATTCCTAAAATCTGTGAGAAAAATATTCCGACTGAGAACTTCTGAATAGCCTTTTGAAACTTTTTCATTCGTTTGTCTCCTCTACTGTCTGGCTTGGCTCAATGTTCAGAGCTGTCTAGAGATATCTGCTTGCAGGCACATGTGATGCATCTTCTCTCTGCTTGTGCCAGACTGTGCTGTGCATGATATAAATCCATGGCTGCCTAACTGTGTTCAGGGAAATGCTAAGAGGTTTTCCATGATTCCTCAACAGGAAGATCAATAATAGTGAATAAACTTTTTTAAAAGACAGCTTCCTTGCTTCTGTTGATCATCCCCCGTAATATGTAGCCTTGCAGAAGTGTTGTAGGGTGCATTCTTTACAGAGTGATGGTGAGACCCCAAAGTCCTGACCAGTGCTCTGGAATACTTCATAATGTGCAGGTGTTCATTGTAATTAGTTCTAGATCAGCAATTTTCAACCACTGTGCACACTGATGTGCCACAAATAGTCTGCAGTTATGCCGCAGGAGTTTGGGGAAGGGTCCTAAATTAGTAGGGCCATTGCGGGATGTGGGCCCTTGGCTGGCAGTGCAGTGTGCCTTGTCAATTGTCAAAAAACCGATAGTGTGCCTTGACAATTTTAGCACCTTCTCAGTGTGCCATGAGATGAAAAAAAAAATTGAAAATCTCTATTCTACATCATCAGTGTGGGAAGCACTGTAAGTGTTCCTTAGAGGTGAAAGTTTTTAAAGTTACTGATGTGGATAAACCACTTGACAAACATACCACAAGTAGCAAACGAATTGGGACTTAGCTTTGCCCTGAATGTGACGTAAAGTCAGGTCCTCATTCAAGCCTGCTTCTCTTGTCCACCATTGCAACCACCTTCCTGACTTAACAGATGCAAAGCAAAAGCGCATTAACAGTGCAGTCCTATCGTGTTGAGCCTGGGCTGGTATTTCACTGATATCCACCCCAAATTTGTCCTTGGCATGCCCATGGCTAATGACAATCCCTGTTCTGTTCCTCCCTGGAACACCCCCTCTACCACCTTACATACTCCAGCTTGGGTTCCAGAGGTTATTGGCCCACACTTGGGACCACCAGCCTTTTACAGTGGTGGCCCCAGCTTGTGTGTTGTTGCAGCAGTTGCTATACTAGTGGCCCAGGCCTTGTGAAATCTGTTATCTCAAGACCTGGAAAGGATTGGACCATTGGACTGCAGTATGCTAGTCTGCAATCCCTTGGGTCATTATACTGCAAGCACACTTACCTGGGAGTCAGTCTCACTGAACTCAGTGGAACTTAATTCTGAGTGGACATGCTTAGGATTGTGTTGTCAAGCACTGTGGAGCTGCAGGTGTAATCAGAAATGATATAGTGGCAGGCACTAACTTGCATTTTAGATTTGATTTGACAAATTGCTTCAAAGATCAGCCACTATTGGTGATGTTTCATCCATGGCAGGCTGGTGGGTATGACATTTTTGTCTTTGCATAGAGTAGTGAACCAGATAAACTTTGATCCTTTCAAGCTCCATGTTTTGGCAGCATTTAGTACCAACATGATGATTGACAAATATGAGGTTTTTATCTGAGTTGGGAAGAGACTTTGAGATCCAGGACAAATGACAAAAATCAGTGTAATTCAAATACAAAATTCTCTGCTATAGGCAAATAGGTGCAAAGTTCAATGAAATAATGTCATGCTGTCCTTGAGAGCTCAGGATGAATGTAACATTTATAAAGGAAAATATAGACAATTCGCCTAACGAAACTCAGATTTACATTTGCTTGTGATCCATTTCCCATTGCAAGGTTGCCCATAATTCTAACCACTGTGGGGAGGAACCCTGAAACCATCATTCTAGAGGACAGGCAGCCCCAGTCTGGTGTGGCAATGCCCTGGTCGCGTTTGGAGCCGTTCTGAAAACCTTAGAGCAGCCATTTTCAATCACTGTGCCTTGGCACACTGGTGTGCCGCGAATGATCCCCAGATGTGCCATGGGAATTTGGAAGAGGGTCATTTTCAATAGGACCATTGGGGGATGAGAGCCCTCATTGACAGCACAGTGTGCCTTGTCAATAGTCAAAAAGCTGATGGTGTGCCTTGACCATTTTAGTGCCTTGCCAGTATGCCGCGAGATGAAAAAGGTTGCAAATCACTGCCTTAGAGGCTGCACGGCCTCTATGGGCCTCAGAATGGCCTCCAGAGGTCCTAGAAGGTAAAAAAACTAGGACCTCTGGAGGCCATTCTGAGGCTGGTAGAGGCTGTGTGTGGTCTCCACAGGCCTCAGAAGAGCCTCTGGAAGTGAGAGGATCAGAGCTCCCCTCACCTCTGGAAGATTCAGATTGGGTGAAATCTGACTCAACTCACATTTGAGGGATCTGTGTTGAGCTAGATCAATGGATAAAAATTCCATGGATAACTAGGCTCAACCTGTATTTTTTTCTTTTAAAAAATCTGCATAGGAGTTTGATGAGGCTATTTGAGTACAGTATTTAGTGTGTGAGTGTGTGTTTTAATATGCCCTAATAGGTCTGTGCAAATCTGGAATTTGTATAGTTTTTACATTCATTTGTCAAAACATTGGGTTGATAATGCCATGCTTCCACATACCCATTTTAAAACTTTTGAAATGTGCCTCTTTTTTTGGACAGTTTTCAAAGTCTTCGTAAAAAGACGGATAGCATCAACTTGGTTTCTTTTAAATTTAGTCATGTTTGATTTAAATGATATTAGTAGAATAACCATTATTGCATTTTATTAAATATATTTCTGAAGTGAATCTGACGTTTGCAGAAAGTATTTTGACAACTCAGAAGAATAACTCCTTTTGACAATGGACTGATGTTTTAGACCGATTGCACACATAATGCTACTAATTTTTAAGCCACAATTAAGAGACTCAAAGGAGATTGCGTGCTTCCTCCCCATCCAGCATGAATTCTCCATTTCTTCCTTTGTCAGTCTTAACTATGAATAGTGCAATGAAAAGTACTGCGTTGATGCTAAACATGGTTATACCTAATCACAGTTTTCAAACCAGCTTCAAACTCTGGTTAAAAGTTAGACCTGGCTAGCTTTCACCATGGCCCAAGGTTATGTTAAGCCAAGGTTAAAATTGACACAGAAAGGGAGGGAAGAATTTGCTTAGAAGGGGGGAAAGGCAGGATAAGAGATTGGCAGGATTAGGCCTGCACTGGACCTTCATGGCAGTTAACTAGTCTGTATGAATGTGTGTGAAAGAGTGAGTGTGGAATAGAAGTCACAGAGGTAGTGGGTCTTAACCCCAAATCTCTGCACCCTTCAACCTAGCACTTTTAGTGCACTCCAGAACCTTTCTTTCTTGTTTTTCAGTTCTTTTTCTTAGCTTTTCCTGATAATGGAGGCATTTTGTTCGGTAACAAGAATGGGGGAGAGAATGCTACACATTAGAATGCTACATTAGAAGCAAAAAACAATTATTACTTTTCTAAAAAAGTACCTGCTTTCAATTAAGCAGGAAATTATCTCACCGATTACTTAATTTGCTCTGCCCAGCAATCCCACAACTGCTTTATGCTGAATGAAGCATGAAATTAAATATGTAACTACTACCTTAATGGTTATGTTTGGAGAATGCTGCATTTTGGAATCACTGTTTCTGATTTGTTACCAAAAATAATAAAAACAGGAAAAGAGATGGTTGCTACAGCAAAGCATTTGTTATCTGAAAGTAATCGATTTTGCTGCAAATTATTTCAAGTTTTAATGCATAACAAAGGAATCTTAATCCGATATGCACAAGATCATTTGCCTTTCCTTAATTTTTGAGGGACTATGGATTTCAATTTTTTCCATATCTATCAAATTAGAACTGTCATTACAAAGTGGTTGACAGTAATTGAATACTGAGAATGGAAGTATATTTTTATATATTATAATTCTTATCTTAGAAATTAGTTTTTAGAACCTTTTCACCACATTTCACAGCCATGAATTCTTCAGTGCTTTATACTTGAAAGAAAAAAATTAGTACTATGCATAGTTAACATATTTGAAAATAATGTTTTTCTGGGCTGTCAGTTTTCCTTATGTACTACGCTTGTATCTAATCATTTCTCCAAATTGTTAATAAGCAATACTGCTTTGGATATACCTGTAGTAATTAGATGGGTACAGCACCTAACAACCAGTACCCACTTCCAGCCTGTATAGTCCTGAAACTGACTTTAAACTGGAATGCTAGTTCTTGCTGCCTGCCCAAAAGGCCTGGGAAACCAGGCAGAAGGAAACCTCCCTCCCAGAAGAATGGAAAGCCTCCAGATCTTTGGGAGTCTCCTTAAACGTTGAACGTAACAAAGGCTGGCAATCTGGGAAGGTGGGGTAGACCAGCTTCCTCCCATGTAACTGGGACCAGGCAGCTAAAACAGTAAAAAGTATAAGATGTTTATTAAAAGACTGTATAAACAATGAAGGAGCAAGCAAGGCCATGGTAATTCAACAGAAGAAGCAGAAGCAGGGAGAAAACAGCAGTGGCAAAGGTTGGAATGGATATTAAAATGCAAATTGAAAATAAAACAAAACTCAAGTGCAAATTCTTTCCTTACCCAATGCTAGTCCAGGATCCTTACCGTCACATCTAGCCAGGCAGGCAAGATACCCCTGCTGAAGCATCATGTGCTTCCAATGATGGACCTGAGTAAATGAGGAAAGGGGAAGGGTGCCTGACCCCACTTTTTATAATCTGCAAAAGTTTGCTAGGCTTTACCTGTGGGATTGGATTCAGGGTGGAAGTGTCTTTCACTTTCCTGATCTGGGAAATCAAGTAGGCTTCCCAGTCTAATGAGCTGGCCCATCTCCAAGTTCTTTCTTACTGGCCAGTTTTGGAAGCAGAAGGTCGACAACAAAGGAGCAAATGGCTAGTGCACCCAAATCGCTCGGCAGTCTCTTGAGGATGTTGAGGCAGCAAAGGAGCCCCTGAGAAGAAGGTCCAAAATACAGCAACACATAGGTGAAAAATCAAGGAAATCCAACAATTTTCATCACATCATCCAAGAGCTTGTATGTTCTCAAAAAGATTCTCTTGATCAGCAGATTGTACTAGTACATTGTCACAAACTGCTATCCTTGAGTTTTGAAAGTGGTTTGCCATTCAACACACACAAAACCATGCTGGGCATGAGGAACTAGTCATTTTTTCTTTGAACCTTAGCTGTAATGTCTGCTGTAGTGTCTGATATAGGGATGTGCAGCCCAATCCTGAGCTGCCCAGAACACAGAGAAGCTGCAGCGCCAAAATGGCTACCATTGCATCCTGTGCATGCCGGGCAACTGCCAGTGTCTCCTTGGGGGAAGGGGACATTTGTCCTCTTTCCCCAGGTAAGAGCATAGGCCCCACAACAGGGCTACTCAAGTCTGCACTGGCTATTTTGCTGCTGCAGAGTTGAGAGTCCTTGTATTGGGCCAGAAGGCATGACATGAGGTTCAGAATATGGTGGAGCAGTGCCAAGCTCACCAGAATATGCCCATTACTTCCTATAGACTGCTTGTACCTCCTTATTTCTAGATTCAGTGCCCCTATGATCCTGCAACATCCGAGCACATGGGCCATTTGTGTTCCTGCACACTATGGGAAGGAATGGATTGTGCTGTTGGTTTGGTACTTTTGTACTAAAGTAGAATGCAGAAGAATCTCTCTTGCTTTTGATACACATAAAAAGTGTATGCAGGTAAGTGTATGCAGTAATACTTTTGAAAGGTAATTTCTTATTTAGCATACATCAAAATTTCTAGGTTCAAGTATCAACCAAAAGTAAAAGAGGTCAGAACTTCCACAGATCTAAGTAAGAACTAAGAAAATAAGGAGAGCTGATGTTGTGTGAGGCAATAATTCCCAGCTGTTTTATAAGGGGAACTATCAATGGCATCTTGTCTTTTGGACAGCTGGGTAACACACCAGAAAGCTGCCATGGCCCACTCCCATTGGCAGGAGGAACATTGCTAGAAGCAATCTTGGCCGGTCTCCCAGAAGCCACTGAGGAACACAACTGCTGGCTGTCAGTGGATGCGGTCTTCCATTTGAGGGTGATGGTGGTGTATCAGTGGCTTACCCAGACAGAACCACTGGCGCCACTGTCATTGGAGTGAAAGTCAGAGTAAACAAATAACAGGATTAATGCTGTTTCATTACCAGTGCAAGAAGAGAGTTGGACTGAGAAGTATTATGTGTAGTCAGCTACTGGGTCATTGGATATTTTTATAAAAATCAAAATGTTATGAGTCTCAAATCTTGCTCTATTTACATAAAATATTTATATATCAAGCCAGACAATTTCACAACTTTGAAATGTATTATCCTGCTGGATTAATCTTTTCATATGCTAACCACATTACAAGTAAACATTTTCATAGTCTCCTCTGCATGAATGTGGCTAAAAGCTTCCTTGTTATTTTATAGTTACAGCATTTCAAATGTTTTCCTTTTTCTTTTCTTTCTTTTTCCTTTTTTTTTACGTGGTTAGGCACCATGCCAGGTTTACCGCTAAATTACAGCAGAGAAAAATACTCAGAAGAATTTGATTAGATTTCTTCGTTCTCCCCATGAGCAAGCACGACAAGACAAATTGGTGTTGGTGAAAATACAAGGAAGATTGTTAAGAACAGCACAGATTACAGTTTTCCCCCTTTGTAATGTTATAAATAAATGCAACCATTTGTAATTGTAATTACCCTTATTGAAAAACACAGAGCTAGATAAATGTTAGAGTATAAGGGACTGCTTCATGGAGGGAGTGCCTCTCTGTTCATGTTCAACTCTCTGCATGTATGTAAGGGTGAGCCTAGACTTGTGTTCCTTGTTGCATTTCCTTGCTGCTCTGTTTTTTAATGGGCTTCCCATCCAAAAGGGCTTGCTCTTCCAAGAACTGTGGGATTGGTTTTTATTTTTTTCTCCTCACCTTCAATAAATACTGGATTGGTGCAGTTGGCATTATGTGTGGGTGCTCTCTCACACCCATGTTTAGCCCAATACATTTGTTTGGTGTGCCAAAAAAGAAAGAGGGACATGTCATGAGGCATATTTTTGAAGTAAACAAGCTCTGGGAACTTGAACTAGACTGGTTTGCTTTCTTATAAAAGTAATATGCAGGCAAAATCAACAACTTCTGTATTTATCTGAGGTGCCTATATGCCACTTAGGTGATCTAGATCAGGGGTCTCCAAACTTTTTGGCCAGAGGGCCACATCAAATACCTGGCATGGTGTTGAGGACTGGAAAAAAAAAATTAAATATAAAATTTAAATAAATAAATTAGAGATGGAACTTAGATGAGTGAATAAATGAATGAATGAGCTCATTCATTCAGCCTCTCTGGCCCTCAGAACACCCTCCAGACACCCTCCAGCTGAGTGGGCCAGAGGCTTTCAGGGGACAAGAACCTGGCTGCAGGCCAGTGGAGGCTTGCTGCAGGCCGCATCTGGCCCCCGGGCTGGGGTTTGGAGACCTCTGATCTAGATCATAAATTTTTCTTTTCGCCCTTTCTTCTACGGCCTTCTATGGCCTTACAGCCCAATCCTGAGCTGCCCAGCACCCAGAGGAGCAGAGGTGCCAAAATGGCTGCTGCTGTCCTATGCATGCTGGGCAGTTGCTGGTGTCTCCTTGGGGGAAGGCCCAAGCTCCACAGCGGAGCTACTCAAGTCTGTGCTGGCTATTTTGAGGCGCCATGTTGGGTCAGGAAGCCTGACACAGGGTTCTGGATTCAGCGGAGCAGAGCCATTAGCTGCAACCCAGGATTGCTGCACATAGTTGCTTCCCCTTTCATGTTACGCATGTTTTAAAATGCACTGCTCCTGATTTTACAATGTGCAAACGACATTCTCCGTGAGTTCTGCCAGCCACATGGACTCCACCATACCATGAGCATGCAAAGGGAGTAGCTCTAGGATTCCCTGTTCCAAAGTCTAGGACCTGTATTATCAAATAGAGAGGTACACATTTTCAACTGTAAGTGAAATATTTTTCTTTGAAACCGTTTTACCATTTGAAACCATTTTACTGCCTATGCTTTTATTTTATTGTTAGCAGCAAACTAGCAGGGGTTGGTGGAGAGCAACTGAAAAAAAGGCTATACTGGTGTATACCTCAGTGGTAAACGTCACCATGTGCTTTACGGCATGTTTATGATGCTCAGCACTGGTGCTGGGCCTGTGCGTATCATTTTGGATCGGGTCCTAAGACAATCATGACAATCTAAAAGAGAGCTCCTGTAATCACACAAATACATAATGGTGGACAATGGAGCAATCACCACATTGAAACCATTGGTTCTCACACATGATGCTGCCATATGGCTGCTACTAGGATGTGTTACACTCTAGCAATGTCATTGTATATCCTGAGATGTTCATGTGATGTGTATGGTTGGTTTCAATCAGGCCATTCTCAAACCTTCTGCATGATTAGAGCAGTTCATGCTTAAAGTCCATTAATTAGTCATTAAAAAAAAATCTGTCCTATCTGGGGGATGGAAGAGAAGATTGAAATACTTGTCATTTTACTTTGATATACCGTAGATACTCATCTATAGTATGTAAAATTTTTGCCAGGTAATCAAGCTCAAATTATCACTTTGCCTTATCTCCAGGCAGGGCCTAGGGGAGGGGGGTAAAGGGGGTAATTTGTACCCAGGCCCAAGGTCAGAAAGGGGGCCCAGTAGCCAAAGGAAGGGTCCAGAAATTTCCTGGGATCTGACATCTTTCAGTCTCACACAGAGTCACTGCCTATGTGAGATGCTGGGGGCATTACCATGGGCACATGGCAGCGACTACTGCCAGGAGCCATACTCACCAGGCCCAGGAATGCATATATTCCTTAACAATATCATACCTGGGAGGAAACTGACCTGCTACAGTAGCTTTTTGGCTTGTGGATCTGCTAACCATGAAGGAGTGTATAGGAACTCAGCAACCCAGCTGAGGGACTGCAGGTACAGTTGTCAGTTTTGGTGGACACAGGACCCTTTCCGTTCTAGTGTGAGCCTAAATACAATGCTACTAATCTCCTGCAATGGTTTTCTATATTTGAAAGATTTTAGAGAGACTTAAGAGTGTGTTTGGTTTTCTGTATTACTGTATTTAGCTGTCAACACTGGGCAGGCAGGTGGACCTGAGCTCTGCTTTGGGAAGACTGGAAGACCTGGGCTCCAAAGACTATTCCAGCTCTTGCCACTTTCTCCCTGCCTGTTTTGCCCCCATTCTGTCCATCCCCCACTCTGTTTCACCCTCTCCCTCTTTGGGAAGGGGCCCAAAAGAAACTTTGTACCCCCTGATAAAATTCCTCTCAGGCCCTGTCTCCAGGTCAATCAGAGGGCAGAGACTTTCAGCTGTGAAAAGTTTCTCAGGCAGGCACCTCTTGCCCATCAGAAGCAATACAGAGATTAGTTTCTATAGTAACTTTCCTGGGAAATTCCAGCCAAACCTTTTATTCTCCTTCCTTCTGCTGCCGCCTGGTTCTGCTTTGCAAATGCTTGCAAAGCAGGTCTGTTTTTTGAAACACCAGGATGGGACCCTCCTTCCCAGGCTACAATTCAGTGCACCCTTACTTCAGAATAACACCCATGGAAAGCAGTGGGTCTACTTCTGAGTAAAAAGGGTTGCAGATATATGCAGCTGCATCTCTCTACTGTGAATTGAATTGCAAACTCCCAGTTATGTATTATATGCTGTATGTAGAGCTACTGGCTTAACACACCAGACACCTTAAAGGTGGATTTGATTATGGTTCAATCTTTTTCACTTGCATATCCCTTGGCAGCCCATTTCCATAAATTGTACTCTTCCTATTAGCAAAATGTTTGTAATTAATAATACAAGCTCTCATCTCCTCCATATGAAAGCCTAGACTTCATGTATTTATCACAGTGTTTTCTCTTTTTATCTGTTTAAAGAACAGAAGACTCTGCCTCTGCACTGTTTTGCACCAGAAGTGTCCTGAGAAATTCTGGGTGATTGATCACTTTCCATATTATGTTTTAGCTTTTTTACTGTGCTGGTTTTCCATCACTGGTTCATACATGAATTGATGACCAAAAATGAGCTATTGGTGGGGCTTTCACAGCCAACTAGCTACCTCCCTTCCTGCCTTGTTGGTCCTTGCAAGACATTCCTACCTTGCAAGGCATTCTGGAGCACAACCTGCCCTTTTTGTCATTATTCCATTCTTTTTCAAGTACCCCTAAAGGTCCTGTTGAGTGTCCCTGGGAGTACATGAATACCAGGTTGGAAACCACTGTTTTACTGGTATGTTGTTTACAGTGCACTTACTCTGATAGTGTTTACAAAAGGTGGTGAAGACCAGAATTAAAAAAAGAATAAAAATGTATCTTATGATCTTTTACTATGTTTTTAATAAATTAGAGACTACAGTTCTTAGGTAACAATTAGTGGTAGGTTATTTTTCAGGATCTGGCCTTGGGTAAAATCAGACAAAAATATAGTCAAATACCCCCCTAAGTTTAACCCCCGACTTATCCGAGGGTCATAGAAAATTCCGTGATTGTTGGCTCAAAACCTGCCCTCGACTTATCTGTGGGGTCAACTTGTAGGCGAGTGTCTGCGGTATTAAGGTAGAGCACAATACAATACTGGTGATAGTCCACAATAGTATTCAGCATGAAGAAAATGTTATCGCTTATCAATCTGCAGTATAATGCTGTAATATAGTCTAGACTGTACAGTTCGACTTGGGTCTAGGAAATGTAAGTTTCAATTAGTACCCCCCTCAGTAGGCTTGAGCCAAATCCCAGGTGCATATCCTAATCTACTGATTCACCAAGGATAGAAAAATCTTGAATGATGTGACCTGCACCTCAATTTCCGGTCTTGGTATCTTTGCTGGTCAACACCTGGGCAGACTACCATGTTGGTTGCTGTGAAGAGAATGAGAGGTTTTGCGTGTGAAATTTGTTATTGTAGAAATAAGCATTAGGAGCAAGATGCTATTAAATTAATGAGGAAAATGCTTCCTTTATCCCAGAGGGGAGGGCTGCTTTCTTATATAAGTGATAGTATTTGAGCTGGTTTTACAGCATGATTTGTTTTCATAAGTAAGTCAATAAAGCTAGGAAGGGTGGCTAAGAATAGGCTAGCATGGCTGGAACTTGTTGGGTTGATGGCAGCTTTATGAGCTGGCAACAAAGGTGGAAGTGCAAAGCATTGCCAAAGGATTAATAACAGATAGGGAGGAGGAAATGACCTGAGGTATAGGCAGAGGACCATTAACCACAGCTTGCCATTAATCCTCATTATGTATCACAGCAACTAAATTCGCCAATCCCAGCGAAGGGCAAACCAGCATTCTCTTCACTTTTCTCCATCCCTCTCCCTTACTTTTATCTGTGCAATGGAGCTTACTGAGTAATAGCATAAGGCCAACCTTGAGTATCCCTGCTGATTTATAATTCCATGGGACATCCTCTAATGCCTTGATTCTTGTACAGTTCAGCCATAATTTAGAATTGTAAATAAAGGAGTGAAATTTATCTGATTGAATCACTTTGCACAACTGTAAATGGCCAAGGGTTGATTCTTGCACCACCTGTGGTAGATAGCTGCTGCTCCTGTGTGATTGGGTCCCAGTCTGCACCAGCAATATTTGAAATGAGAGAAGAATGTGGCACAAGGAGATGATGAATTTATTTACCATGACAGCATACCATATCCCTGAGAACAGACAATGATGGTTTTGAAAGGAACCATGTGACTTGCCCATCCTAGTGGAACCTGACCATCCCAAACCAAGGTAATTATCCAAGGTAGTAACCAAGGTAATTATCTTCAAGGTAATATAAGAATCGGCCCTCTGTAAACAATACCAACCAGGCTGTCTGCCATTTATTCCAGAGTGTTCCTATTAAATTCACTGGGATGGAAAGGGAAGGTGTTATGGTGGCAGACAAGCCAGAGTTGACATTTGTGATGGTGCTTCTTGCTAACTTTGTTCTGTATGCACCTCTTGTTTCCCACTGCTCTGTTCTTTTGGCACATTGTACTATTAGTGTCTATATAGTGTATTTTCCTATTAAATGGGCAGTTAGGAATGTTTGGTTATGGCTGTGGTTCCCAAACTGTGAACCACGGAAACCAGCCAGGGGAGCCGTGGAATCCTTGCAAAAAACCAACTGCCCTATACAATGTATAGGATAGTAGCCCTAATGGGGAGCCACAGCCAATGAGCCAGTAGGTCAAGCGAGCCACCAGTCAAAAAGGTTTGGGAACCCCTGGGTTATGGAGAGTCCTGTTTTGAGGCAACGGATTTTGACAGATGATCTTCAGGAACTTTTCTGTCCTACAAGTCTCGGGTTTGGTGAAATGCATTTGACTAGTTAACCTTTGTGATAGTGAAAACCTTAAGTTTTTCTCTTAAAGGGTAACATCAATTTAATTTGTCTGGAATACATTGAGTGTTCTCATCTGTTGATTCAGAGATAATCTCCTCCCTATTTCGTTGTTTTGTTTTGGCCTTAATATTCCTTGCTAGGAGCAGAGCAACCTATCAAAAAAGACTTCCACAGAACCTATCCTTTGGAAACCTCTGGTGTAAATATTAGTTAAGGATAGGTAATAATTTTTGGACTTTGATCCAGAGCCGGTCTTCTGTAATTTATATCTCCATTCTAGACATGGTGATGTATAGTGATGTATAGTAGACTATTAATCTGTGTGGAAAAAATTTCTTCAGTTTATATCTTGCCACTCAATAAGGTCTGCTTACAAAATAAAAAAGCAAAATAATATCTGAAAAATCTCAAACAATATACTGAAACTCTAGTAATGCAGAATGACAATAAAACTCCTCTGTGAAAATGTACATAGTACAGTAATTAGTAAAAGACTTAAAGGCAACCAGGATTAGTCCCCAAAGGCCTTTATCAAAAGGGAGATCTTTACCAACCAGGGCTGGCTTTTAGGCAATTGGGGAGATTTCACCCAATTGGACCCTGTGCATGCTGGGGGTCCTGCACTGCCCTTCCGCCCACCACTGCTTCCAATTGACCCCAAATTGGGTCACTTTGGAAGCAGCTCCTGCCCACTGCTGCTTCCAGTTGACCCAAAATTGGTGCCATGCAGGTGGTAGAAGGTGGAGCCTTGCTCCATTCCCTCCTTCCCCTCGCAGCTCCCCGCACCACCCTCTCCCCTGTGTTGCTCTGGAGCGGGTTGCTGTAGACAGGGCAGCAACGGGCGAGAATCAGGGAGTGCTGCAGGCTGGGTGTGTGCTTCTTCCAGCTGACCTCCCAGGCCTCATATTCTGTACAACCACTAAAGGTACAAGAGTCCTATCCACTTGCACAGAAGTAACGGATTTTCTTTTTTGGTCTGCCTCCATTGAAGCTAAGAGCAAGAAAAATTTAGCTGAAGGGGTCCCACAAAATTAGAGGGGGCCCCACAAAACTGTTTTCAATTGGGCCCCACAGCTCCAAAGTCTGGCCCTGTTACCAACCTCCTAAATATCATTAGGGTGGTAGTCTGACAAGACTTTCTTGGGAAGAACTGGATTCCAGACATCACCACCATCAGTACTGTGAGTTTTTGGACTTTAATAACATGTATCTGCCTGACACAGTTCTAGTGTTTTTCATCCATTTCCTGTCACACACCATGTTCAATGTGCCACTAATATCTCATTTTACTTTGCTTGGGGGGAAGTTCCCAATACTGTTAACTTTCTGGTATGCAGAATTCAAAGAACAGAAAATAAAGGGGAAAGATCTTTAAATGTGACAAAGCTAATTTTCTACATGAATAAATAATTTAAGTTTAATTGTGAAATACCTTCATTTGGAACAGTATGTTATGACACATCCATTTTTCTGCTGTGAAATAAGCATTTTTTTTAACTGTAGGGAAAAACGTGCTGTTCTAGCTGGGGAATCAGTGAAGCAGAAAACACTGTGTGGTATGGTTGATACTACGTTTAAAAAATGGATCGCATTCATTTTCTTTCTGCAAATGAAAATGTCTTATGAAAAATTCTAGGTTCTGTGAGAGCAGCCATTTTCAACCACTGTGCCATGTCACACTGGTGTTCCAGGAACAGTCTGCAGGTGTGCTGTGGGAGCTTGGGGGAGGGTCATTTATTAGTAGTTGGCAACCTTCAGTCTCGAAAGACTATGGTATCGTGCTCTGAAAGGTGGTTCTGGCACAGCGTCTAGTGTGGCTGAAAAGGCCGATTCGGGAGTGACAATCCCTTCCACAGCGGGAGCAAGTGCAGTCTGTCCCTGGCCTGTCTCCCTGGCTATGGGCCTTCCTTCTTTGCCTCTTAGCCTCAGACTTTTGGCCAAGTATCTCTTCAAACTGGGAAAGGCCATGCTGCACAGCCTGCCTCCAAGCGGGCTGCTCAGAGGCCAGGGTTTCCCACTTGTTGAGGTCCACTCCTAAGGCCTTCAGATCCCTCTTGCAGATGTCCTTGTATCGCAGCTGTGGTCTACCTGTAGGGCGCTTTCCTTGCACGAGTTCTCCATAGAGGAGATCCTTTGGGATCCGGCCATCATCCATTCTCACAACATGACCAAGCCAACGCAGGCGTCTCTGTTTCAGTAGTGCGTACATGCTAGGGATTCCAGCTCGTTCCAGGACTGTGTTGTTTGGAACTTTGTCCTGCCAGGTGATGCCGAGAATGCGTCGGAGGCAGCGCATGTGGAAAGCGTTCAGTTTCCTCTCCTGTTGTGAGTGAAGAGTCCATGACTCGCTGCAGTACAGAAGTGTACTCAGGACGCAAGCTCTGTAGACCTGGATCTTGGTATGTTCCGTCAGCTTCTTGTTGGACCAGACTCTCTTTGTGAGTCTGGAAAACGTGGTAGCTGTTTTACCGATGCGTTTGTTTAGCTCGGTATCGAGAGAAAGAGTGTCGGAGATCGTTGAGCCAAGGTACACAAAGTCATGGACAACCTCCAGTTCATGTGCAGAGATTGTAATGCAGGGAGGTGAGTCCACATCCTGAACCATGACCTGTGTTTTCTTCAGGCTGATTGTCAGTCCAAAACCTTGGCAGGCCTTGCTAAAACGATCCATGAGCTGCTGGAGATCTTTGGCAGAGTGGGTAGTGATAGCTGCATCGTCGGCAAAGAGGAAGTCACGCAGACATTTCAGCTGGACTTTGGACTTTGCTCTCAGTCTAGAGAGGTTGAAGAGCTTTCCATCTGATCTGGTCCGGAGATAGATGCCTTCTGTTGCAGTTCCAAAGGCATGCTTCAGCAGGACAGTGAAGAAAATCCCAAACAAGGTTGGTGCAAGAACACAGCCCTGCTTCACGCCGCTTCGGATGTCAAAGGGGTCTGATGTGGAGCCATCGAAGACAACAGTGCCCTTCATGTCCTTGTGGAAGGATCTGATGATGCTGAGGAGCCTGGGTGGACATCCAATCTTGGGGAGAATCTTGAAGAGGCCATCCCTGCTTACCAGGTCGAAGGCCTTCGTGAGAACTATGAAGGCTATAAAGAGTGGCTGTTGTTGTTCCCTGCATTTCTCCTGCAGTTGTCTAAGGGAGAATACCATATCAGTGGTGGACCTGTTGGCTCGGAATCTGCACTGTGATTCTGGATAAACGCTCTCTGCAAGTACCTGGAGCCTCTTTAGTGCAACTCGGGCAAACAACTTTCCTACAACGTTAAGGAGAGAGATGCCACGGTAGTTGTTGCAGTCACCCCTGTCGCCTTTGTTCTTGTACAGCGTGATGATGTTTGCATCCCTCATGTCTTGAGGTACTCCACCTTCTCTCCAGCAGAGACAGAGGATTTCATGCAGCTCAGTGACGATGATCTCTTTGCAGCACTTTAGGACTTCAGCAGGGAAGCTGTCTTTTCCAGGTGCCTTGCCAAAGGCAAGGGAGTCCAGGGCCACGTGAAGTTCTTCTAGGGTTGGTTCACTGTCAAGGTCCTCCAGCACAGGCAGGCACTCAATGTTGTTCAGCGCTTCTTCGGTGACTACATTTTCTCTGGAGTATAGCTCAGAATAGTGCTGCACCCAGCGTTCCATCTGCTGCGTCCGATCCTGGATGACCTCGCCTGTGGCAGACTTCAGAGGGGCAATTTTCTTCTGCGTTGGACCTAGGGCCTGCTTGATACCATCATACATCCCCTTGATGTTGCCCGTGTCAGCTGCTATCTGTATCTCGGAACAGAGCTGGAGCCAGTAGTCATTAGCACATCTCCTGGCAATCTGCTGGACTTTGCTGCGAGCAGCTCGGAGGACCTGCAGGTTGCGCTCACTGGGACAGGCCTTGTATGCTGCTTGAGCTCTCCTCTTTTCCTCAATGACTGGTGTCAACTCCTCAGAGTGGGCTTCAAACCAGTCTGCCGTCTTGTTGGTCTTCTTGCCAAATATGGACAAGGTGTTGTTGTAAACGGCATTCTTGAAATGTTCCCATCTGTTGGATGCGTTTGCATCGACCGGGCCTGGAAGAGATTCCTCAAGTGCTTGTGCAAATTCCTCCACTTTTCTCTGATCCCGGGTCTTGCTGGTATCAATGCGAGGTCTTCCTTCCTTTTTCGTGTGGTACAGTCGCTTTATTTGCAGTTTCACTCTGCTGCACACCAGGGAGTGGTCGGTGTCGCAGGCAGCACCCTGATAGCTGCGTGTGATCTTGATGCTGGGAAGGCTGGAGCGTCTGGTGAGAATCAGGTCGAGCTGGTGCCAGTGCTTTGATCTTGGGTGTCTCCAAGAGACTCTATGTTGGGGCTTCGTGTTGAAGAATGTGTTGCTGACACAGAGACCGTGATGACAGCAAAACTCTAGCAGACGTTGGCCATTTTCATTCATCTTCCCAGTGCCGAACTGACCTAAGCAAGTGGGCCACGAGCTGTTATCATTACCAACTCTAGCATTGAAGTCGCCGAGGATGAACAATGGCTCTTTTACGGGGATCCTCTTGATAGTGGTGGCCAGGTCATCATAAAATTTGTCTTTGGCTTCTGTTGGAGACGTCAGAGTCGGTGCATAAGCACTGATGACAGTGACAGGTCCTGCTGCTGACTGGAGCTGCAGGGACAAAATTCTTTCACTTCCCACAGTAGGTGGGATGATGGATTTCAGCAGGGTATTTCTGACCGCAAAGGCAACACCATGTTCCCTGGTTTCGTTTGGTGGTTTTCCCTGCCAGAAAAATGAGAAATTTCTCTCCTTGACAGATCCGGAATCTGGCAGCCTAGTCTCTTGAAGGGCGACGATGTCCATCTGCAGTCTGCTCAGCTCCATGTCGATGACAGCTGTTTTGCGTGCGTCGTCTATTGCTTGCAGGTCATCAGAGAAGCCAGGTGTCATTGTCCTTACGTTCCAGGTGCCCAGCTTTAGGGCAGGAGTTTTCTGTTTTCTATTGCATGGTGCAGAGTTGTCGATCCGCTTGTCGGTTTTCACCCTAAACTCCATGCACCCTGTGAGGTTAACGGACCATGGTGAGGCAACACCTTACTGGCTGGGGACTGCCCAGCTTAAGGCGGGCGGTAGCTGCCCAATGAGATGCAATGATCTCTCCCACCGTCGGAAGCAGCCCCTGGCGTCACGCCCTACACCAATCGAGCGAAGACTTATAACCGATAACTGCTGCTTCCCGTGTTGCGCCGATGCCGTATGGCGAAGTTGGAGTGTCCTCTCCAGTGCACGAAGCCTGGGTAAAGAAGGTATGGAGGAAAGGCTGTTACCCATGCAGCAAATCCCCCCTCTCCACGTCGCTGGAATGATCCAATGGAAAGGCAGAAACCAATACGGTTGGTTCCAGCGGCGTCGCAGGAGTTGCCAGAACGTGACTGTGTGCAGCCACGAACTGCCTGAGGGACTCCGGTTCCTGATTTTGCCTCGAGGTTGACTCCTGAAGCCTTTTCCACAACTGGATGTAGCCACAAGGCAGTGGAGGTTTGGAATAAGAGTTTTCCTTCTCTTAGATGTCTCCCTATTCAACTTCCTGATACCCACAAACCCCTCTCGTGCCCCTCCCCCTGCATCCCGTTTGCCTCACCACTGCTCCCTATTCAACTTCCTGATACCCACAAACCCCTCTCCTGCCCCTCCCCCTGCATCCCGTTTGCCTCACCACTGCTCCCTATTCAACTTCCTGATACCCACAAATCCCTCTCGTGCCCCTCCCCCCTGCATCCCGTTTGCCTCACCACTGCTCCCTATTCAACTTCCTGATACCCACAAACTCCTCTCGTGCCCCTCCCCCTGCATCCCGTTTGCCTCACCACTGCTCCCTATTCAACTTCCTGATACCCACAAACTCCTCTCGTGCCCCTCCCCCTGCATCCCGTTTGCCTCACCACTGCTCCCTATTCAACTTCCTGATACCCACAAACTCCTCTCGTGCCCCTCCCCCTGCATCCCGTTTGCCTCACCACTGCTCCCTATTCAACTTCCTGATACCCACAAGCTCCTCTCGTGCCCCTCCCCCCTGCATCCCGTTTGCCTCACCACTGCTCCCGATTCAACTTCCTGATACCCACAAGCTCCTCTCGTGCCCCTCCCCCCTGCATCCCGTTTGCCTCACCACTGCTCCCTATTCAACTTCCTGATACCCACAAGCTCCTCTCGTGCCCCTCCCCCCTGCATCCCGTTTGCCTCACCACTGCTCCCTATTCAACTTCCTGATACCCACAAACCCCTCTCGTGCCCCTCCCCCTGCATCCCGTTTGCCTCACCACTGCTCCCTATTCAACTTCCTGATACCCACAAGCTCCTCTCGTGCCCCTCCCCCTGCATCCCGTTTGCCTCACCACTGCTCCCTATTCAACTTCCTGATACCCACAAACCCCTCTCCTGCCCCTCCCCCTGCATCCCGTTTGCCTCACTACTGCTCCCTATTCAACTTCCTGATACCCACAAACCCCTCTCGTGCCCCTCCCCCTGCATCCCGTTTGCCTCACCACTGCTCCCTATTCAACTTCCTGATACCCACAAACCCCTCTTGTGCCCCTCCCCCTGCATCCCGTTTGCCTCACCACTGCTCCCTATTCAACTTTATTATTTATTAGTTGTCATTATTTATTTATTATTTATTATTTGTCATTATTTGTCATTATTTATTAGTTGTCATTTATTATTATTATTATTATTAGGGTCATTTATTAGTAGGGCCATTTATTAGTGAGCCCGTCACCAACAGCATGGTGTGCCTTGTCAATTGTCAAAAAAGTGATGCTGCACTGTGATGTGCTAGCCTCCCATACCGGGTGATGCAAACGCTATTCCACCTACCCATCTACAAAAAATGAACAGCACTCACTTGTTGACCATTGCTTGCAGTGGGGACCTGACAGTGGGGACAGTCAGGGGAGTGGCATAGAGATGAAGTCAGTTTATGTGCACTGTAGTAATAGGCTCCAATCATATACCGCTTCTCTTATATGCTGACGATATGATTTTATTGTCAACTTTGAGGGTCTGAGACGTTTGATAACTTACTGTATTGACTACCTTAAGAAAAATGAGCTACACCTAAATATTGACAAATCTAAGATAGTCATAGTTGGCAAATCTTGGAAACTTCTCAGTTGTTCTTTTGAAGGGAAGGTTTTTGAACAGGAAAGAGTTCAAATATTTAGGGATTTATTTCCACCATAAGCATTCTTGGGCTACACATCGCAAAATGGCAGTGAATTTAGCCAAGGTTACGACCCAAGCGATCATGCAATTCCATTTGACCAGAGAATCCCAGCTCTTACATCCCAGCTGCACTACTGGCCTTCAATGCAAAAACTATCTCCCAGCTCTTCTATGGAATTCCAGTTTGGTTATCAGCCCTTGATTGCACAATTGAGGGTGCAGGCGATGTTTTTACATAAGATCCTAGGGGTGCCACGCTGTGTAGCCTATGCAACTCTTTGTTTGGAAGCAGGACAGCACAGACTGGAAACCCTGGCATGGTTTAGGACTTTTAGATATTGGCTTGAGTCTTAGAGTGTATCACCAGTCAGATCAAGCTAGCCTGATACAGGGTCTCTTACCCAATTCCCCACTTTTCCCAGGCTTAACTCTATTGAGTAAGAAAATCTGTTCTATGGGGCTCTCCCCAGACTTGTTAGGTGCATTATCCTCAGGGCAGGCCTACAGAGCCTTGAAACAAAGGCTTCTTGACATCAAGCAGCAGGACCTTTATAGCAAAGCCTTCAAAATCTGCTCTCCATTACATCTCCATCTTTCTATTCTACCCAGAAGAAGGCCTATGTATTTGGACTTCTTGGAATGCCCCCAAGAACGAAGGGCGTTTACACTAGCAAGATGTAATGTCATTCCATCTGAGCAGCTATTTAGATGATATAGAGGGATTCCAGCTGCAGATAGAGTTTGCCCATGCAGGCTGGGTAATATAGAAACACTCTCTCATATATTATTATATTGCCCAATATATCAGGATCTTTGTATAAGTTACTTATCGCCAAACTTGGCCGCTCTCTGGGGTCGGAATGACCAGAATAAAATTGTGTAGTGGGGTTAATGAAGAGCTTTCTGGGGTGGTGGGCAAATATATAAATATGATAATTAAGAGATGTATTTCTATGATGGTCACAAATGGTTGAAACATGGCAACAAGGCCTGGTTGGTCATGGTTGGAGGTGAACTGTTTGATTCATGTATCCCTCCATCCAATCCTTTGTTTTATACTGCTTGGATTTTAAACCTGCCAATAAAGGTTTCTTGTATCTTGTATCTATCTTGGATCCCTGCTGGTGCTTATTTATCCCTCTTCTGTGTGAATATACCCTTTGCACCAAAGCAGGTGAGATGTTCAATATTTATTTAGAAGATTTCTATAACATCTTTCCCTAGGCTATGAACCTGGTACTAAAAGCAGTTTACAACAGAATTAAAACATACATAATAAAACACATGTAAAAACAATACTTAAGCCACAGTGGCCTAAAACAACAGATTAAAATATAAAAGCACCAGGCAAATGGCAGATTAAAAGTTAAAAAAGTATGGCAGCACCCTCCATATCTGAACTTTCTGAACCATCTGAACTTTCGCCCATCCTACTCACCACTGTCTGAAATTTAAAAAAGTTTTCAGGCCCTGTTGGAAAGTGTTCAGAGAGGGAACTGATTCTAATTTAACAGAGAGGGAATTCCAGATCTGGGGAGCCACCACTGAGGAGGTTTTTCCTCTCACCCCTGCCCCTTGCTTCAGTCAAGTGGGGCACAGTCAAATTGGAGGCAGCAATTTTGATGGGGAGGTGGTGTGGAGACACTCACATTTAAGGGTGAATCCAGCCTCTGTGGCAGCTTACTCGGTGCACCTTGCATCAGGTGGGCGGGAGGGAGGCAGGAGGAAGAGGCATTCCTGGGTGGGGGAGGGAGGGTAGTGGGTGGTCCCGGGAGTGGGTGGGTGGGAAGTGGGAGGCAGGCTGGGATCTGGTAGTTATGCCAGATCCCAACCTCCGTTCTTGGGGAGATTGGAGCGGCTTCAAATTACTCCACTCTCCTCAGACTCGTGCCCGCAAGTCCAAGGAGACTCATAGGGGCAAGGGTGCCTTACCCAGGAGTAAGGGGGAAAGTTTGCCCTTGCCTCTGACTGAGCTGCCTTGGGCCCCTATCCTGTGCTGGATCCAGTGCAAGCCTCTTGGCATGCCTGTTCCAGCGCAGGGTAGGATTGCACCCTAATAGAACCAATGGGTTGAAACTTCAAGGAAGTAATAAGGAAGAATTTCCTAACTGTAAGAGCTGTTTAGCACTGGAATTGTCTGACTTCTGCTGGAGTTGAGGGCTCTCCAGTGAAAGTCTCATTGGAGATTTTCAAGCAGAGCTGGATGGCCACCTGTCAGGAATGCTGTAGCAGTTGCCTGTACTTAGCAGAGGGTTGGACTAAATGACCTCCAAGGTTTACTTCCAGCTCTAACATCCTATGATTTATTCACATAATCCCTACATCTTTTTTGGCCCTTAAATATGCCAGGAGATAGGTTCCAGGAGCAATGCTTGTAGTTCGTGGCTGTTTTAGTAGATTCTTTCCTTTGCCATACTAGAACATAATGAGAACAAATAGAACATTCATAGAACTTAACAATATACATGGATACACAGTTCGGCAAGTGCGGCCTGACGGTTAGTGATAAGATATGTCTGAGCAGCTCCCACAGTTCACGCACAGAGTCCTTAGTGATTTCATAATGTTCTTATGTATCTCTTTCTTCCTTTCCCTGTTCCAATATAACACGGAAATAGGAGATGACTCAGTTTGAAATGTTGAAGACAATAGCTTTGATTCTTCACTCACATTGGCTTGGCACCCATGTACAGTAGCTGAATTTGGCAGCGAGGGGAATTATTTTGTAAGCTACTTCTACCATTAGTAAAAGAATGAAGCTCACTGTCACTTGGGCCAACTGAAGCATCCGAGCTGAAAGCCAGTCCACTAGGAAAGCTTCTGTTTCTCCCTAACATCCGTGCAAAATGTGTTTCAGGGTTCCTACAGTACACCCAGGCCTTCTAGCGCTTCCTTTCCAGTCTTCTGAAGTGACTTTTCTTTCCTTCCTTCGAGTCAAAGGCCTTTTCAAAGTTCCAAGCCATCTTCTTCACAATGGTGTGTTGTGCTTGGCAATCAGCACTAGCGTATGATTCACATTCAGTTAGTTCAATGAGTGATGTACAACAGCTCCATTGTGCACTCAAATTAAGCATCAAGGTTTGCTGTCATTTTCTGGGCTTCCAGATGTGTGCGATTTCTAGTCTTGTATTTGATATGGGCGATTGGAACGGCGTGGAGAACACAGGCTGCATGACTCAGCGGAATTGGCCACATTTCACAAGAAGTCCCTCTTCCGAAGGCAGAAGAAGATATTTCCTCTGTTCTCTGCCCCATCCGGAGTGTAGCATAAGGAAGAGATCGTGCCAGTTGAGACAGTAACTTAGCATTGCCCAAGATTCATCAGAGCTGATGAAACTGAACTGAACAAATTAATTCAGTTCTTTGTTAAATATGTAGGCGTCTTTTTCTTTTTTTCTTTTTTAAACATGCTGCCACTTTTGATTTGGAAAGGACACATCTATGTAATGTAGTTTGCACTGAAGAAGGATGTACATACATCTGAGGGCTGCATCACAAGTCACATTCTACACTCAGTATTTCATTCCCTGGTACAAATTGAATATTCAGAGCATCACTTAAATATCAACATATGCCTGTAGCCACTGTCCAAGTGTAGAAAAAAACTTTAGAAGGGGTTCCATAGTGGCAGGTGGATCTTTGTATGTCTACAGCCTCGCACTCATATATTAAGTAGGGTACACTTCTCCACCACTTGCTCCATGCCAGAAAAATCTGCTAATTTTACCATTTTGATCCACAGTTAAAGAGTCAGTAATACACAACCAGGCAGCTCAATCCTAACCTTCCCTCGTGCCATGAGGAACAGCAGTGACAAAATGGCTGCTGCTGTATCCTGTGGGGCTAGGGAAGCTGCTAGAGCAGTGTTTCTCAAACTGTGGGTTGGGACCCACTAGGTGGGTTGCAAGCCAATTTCAGGTGTGTTCCCATTCATTTCAATATTTTATTTTTAATACATTAGACTTGATGCTACCATGGTATGTGACTGCATTTGGGGAAATGGTACAGATCTGTACTTTTAACAGGCTACTATATATGCTTTTGACAATGATAGTCAGTGGAACTTACTCCTGGGTAATTATGGGTAGGATTGGAGCCTAGAATTGTTAAAAATTTTCCTGCATGATGATGTCACTTCTACACATGACATCACTTCCAGTGGGTCCTGACAGATTGTCATTCTAAAAAGTGGGTCTTGATGCTAAAAGTTTGAGAACAACTGTGCTAGATGTGTCCTCAGGATGAGGGAACATTTGTTCCCATACCCCATGTCAAGCTCCGCTGGCCCCAATGGGTTTCTTTGGAACTGCACCAGCCCTTGAGCTGGCACAGAACTGAGGAGGCCTACGTTGGGTGGCTCAGCTCAGAAGGGGGCAGGGGATACAGCAGCAGTCTCTGCTGCCATCCCTGCCCTCCTCCTGGGCTCAATTTGTCTTCCAGCCCATCCCCCTCCCTGCCTTCTCCCTGCCCTCCTCCTGCCCCCAAAAGACTCCCCACTGAGCATGGGAATACTTACTGTCAGGTGGTCATCTGCGGTCATCTGATGGCTCTGGGGGGTTAGGATCGGACCATTAATTGTGGAGTTAGGAGCACTGAGCACAGCTAGATGAGTACATGTGAGTCTTCCTCTCTGCAGCTTTCCAGGTTTGTGGACATGCTATAGTGATTTTGTGCAAGCAAAATTACAAGATGTTCCCTAAGTTTTCAAGGATTGACAAGCTTGGACAGTGAATGTAACTGGACATTGATTGCCACTAGATACTCTGAAGTTTAGGTCTGTTGTACTGTTAAAACCAAGAGAGTGTGTGCGTGAGTGGGTGGGTGGGTGGTTCTTGTGTAGTTTGAATTATTGGGCTGTGTGGAGGACTCTGAATATAGAGTCCATGATACATGAATAAAGTGAGGTTTCTGAGACTCGCCCTTCTGACTGCAGTCTGATAAGCTTCTCCAGGCACCTGAGGAAATTTTAGGAGCTGCCAGGAGTGTACATTGAGAAGGTGATGTTAGACAAATAATGAGGAGGCCTATCTACCCATACCCATAGGTAGAAGGGACATTTGGACCAGATATTAGATTGGTGGGGCTCTGTGACTTGCAGCACAATCCTATGGCAGCCTCTGTTGGCAGGACAAACCTGCACACAATCACACGTGGAGGAAAAAAGAACTAGGAAGTGAAGACTCATCATCACCCCTTCCACCTGCTGCTTTCTTTCTATAAAGCTTAGACTGGGTACCTCTCCCGGCTCTGTAGCCATGGGAAACCAACTGCCTTATGAGAAGGAAACAAAAGTTTATAACTCAATGCTTGTTTTTGTTATGGTATCACAGGTGTCACAGCTGTCATTTTGCAACAGTAGAACTCGCTTCTGCTGTCACAAAAGGCTGTATGTGATAGCCCAATCCTCAATAGGCTTGGGCTGTGAGACGTATAAAATTTGCATGGCGTGGAAAAAGCAAAGATTTTTTCCCCTCCCTCTCTCACAATACTAGAAACAGCGTTCATCCCATGAAACAGTTTGGCAGGGAATTTAGGATGGACAAAAGGAGATACCTCTTCACACTACATACTGTACAATAAACCTGTGGAATTAATTGCCACAAGATACGATGATGGCCATGAACCTAAATGGCTTTAAAAGAGGATTGGACAAATTCATGGAGGACAGGTCTATCAACAGCAACTAGTCATGATGGTTATGTGCTACCTTCAAGTTCAGAGGTAGTATTTCTGAACCAGTTGCAGGGCAGCAACAATAAGAGAGTGTGCCTTTCTCTCCTCCTTGTTGGCTTCCTAGTGGGCCACTTTGGGAAACAGGACACTGGACTAGATGTACCTTTGACGTGATCTGGCAAAGCTTTTCTTGTGTTCTTCAGTCTGTCCTTCTTTGTTACATATCACTTCCTTACAAGCTGGTGTGTGTGTGAATGTGATTGTGGCACTTCTTATATGGAAGGACTGTCTCTTGTCACTACCATACAAATCTTGCTAGTTCTGAAGAAATCTTGTGATCTTTGGACCACACTTATTCTTGGGAGTATGTTCATTTTTATTAGTGTTTATTCAATCATCTCCAAAGTTACTCTAAAAAATATGATGCTGTTGTATATGTAGCACTGAATGGAAAAGCGACTACATTTTTAAACAATTTGAGTTATTGCTTCGTAATAAGAGAAGCATGCTAGGGTAATGTACATGCATAAGGACATTAATGTAATGGCTGAGATGATAGAGATTCCATGGATTTTTCCCCCCTCATACATAAAATAATACTTTCAAAAGAGAATACATTCCCTCTTTATCGGGCTTCCACAGCAGTTTATTACTGGACTTTAATAAGATACTTTTCAATGTGAATTTTGAAGTTCAATATGAAAAGGCGATGATATTTCATGCATTTTGAGCAGTTTCTTTTTCATGGCAAGAGATGTTATATCTTTTCCTCCATCTTGCACCATTCCACCTTTGGGTCATTGTCTGCATGTGGCAATTAAAGTGTGCAAATTCCCTACTCCTCAGGTGAGTGTGACAAGACCAAATGACATTCGCAGTTATCACTGTACCTCTCAGCAGGGTTGTGAAATGTATTCTGAAGTGCTGCCTGGGTGGTAAAAGCCTGTTCTATTGTCCTGGCAATTGTCAGTCTGCAATTGCACATCACAATAGTTTGTGAGGTTGCGCTGGGGCAGTTGCCTTTGTGCACTTCCTAAACAAGCTTGCTGGTGAAGTAACTCATAGCATCAGGCTTCAAAGGTCACTTTCTATGAGTTAAGAATACCAAAGCAGTTCCTGCAAATCACAACTGACAACGAGGAAAGATGTTCACAGTCAGCTAGTCTAGAAAAAAAATCTTGATGGTGTGATCTTTTCCAGTCTGCATTTACCTGTTGTTATTTATGAGCTGTGGTGCCTTGTTGAGGCTAGTTGAAAATAGTTATCTTCAAAACATTTGATTTTTAAAATTTAAACCTTATTGCTTTATTTTTTAGAATTTTAATTATATTATTAAATATTATTAAATTAAAGTTACCCCTGCTAACTGAGTAAGAGGCACTTTTTCAAGTGGGTGCTCCTTTTTTTTTAGCAGGGGGAGAGTAACTGGCCCACCTCACCCCAGCACTGTCTGTTCTAGTGGCTGTCTGCTGGTATTCATTTGCATCTTTTCAGATTGTGAGCCCTTTTGGGACAGGGAGCCATTTAGTTATTTGATTTTTCTCTGTAAACCACTTTGTGAACTTTTAGTTGAAAAGCGGTATATAAATACTGTTAATAATAATAATTATTATTTCTTTTTAAAAAAGAAAATGGGTTCAAAGGAAAACATCTTAACACAAACATGCATATTAAAACCTACACTTACATATATGTAAAAACTATACTGACATACTAGGTTAAAATGTACATGTTAAAACTATTAAAATAGAATTATGACTATCTGCCCAATACACTGAATTAAAGTCTGATTTTCTATGCATATAAAAACCACAATGCAAAAATCTGACTTTTTGGTTAAAACAATAAATTGTGTTTAATATTTTTATCATGGGCTTTGAAGGAACTAGGATTCAGCAGATGTGATGCTATAGCTCACCAAGATCATCCATGGAGCCAATATGGGTGATATGATATTCTTATGTTAAGCCCTTCAACAAAAGTGCTCTGCCATGTGCTCACTTTTCAAATTATGCATATTTATGACTCTACCAACCAACAGCATGGGCATTTATTTTCATTTTAAGGAGAAAGTCTTTTGCCTGTGACTACCAGGCTTTGCTTTTGGAATTTCTAAACATTTACTGTCCAGACTTATGTACACAGGGGGCCTCCATATCCACGAATCCCGTATCCATAGATTCAGTTATCTGTGGATTGGGTCCATCCCCCTCACAGGCCCCCTAACCCTAACGTTGGAGGGCTTCCCTGAGATTCCTAATGCCTTATAAGGCATTAAAAATGTCACTTCCGGTTTATCTATGAAACCGGAAGTTGTGATTTGAGCTGCTGAGCTCAGTCTGAGCCTGGAAGAGGTTGTGGACATGACCTGGACATCCAAGGCCTCTGCTGAGCTCAGAAGCCCTCCAGAGCTCAGCTCCCCCCGCCTCCGGGCGGGGCAGCCCCCAGACCGTGGGGATGGGCATTTGCCCATATCCGCAGTTTCAGCTATCTGCGAGAGGTTCCAGAACAGAATACCCATGGATAACAAGGCATGCCTGTATTTATTCAGGAGTCCCATTTTGCTTTGTTAGACTTAACTTTTAAAATAATAATAATAATAATAATAATAATAATAATAAATAGTAATAATTTTTAAAAAACTTTCAGATTAAGTACATTAAGTATTAAGCGTGCTTATCATTTTTCCTTTTGCTCCAAAAAAGGAAAATTGGAAATTAAAGTGGTGATCTTAATTCTGCTCCATGTAAGCAGTAAATATCAGTTAGGGACCTACAATAAGGTCCAATGGAGCAAAAGACCCAGGCGCAAGGCACCAGGACCCTGCAGAAGCCTCTCTGAGGCTCTCAACAGGGGTGGAAACTGTGCTTCTGGTTTTCTGGAAGTACAGTTTAAAGCATCAGGGAACCTCACAGAGGTGTCTACGACGCAGGTGGAGTTTGTGCGAGGCTCCGTGAGCCTCAGGTGAGTAAGGGGGCGGATTTCTGCACGGGAGGGCGGAAGTAGCCCATGGGTGGCACCATTGCAGACCTTTGCCCTGGGCACGGGGTTGGGGAGGTCCGCTGCTGGTAAAGATTTTGTATAGTCTCATATATTAAAGTGGCTATCCATATTAGGCCCCATGCAGCTATACTTTCCCCTGGTCTTTCAGCTCAACAAGGGCTCGGAAGGGATGCATCTATAGGGAGGCAAAAAAGAAATTAAAAAACAGCCTGCTTTTACCATTCTCAGGTTTTCACTTTCTAAAGTGCTGGGTCTCTACAATTTCTTCTGAAGAGGAATGGCAATCTTATGCATGTTAAACCCATTTCTGCCCAGCTTACAGGTATACACATTTGATCCCTGTTGTGTATATGCAGGGTTGGGCAGAAATGGCTTAACCCAGAAGTCAGCCGGCAGAGTTCAAAGGTACTTATTCTCAAGTGTGTTGCAATCCTAAGCACTGCTTACTTGTGAGTAAATGTTATTAAAAACACTCTGAGACTTATGTATGTCTCTTAAATGTTGTCTTGATTGCTTCATACAATGGAATGGCCTCTTCCTGCCTCTTCCTTATCTTGGGCAATCTTCCCACCCACTGCAGGCTCTTCTGCAGGTGGTAAGAGCCCTAATTCCCCAAGAAGCAAGAGGAAATACCTTTTACTGAGTAAGTTTCAAGAGCCGTATCTCTCTCATTTGGCCAATGGTCTGGACTAAATGTTGGGAGGTGCTGCACCTTGCCTGCTGCTAGTCTTTTATACGTTTGAAGATAATTTAGAGAGTGGCTTTTGTGAACAAAAGTATGGTCAGGTTTGAAAGTGCTGTATTTCTGCCATTTTTCAAAGGATGTGGTCTAAATTTAAGGAGAAGGTAGATCCTGCACTCTGATCTTTATCAAATTTCAGGAAAACTGGATACAGTGTTGATTTTATGAGCATAAAGATGTAACGATTAGACTGCTCTTTGCTCAACAGGTGGCAGCCAAGTTTGTTGAGGGCAGGAAAAGAAAATGCACATGGTCATTTCCCCCAAGCTGGAAATGCACATGGTCATTTCCCCATGGCCCTTCCCCCAAGCTGGAGAGGCACAACATTAAATCTGCAAATGAAAACAGTGAGAATCTAAAGGAGAATTGTTCAAAATTATATTCTTCACAATAACATAAAAAACAAACAAACAAAAATAATTCTTTGAAACAAACTTGAATTAAACCTAAAGGGAATTAAGTTATTTGTGATGAAAAAGGTCTCAAAAATTACAGAGGGTCCTCAAGATTTAGGTAACGTTTAAACTGCTATATCTGCCTACTTTCTCAATGGATTTGTACCACATTTGGAGGACAGTGGAGTGGTCTAGGTACAGCATGCCAAATTTCAGGATGATTGGGTGGAGCGTTCAAATTTTCTGATTGAAAGGAAGTACTATAAGGGTGTTTTTCCCCTTCAACCTAATAATACAGGCACTTCTGTGTCTGTATACTTAGCATTTATATAGCATAAGAACATATGAACATAAGAACGTAACAAGAGCCCTGCTGGATCAGGCCAATGGTCCAACTACCTGTATCTCACAGTGACCCACCAGATGCCTCACAGCCCAATCCTATCCACACTTTCCTGGGCGTAAGCCCCATTGACTCTAATGGGACTTACTTCTGAGTAGACATGCATAGGATTGGTTTGTCAGAAAGCACTCAAAACAAGATATCTGTTTCCACTCCCTTTCAGTGGCACCTTACATTCAGAGATATGCTACCTCCAGAATCCAGAGGTTACATCTAGTCATCATGGTTTGTAACCTGTGATGGACTTTTTCCTCCTTAAATTTGTCCAATCCCCTTTTAAAGGCCTCTAGGCCAGGTGTCTTCATAACATCCTATGATGGCAATGAGTTCCACAGATTCATTACATGCTGGGTAAAGAAATATTTTCTTTTGTCTGTCTCCTGCTACTCAATTTTAGTAGCCGTCTCCTGGTTTTGATGTTGTGTGAGAGGCAAAAGGTTTACCCTCTATCCACATCTATCCATCCCATGCATAATTTTATATTTATGTGTCAGTTATGTCCCCTCTCAGATGCTTCCTTTCTGGAGTGTAGAGCCCAAAACACTATAGCCTTTCCTCATAAGAGAGGTGCCCCAGCCCCCAATAATTTTAGTCACTCTCTTATGCACCTTTTCCAGTTCCACTCTGTTTTTGTTCTGTTTTTGGCAAACAGAATTGGACACAATTCTCCAGATGTGGCCTTATCATTGATTTGTACAATGACATAGTAATATTGGCAGTTTTATTCTCAATCCCTATTTAATGATCCCAGAAAAGCAATCCTAAATGTTGCAGTCCTTTACAAACTTACCTAAGTTCCATTAAACTCAATGGGGTGTACTTCTAAGTAGACATACATAGGATTGTATTATCAATCTCTTAGCCACTGCAGCACCTCTATATGTTTACAGTACACAGCACATTGATCCTAAGCAGTCTTGCTTTGTATTCCTCCATGTCCACAGAGCCAGCCAAACAGAAATCTGTTTCTTGCTTTTGAGTGGTATAATTCTGCAGTGCAAAATTATGCGTTGCAGTGGGCAGCATGACCAAACAATTGGTTTATGTTTCTATGGCTATGCACATTTTCTTGAGAGTAGACCCCACTGAACACAATGGGACTTGCTTTTGAGTCGCTTAGGATTGGGCTTGCTTTTGACCTGCTTAGGATTGGGCTTTCAGTTTTGTAAAGGCTCAGTTTAGTTGCAAACTAGTATGAAGTGTGTGAATTAAAATATGAGGAACTTTGGAGAGTATCCTGACTATTGTTGGAGGTCCTCTCTGTGAATGGGAGGGGAGTTCCACTGACACAAGGACCACTGAAGCTTACACAAGGATCTCTTGCACAAGTGGAGCATTCCTTCAACTCATGGAAGGAACTTCTGATGATGGAAGCAATAGCTGGAAATCTGGGTTGCTAGCCCTCAATTTGTCTCCATTTCTTGGGGATTTAAACCAAAACCCCCTGGTCTGCTCATTCAGATCTTCTCTTTTGCTTTGGCATGACGGGCAGTCCAATTCTGAGCTGGCCGGCACCCAGAGGAGCAGCGGTGCCAAAATGGCTGCTGCTGCATCTAGTAACTGCCAGGTGGCTGCCCAAACATTTGTCCCCTTCCCCTGGGTAAGGGAGGAAGCCCTTACCCACTGGTGTGCCTTATGGCATGTTTGTGACACTCAGCACCAGCAGAGGGCCGGTGCTGGCCCAATAGGATTGACCCTTAGCTGCTAACAATGAGTCAATTAATACACCAAACACTACAAAAACCTTCAGTGTAACAACCATTGTGAGTGCATTAAAAGGCATCTTCCTTAAGGAATTAATGGGCATTTGTGCATGGATTGTAAAGTGTCACGACACGATGATGCATGATATATTTTTTTTCCGTCTAGTTATAAGTGCTGGGGAACCCTGGCCTACTGGGTTTTTCTTGTACGTATACCAGAATTACTAATCCATGTACATTATCTAGCAATGAGTTTTGCATTTAATTCCCACAGGAAAGTACTTTCTATGCAGGCATTTGTAGCTGATGAAACAGCTGTTAATATCCTAAACTTGTCCTTTTAAAAATGGATTTTATGTCTTTGTTTTTTTATTTCAGTATGGCTGTGGTCAGTGAAAAATAAACAGCATTAATCAATTGCAGATGTTCAGGTTATTTTTGGTTAAAGAAAGGGACAGTAGGTTATTCTGACAGATTCTGTTTTCAAAAGAATTTGTATCCAGCTCCCAAGGATGTAAATGATTGCCAGACTGGTGCTGTTCAGAGAGATTTAAGGCCCAATCCTATCCAGCACAAGGGTGGCAGCTCCAAATGGTGACTGCCCAGATTCTGTGCTTGATCTAAGCAGGCTGGAGGGAAAGGGGACATTTGTCCCCTTACCCCAAACTATGCCTCAGCCTGTTCAATGGGGCTTCTTGAGCTTGCTGGCGCAGACTTGAGAAACCCCATGTTGGGCTTCTGAGCCTGACATGGGGTTAGGATTCAGTGGCCTGGTACCACCCCCTCCCAGGCCGGTCCCTTCCCCCATTCCACCCTCCCCTGCCCAGAAATGCCTCCCTCTGCTCTTCCACCACCCTACCCACTGCCCCAGGAAAGTGTGTAGGAATGCAGTCTTAGTTCTTCCTTAAGAAACCAAATGTTAGCTAGAAATTTAGCACATTTCTTATATAGCATGGACTGGAGAGAACATAATAAATTACATCTTTTTCCATACACAAAGCACAAACATCTCCCTTCTTGGGAGAAAAAGAATAAAAATAAAAATAAAAAATATATTTTAGTAAAAGGGGAAAGCACAATATATAAATAGAAATACATATTTAATGTAGTAAAATAAATAGGTAAGCTTTTTCACACAGTCAGCTCAGAGAAAAACTGCCCAATTTTCTCCAGGAAAGAGTCAGAAATTCAAAGTTTCAAAAAAAGAGAAAAAATGGATATCTCACACTTTTCCCAAAGAAGATAAAAAATAGTAATAGTTTCAGCTGTCAATGGGTAATGTCTCCTAAACTGTGGCTATTATAAACTGATACAAAACAGTGGGAATCTGAGGAGATGTTTAGGGTTCTGAGACAGATCTTTAGAGTTTCGTCCCTGTAAATCTTGCACTTGGCTCAGTTTTCTTCTTTGCACTGTAAACATGTTATAATCCCTGCCCAAATGATACAAAGACACAGTGTATCAGAGGGAACTTTATGAACTCATCTTACCCTGGACTGAAGTTGTGGGGAGGCAGTGTCAGTCAACTTGGAACAAACGCTGAGAGACAGCAAAGTTTTTCCAGACAAGTATTTTCATTCTTCAGAATCAGACACATGGAAATGGGATCAGAAGCAGCTGCGAGGTGACACTCTAGGAGTGAAAAAGGAAAATGCAAAAATGCCCATTAAAAGAAATAAATTTTAAAAGTTCCTATCTCTGGAAAAGCCAAGAGTAGGTCTGTGCTCAGCCACTGAGCTTTGTGCATATGTTGTTTCAGTTAAGTACATGCACATTTCTTAGAAGAACCACAGAAGATCCAAACCGGACAGGGGTCACGATTGCTATTTTTAGCTTTATTGGTGCTTGGGGAATCCTGCAGAGGGGTCTACATGGGTCCCTGAGCCCCCCTCCCCAAAGGCCACAGCTGGCTTAGGTAAGTAAAAAAACCCTTCTGTCTCCGGCGGTGGCACATTCATGGCGATCATGTCACTACCACCACCGCCCCTCCCCGTCTGCACACACTTATAGCTTCCCAAACTCTCCCGGAGAGTTTGGGAACTGCAGCTGTAAATAAAACTGGAAGTCCAGTACTTCTGGGTTTGAGAGCAATGTGCAAGGAATATAGTAAGGAGAGAAATTATCTGCTTCTTACTCTAGCAAGTGGGAAACAGATCATTGTCACAGGTAGGTTGGACGGAGGTGGTGGTGGTGGTGATGGCAGCACTCCAAGCTCTCTTTCCCCTCGTACCCCTCGCTATCTGACACTGAAGCAACCTGCAACAGGTGGCCTCATGGATGACTGGCAGTGGTGGGCACTAAGGGGGAGGGAATTCCCCTCAGCTCCTAAACTAAACCTGCCTGGTTAGCAAGAGGCAGGGTTCTGGCATAACTCAAATCTGAGCTGCTGTGACATCAACTAAATGTTACGTCTTATGCCCTCTTCTCACTCATGTTACTAGAGAGTTGTATGCTCAGTCTTTGAAGGCGTTCCTGGGGAGAAAAGTCATAGAATATTGGGCAAAATAGATGTTACCCTGTACATGCCCGATCTCGTCTGATCTCAAAAGCTAAACAGGGTCAGGCCTGGTTAGTACTTGGATGGGAGACCACCTGGGAATACTGGGTGCTGTAGGCTTATACCATAGTCTTTCGAGACTGAAGGTTGCCAACCATTATAGATAAAACTTTAGAACTAGATTGCTGGGACCAGACAATATTTCCAACTTTTTAGCAATTCTCCTCTCTTCTTTTCTCTCCTCCCCCCCCCCCCGAAAAGGAGATACCTTCAGACAGAGCACAGACAAATCTGAAAAAAAAACTGATTTTTGTCTTTGTGGCATATGCCCAATATACTTATGAACGACAAGTCCAGCCTTTGGGTTGTTTATGTATGAGAATACAAATATGTTAAATAACTTAGGCTGCAACCTGTATACACACAACTTATTTACTTCTGAGTAGTAGTTCTGAGCATAGGCTTGTGCAGTTAGTCCTCAAATTAATAATTGTTCTTTGCCCTCAGGTAAAACAACTCAGATGCTGCACCTACTAGGGACATGGCTGTCCCAATAGGGAAGGGGCTCTCAGTATTGTTGTAAGGTTGGATATTTCCTTTCCAGTTGACTTTATCACCAAAGTTTTCTTGTATGTCTCTTATCTAGTTCCTTTGGAAACTAGGGAGAAGGTCTTTTCCTTTGCAAGGAAGCTGAATTTATGTGTGTGCCCTACCTAATTTGCATTAGCAAATTTCTCCTCACCAAGAGAAATGGTGAGGTGAGGAGAAATTCTCCTCACCTCACAAGAAACAACACTCAAATATTCAGGCCAATTCCTGACTTTAAAAGGCATACTTTTTGAATACCTTGCACCAAAGTAATCTCAGACAATTTCAGGAAACTGCTTTTAAGTTGTATTGCTTGCAGTTTCTGCATTACCCTAAGGACAGATTTGCTGAATTTCCAGGAATGAGCAATTCATCTATTGAACTCCAAGGTAAAGCACCCCAGAGAAATGGTCTGTAGTTAGCGGGACTCTAAAGAATCAAAACATTGTCTGTTTAGTGGTCCAATCTCAGCATGAGGAATTAAATTAGTTTAGCTTTTTGGTCCTAAAGTAACAGCAACAGCAATAAGATTCAGATCTCAGTGGCATCTACACATTCTTCAAAAATGTACTCTTGCATTCTTTACCTCTGTTCTCTCTCTTCTTCATGTTCTGTATTTTTGGGTGATCAACTGCTCTGATGTCATAGCAGCTTAGCCACTGCAGATTCATTATGGCCTCACTGTGTGCCATTGGCTTACCTACTCTGATTTCATGATGAGACTTAACAACCACAGTTTGTGGCAGTTTAGCATTTAGTGGGGCTTTTGAAACCTTTTGAAACTTTTGAAATCCACATTCCACAAGCAACCTGGGTTCCTTAGCAAGAGGGAATACTTATTAAATCCATTGCAATTGTGGTGTAGAGGCATCTGTTATTTGAAACAACTTTCCAAATGGGCTTTTCAGCGCTGTGACCTATTTCGTCCTCTGTGATGGGTCGTGATATGATGCTCCCTGTAGTTCCACAATGCCATCTTGGGAGGCCCTGGAAGCCGCTTCTGGGTTGTGCTGTGCCCACAACCTACTGTATTGGCCTCCATGGGTCTCAGAAGGCCCCACAGAAGAGACTGGAAGTGACTTCCAGTTTGTGGTCACTTCTGCGGGGGTGTTCTGAGGCCTGCAGAGGCCAGTAGAGTGGGCCACAGGCCTGTCATGACTTGGAAGCAGCTTCTGGGGCTTCCCAATAAGGCAATGAGGTGCTACAGGGAATATCATATTGGGTCCCATACACATGGGGTCGCAACCCACCACACAAGGGTTCGTGATCCACAGTTTGAGAAACGTGGCCAAGAGTGTGTAATAGATATGATTCAGTGACTCAACTAGATGTCACACAGATGCAGGTGGCATTGTCATGTTGGTCATTCCTAAAGAGGAGTAGCTACTTCTGGATAAGCAATTGGGATCAGAGTAGTGGAAGTGGCAGGGGAGATAAACCTTTTCCTGCTTTTTCCACATTTCTGGTCTTTTAAAAAATGAATAAAATTAAAACAACATCTTTCTATGTAGCTTTCTGTTCACTGAGTTCCAAATGCATATTTGGAATTCTGCAAGGGGGTGTCATTTGAAAAGGGCAATTAAACAGGGAAATGATGAGTGGGGAAGGCTTAATTTCTCCCTTCCTCCTTCCACGTCTCTAGTTCTGATCTTTTCTCCAGACCAGTGGCGATCCTGGCCCTGGTGCAGCTCAGGACAATGACTACAAATTGCCACCCCACCAGCCGCTGGACTGCCACCCCTCTCACCAGTTGTACCTACTTCCTCCTTTCCGAAGGCCTTTGAAGGGCTGGAGAGTCCGTGTGCTGCCTCCCTGATCCTCAGAAGGCCTCGTAAGCCTTCAGTTTTTCAGCCTTCAGTTGCAAACAGTTTTTCAGCCTTCAGTTGAAAACCAGAAGTGACATTTTTATGCCCTTAGAAGGCCTTCTGAGGGTTGGGGAGCCTGTGCACGGCCTCTCCGACCCTCCAAAGGCCTTCAAACGGGAAGCCTTTTGACTGGTGGGGGGGGGGATTGGCATGGCAAACATGCCACCCAGGGTTACTTGACTCCCTGCACCCCCCTAGGTACACTGATGCTCCAAACACAACTCTTCTCAGAAGGTTCATCATGGCAGTGTTACTCACATCTGCATGTAATGTCCAGTTTGGCCCTGAACATAGTGGGCTGAGACGTGGAGAGACCTTTTAAATCTTACAAAAGGAAGTAGGGAATGGCATCATTTCCAGGAGGTCAAGGGAGAGATTGGCACTCAGTGCACTGTGAAATCCAGAGTGTTTTCGAGTATTGTGAAGTTTATAGGCTTCCCCCGCTGAACTGCCCTTCCGTTTTTCACAGCAACTGTTGACAATGGAGGTGTTTGCAAGATCACACTATTATATTTTTGTGTGAAAATTCTATGCAAATATCTGTAATGGAGCTTACACATGTAAGCCAATTAAAGGAACTTAAAAGAAGAACCACCTCTCTCTAACTACCAACTTGGGCAAAGAAAAATGTGATTAAAGTCTATGAAGGGGTAACTAATCAATGCTTTGTGACCTCATCAAGGATTCCTAACACTAGTATTAGTGCAAGGGCTTGAAAAAGGTGACTACTGCATGTTTTTGAAGGACCTTGCAATCAACTTAACTTCAAATGTGCTTTAATTACTAATGCACTGGGTCATTGACTTCGACAATGACAACAAGACTATCACTTTTACCTTAATTAGCCTCATTGAGAAATGCGCTCACATATTTCAGCTCTTGGAAAATACAGCAGCTTTCTAATTTAAAAAGCACACACATACGCACAAAAACAGGCAGGAGGTCTGGTCTAGAGGGTAGAGCCTCCGTTTGCCTGAAGATAACATCCTGCAGGTCGCCAGTTCGAGGCCACCTTGAAGCAGCTGACAAGCTGAGCCGAGTTATTCCATCTGCTCTGAGCAGGATGGAGGCCAGAATGTGCGACCAGATCAAAGAAAGAAACATCTGAATTGTTGTGGTTCTTGAAAGATAGAACCTTCTTTCAACTGTAAAAATCCCTACGGGGATTTAAATGGGCTGCCTATGTAAACCGCCTTGAATAAAATCTGAGGAGAAATCTGACGACCAAGGAAGGCGGTATATAAATACCTGTAAAAAACAAAAAACGACACTCACATATGCATGGGAAACTTCTAGACAAAGAGGCACAGAGATAAAGTACCAAGTTCACACACTATTTCTTTGCTATAAAAATATATACTGAACTCTTTTAGGTCTTGTAAGGGGAAACCATATATGACAGAGCAAGTTGAGATATGCCACATTGCTGAGGTAAAAATGATTTGCTTCTTCACTGTTTGGGCCTTGCAGAGCAACCAGCGCTGTTCATCTTCTGGGAATCCATATGGATAGAAGTTTGGCTGGCTTCTAATCATTGGTGCTGGTTCCTGGCATTTTCAAAACACATTTGGAAGTTTTAATGACTTATGTTTAGGACTCAGTGGCCAGCTTGGAGAAACCGGGGGTGAATGGTTGTGGAGAGAGAGCGTCTCTTCAAGCTTGCCTTGGACAATTGCAACTGGCATATAAGAATGAGCCTAGACAACAGTAACAGTGAATTGTGATTGATTAGCCATTTTTAGCACACAAAAATATGATTCTTGCATTTACATTCTAAATTGCCTGTCAATTGCCCGTGCTTGCCTAATTCTATCCTCTTAGTAGTATAATTCTGCTGATTTGTTACACTTCGTCCAGATACCGGACACAGGTGATTTTTGTGAGCGTTCCATGGATGGCAATTTGGATACAGTTCCATGTCGTCTCTTCCAAATCTAGGTTTGTACCGAACTTATGAACCTGACTGCCTACGCTTTATGTGCTTTGCAAAACCATAGATGGGTGGGCTGCTGAGGAACAGGCTGATAGCGGGCATATCTGTTTTGTGAGATGCATCAGCTAGTGATCCAGAATCCTCCCTCCACCCTCCTTTCTCCTCCACCAGGGGATGTTTGTCCCTCTTCCTCTATAGAAAGACCATTAGCGTTTCATGTTGTAATGAAGAACAATGTTTTAACAGACAAAGGGCTTCTAGTTTATTATTGTGCTGTCCTGGACTAGGATTAGATGCTGGGAAAGGTGGTAATTCACAGTGTGAATTCTTCCTCCTCAGTAATAAGGGCTAAAACTGAAGCCCATACAATGTATATTGCCTGAGGTACAATGGTGTACATTGTGAGAAAAGCACAAATTGCAGGTGGGTTCTCCCCCCCCCCCAAACATCACACTTTTTCAAAAGCCAAGTAATCACAGTCTTTTCTTTTTTGGGGGGAAAAAAAGCCAACATATAACCCAAGCAAACCCACAGACAATATCCTCTAAAGAATGCATTGCTGGGCATGGTTGATAGCGCTAGTTTCCACATTTGCAAATAAATACATAAAAATGAGCATTATGCTTTTGTGACACTTGCATTCTCCTATTTGTCTCTTGCAAGCAAACCCATGCAACGCTGCATTAAACACACTGCTTGCACACACACCCCCTCCTCCTTCAACTGTATCATAGGCAAAGCAAGATTGTTACTGGTTTAACATAATCAGTGTTGGGATAGTAGAGAACATGCGGTTTCTTTTGTGAACAGTTCCTCTCTGCAAAGGGGTTTATCACACCATGCAAAGCTCTGTGAACAGAAAAGTTGTGGAATGTGGCTTCCCTATCTAACCCTCTGCAAAAAGTCTCTATTCTCTCCCACCTGAAATATTTGCTGTGCTTTGGGAGTACAGTACTCAACCAGTACATGCAGGGAAGGGACAGTCAGCAATCCAATAGGGACTGTGAAAATATAGGAGGATGGAGGATAAAGGGGAAGGGATATCTCAGACAAGCAAGTTAGACGTTTTGATTCAATATTCTGATATTCTTATCGAGGCTTTCCAGAGAGTGGCATGAATGCAAAGTGCAAAGAATAAGGAGAAAGCGACACAAACTGTATCAATGTCTTTCCTGCTACATAATGGTTCTTCCCCCAATATTTTTGGTGCTATATGGCAAAGAAGAATCGAAGGGAAATAACTGCCCATTCAGTTTCAGAGGCAGAAGTGATTGAAAAAGGATGTTTTTATTAAATCTCTCCATTTTAATTTATTGAACGAAAGCCAGATTTGCTCAATTAAGATAATACGCTTCAAGGTTAACTATCATTTGCTGTTCACTTACATAACCTATTGTACCGTTATGTAAATTTCAGGAGCAGGCACACTACTTGAGTGTCTTAATTACAGAGGGGGGAAAAGTGTCATTTAAATATGAATAAGTGACTCTTCCTGTTCACAATTTCCTAGCACTTTCACACTCACAAACTGGTTGGCTATATTGTTTCTTCAGTCTTTCCTGGCGTTACTCCTTCTACACAGGGTGTAGAAACACAGGGTGTTTGCAGCACAGCTATTCTTATCGAAGTCAGTCTCCCTGATTTCCATTGGATTTATTTCCGCATGAGCATGTTGGTGGCTGCAGTCTAAGACTTTCTAACTCACCAGTGCATACTTAGGATGGAGTGTGCTGCATATTACGTAGGCATAGATCAGCATCTGTGCACCTGATTCAGCATTCATTTAGCATGACTTGTGCAGGATAATTTTCTTACTGGACACTCTCTTAAGGCTATGCTGGCATTGTAGTGATGTCACGTCTGTCTTGTAATTCTATTGATTTATTTCTCACATCTTATATAGTAGGCTGTCTCCCCAAGTTACAGACATTCAAGTTATGGATGTTTAAGTTATAGATAGTTGCATCGACACTTTGGTGCAGGCATGGCATGCCCTTTGTGGTGCTTTCGCACTGGTGCCATAGAGCTGGGAGAGCAAGAGTCAGTGTTTTGAGCTACATACATTCTGACTTCCAGACAGACAGTAGACAGACCTCTGGAACGGAATTGGTTTGAATGCAGGGGGCTTGGTGTACACTACTGTACACTACACTACTGTTTCTCCAAGGAACTCGGGGTGCTGTACTGTGCACTGCTCCTTTCCCTCCTTTTTATCCTTGCAATGACCCTGTGAGGTAGGTTAGGCCAAGAGATAGTGATGGGTCTAAGGCCATCCAGGAAGTTTCATGGCTGAGTGGGGATTTGAACTTCAATCTTCCTGGTCCAGTGCTAACCATGACATCTCACTGAGGGTGCAATCCTAACCCCTTATGTTAGTGCTTTCCCTTACTTTGAGGAGGCCTCCGTGAGTGACACCCAACTGCAGGATGTAGCACATGTCCCATTGCCATGTTGCTATGCCAGTGCTGGAAAGCACTGACATAAGGTGTTAGGATTGTGCCCTGAGTCTCTGGTTTACAATTCATCCTCAGCCTCCCATCCACAAAGTGAGGATAATATTATTGAACTACTTTACTTAGCGTTGTTGAAAATCTCTCCCTATATCTATATGATCAACGACCCTGTAAAGTAGTTCAATATTATTACCCTCATTTTTGTGGGTGCACTTTAAACATTCAAATGAATGTCAATGTTTATTAATATTATTATTAGGATTGAAGTATCAGATATTTTACCCTTTTTGTAGCTCTGTCCAAAATCACCATATTTTAAAAAAAAATCCCAATAAACAAAATTACAAATCATAAGGGCAGTAAGAATTAATTGTATTAACTTTTGAATAATTTCTTCACATTTATCTTGCCCAGTAATACTAGTAGTTTTTTTTTTCTCCCTGTTGTTTTTGAATTGTTTGTGTGACTAAAAATGACCTTGGGGGGAGGAAATCTGTTATTAATTGTGCAGATCAACAAGGGAAGGCCTGTTAGCTAATAAAAACCATGCCTGCATTCTGTGGCCCAAAGAGCTAGCGGCAGTTCTCAGTGTGCGCATAGGAGCCCTTGAAAGAAAATTCCCATCCTTCAGTGATGTGGCTGCGACTTTCCCCTAGGAGCGAGGCGCTCCCTATTCACTCGGTGCTTGCCTCAGACTTTCCAACATGTTCCCACTGATACATTAAAGGAATTAATTGCTCATAATGATCTCACCATCTGTTAACAGAGGTTCATACCTACAGGCTGGTGGCATGTGGTGGTCCTATTCAGCAATCAATAGGCAATGCTGGAGGAACGCTTTCCCACATTGCCTTCCATTGCAGTCTGAAAAGGGGAGGAGAGCTCAGTGTTGGCCATCTGCTCCTTGTCTTTCTCTTCGAGACCTTGATGCAGCCCAACATAGCTCTGATCTGACTCCAATCTGATTGGAATGTGGCTGATCTGAGAGCCTCTCAAAGCTGTGAAACTAAGGAGATCCCCATTGTCTTGAATGGCTGAAAGAAAATGATCACTTTAAAATTCATAACTCCCAGGTGCCTGCCATCTATTCATGGGGGAAAAAAGTCTCTGAACTTCTCTTCATTAAAAGGAGGGAGAGAGGGAGGAGGGGGCCAAGGAGGGAGTTAGTTTGATTATGGAAAAAAAAAAAAAAGAGGAGAGAAAAGGAAATAGTTTGTGGGAATCTGTGAAGGATTTCAGGCTAAACAAATGGGGAATTTGGATTTAAAGAGAGAGAGAGAGAGAGAGAGAGAGAGAGAGAGAGAGAGAGAGAGAGAGAGAAGGCAAGGGATGCATTTGTAAAAGCAATGCCTCTGTATTGGAGGCCCTTTCCTGGGGCACTGAAACAAAATAAAACACAGCTTTCTGCTTTCCCCAGGATTTTTCCCTCTACCTTAATAAAACAGCAACAACAATGAATGAATGAAATAGAACATCATGTATGTCCTCACTGTCAGGGATGGAAGAGCCTGCTTGCTCTCTTTCTGTGCTCACCACCATTTCTAAAATTTGGGTTTCTGCTTTCTTAAGTGCCTTGAGGTAGGCTCTTATACCTCTTACTCCAGTATGTGGATGAGTGCGGCAGACTTGATTTACTTGATGTGATCCTTACAGGTGCTTCCAGAAATCTCTTTCCAAATCCTGCACCAATGCATATGCTTCTTCTTCCAGCTGCCCGTTTGCAGTTCTAGAACTGGTCGACACCAATGCACATGCCCCAAGAGCTTTCTAATTTTTTCATTTGTTGTGGATTCCCCCCTTCACTTAAGCAATGGACACAAGTGCTCATTCAGGGCTAAACTAGACAAGCATCTAAATATGCAATGTGGCCGGATGACGGAATAATATTTTATTTCTTAAAAGTTTATAGCGCATGGGGGGCATGAAGCCTAGTGAAACCACAGTAGAAGGAAGGGGGGATTTCGTGTTTTGCCCTTGCTGTGGTTTTGATTCCAATCATGGCCCACTATGTGCTATGTTTAGTTTTTTATAAACCCTTCCATTGCAAGTGACTTGAAAGCTTTTTAAAAATATGAATAGCATGCATGGGTTATAAGATTGGGATCAAAATAATGGTCGGGGCAAAATATCAAAGACCCTCTACCCATCCACCGTAGTTTCTTGCCTCCCTGTGTTCTATTAATAAAAATGGCTTCCCCCATCAGATACCACTGCATATTTAAGCGCACATCTAGTTTGGCTATAAAACATCACAAGCACAATGCTATGGACACAAAATGCCCTGGAATGAACATTCTGTCAATGTTAGGCACTTTCCAGTGATACACCAGTGTGTGTGGCCTGGCTGCCATTACAAGCGACAAGTGGAAGGCCAGCTCCATGCTCAAGCAACCGATGGAACACCCGCAGGCCCCAGTGAATGCTGGTGGTGGGAGGAAGGTAGGGGGTGGGAAGAACAGGGTAGTGACTGGGCATAGAAGTGGGTGGACTGGGATTGGGAAGGGGGTGGGTTTGGTGGCAGTGGTGTCCACTGAAGCCAAACCCCCTTCCTGACTTCGATCCACCTTCATGGGTCCACACAGACTTATGCCACCAATGAAGCTGGTGCAGGTCTGAGTAAAAGCAGAGGCCCAGCATGGGCTTACCCTGGGGCAAGAGGACAAATGTTCCCTTGCCCTGAGAACATCTCCAGAGGTCAAAACTCCCCCACGGCATATAGTGGGCAGCATGTTGGCACTACTGAATAGCTGTGTGGGGAGTTTGGATTGGGTCAAAGGTTTTTGTTTGTTTTTATCATGTGACATATTGTCACATTAATGTTTCTTGACAACTTCCATCCTACCAGATTATTCAGCTAATTTATTTGTTGGTGGTGGTGCTGTGTTGCTTGCGGACCAAACCACAGACTGCCATGTTTGGAAAAAGATGTTCCCCACATGGTGGAGGGCTTTCCGTTCTATGCTGCAGCCTCGTTTTGTCACATCTGATCTTCCCCCCAGTCTCATGCCGGCCAGCCACGCCATGCCACCTGGGAAATCGAGGCGCAGAGGTATCTGGGACAACAGGAGATGGAATGCTCGTGGTCCAAGGTTTGGTATCTGATGCTATAGGCTGATCGTTAATTTGCCTACTATGTGCTAAGTCAGGGGTGTCAAACTCGTTTCATACAGAGGGCCGAAGTTAGCATTCAGGGCTCCAGCTGAGGGCCAGCAATGATGTCATTCAGCAGGAAGTGACATCATTAAGCAGCTAATGGCCAGAAATCAGACCCTGTTCTCATATAGAAACTCATTAACTGCAAATGACAGAAAAGAAAGAATGAAAATCTTGATCATATTTCAAGATTTGGGAAAGCCCAATTTTCATGTGGACTGCCATTTCAGCTGTAACACCTCAGCAGCTGAGAGCCTGAGGGCCAGTTAAAAAGCTTCCGGGGGCTACATCTGGCCCCTGGGCCTTATGTTTGGCACCCCTGTGCTAAGTCAATACTAGGCACTGAGCCAGTGTTATGCAGTGGTTATAGTGCAGGTCTTTGATCAGGGAGACCTGAATTGAAATCCCTACTGTGCCATGAAGCTCACTCAATTTCCTTGGGCTAGAGAATCTCTCTCAGCTTAACCTACCTCATGGGAGTGCAATAAAATGATGTAAGCTGCATCCCTGAACAACATGGATAATTAAGATGGTAACCCAGACTTGGAATGGTGGGATGCAAATATGAATCATCTTCATCACCACAGTTTGGCTTTTTGACACCCAACTGCAACAGCAGCTTTTCATGGTTGTTTGTATAGATGTCTCTCCAAGTGATTTGGGCCATTTGAAAGCATTCAAATATGACAATGGGAAATGAGATCAGTTATGTTGCTAACATTTCCACAACATGGGTGGCCATTTTGATAAGCGGTTTGCCTTGGGGACCTGCCTCTGTGCAAAAGCAGAGAGATGTTTCATATAGTCATGCACACTGCTGCTTGAATTGATGTATCAAGCCTTAGAAGTGGCTACAATAAGCACATGTCACAAGTGCCCTTCTTCCATGGCGCCCTGTCATGGTGGTGCGGAAAGGCAGCACTTCCCTGAAATTGAACACGATCTCACATGAGCACAGGCCAGCCAAAATGGCAGTGCCTGGGGGAGCCAGAAGAAAAGGCCACTGGGGACATTCTGTAGTGCCCCTGTGAGTTTGCTGTGGTACCTTCAGGTGCTACACATGCAGTTTGGGAGCTACTGTAGTTGGTGTTCATTGCCCCTTCAGATGCTACAGTTTCACACTCCTTAAATTCTTTAAGCTGCTCTTCCATGTTGCATGTGCCTCGGTCCTGCTCATTGGGCCTCGTCACTCAAAAATGTCACTTCCTTTGTGTCTGTATTCAGCAGGCCAAACGTTTCTCTCACAATAAGCAGAGTCAGTATATTTGTATAATCATTTCTGGCAAATGGGGGAACGATTTGACTCTGGTCCCTTTGAAGTTTGAAAAGGTTAAAGTAAAATTAACATTTAATAAATCCATACAGAGTGCTAGACCCTAACAGCCCAATCCTAACTCCCTCTTCCACCAGCATAACTAGCATTGTGCTGGTGGAGACTGCTTTACAGCAGCTATAAAGCAGCCTTTGCCAACTAACACTGCAAGCCTGGTGGCAGAGAGGCTGGAAAGGTTTCCTGAGCACTGGCAGACTCACAGAGACATGCTGGAGGGTTGGGGGGAGGGTTGGAGGAAGGCAGGGAGGAGGGGGTTGAATGGGGCATAGTGATGGAATGGGGAAAGGGGTGGGTGGAACAGGGCAGTGATAGGGGTGGGGAGGAGGGTGGATCAGGCCCAGGAGGGGGTGGGATTGGCAGTGGAAGTGCATGCTGAATCCTGACCCCATTTCTAGGCCTGAACACCTTCCCAGGTCAATGCAAATTTGCACTAGAGATTGAGCTGGTGCAGGTCTGAGTTGACCCAAAGCAGCTGCCTGGGCTTACCCTGGGCAAGGGAACAAATGTCCCCTTACCCCAAAGAGACCTCCAGCACTCAAAAATCCCCCATGGGTAGTGGCATAGCTAGCGAGGGGTAGGGAGCAGTCTGCCCTACATACCAGCCTTAGGGGGAGAGATACCACAAGTGGTCAAAATCACTAAAATCGCGGTGGTTAGGAATAATACCATCATGCTGTATACTGTTGGGTGTGGAATTTTCAGCAGAGTGCAATGAAAAAAAATCGGAGTACAATATCTCAATTCTATTAAATGTTATGACCGAAAAACCAGAAAACAAAATATGCATGGAGCCCTATGGAAATAAAACTGAGCCCTATCACGCGTTTACTCATGAATAGGTGAATTTGCCTTAGTCCATTGGAAAGAGCAGACTTAGAAGAAGACTCCAACGACACCTGAATGGTCCTGATCCAATGAACGCAGCCCCCCAAAACACCCAAGAAGGAAGTCCCTCCCTCCAAACTGAAGAATGTATTGAACCCTATGGAAAGCGAAACTAAGCATTTACTTGCGAGTAATCAAACCAGCCTTGGCTCGTGGCCAGGTCAGGCAAAGGAGAATGTGAGGCCACCAGAATGGTCCCAATCTGATGAACATGGAGCTCAACAAATGCTTCAGAAGGCTGTCCGCCCCCCTAAAAAGAATAAACAGAGGCTTGAGCTAGGTGAGGTGATTTTCTTCTATTTTTTACTTGTAAAGCTAGGTGGGTCCTGATAGTGATATGCTTGAAATATAAGAACTTCAATTGAACTGGTCACCTGTGTACCAAATGTGTACACCTGTGGGCTGAACGGAAATGGGTTAAACGAAACAACGTGCGCGAACACCCTCTCCTTTTCTCATCTTTGTGCTCATCTATCTGATGCTGCAAGGAGTTCAGAAAAACTCAAATGTCAATTTCTTAATTAGTTGGGAGTTTTGTGTTATGAAATGCAATGAGGAAATAATCAAGAAGGCCTGATTAGGGGCTTTGACATTTGCACTGGTCAGAAATTTTCAATTAGTACTGCCTCCGAAAACACTGTTGCTCAGCTTTTGTCCCTGTGCTGAAGAAGGCTAAGAAGAGCAAATACATTCGAAGGACTCTCTAGCTCAGGCTCCTGGGAAAATGTAACAGGTGTTATAGCTCAGCTGGGTATGAGCTGCATAGAAAAGGCCCTCTCAGGCTCTATCCATAGAATTCCCTTTTCTAGCCAGAGCTTCAAGTAGGAAGAAACTAATGACTTCATTACCATCTCAATTCTGGGAAATGCTTAGTTCAGACCTGAATCATTAAAGGAAAGGTATAGCACTCTGTATGACCTTACAAGATCAAAATGTTAGTTAGAGCAATTCCATTAGTCAAGGCTATGAACCTGAAAGAACACACCCTTCTGTGCTAGCACTGAGACCATAAAATAGGGAAGGGGGGGAAGACGCCATCAGGAGTAGAGTTAGGAGGGGAACAAGGAAGAGAAAAAATATTCTGCATACATTGTGCTCCATGATTTCCGCCGCTGTCTTTGAAAAACCCTCACTTCCAACACACTTTGCTTTGATTTGGTTTGTTGTGATACATTGATTGAGCCTTGTTGGCTTTCACTCTTCCAATGGATTGTAGGGGTGCAGTGGGGGATGTGTGTGAAGGGGCGACATACCAGCTATGTATTATGTTGAAATGTTCTGCATGAAGCCGATCCATTTTATATTGCAATAACGTGAAGCAAGTTTTTTTTTTTTTTTAAATCCACATTTGCAGTGTGATCCTAGGCATGTTGACTCAGAATTAAGGTCTGCTGAGTTTAATGGCACTTTCCCTAATAAGTCTGCTTGGGACTACAGCTTACATAATGATGAACTGTTAAAAGCAAACCAAACAAGAACACCACCGTCTTTATGCCAAACAATCCATGTCGGTTTAATCTATTGCCAATTTTGTATTATTGTTCATGCCCCTTCTCTCAGAAACAGGGCTGGCCTTAGGGAAATTGAATATTGGCCAAATTGGGCCCCTCACCAGGAGGGGCTCCGCATTGGGGCAGTAAGCGGAGTGCTGGCAGCTGGCAGCTCGCTCTGTAGCTGATGGTTCAGCATGGTTGATTCCATGCCAAGGCACAACAAGGAGAGGGTAATGAGCTGCGCATTGCCTCTGGATGGCCCTCCTTCCTGCCCCTGCATCCAAGTGCCTTGAAATTGAATCCCCAGCAATTGGTGGCGATGATACTGCTGGGTGCCTCGCCACTACAGCTCATCCTGGTAAGTGGGGGACCCCACGGGGACCCCACCTCCCTCAAAAAAGTTTTGCATTGGGCCGCCCCATAGCTCCTAAGGTCAGCCCTGCTCAGACCACACCCAAAATCACCCTGTGTGACTTATAGATTGCACCATATCTTATAGGTCAACTGATTGTGACACATACAGTTCCTTTATATTAACTACCTAGCTGAGTCATATGACTACACCAGAACCAGAGAAACAAGACTTGTGCTTAATTAGTGTTATATTCTTCAGTTGTAAAAACAGAATGCCTAATCATGGATTCACAATTTATATTTTTCCATCAGGGCACGGATAAAATCTTGCTCTTCTCTTTCTCATGCATAGAAGAAATACAAGAGAAGGGTGGTGATTTTGTGCTGCTTCCCAATGACCAATGCTGAATCATTTGTTCATGTCTTCTATTGCTGGATATTTTTCTGCTGCCCAATTTCTTAACAGAATTGCCCGAACAGCTTAGAGCTGTGATTTCCTTAGCTGCTGTGGCTTTACGTTCAGAGACTGTTGAGCAAGTACCGACAATATGAAAATTGCATGAAAGTCTGAAGCCTTCCTTGCAGTTTCTGCCTGGAATATTCTTTTCTCTCCACAGTGTGTGCCTTTGATAACCTATTTTAATGAACAGTGTGCTGTTAATTTAATGTAGATATGTTTCAAAAGCAAGCAGAAAGGGCCTTCAAAGGATAAACAAGGCCAAACTTCAGAAGGATAAATGCACTCTTCCAAAACATAAAGGGAAGTACAGTATTTCTTAATGCAGTCTTGACTATTCAACTCACTATTTTGTTGTCATCTGTTGGCTTTGCAGGATATTTGCATTCTTGATGTGCCCAGTCCTTAACAAGCAACATTTTGTTGCATTTGCCTTTTTCCACCTGGATGCAAAAGTATCTGTTATATTACTGTATTTGTCTTAAGGGCTGTCATTCAAACTATAATTTGCTTTTCGTGTCATAAATATGGTTAAAGTCAACTATTGCACCTGGATGCCATGTCATCATGAAGGTTTTGATCTGTACGGAGCATGTGATGATGATGTTGCAAAATAAGACTATAAATGGGCCTGAGTGTCTTCATGTGTCTTTGTCATCCCCACTAGCCGCACTCCCTGCTTGGAGAAATGGATGTTTTACCCCAGCATCCCAGTAATTAGATGCAGGTATGTTCAGATTCAAACATACAGCTTTGGTATATTCAGCCTTCCCTATTCACCAGAAGAATTGGATGCCCATGTGCAAAAGACTGCATGTGTGTGGGCCAGGCCCCTTCATTTGAAATTATGAATGTTGGTTCCAGATGATATCTCTGCACATTTCAGCACTCCAAGTGCTTGACTCAGGGCAAGTTTTAAAGTGACTAACAGTCCAATTGTATACTTGCCTCATACCACCACCCTTCCATGCATCCTGCCTTGTGACAGCACTGACTGCCGTAAAGCAGGCAGCATCTGTTGCAAAACACACTCCAATGGTATGCAATTTAGCATGCTGCCAGGAGTGTTGGTGGGAAGACTTACACCCTTCCTGCACCCGTCAGCGCTTCGCCCTCTGATTGCTGACAGAGGTAAATCAGCAGGAGAGGCAAGAGGAGGTGGAGGGAAGGAGGGAGGGAGGGGAGGTGGCAGGAGGCAGGGAAAGGAGGGGACAAAATGGGGCAGGGTGGGTAGGGAGGGGGTGGAGATGGGCAGTTTGGGTCCTGGGAGGGGACAAGATTGGTGGTGATGGTACTGCCAATATCATAACCCTCTTCCTGCTCCCAACCCTGCAGCACTAATCAACACAGACTTGCAACAGCAAAATAGGTGTTGCAGGTCTGAGTAGACCTGTATGCACTGCAGAGGCATGCCTTCAGTTTACAATTGTTCCCTTACCTAGAGGATACTTCTGTAACTCCCCCCCCCCCCCAGTATAGGATGCAGCGGTCACCATTTTGGTGTCACTGCATCAATGGGGATGGAAAAGGTATCTGGGCTCAAAATATGTGAAGCTCTTCTGTCTTCACTTAGCATAACTAGGAACTCTTTACAACATTTGCCTTAACATGAATTCACATATGCAGTATTCATAATGCATAGTGCTGCTTCAGAAAAAGATGTGCTACAGCCCAATCCTATGTTCTTGGTGCCTATGATTCCAGCAGCGCTAGAGCCAGTGGATTCCTGGACACTGCCAGAGGTCTCCTTGGGGGAAGGGAGCATTTGCTCCATTACCCCAGATAGGCAGCAGCTGGCAGCAATGGGTATCCTCAGCTCTGTGCCCGCATTTGAGCAGGCACAGAATTGAGGAGGCCCATGTTGGATACAGTGGCAGAGCCTGCTGCCGTCTCCATCCCTGGGTTGGTTCCTCCCCTGCCCTGCCTTCTCCTCACCCTAGAATGTCTCCCGTCACCCCCCAAAGCCCTTACTGCCACCCAGAGCTCTTACCTTGCTCTAGCTAGCATCTGTCCAGTGGTGTACCCGTCACCAACTGGTGCTGGCCTGGTGCCGGAGCTCTCTCCTCACAGGGTGCCATAAACGTTTATGACACCCAACGCTGTTGCTGGAGTTCAGCCCCAGCACTGGAGGAGCTGCTTGCAAGTGCTTGTCACTCTTCTGTTTAAAGCCTTGCAATTAATCTAAAGAATAAGAGAAACACAAAATACCATAATTCAGCATAGATAGGTCTATTTCTCACCTGAGTTATAAATCTGGGTTTTGCCATAATCACTTCAGACAGCTGGTGAAGGCTCATATGGATGAAATGTCCTCCTTACAAAAAGTTCCCTGCACATAGAAAACAAGCATGCTAGAGGAAATACCCAACAATAACTCTGACATCTAGTTTTCTATGGGTAGGGCCATCGGTATGCATTTAATCAGCCTGAATTGGTACAGCTCAGACAGAGATATAGTACGTCCCTGAGAACTAGGCTTCTGCCTGGCTTTATTGGCTGTTCTTGATGAATAATGCATGGCTTAAATTCTTAGACCCAGTTCTGTGGTATCAAATGTCACAAGCCAAATGAACATGCAAGATAACTCAAATATATTGTTGCACAGCTCTTCGATGCAGAAATGTTTCTTTGATAAATGATCTGCTCTAGGTATTTATGTTGTCAGGCAGAGTAGGTAGTGGGCATTTTGCCAAGGCAGCATTTCTCCTTTGAAAGGTACATATTTGCATTTACTCCTGTGCATGGATTGAAAGTGTGTGCCCGGGTTGATCACAGCCGTTGAACAGAATGAAGATTGTTTGCATGTATGCTGCTAGCAGATGGTTTTAACGATTCCATTAACAAATATTTTGATTGGTTCCGCACCATCCTGGCCTGAGGTGTCCATTTGAATAACAGCGGTCAACTGGTGTGTGTTGGTGCCTGCTGAAGATTTTTTAAATGGTCATAATTTTTCTGGTTTGAGTGAGGCCTCAGGGAAGTGTGAGAACTCTCCTCATACAAGTTTTTGTGCTTGTGTCAAGTAGGCCGTCATGGAATCTGGCAGCCCAGTCTCTGTCCCCTTCCAGTAAGTAGGACATTGGAAACAATGCTGGGAATCAGGAAAATGCTGCCAAGGACCTTAAAAGCATAATGCAGCCTCTCACAGTCATCGTCCTTCCTTCTCCCTTTCTTTCCTTCCTTTAACTTGGATTTGCCTACTCTTCCGGCCTATCACTCAAGTAGTCTTTGTTTTGTCTTATAACACTGGTGATGGCTTGAAAATATTTTTTCCCCTTTTACTCTGCACACTGCAAAGCCACAATTTGTGTGGCACTGTGTCAGCATTAGAAAATGACTGTAATCTAGAGGCTGCCCATTTTCCCCATGTGTTGAGCTGGAGCCTTGGGGGGTGGAAGTTGCAGGAGGATGCTATAGTGTGGAGAGCCACTGCTAAGTTATTATGCACTATCCAAAGAGACTTTTTAGCTCAACATCTTCAGCAATGTCCATTTTGTCTTATAGTGAGTTGAAAATGGGGATGCTGCAGGAGTCTATTTTATTCCCCATGTTGTTTAACATTTACATGAAACAACTGGGAGAGTTCATCACTTATCAGGGAATTTGAAGTGCGGAGCCATCAGCACAGTCAGTTCTACCTCTCCTTTCCACCTATTAATGGGGAGGTTGTCAAGGCTCTGAATGAGGTTGCATTCCCTCTGCAGGAACAGGTGCAGACCTGGGTTTTCTTGGATCCACAACTGCTCCTGGATTGCCAGGCGGCGACTGTGGGCAGGGGGGCTTTTGCTCAGCTTTGACTGGTGTGCCAGCTGTGGCTCAGTTGGACCTGACCATTGTGGTCCATGCCTTAGTGACATCCCAGTTGAATTACTGCAACCTTTTTCTATGTTGGGCTGCCCTTGAAGACTGTCCAGAAACTGCCATTGTGCGGAATGGAACAGCCTTGTGGTTACCAGAGCTCAGCAGTTCAGTTATGTTGGCAAACTGCTCTGGCAGCTGCATTGTCTGCTGGTTGATTTCTGGACCCAATTCAAGGTGCTGGTTTTGATCTTTGGAATGATCTTTGATCATTCATGGCTTGAGACCGGGGTATCTATGGGACTGCCTGCTCCCATACAGCTGGACCCCTTAGATTGGCAGAGGAGGCTCTGCTGTGTATGCTGCCCCCTCACTGAGATTAGGAGGGAGTGACCAGAAGTAGGGCCTTCTCTGTGGCAGTACTGCATCATACTGAACTTCCTCCCATTTGGTTTGAGAACCACCTCGGAGGAGTTCCAGCATGGGCTGAAAACGTTTGTTTTGTTTTTTGGTTGATCCCACTGTTTACTCCCTCCCTAATGCCTTAAAAAAAAACTGGTTTATTACTGTTTTTATTTGTGTTTTAACATTTCTGCTGCAATCTTAGTATTTTATCATTTGTTACTCTTTTATTGTTGTTAGCATTGTGCACTGCTTTGTGATTTGTGTTATTTATTGCTGCTTTTATTTCTGCTGTTTTATGAATGCTGTGTTCTTTCTTTGTTTTTACATCTTTTATCTTCTGTTCCTTGAGTGGTTATTTTATGTGCAGTTTTACTTCTTTTTCTATCTATCAGGTATATTTGATGTTAGCCGCCTTGAGTGCCCATGTTAGTAGGGCAAACATGCAAACATTTTTATTACCTCTCCTGATCACCCACCCTCCTGATCTCCTCTCCCCACCCCAAATAGCATGCAGTGCCCACACTCTGTTAGCAGTGCTGTGTGCTGTGAGTTAACTGGGGATAGGCCATTAGTTCTGTAGGATTCTCAGGAAGAGAACATCTTAAGTCTTCATCAGCCTATCCTGCTACAGAATTCATTTGGGGGATTGCTTGTCTGAAAGTGGCTGGGTGAAGGAAGGGGTCCTCCTTGGGGGTTGGATCCTTGTGCCCACTTCCAATGTGTATAACCTCTGATACTGCCCCTGACCTGGTCCAGCTGCTCATGGGATTTAAAAGGTATGTGTCAAGTTTCAAATTAGGGCTTTTTTTCTTACTCTTTGGGATGTGTAGCAACTTGAATACAGCTAGTACTGCAATGTGGGTCGGACTGGCATGACATTGGAAAGGACTTTTTGTCTTCCATCTTGTAGAATTTTGGGCATTCATCTTCTTACATTGTTTACAGATGTTATCATCATTGTTATGATGCTGATACCTTGGTGTCTATATCTAAAATACACACACACTTTTCTTCCAGCCTTCCATCCTCTTAGATACTACAAGGGGTGACAGGTTCAAATAGATCAATTCTCTCCTCCTCCCTGGTTGCCAGTTTTTTCCCTCCAACTAACACGTTCACAGTAGTCAATGGCTTCTGGAAGTCATTGCACATGATCAGCCCCCCTTTTTTCTTGATTTTTTATTTACAAATATATGCACTTCTGAATATTTGGCACCTGGGGTGTGCCAAAGTTTCATATATATATATATATATATATATAATGGTTGAGTTCCCATTCTGTCATGGCTTCTTGACAGGGGGGTTGTTGGCAGCTGGTGGGCTGCCAAACTGAACCCTGTTCTGTGAGAGTGAAATAAATGCTTAGCCATCCTTTCTTTTGCAGTTGGGGGGGGGGGGCATAAGATAACTTGTCCTGTGATTTCATTTGCTCAAGAGTGAATATAGCTATGCATAGTACCTATTATAAGCTTACAGCCGCACTAGGAGTCCCTTATTAATCCTTATTAATCCTTTATAAATTACTTACAAGTGCAAGCTTAAGGGAAAGGCTTGGTCTACATTGTATGATGGTTCATGACCTCAGGATTTCACTTCATGCAATGGACAAATGTCAAAACAAAAGCAGCAGCTTCAAACAAGCTTTAAGCCCCGCCCCCACCCTCAGTTAGCAAGACTTCAGACTGTCCCATACAGAGTATGACAGAGTACAACACAGCTGTAAAGGAGATGTCAAATATTTTGTAAATAAATTGTGTTTTCTGCAGTTGCTGCAATTGGATGCCTAGTCCCCATCCTTCCCTTGCTCAGTTACTAAATGCAACTGCAAGATTTCTTTTTAAGAGAAACACAGATTTATTGCATAGTTTTCAGACAATTCTTTTCTGTATGAATATTTACTCCCTGGGATGCTTTCAAATATATAATCTCTTCTATGTAATTTTTCCCCCTCAAAAGAGGTCTCATGCATGCCTTGAAGCTTTACTCCTTCACCTATAAATCATGCCCTCTAATTGCAAATTTGTAGAGTCTGCCTATTTTTCCTGAATATTGAAGAAAATGCATTCTTCACATGCTCAGAAACACTTTGAAATTATTATATCACAGATGCAACTAGATCTGGGGCTGAGCTTTGGCTCAAATTAAACCTTGTTTTCCTTACTGATAAATTGAATGACTGGGCGGTGACTCAGAACTTCTCCAGGTCAAATCTTGCCTATGCTATGAACTCACTAGGGTTCCAATTGTATGCACATTTACATGGGAGGGGCAGCCCAGTCCTATGCTTCCCTAGTACCCAGGCTACAGCGGCACTAAAATGGTGATTGCTGGATCTAGTGGGGCAGAGAAGTAGTGCCAGGTCACCTTGGGGTAAGGGAACAAATATTCCCTTACCCTGTGTAGCACCCAGGTGGCCCCAGTGAGTCTCCTTGTATCTGTGTCTGCTATTGAGTGTGTGCAAAATTAAGGAGATACGTGTTGGGTTTCCCGGCCTGAGAGGAGGGTTACGATATGGCGGCAGAGTCTGCTGCTGTCTCCACCCCCCACCCGGGCCTGCTCCTCTCCTTCCCCGCCCTCCCCTGCCTGGTTCTGCCCCTTTCCCACCCTCCCTCCACCTGGAACAGCTCTGCCACTGGCCAGTGGCAGTACTTACCACCAGGAACTCTCAACAGTCTTCAAGGGTTGACTGATACTGAAGGTGCCTTATGGCACTTTTTGCATCAGGCCAGCAGTACCAGCAGAGAGCTGGCGCCGCAGCCCATAGGATTGGGACCTAAATGCCACAGAAAACACTGGAACTTCCTTCTGACTAAACATGCATAAGATTTTGCTACCTGTGGCTCTCAGCCTCAGTTCTTTTACTGCAATTTGGGGATAAGAATACTTGTGTACCTTACAGGTAAGGATTCCATCAAGATAATCCATCTTTGCAGACTCAGAAAAGTGCTATACAAATGCTATTATCTTTTAAGTGTAATACTTAAGTACTTAAGTAATAAGTAAACTCAACTTGTGGTTATGAAGCAGCCAAAGAGAAATAATTTTAACTCTCATTAATTTCAACAGGAAGTTAAGCACATGCTTAAATCTCCCAATTTGAAGTCAGTGGGAATTAAATGTACTTCATTTTTGGCTGGCTTGTGTCCTGCAAATGATTCAACTTCATTCACAAATGATCGCTTTAAAACTGCAGCACAATCAAGGAGAAATGCATGATGAAATGTCTTCTTGCTGTAAGGCTTGGGAGCCTATAGAGAAATTGGGCCGTGAAACCAAGAAACCAGGGAGTGAGACCAAACATGTCAATCCTCCCATGTATCTTGCATTGCTGAAATAACCGAGGTCTTGAATTGAGGTTCTACTCCTCCCTCCTCCCCCTCCCTTGTCCCCCTCCTACTCTCTTACATCCTCTTAGAACACTGTTTTTCCCTTCCCCTATAGGAAGTCTCATTCATTCTTCCATTCATGTTTAGAAGGAATTTCTTAATACTTTTTTTTTCAAGCAAGATTACCACCATCCGTGTCCCTTTTCCTCTTCTTCTGCCTTTGCCAGAGAGAGAAAAACAGAGCCTGCCCAGATGGTTGAAGACCAAAAAGAAGGAACATTTTCTCATGCTTTTAAAAAGAGCACTTTCTTTCCTGCCTAATATTTAGCTCCTTCAAATGCAAATGGAGAGGTTTCACTCCAAGGTTAGCATAACAATTATGGGAAAGCTTTAAATCTGAAGCATTTGTTTACAGGATGAAAGGAGTCTACAGTCCAAAAGCTCTGTGGCCGGGCCTTTTCACCAGCTATTTTCTGACTAAGTAGTGAACGGCAAGTCAATTTTAGATCACAAAGAAAACTAATTTATATCGTGGAGTAAGCTAATTTTGAGGGAACTTCCACATTCGAGTGAGGTTTTTATTTTTTTTTAAATGTCTGCTGTCGAAGAAAAGTATTAATTTCTTTTCTTTTTTTCAAAAAAAGATTGCATCTTTACTGTTAATGAGGCTCCTGAAGTTTTTGAAGTTACTGACCAAGAGTTCGGTGAGGCCTCGACGTGTCTGAATATCCAAAATTATAACTGGAGTGTGAAGAGCAAATCCAGAATCAGAAGCGTTTCTACAAAAACCTTACCGTATTCCCTCCTCACTCCGCCACAGCCATTTTCTGCTTCACTTGCTACCACCCTGGTTTTTATGTACAAGTCTTAATTAATTTTTTTTTTTACAAGGCTTTTCAGTGAACACTATAATGGTGAAATGCCCCATAATAAATCTTCTAGGTGAGCCAATGAAGAGGTGCTCCATGGGCAGGAAATGTCTCTAGCAAATGTCCAACAGGTATGGCCTCCACTGCAAATTATGGAGCTTTCCTCATCATCATACAGTGTTTTGCAGGTTTCCAGACTGCGCAGGGGGTGTAAAAGGAGCACGCAGCCGTCTGTGAGCTCTGAGCTGGGAACTTCTGGGATCAGAGGCCTTTGGCAGTAGCCCATCCGTGCTGACCCATAATGCAAGAGACCTGTCTCCACATTCAGAGGTGAGGTGGGCATTGATCAGGAAAAGGGTATTGGCTCTTTCAGGGAAGAAGCCTCTCTTTCCCATTACACTTATGCCTTTTTGGTGCCAGCAAAGACTTATAGCAGGCTTTCAATCTGTGACTGTTTATGCCTCCTCTTTTTATGCCACCTCAGTGTTCATTTGCTATATTACTCATTGTTTTTATTGTGATGTTGCAGTGATTGTTGTTGTTGATATTTTTATGGCTCCCTTGGGTACTGAATGATACACAGGAGGGATAAATATCTAAAATAAGAAATCTCTGTCTCTTCTGTTGGTCTTTCTTGTCCCAGTGAAAGGTGGGAATAGCTGAAGGGTCAGGGCTGAGTCTAGTTATTTGAGATGAAATCTTTTAAAAGTGCCCAATCCTATCCAACTTTCCAGCACCGATGCAGCCACAATACAACTCTGAGGCAAGGGAACAAATGCTCCCTTACCTTGAGGAGGCCTCCATGACTGCTTCCCTACCACACAATGAAGTTCATACCCCATTGGCACAGCAGCATCAGTCTTGGAAAGTTGGATATGAATGGGCCTTAATGTGGCTTGTGTGAGAGGAGGATGGTTGGGGGAGAGCAAGGAGGCAATGGACTTGCCCTTCACCCATCTGCCAGCACCTCCCTCTAGCTTGCTTTGGATGATTCTTCTTCACTTTTTCTGCTTCTAGAGAAGCAGACCCACTCTGATGGCGTCACTTCCTATGTAGTACTAACATAGTTTGTAGCATTGAGCTGACAGATCCTATCATGTTGGGCAGATATTCAAAGAAAAAAATGTCTGCAGAACTTAAAAAAAGAAGAAGAGAACATCCCCTTCTGATTCTTCAGTGAACTATCTGAACTCACTACTGCCAAGACCCCACTAGCTGTTCTGGTGCAATTCCTCTTCTTGCATCCTTTCCATTTCTGCTCTTTACAAAAGGATCTTACTGCTGAAGGATGTGAGGTGGGGCCAATATAAGATGACTTTGTAGGTTCAGTGGACTGTCGTTGGCAGGGACACAATGTCTGGGTGGCAACACTGTGTTGGGTTAATAGAAACCCAGGGAGCACATCACTAGGCAGTGCTGGGCTTCATTCATATATGGTGAATATCTCCACCATAACCTGTGGTCAGTTACATCATTGATCACTCTCTGTTCCTTTGCAGATCTTTGCACTGCAGATGTGCAATGAAGGATAGCATGAACCACCCCCACCCCCCACCCCCAGCAAACTGCGGGTGTGTCCTTGATTTTGTTTGGAACCAATTAATCATGCTACAGCTGGAACTGCAAACTCCAGCACAAATCCCATCGAAGCACTGGGTCAAAACAGGCGTGACATGAGTTGCATGGCTGCTTATAAGGTCCCACTCGAATGGATAACCACCTGGCTTCTTAGTTGCATCTGCCTCTACTTTTCTCTGTTCTCAAGAGTGATCTGACTCTTTTTGCCTTCCCTGCTGTTTGACTGAAGATTCAAGCAGTCTATCACTGCTCTCTCCCCCCCCCCCCCACATTATTGAGCTCCTATCAATGCATTTCCATAGTCTCTGGGATTAAATGTTGGTTTAGCTTTTAGCTGATAGCCCATCTGTGATTGGGCAGTCAGCAGGGAACCCAATACTGAATGCAATGTGACTGAAACATCTCACATATGATGAAAGAAAAATGGTTGGTAGCCAGGGCTGGCCCAACCATGAGGCCTGGTGTGGTAGAGTGAGTGGCAGACTGGGGAAGACAGTGGAGTGTCAGCGGGTTCCCATGCTGGACACAGACCAATTGAGAGACAGAGAGAGAGAGAGAGAGAGAGAGAGAGAGAGAGCACAGATCCAGCCACTTTTTCCTCCTCTTCCTGCAGGAAATGTTTGGAGGCAAGAAGGTGGCCTAGACCATCTACAAGGATATGCTTACCTCTCCCCCCCCCCCCTCTCCATACACTTCTTTTTTGGCCTGCTTTAAGAGCTTTTAAAATTGGAAGCAGGGAAGGGAGGATGAAGAAGAAGAAAGAATGAGGACGAAGTGCAGCGCATGGGTGAAAAAGAAGGAGTGGGAGCATGTGTTATGGCGAAGGATGATGGAGGGTGTGATGTTCAGCATGTCCAGTAGCATGCAATGGCAGGGGATGTACAATGATGGGAGGTCAGCACCAGTTACTTCCAGATTGGGAGGCCAGACACAATGCAACAAATATTGGTAAAAGGCTCAGGGTGAATGGGAGGGTTTTTTCAAGCATGCAAAAAGGACATGCTGGACCTCTACTCACCAAACTTCCTACCACTGCTGGTTGCATTGTGTTGCTGGTCTCGCTACCAGGCTGCAGGGTCCTGGGGGGTTCCGTCTGTACCACTGTACACCAGCACAAGTACCACTAATGGTACGAATACCACTGGTTTAGCAACACTGTTCTGGAGCAGGACTCACCAAACCCTGGCCTATGGGCCAGATCACCCAAAGCCCTCCCCTCTGTGAGCAGTTCTTATCGTTCTGCTGCTCTGCTATTCTTCACCCATGTGGGCGTAGGGACACTTGAAGCAGTAGTGTCTATGGCCCAGCAGGCTTTGCATCAGGATGTCCAGGCTATCCATAGACGTGAGTGCCCAGAATGTCCCTGTGCCCACATGGGTAAAGAACGAAGCAGTAGAGTAGAAGAATGATAGGAACTGCTTGGGACAGAGAGGGAGTTTTTGTTGTGCAGCAGTCTCCAGTTTGGAGACCATTGTTCTAGAGAGACTAAAATTAGTGATCTTCAGAAAACATCATGGGCATAGGGAGAGGAGATTGTGTTACATACCGGTAATGATGCCATGGGTGCAACATGGTCAACCACATTATACGTACCACTCACCATTGCAACTGACATGCTGCTTGGAACACCATGGGGGCAATTGCACTTTCATGTAACAAGATCTGAGTGCTAGGAAAATGTCATTTCCCAGCAGCGCAAGTGTTATGTTCAGGAAAGAGGCCTGGATTCCTTTGCAACCAGTTGATGCATAATGAGTTTCCTGCACTAGAAACCGAGAGTCTGGAAAGGCTCTGTGACCTGTGCTAGTAGGTATCTCAATAAAAATAATGCTTGAGAATGCCAGCTGCATGAAGATAGAGGGATGAAGATAGATGGCAATGGTTCAAAGAGATGAAAGTACATAATGGAAGCACTGTTTTTCTGCACATTTCTTTTGTCTCCCAGTTTTTGCAGGTTTTTGAAGCCCTGTGAAAACATTTGAACGGAAAACGATTGGGGGGATGAGCGTGCCAGCCACTTCCAAAGATGCCTCTGTCGTACCACCTTCAGCTCTCTGAAAAAAATTGTTGACTGAGTTACTGCAAAGCAGCAGTGATTAGCCACTTGACACGACAACTTGAAAGGAGAAGGAATGAATTCACTGTGAGCAGAGCCTCTGCTTCCCCCACCCAGGGGAGAAGAAACAAGAAGGGCTCTAATGAGTTTAATAAGTGTCCTTGCGATGGAAGATCCTAAAGCGAAGCTGATGTGAAACACAAGGAAAGGGCAACAGGCCATCTACTCCAAATCTGTTTTTCGCAGGTCTGGTGCAGAAGCACCAGCTCTTGCATGGGAGGTCAGCTCACCCACGTATTAACCTCCAATCAGGCGGCACTTTGAAAATCAAAATGTGATTGAAGATCTCTTACATGACAAAATGAAGGGGATTTTTTCCCCATTTCAAACTTAGTGTTCCTACTGACATTTGACATTCATTCTGGTCAAGGAGATGATCTCAGCACTAATATAGTTTTTAATTATCTACATTGCAAACCTCATGTTAAAGCCACAGGAAGATTCTTGCTTGGGCTTTGTGCTTTTTGGGCTTTAAGGATTTCATGGTGTCCTTCCTTTACAACTCCCAGGAGAATATTTCAGGGATCCTAAAATCTCTGCAACATAGGATTGCCAACTCTACCCAGAGCTGTCCTTGGAGGTCGTCCTCCCCTCCCCATTATGGAAGGCTGGACACAGTGGCAAAGCAAATGGGGGTGGGGGCAGTCTGCCCTGGGTGCCAGGCTAGAAGAGGGTGCCTCATGATGCCCAGCCAAGATGGGTACAGTAGGAGAAGTAGCAGCACCAGCATAGTAGCAGGTATGCAGAGGCTGCTGCAGCTTCCATCACCTCCTCCTCCTCTTTCGGCAGTTTTGCAATATTGTTGCTGCCCCATTCCTTCTCCTTTGGAGTCTCCAATAGGGTGGCAGCGAGATTTCAAAACTGTCACCGCCTCCTCCTCCTGTTTTGGTGGCTTTGTGAGGTCACTGCTGCCCCATTCCTCAGTTTCCAAAAGTTCAGCCTCCTAAGGAGAAGGAACAGGGCAGCAGCAGTCTCACAAAGCCACCACCCCCATCACCATCTCTTCTCAGAGAACCTGGAAGTGATGTCACAATGTCACTGCCCCAGGTGTGGCCTGCCCCTAGCGATGCTTTTGTCTGGTCATTCCTGAAGTCTTTGTTAAAATCTCCAGGAGATTTTCAGGAGTCAGCTGGAGATTGATTCGGATTGCTGGAGATTCCAGGCCAACCCTGTTGGGTTGGCAAACTTGCACATGCATTCTAGTAGTCAAAGGCACAATGGGTTGATTTTTATGTGAAACAGGAGTTGCATCCCAAACAAATGTTCATCATACCAGTTTAACAGAATTCTACTGGTTAAAATGAGTTGCTCTGAGGTCTGGAAAATAGACATTTTCCCCCCACTTTTTGCTATATATAGGTAAGAGGATTGTTATTTAAAACAATGCATGAGAGATAATAATAATAATAATATACAGTTTTTATATACCGCCTTTCTTGGTCTTTATTCAAGACTTTATTCAAGGCGGTTTACATAGGCAGGCTTATTAAATCCACGCAGGGATTTTTACAAATTGAAAGAAGGTTCTTTCTTTCAAGAACCACTACATTCAAGGTGTTACACTCCGATCTGGTTTAACATTCTGGCCTCCATCCTCCCATGCTCCGAGCAGATGGAACAGCTCAGCTGCAGCTTGCCAGCTGCTTCAAGGTCGCACGGTGCCGGTGGCCTCGAACTGGCGACCTTGTGGATGTTAATCTTCAGGCAAATGGAGGCTCTACCCTCTAGACCAGACCTCCTGCCCAGACACTTTGACAATTATTAGACACTTGGGGCAATTTTCCCTTCTTGGAGTGTTTTATGCCTTAAGATCCAACTAAGTATTACATGCCAAAAGGCATTTCAGAAAAGGACAACTGAGAGTGGAGAAATGCCTGTACAGCAACTCATTTCCAGCCTCTTTTCCTGGATTTCCAAACTTATAAACACGAAAGCTTTGCAGGAGGGAAAAGAATTTGTAGGGGGGTCGTTTGCAGCAGAGAAATAACTAATGTGAAGTACCAGTAAAGCACCCCTTCCACTGCTAGCTTCATCCTGAAGCAGCTTTTCTTTGATGGAGAAAAGGGGGGCGGGCCTTCGGAGTTTCCTTGTATACAGTGTTTTGTTGAGCTTTTCATCTTTTGACCCATGGATACCTCATCATCTATGACAGCCATTTTCAACCACTGTGCCGTGGCACACTGGTGTGTTGCGAATGGCCTGCAGGTGTGCCAGCAGGAGTTTGGGGGAGGTTTATTTATTAGTAGGGCCATTGGGGGATGTGAGCCCCCACCAACAGCATGGTGTGCCTTGTCAATTGTAAAAAAAAACTAATGGTGTGCCTTGACAATTTTAGTACCTTGTCAGTGTGCCATGAGATGAAAAAGATTGAAAATTACTGAACTATGAACACAGAGTTAGCCAGGGCTTCACCCAGACATCTTAACCAAGTTCAGGTAGCTCCTGGCTGCACACCCAGCAGGTGTTCTAGATACCTTTATTCATTCAGGAATATCTTTGGCCAAATCAATATTGCTACCCCTGGTCTTGGAGGCAGAATTTTTGATATTTTCTTCCCACTGAAGGTGTCTATGCTGTTTGTTACTGAACGTATGAAGGCCAATGAATGAAAGGCATGGGGATGATGGACAGGTAAGGGAAAGAATGAGGTCCTGCTTCATTTCCCTTCATTGCATATGCTGGTTAATAAAGGATAAAGAGGGCAGGATTTCTGAGTTTTCCTCATTTTTCAGTTATAGGAGTCATATTTTTTTTTTTCAGCTAGCCATGGCAGCAAGCTGGCAAGAGTCAGTAAGTGTACAATTAATTTTTAGAAGAATTTAAAAGATCTTAATGTAAAGAATATATAACCAGGGCCTGCCTTGTGATGCAGTGACTTGAAATTGCATGGAGTGGGGTGGCACATAACATAAGAACAGCCCCACTGGATCAGGCCATAGGCCCATCTAGTCCAGCTTCCTGTATCTCACAGCGGCCCACCAAATGCCCCAGGGAGCACACCAGATAATGAGACCTCATCCTGGTGCCCTCCCCTGCATCTGGCATTCTGACATAACCCATTTCTAAAATCAGGAGGTTGCGCATACACATCATGGCTTGTACCCCATAATGGCACTTTTGGAGGGGAGGTGAATGGACAAGTCCCCAGCCCACTTGTTCGCTGCCCTCTCCAAGCTGCTGCTCTACTGAGAGCTCTGATGCTTTTCCAATCTGCAGACAGCAAATTGGAAGAGGATTGCAGTAGCAATGGCCTCCTTCTTCCTCCAGAGCCACAAAGCACCAAGCTGGGGGAGGGAAAGTCACTTGGAGCCCACCCCCTTCCCTTTACTTATAACAATGAACCAACCTCCCTGCTCTGCACTGCTTCTGTTAGCATCTGTTCCTTGCAGAGATCCAGCATCCCTTGCTCCTGTACATTTCAAGAGAAGCAGAAAGGACCAGGGAAGCTGGCCCATCATGCTAGTTGGTGCGGGGTGCTCACTCATTACATGACCTGCCCTCTGTCCTCATATACTGGGAAGAGAGCATTTGGGGCACACACAGATGGCATTTGGGGTGGGAGTCATGCACAAGGGTGCATGCACCACCCTTGTAAATAACCACACATGATAAGGTACAACAAAGTCAGGCCACAGTTCTTTTGGTTTTTGGGGGGTTTTTGTGTGTGTTTTTTGTTTATTTTTTTAATTAGGTGCCAGGTCTAATAATTTTCAGGGCCTTCCTTCTCTTGGGAAGGCTCTTTTAGGAACTGGCAGCCAGATTTCTCGGAAGAGGTGCAAGTCGTCAGCCTCGGAAATGTCCTCTACTGTCACTACAAATGCTGTGAAAGCTTTGGTTTGGTTAAGAATTCCGATCAGTGCCATGCACGTGCCTCTTTCCTCCTAGTGATTTATGGTAGTAAAAAGGAAAATGAAAAGATAAAAACCCAAACATATGGACCACCTACAAATAGTGGCAAATTGCCGAAGAAAGGGCTCAAGCTATAATTCAACATTAGCAGCAGTTCTATAATCGTTCTCTTGCTCGTAGGGCCTCGTTTGCATGGTGAGTGATTATTATCTTTGTTTTTGTCATCTCATTCTTCATCTCAGTCATGCCTGTAGGCTTAGCTAGCATATATAGAATGCGCTCTGTTCTGATCTTTTGTGTAAATTAAAATGTGTCGGCTGCTTCTTGTCGTACGCTTGATGGCTGCAGCATTACAGTTATGATTCTCTTGTACATGTAAAATACAATACAAGATTTCTCAAAGTCTAGAAATGTTTACTTGTAAGGAAATGGGGGAAAATACCAGTATGTATCTAGGGAAGGAAATTTTTGGTGATATTTTACTTATTATGTTTCACTGAAGGCTCAGATTTCTTGATGGGAAGGCTGTTTCCAGACTGGCTTTTCCCCATCCAGTCTATTTAAGTCAGTGCATGGTAACCAATCATGTGTACATGTTCGCCACATGCCTTGCCTCTAGAATGCCCTTGAACAGTTGTGTCACAAGCAGCACATGGCTGCTTGAGGGCATCCCCATGTCTGAATGTGCAGGGAACATATGTGAGTGATTGATCATTGGGCACTGTTTCAAATAGGCTGACAGAACAAAGTCACCCCAATTTCTAAAAAGTCTTTCTCTCCTGCCCCAAAGTTGCCTGTATTGTCTGTCACTGGGTGATCTACACAGGAGTGCCGAGCTCAGATGAGTTGGATGGTCAGATTCTCCTCCATCTAGAAGGCACCCAAGGCCTACTTTTGTCTTTATTTATTAAAGGATTACAACTCCACTTAATCGAAAATTTAGAAATGGTCCTTGAAGCCCTGGCAAGATATCTATTCTTAAACACAGCATGAAAATGATATTTAACTGGTTTTTATATTGTTAGCTACTCTGAGAGCCTCTGGCCTGATTAAGTGGAGTAATGTTTTTAAGCAAGCAAATGAATAAGAGCCCAATCCTGTGGTCCGCAGCATGGCTCCGTGCCGCGGACCATAATTGCAAACGTGCCGTAAGGCACATTTGCGGGGCTCACCGCCGGGCTCCTGCCACAGCTAGCCCAGCGCTGACCGGAACTGGGCTAGGGTGTGGGGGTCGCCGGGGTTCTACGGCTCAGCAGTCTCCCGGACTACTGGGCTGTGGAATGGGAGGCGGGGGTGTGGCCGGGGGTGTGGGAAATATAGATTTTTGGGGGGGAAATATAGATTTTTATTTAAAAAGTTTCATACTACAATAAATAATACAAAGGAAAGAAATCACATTTTACATTTTCAGCTACAGTCACATTACATCAGCTGTTTAACTAGAACACAGATACATCACGTTATAGGTGGATTCACACCATCTAACCACTCCCACCATTTTTTCCACCTGTCTCTACTGGTTCTCACCCTTTCGTAAGCCGCAACGCCGTATACTCTGGAGATCACAATGCGGACCCATCCCTGTGTGTTGGTGGACTTTTTTCCTTTATTTCTTTGCCCCTTTGGATGCTCAGTGCAAAAAAGACAGACAGATTTATCAATCTTACCGTAGATCACAGCACCTCCCACCTATTGTCTCTTCCCCTCCGTTGTACCGCATTACTCATCCTCTTGGGTCCCCTCATACCTCCCGCTGGCTTCTTCCCAGAGACGATAGTCTCCCAGGCCTGTTGGGCCAGTTCGGGCCACTAAGGGCCCTCGCTACGCCCCTCCACAACTCCTTCGCCAGTATACACTCTTGGATGAAATGGCCTACCGTTTCTATCAGTGGCAGGGCACCTACCGATCTAGAGGGTCCCGACCCTGAACAGGTCAGCCTCTTGCACCTCTTCTGATCTTCTTGCAACCATGGGTTTGCCACTCCCACCCTGTGGACCTGATGGAAAGCCCTCTACCTTAATTCCCATAAACTAAAGGGGATTCTCTTTTCGCTAAAGGCACTGTGCGCTACCTTCTCCTGCAAGATGTATGTGGAAAGGTGTGTCTTACTTTGCTGTTTCTCTTGGTGAGGCCTCATGATAAACTCCTGTACCGTCATTTCATATATGTAACACTTGAGTTGTTTCCCTTCCAGTCCACTGGTTTTATACAGCTTGGCCGAGAGCCCCATCTCCTTCATCAGAGTCACCGCCTCCCTCATGTACTCTGGCAAAGATCGTTTTATTGCCTGAGTGAGTACATAACCTGTCTCTTCTTTCGCCCACCATTTCTGTCCCCAGGTCGTCTTTTCCCAAGTGTCTCTGAATTGGGCCCATACAGATGCAAAGGCTCCCCCTTCCTGCGGCCTCTGCCTCCATTTCGCCCAGTTGCCAAAGTTATAGGAGACAAAGGTCGCCAAGAACAAAGGTCCCAGGGCCCAAACCCCTAGTCCTCCTTCTTTCACTTTCTTATATGCCATCGCTCGGGCAAGAGGGAAGAAGGCAGTGCCCCACAAGAAAACAAAAACCTGATGGGTAACCTTGTCGACCACCTGTTTTGGTGGGGGATAGATCACCGCCAAATTGGACACCATCGGAATGCAATACATGTTGACGTATCGCGCCTTCTGGTACAGGTTCAAGTTCCATTTCTTCCACCTCTTCCATTTTTCCTCCACCTTAGGCCCACAGTTTCCAGTTCTCTTCCCACCTTTTTTGTTTCAGTCCAAAAATTATACCTAATTTTTTTAGAGATTCCATCTTTTGAACCTCTTTTTTCCTTTCATCCATTTCAAAAACAGCCCCCATGGCCCTCACCTCTATGTTGTTCCCCCTCGACCCAAGAGAATAACATTTATATGTTGTTTAACATTTATATGTTATATGGGGGCGTGGGGGAGGTGTTCCGGGGAGGGGGAGGCGTGTCAAGGGGCGGGCAGGAGGCGTGTCGGGGGGAGGGAGAGAGGCGGATCCATGGAGCTGTGCTCCGCAGGATCCAGGGCGCTCGTGTAGGGCTGCGTGCCCTACAGGAGCACCTTTACTTTAGCACTGACCTTTTGGTTGGCAGTTTCCACTTCTGGTTTAATTGTGCTTGGAACTTTCACTGTTTAAGAGCTGCGGAGAGCCCTGCAAGCGCTGTGCTGTGCTCTCTGCACTCCCTGGACCCTGGGAGCAAGTATGGTTTGTGACAAAATAGCCCCCCTCCCCCCACAGGGGCGTGATGCTGAGGATTGCTTTGTTGCTTTCCCCCTGCCCCTTAAAGGGAACAGGTCATCTTTACAGAAGCTGGTGGGTCACGACCCACCAGTTTGAGAACCACTGCCCTAGACCATATGGTTTACAGCCTATTCTACAGTCTTTCAGAGGCCAATGTTTAGGAGCTCCTTTCATTTACTTTGATTTTGCCAACAGACCAGTAAATGTCATGGGAATCTTTTACACAAGAATCTGGGCAGGCTTCTGAATACATACAAACAAAATTCATATGAAAACGCTTTTATGATACGTATCTTTGCAGGGATAACTGGGAGTGGTTGAATTTGAGGAGAACAAGGGGCTAGGGAGGCTGCTGCTGGAGGTAATAGGAGCTGCCATGCACCATTGCTACCAGATCCAATCCCTCCTGCAGCCATCCGGCCCCATTCCTCCACCTCCCTGCCCCATTCCACCCTCCTCCACCCCTTCTGCCCCCTTGCCTTCCTGTGCTCTGACAAGGTGTGCAGGAAGTCTTCAGCCTTTGTACTGTTGCCCTGGCAGTGTGTTACTCAGTGTTCTGCTGGAGGGCACTTTACAGCTGGTTTTTGGCAGCCAACACTGGTGAAATACACATCCCGTTGACATTGTGGTACAGTGTACTACACATGAATGGGATTGCAGCCTTACTGATTGGATTTGTAGTGGAGCTACAGTATATCCACTTCATAACTGATACTATCTTGTGAAGAACGTTTGGGATGAGTAAACAAAAGGTATGCTTTATTATCAGCTAATTGGGGTAGTCAGCAATGAACTCCCTCCAAAATCATTTTGTAAAACATTAGTGTTCAATCTATCATGTATAGGTCAGTTAAAACACCAAACAGGAAAAGGGTTTCCTGGCACATGGGTTTGGGCTGGCAGCGAACAGTTCACCATAAATCTCACTGCCCATTGATTACAATGTGGATTGATCTCTGATTTTTCAGCTCTTCACAGGGAATATTTTAAATAGGTAATAAAAAAGGACAGCTTACCTACTATGTATATCAAATGATATCTTCATATCTCAGATTTTAAACATTCAATAGCACCATGGAAATTTTTTGGGAAATTCATGCAAAGGTGAATTGCTGTCCTGGAGACCTCCTTGTGATTTGCAGAAGAAAGAAACAAGTAACTTATTTTAAGGATGGCTATCTATGATCCATGTGGTTTCATTTTAAAAGTTTGTCACTTGTTTCTCATCCCTTTTCCCACTGAGTACTCTGAGGCAGAAATCCTATACACCAGTGGCTCTCACACATTTAACACCAGGACCCACTTTTTAGAATAAGAATCTGTCAAGATCCACTGGAAGTGATGTCATGACTCAAAGTGACATCATCAAGCAGGAAAATTTTTAACAATCCTAGGCTGTAATCCTACCCACATTGACTATTGTCCCATTTACTATCATTGTTAAAAGAAAATACATAGTAGCTTGTTCAAAGTACAGGTTTGTTACATTTTCCAAAATGCAGTCACATACCATGGGAGCATCAAGTCTAATATATTAAAAATAAAATATTGAAATGAATATACCCACCTGAAATTGGCTCGACCCACAGTTTGAGACACATTGCTATATATGCTTACTTAGGACTAAAGCCCTACTGAACACATTGCTTGTGCTATTAGATTCAGTATTTCTGCTTCTTTTAGCTCAGGAAAAGTATTAGGTGAATTCTTTTAACCTTTTCAGTTTTTTTTTAATGTTCATCTGTTCCTTTTCTGTGTTTTAAAATAGCCATTTGTTCACTATTTGCAGTGAATACCTTTGATTTTTATTTTTTTTTTTAGCTTGGCTTTATTTTCACCAAGCTGGGAATCTGGCTCCATTCTGTCAGCAGGGAAATAGCCTTAAAAACATTTCATGGTTTTGCCTGAGCAAAGTGGAACTGAAGAAGAATTACAGTTCTTGTGTTCCAAGTTACAAGAGGCAACTCTTGCTGTGTTCAAGTGGGTCTTTCCTCTCATTTTCACTTCCTATTAAGGGCTCAACCACAATGAAGCTTTAATCAGCTTCACTGATTTAAAGCTAATTTGAACTTGGCTTCAAGGCTAAGGTCCGCAGCACAAGTTGAAGGCCTTTAAATCAGAAGTCAGAATGAAAGGCCTTAGGTAAGATCACAGTGTGCTGCTGGGCAAAATGAATGACAGCTTCCAAAGATTCTAAATTAGTTATAGCAGGGAAAAAGGACAAAGTCGTATTTTCTGCTCTGTTAATGTACCTCTTTGTTGGGTTTGCTATCTCCATTCCTGCTTCCTCATGTAAATTAATTGGCTTGGATAGATGTGTTGGATTTTGTTTTATGATGCTTTCAGCCCTACATTAGCTACATTAGCCAAAGTAACTCAATGTCAATAATAGCATCTAACATTCACTTTTCTCAGTGAGAGGCAAGAGGAGATTTTTTTTCCCCTACCTGACGGCAATTAGGAATGCAACTTATGTCCTCAGCTGTTTTGATGGCAATGCCAAAATACCCCTATTGAGTCTCATTTTTGCATAGGTGGGAAGAGAATTGTAGAAGACGTTTGTCACTGTGTGCTACGATGAAATTAGCACTGTGTGCTAATTTGAGATGAAACTGTGTACGTTCCTTCACCAGTTATTGGAGAGATAACAGTTTTGGTTGATCACACAGAAAATCAATAATCTACTAGTAAACTCCAGCAAGGACATCACCAGATCAGTGACTTGCTTTTCATTAGCTGCTGCTAAATCTCAGCAAACATTTCTTGATATTTATACACTTGACTATAGGCTTGACCTATGCAGTGACTGATAAGCGGTTGTTAATATTTTATTGATATAAATGTTTTTACTTATAATTTTTAGATGGGAATTTCATTGATAACTCTGAAATTTGCATGGTGTCCAATTTTTTCCTTTCTTGTTATGGCAGTGGCAGTTGGCAACCTTCAGTCTCGAAAGACTATGGTATCGCGCTCTGAAAGGTGGTTCTGGAACAGTGTCTAGTGTGGCTGAAAAGGCCAATTCGGGAGTGACAATCCCTTCCACACTGGGAGCAAGTGCAGTCTGTCCCTGGTCTGTCTCCCTGGCTATGGGCCTTCCTTCTCTTGTTATAACATGCTATCAGTAGAAAATAAATTGCTAAAAAAGAAATAAACCCAGTTGGTGCTGGGCCCAGAGCCAAGAGGCCGATGTTGGAGGAGGTGTGCCCATGGTAAGGCACACCACCAGGTGGCAGTGAAGGGTTTCTGGTTGGAAGGGGAGGACAGGGCGGGAGAAAGAACCAGGGCAGAAGGGGGTGGGACCAGTTGAGCCCTGCTTTGCCAGATCCTAGGCTCCATGTTGGGCTGAAAAGTCCAATATGGAGCTACTCAAGTCTGCACCAGCAAAATAGCCTCCAGCTTCACAATTTGGCTGCCCGTCTGCTTTAACCCAGGAAGGTGGATCTGGCCCAGGAAGGGGGTCCGAATTTGGTGTGTGCCATCACCATTAAATCCACCCCCTCCTGGGCCTGAACCACCCTCCTCCCACTCCTGTCACTGCCTTGTTCCTCTCATCCCATTCCCCATTCTACTTCCTGCACTGCTTTACCTGAACTGCCAAGTCTTCAGCCATCTGCTGGCACATGGGAGGCTGCTCTAGCCAGTGGCCCAACAGTGTGTGCCATCAGAGGCTGCTTTGTGACTGTCATAAAGCAGCTTCTTCCAGTGCAACAAGTGTTACTCTTGTATTGAACAGGATTATATTATATTTAATCCAAGGTAACATTTGCAACATTTGCATTGAAAGGAACAGCAGCACATTCTCTGCCCCTTTCCCACTCCACTGCCTCACAATTTAGTCCAATGAATTTTATAAAGCGTGCCTAGCTCAGTGTGGAATTCTTCAGCCACTGCTGAAGAGACGTCTAAAATTTCTCACCAATGCTTCACATTTACACTCTCTTGATGGATCTATATTTAGGGTATGTAGAGGTGACATACCAGTGCCATAAGGATAGCCAAATTGTAAGCCTCAGGATTGCAGCCAGTCTATACACACACACACACACATAGACAGACAGACTGCAGTGTCATTTGATTTATATGATGGAAGGCATAATGCCTGAATAGGACTGGGCCATAACTCACATTCCTTTACAGAAAAAAAAAAAAAGTTGAATGTTCCACAATTGAAATGCAAAGGAAACTGAGGTAGCCTTTAACTCTGGATGAGATGATGCAATTTCTTGAGTGTGGGTTTCATTTTCATAAATGGGAGAAATTGAAGGGAGCTGGAATAATCTTGACTTGCAGTCTACTTTGACATGAGGGCAACTACCTAATATAGATTTTCTCTAACGTGAAGGATCAAAAAGTTGTTGCTGCTGTTGTTGTTGTAGTAGTATGTTTATATACCACTTTTCAACAAAAGTTCACAAAGCAGTTTTGATAGCAAAATAAATAAAAAGATGATTTGCTGTCCCAAAGGGGCTCACAGTCTAACAAGAAATATAAAAGAGACACCAGTGACAGCAACTGGGAGTTATACTGTGCTGGGGTGAATTGGGCAGTTAATCTTCTTGTACTAAATATATGAGAATGCCACCAGTTTGCAAGGTGCTGATTGCCTGGTTAGCAGTAGTACTTTAAAAAAACAACAAAAAACAGAATCTCCAAAAGCTCACAAATTGAATAAAAACTTAATCGGTAGGGCTGTGTTCACTGCTCAAAACAATAAAGGGAACACTCAAACAACACAATGTCACTCCAAGTCAATCAAACTTCTGTGAAATCAAACTGTCCACCTAGGAAGCCCCACCGATTGACAATCAAGTTCACATGCTGTTGCAGAAATGGAGTAGACAGCAGGTGGAAATCATAGGCAAGTAACAAGACACCCCCAATAAAGGAGTGGTTCTGCAGGTGGTGACCACAGACCACTTCACAGTCTCTATGCTTTCTGGCTGATGTTTGGGTCACCTTTGAATGCTGGCGGTGCTGTCACTCTAGTGGTAGCATGAGGCGGAGTCTGCAACCCACACAAGTGGCTCAGGTAGTGCAGCTCATCCAGGATGGCACATCAATGCGAGCTGTGGCAAGAAGGTTTGCTGTGTCTGTCAGTGTGGTGTCCAGAGCATGGAGGTGCTACCAGGAGATAGGCCAGTACACCAGGAGACATGGAGGAGGCCGTAGGAGGGCAACAACCCAGCATCAGGACCGCTACCTCCGCCTTCGTGCCAGGAGGAACAGGAGGAGCACTGCCAGAGCCCTGCAAAATGACTTCCAGCAGGCGACAAATGTGCATGTGTCTGCTCAAACGGTCAGAAACAGACTCCATGAGGGTGGTATGAGGGCCCGACGTCCACAGGTGGGGGTTGTGCTGACAGCCCGACACCGTGCAGGACGTTTGGCATTTGCCAGAGAATACCAAGATTGGCAACCTCGCCACTGGCGCCCTGTGCTCTTCACAGATGAAAGCAGGTTCACACTGAGCACATGTGACAGACGTGACAGAGTCTGGAGACGCCAGGGAGAACGTTCTGCTGCCTGCAACATCCTCCAGCATGACCGGTTTGGCAGTGGGTCAGTAATGGTGTGGGGTGGCATTTCTTTGGGGGGGGCGCACAGCCCTCCATGTGCTCGCCAGAGGTAGCCTAACTGCCATTAGGTACCGAGATGAGATCCTCAGACCCCTTGTGAGACCATATGCTGGCGCGGTTGGCCCTGGGTTCCTCCTAATGCAGGACAATGCTAGACCTCATGTGGCTGGAGTGTGTCAGCAGTTCCTGCAAGATGAAGGCATTGATGCTATGGACTGGCCCGCCCGTTCCCCAGACCTGAATCCAATTGAGCACATCTGGGACATCATGTCTCGCTCCATCCACCAGTGCCACGTTGCACCACAGACTGTCCAGGAGTTGGCGGATGCTTTAGTCCAGGTCTGGGAGGCGATCCCTCAGGGGATTATCCGCCACCTCATCAGGAGCATGCCCAGGCGTTGTAGGGAGGTCATACAGGCACGTGGAGGCCACACACACTACTGAGCCTCATTTTGACTTGCTGTATGGACATTACATCGAAGTTGGATAAGCCTGTAGTGTGTTTTTCCACTTCAATTTTGAGTATGACACCAAACCCAGACCTCCATGGGTTAATAAATGTGATTTCCATTGATGATTGTTGTGTGATTTTGTTGTCAGCACATTCAACTATATCAGGAACAAAGCATTTAATAGGAATATTTCGTTCATTCAGATCTCGGATGTGTTGTTTAAGTGTTCCCTTTATTGTTTTGAGCAGCTTACTTTGGGCATAATCCAAACAAACTTTCCAGCACTGACCTAGGGGCAACACAACTTTGAGGTAAGGGAACAAACATTCCCTTAGCTTGAGGAAGCCTCTGTGACAGCCCCCCCAAATGCACATTCCCCATTGGTAGAGATGGAGAGTTGGTTAGGATTTGGGCCTTTGCCACCTAACTTTGTGTAATATATTAACAAGATACTGTGACGTTTTATGAAGTGGTGGACCTCCCTACCCCTGCACCCCAGGGCAAAGGTCTGTGATGGCGCCCCCCATGGGATGCCGCCATTCGCCACACACAAATCCATCCCCCCCACTTACCTGAAGCTTACGGAGCCTTGCACGACTGCAGGCTGCGTTGGGGAAGCTTTCTGAGGCTTCCCCGACACTTTAAACTGTGCTTCCAGAAAACCAGAAGCACAGTTTCTGACCCCGTTGGCTTCTGCAGGATCCTAAAATCACATGAGGTTCCATGCCTGGGGCATTTGCCCCATGAAATAAATGAGAGGTCCACCACTGGTTTTATGTAAAACACAAAATGAAAATGAATAGAGCAGAATGATCTCTCTCTCTCTCTCTCTCTCTCTCTCTCTCTCTCTCTCTGTGTGTGTGTGTGTTGCTAAAAACGTGCATTTTAAAAACTGATCCAAAACACAATAAACTGAGCAGTTTGCTTTGGTCTGTTTTTGAAAAAGAAACTGTATAGATTATGCTGTATAGCTTTTGAATTTGGCAAATGTGTTCTTTGTAGCATGCTTGATAAGGAGAAGGGTGGTTTAAGGGGATTCCGCTCGTTCTTTTTTGTCTCCCCCTCCCCAATTTATCTAAGCATAGTCAATAGAAAATATGTGCAGGGAGGGGCAAGCTGAATTGCATAAGATAAGAACAACTCAAACCTTTGATAGTAACACAGCAAGTTCCAAAGACGGAATCTGGATGCGAGTTAAACATACAAAGTTTTGTATGCTTATCAGAGACCAACCTCAGAAATAAATGATGTGTCTGTGTCACGAAGGTTAAGATTGTTCAGCTTTCTGGAACTGGTTGCTATGTGATATGACTATTGGTCTTAATAAATGTGCGAAAAGGTGTGTAGATATTTTCTATGGGATCAGCCATTTTGTATTCAAGAATCCTCAGTGGGTCTGAATTGCCTAACTAGTTCATGAATCATGGGCACAGGCCTACAACAGCACTATTGTCACAATGCTTAAAACAATGGAAACGAGGGGTACTGCTATGGTTAGAACTATCTCTGGAATCCCAGACCAAGTTTGTTTACACAATCAAGATTTAGAGATGCTGAGAGAAGAGAGTCAAGGGTCAGGGAAGGAGACATATAGCATATGCTTTACAGAAAGTCCCAGATTCAATTCTTGGCAACTCCAGGTTCAGTTGGGGAAGCCCCTCTCTGAAGTCCTGGGGAGTCTTGGTCAGTGTTCTTCAACCTTGGGGTTGTGACCTCAATGGAGTAGTGAGGCCTCAGTTGTGGGGTCCCAGCAACTTACAGGAATGAAAAAGGTTGAAGACCACAGGCTAGAGCAGGGGTGCTCAAAGTTTTTGGCAGGAGGGCCACAACATCTCTCTGACACTGTGTCGGGGGCCGGAAAAAAAAGAATTAATTTACATTTCAAATTTGAATAAATTTACATAAATGAATATATTAGAGACGGAAAATGATTGAATTCAATCCAGTTTATGATTCCATTCAACCTAATAAGGGGGGGGAATCTTCATGCCAGTTTATGATCCCATTCACACACACACAAATGGAGGGGGATCTTCCACACTTTCACACACATACACCTGCCTGCTTGCCTGCCCCCTCGCCCTCCCTTCTACCCTCCCTCATTTGCTTGGGCTACCTGCCTTATCGCCTGACTGCATGCCTACCTGCCTGCCCACCTAACAGCCCTTCCTTGCTAGCTAGGGTGGCATGTGCTGCTGCTGCCGCCTGCCTGCCTGCCTGGCCGGCTGGCCAGCCAACCAGCCCTCCCTCTCTCGGAGACATGTGTTGTGGGCTGGGCTCCCCTCCCTCGTGTGGGATCTCTCTCTCTCTCTCTCTCTCTCCTGCAGTCCCCTGGCTCAGATTGCAGGAGGGGAGGGGAAGGGAGCCGAGCCCAGCGGATCGGAACCCAGCCCAGCTCATGGGCAAGGCAGGAAGAGACCAGCCGGCAAGCGCGTAGGGTCTTTTATAGTGGGAAGTAACGCGAGACCTGCAAGTCTCATGTTACCTTCCCATTATAAAAGGCCCTGCGCACGTGCTGGGCTTGTGTTTCCTTCGCTGCCACTGAGCTCAGCAGGCCAGCGTGGGCTGGGGTGAGGGCCGAGTGCCCATTGGAGATGGGGGGACCCCCTGGGGGCCGGATGGGGACCCGCAGTGGGCTGCAAGTGGCCTGGCCTGCGGGCCGGGGTTTGGGCACTCCTGGGATAGAGCACCACCAGGAAAAGGGGGAGGCATCTGGTATACCCCTTCAGGTACCAGGAAATTGTGTCCCAGTTCTTCTCAGGTTGTTAGCAATTGTGCTAAACTAGCTTTCACTAGTGCCAGGCTTCATGGCAACTTTTTCTGCTCTCTTGTAAAAAAAAAAAAAATTGGTTATGGTAAACAGTTCTGGGGGTGGAGAGTGGATAGTGATAGGGACAGGGGGTTGGGCAGACAGGATCCTGGGAGGAGGGACAGTGGGTCCTCAGTCTCATATTTATTTATTAGAGTTATGGCATGAAAGCGATTGAAGACCACTGGTGTAGACAATATACACATCTAGATAGACCAATGATCTGAGACAGTAGAAGACAGCTTCATACGCTCATCTGCTATTTGTCCAGGGTCAAACTGGAAATATCAGCTTTGATTTACATAGACAAGGGATTCCCTGGTATTTCATCCCTGTTAGGATGCCTTTGATAGTGCTCTTGAGTAATGCCCATGCCATATAGCTATATTCTAAGGACCTGTGCACTTCATTCACCAGTGATATCAAGGTGGCTATTGGATAGCTTATGAACGTTGAAAGAGAGTGAGGCGAGATTTTGGCAGGTTTGTTGCTTTGCCAGGGGTGGAATGAGGTTTTGTTTATTTAAGTCTTCTCCAGACAGGTGGAAAGAAAGATGTAAAGCCTGATGGGATTATAGTCATCAGTGCAGTGGGAGTACTCTTCCTCCCCAATCCTTTGCACATAGGGAGATGAGTTTGTAACCTTCCACTTTTCATTAAGAAAAAAAAAATGGTTACATCTGAACATGAGAAACTGTGGTTTGTTCTAACCATGCTTGATTAACAAATCAGGATATAAAACCACAGTTTGACCTTGGTTTATTTTAAACAATGGCAGAATGACGTACAGCTTCCTCTATTTGGATATACTGGGAAATACTAGTTTATTCAAAACTGAAAGTGGATGCTTTGGGTGTCCTACTTTTTACACAGAGGAGAGGAGGAGAGGAGAAGGAGCACATGTACTTGAGACTCTCTGCAAAACCATGTTTATGATGGTTTAAATTTAAGATGATCATAGTTTGGATGATAATCTGAACTGGACCTAGGTTTCTTTTGTTGAGTGAATTTGAAAAATGACAGTCAAACTTGAGAGCAGCTAAGATGTAATAAGGAAAAGTACCATTTCTACTGTGACTACATGACAGGTTTTCATTACTAGCAGTCAGATACTTGCTTTTTGCTGGGAAATGAAATATATTTAACAGAGCACACAGTCGCCTTCCAAATCTTGCTAGCACAGTGAAAGAGTGGGATTGATTTCATTGGCATGGTACATGCACTGTGGTTCAATATTCATAATCCACAGTTTTGTAATACAGTGACTTCATAGTAAAATATTTTGAAGAGACAGTGATACCATGAAGCATCTGATACAGCTAATGGGTTTGAAGAGCATTCTAATGCATTGAGAAGGAACTGAATTGAACTCTTGTGTGCAAAGGAGGTTATAAAATATAATTATGGAGAGGCAACTGCAACAGACATGCGGCTGCTTTGATGCTGTGTGGGTTCTGCAAACAATGTGCTTTGCTGATGAGAGACTTGGAAATTTAACCCTGTGTACAATTAACTACCCTAAAAGGCTAACAGGGTAACAGGATTGATTTTTGTTTGTGTTGGTGTAAACTGCAAATTGGATGTTTCAGAACGTGAACAAAAACCTCATCCCATTTTAAGTTGGGTCCAGACCTCTTTGAGTCCAGCTTGAAATTGGGTTTGCCCACTGCCCCTGCTGCTAGCTAGCCACCCTTCCCAAGCAACTCCTTTCCTTTGCAGATAGGAAGGGGATACCCAGCAGCAGGAAGAGTTCACTAGAGAAGCTTTGGGGTCCTACTTTTAGCTAGAAATGCAAGGAGCATGATTTCCTGCCAGGACCATGGGATTTTATAGTTTTCTCTGACTCCTGACTCACTGCCATGTAACAGTTTCAGGACTTCGATCTTATGTTCTCTCTAACATAGGCTAAAGGTGTCATGAAGAAGCAGAAGGCCTTCTATTTGACTGAACAGATCCTTTCTCCTACATGGTGGGTTTGGCCATTCCAAGATTCAATGACAAAGGAAGAACATGTGAATCATACAAAATTGGGAATCACAGATTTTTCCTGTCGTGTTTGAGCTCCAAAATGTACAATTGATTCTCGCATCTCAGTTAGTGTCTTCACCAGGATCCCGTATCTAAGGGTGTGTTCATGCAGGCATGTTCATTGACACGTGCAACATCCACTGCTTCCGTGCATGTATGAAACCGCCATCCCATACCAAAGACCACAGCCAAAAGGTGCGTGTCATGTCCCATCAATGCATACACAAAACTCTTCAATGGACCCAGTTCACATACCTTTGGATGATGAGATATTGATTGATGTGATATACAATAATGTGTAAAGTCCTAAGGAAAGGGGCAGGGTCTTCAGGAAGATAGCACCTCATTGGCTAAAGCCTGGAGGCTTTCAGGCGCAAGTGATCTGTGTTATAGAAAATGCTGACTGTCATGTGTCCAGTGCAACAGAAAGGCAGGTAGTGGGTAAAAACCATCTTCTCCATAGAACTTCATAGAACATACTGTATCATAGAAGCAATCACTTGGAGAGCAGCAAAGTGAAAATTAAAGGATTTAAAACTGTTATTGGACAGTACCCTTGCCATTTTTCATTTGGACTGTGCATTGACATTGAGAATTGTGAATGCTTTGGAGAAAATACAGCATGGCATGTAACTGTCGTATTGGAAGGAAGTTGTTTTTTTTTAAAGATGCATACCAAGATATGTAAATAATTCATGGCATCCAGCTGGGTATGGGCGAAGGATCTGAGCATCTTGGCATCTCATTCTCTCCTTTTGAAAGAATGAAAGGTTTGTTGTAAATTGTGAGTATCATTGATTTGGATGTCATAAAGCAAAGATCCCAGTGTGTGAATAATGCTGCTGGGGGCTGATGACCTTGAATATTACCCATTATCACACTTCAGGTACCCATTTTGATATTCATGCTATGAATGCTCCTGTCTCTATGAAATGATTATGGCTCCAATCTTCTACAAACAGGAGGGAAAGGAGGTTGAACTCTGGATAGCAATATTGAATGACTAATCTAATCCTGACACTGGCTATGGATGACTCCTGCACTCTTCCAGCCTTATTACAAAACCTTTGATGG